>NC_138554.1:80523931-81123931 GCF_964273705.1 Natrix helvetica | reverse complement strand
GAAGTAATAATAGTTATAGTCAAATAAATGTTTAGCAATGATAATAATTGTATACATATATATATCAGATTGATAATATGAGATTCTATATAAATTGTAAGTGAAGACTATGGTGAGGAAGCACAAAAGTTTTGTAACCAATCGATACACTGTATGTAACTAGAAGATGGTTTTATGTTTTATGTTTGTCTGTGTTTGTTTGTTTAAAAAAAATTAAATGTCTTAATTATCTTAAAAGTGGAAATCAACTTAGAACGAGGTGTACGACAAGGATAGGTTATACTGTACGACAATATCACCTATCCTTTCCTCAGCCTGCCTTGAAGAAGTATTTCACAAACTAGATTGGGCAACAGTTGGACTAAAAATCAAAGGTGCCTATTTAAATCACTTAAGATTTGCAGATGATATTGTTCGTTTTCAACTGTCCAATTGGCATTTGCAGAAAAAGAAAGTCCTGGGACATAGTTTTACCCAAAGTATTATACCTAGAGTATAATACTTTACTGAAAAACTACATAGACACAGAAGTGAAACCAGTTCTGGATTTCCCGTGCAAATACAGCATAGTTATTTCCTCCTTTTCCTTTGAGTCACCATAGTCCATTACATCCGCCAATCACTTCTGTTCATTTTGTTATGAGAAAACAGTAGCCACGCTCTGCATCCTTGAAAACTTCCAGAAATGCCTCAGTTGCTTAGATACCATCCCCCCCCACTACTGCCTTCCTTTTTTTGTAAAACTGTGAGAGAAAGAGAAAATGTAGGTGAAAGGGTTAATCGGTCTTGACAGTTCTCTTCTCACAAGACCTAACCCTAACCCAGAAGAGCTACTAATATACATACAAGAGCTGTACATAACAGGAAAACCATTTGGCTTAAAAATAAACCTGAAAATGAGAGATTATGTTTAATAAATTAACCAAAGAAAGAAAATTTGTTATATCTGGAGAAGAACTAGATGTAGTAGACCACTATATATACCCTGACCAATGGATCTCAATGGAGGGTGATATAATAAAGAAAATTGAATGGCATGTTAAATGGGGTTGGTAGACATTCAGCAAATTAAGCATAATTTTCAAAAATGCCTGAAGAGAAACATTTTTGATCAGTGTGTGCTATCTACTCTAACATATGTCAGTGAAGCATGGCACTAAACTCACAATCAATATAAAAGCTAAGAGTGGCGCAAAGAGCCATGGAAAAATACATGTTCAATATTACAAGACAAGATAGAAAGACCTGCATATGGATTAGGGAACAAACAAAAGTATACAGTATTATCAAGAGAATAAAAGAATTGAAATAGAAATGGGCTGGTCACATAGTAAGAAGAACTGATGGCAGCTGAGGATAAGGGGGTTGAAGGAACATACTCAAGAAGACTTAAGAGAGATTTTTGCTGACGCTCTTGTCCAATTAACGGGGGAGCCAAAGGCCGAATGCCTCTGGCAAATTGACAAAATTTATCGCGTTAATTCATGGATTGCCAGACAAAGACAACTGCCAAGAGATATCGTAATCTATTTTGTCACCAGGAAAATTAGGAATGAAATATTGCAAGCAACCTACAAAAACAAACTGCAAGTGGCAGATCAAGCCGTGATAGTACTGAAGGAAATCCCTCCCCCAAAATGTTGAGATCTAGAAAGGATTATGCATTTCTAGTGGATGAACTTAGAAAGCGCCAGATTCAATACAGATGGGAGACCCCAGGCGGATTGGTGGTGAACTACATGGGAGAAAGACATCGCCTCAACTCTGTTTGGAAGGCAAAAGATTTCTATAGTATGGTACTAAAGGCAGGACGCCCTCCATCTCCAGGTCCCAAAGAAAGAAGAGACAGAGGACCCCAGGCAGCAAGATAACCAGGAACAAATTAGGGTTGTGAGTTTACTGCAGGAAACAGAAGAAATTATGGAACAGAGACAAACCCGTGCGGCTACTAAACGTAAAGAACAAGAATTAATGTCCCAACAAGCCCAGATGGCAATTCAAGATAATATAAACATGAGCAAGCAGTGGGAGGAGCTAGACCGAAGGTGAAGTCCCAGCAAGATTTCCAGGCAGCTCTTAAAAAGCTTCAGTGTGCCAAAGATGATAACTAAATTTCTAACATGGAACGTCAACTGTTTAAATTCACCACAAAAAAGGAAAAAAATATTTCACTACTTGAAACAATTTAAAAACGATGTAATTTGCTTACAAGAAACACACATTAGAATGCAGGACCAGAAATACTTGATGAATGCAAGACTGGGATCGCATTTTGTAGCATCTGCTCCGGAGAAGAAAAATGGTATAGTCATATATTTAAGAAAAAACTTAAAAGCTGAATTAATTGAAGCAGATCCTCAAGGTAGATATATTGCAATTGAATTATTAATAGAAGGAAAGAAAATAATAGGAATATATGCTCCCAATCAACAACAAGAAAAAAATTATAAGTTGCTTCACACCAAATTAATACAATGGGGCTACAGATCCTGCGTTTTACTGGGCGATTGGAATGGAGTACTGAATCCTGTTCAAGACAAGAAGAGGCTTTTGCAAAACACACAAATACAAACAAGATTACCTAAATCTTTTTTTGACATGATGGATGACTTTGAATTGAGAGATATCTGGAGAGAACGGAATGTTAAAGAATGGGATTTTACTTTTTTTTCTGATAGGCATCAATCCTTTTCCAGAATTGATTTTATATTAATTACAAATGATTTTTTTTCCAGGGTAAAGAAGACCAAGATATGCCTGAGAACCTTAACAGATCACAACCCGGTCTGGATGAAACTTGAATATGGAGACCGACCCAGGAGATCTTGGAGATTAAATGAAAATCTATTTAGATATGAGAAAAATGTTACGGAATGTAAAAAACTATTGAAAGAATATTTTGCTTTTAATATGCATAAGGGGATATCAATAGAAATGGTTTGGGATGCAAGTAAAGCATACATGAGAGGCGTTTCAATAAATTTGAACAATGTTTATAGGCACAGACAAAGGGAAAAACAAAGGGAATTAGAGGAAGAGATTAAAAAAAAGAGCAGGAGTTAATGTCTAAACCATATGATAAGAAGACAAAAGAGATAATTACTTTACTCCGAGGACAGTTCAATATGTTAATGTCAGACTAGATAACCACTAATTTTCTATATGCTAAACATAACACTTTTTGTAATGCCAATAAACCAGGTCGATGGCTAGCATATATGTTAAGGAAAAAACAAAGATCCCGTAATATAGAGAAAGTAGAATATAAAGGGAAGGAAGTTTTTCAACAGGATATGATTAAAAAGACTTTTTTAGAATTTTACACCAGATTGTATGCTGGTGACAAAATACAATAGACCGATATTTGGAGAAGAGAAAATTCCTATACTTACAGATGAACAAAGGGGAAGATTGAATCAACTTGTAACTGTAGAGGAAATCCTCCTGGCAATTAAGCAGTTAAAAATCGGTAAAGCGCCTGGCACAGATGGCTGACAGCAGTTTACTATAGAAAGTTACAACTAGAAATGATGGAACCTCTTAGGGAACTATTTAATAAAATTCAAATGGAAGGCAGGGTCCCACCATCATGGAAAACAGCTTTTATTTCATTGGTTCCAAAAGAGGAACAGGATCCTACCCAGCCAAAAAACTATAGGCCTATTTCATTACTTAGTACAGACTACAAAATTTTTGCTAAAATATTGGTGAATAGGTTGATGCCAATTGTGCAACAAACAATTCACAGTGACCAATCTGGTTTTATACAGGGAAGGCAAATGAAAAGTAATGTAAGACAAATAATCAATATAATGGAATACTTGGGAAAGTATAACCAAATCCCGGCAGTGCTTCTATTCTTAGATGCGGAGAAAGCATTCGACCAAGTTAATTGGCAATTTTTAATAAAAACATTACAAAAGATGCAGTTCGGAGAGCATTTCATGCAGTCTATCAAAGCAATATACCAGAAACAGACAGCACAAATTATAGTTAATGGAGGCTTAACAGAATCTTTTAAAATTGAAAAAGGAACAAGACAGGGGTGTCCCTTGTCTCCATTATTGTTTATCTTAACCCTGGAATTGTTATTGAACAGAATACGTGGGTCTGACGAACTGCAAGGAATTAAGATTAGGCACTACGAATATAGAGTGAGAGCATTTGCGGATGACTTGGTTGTAACTTTAACTCAGCCGGGGGAATCAATTATAGGTCTAATGAATATAATTAACCAATATGGTCAAGTATCTGGGTTCAAAGTAAATCTAGGGAAACAAAGATGATAGCTAAAAATATGACTACGAACCAAAAAAAAAAAAAAAAGAATTAGAAAGAGTAACAGGATATGAGATAGTAAAAAAGGTTAAATACTTAGGAATTTGTATTACAACTTCAAATGGGAAATTATATAAGTACAACTATGAACCATTATGGCATAAAATACAGAGAGAATTGAATAAATGGAACAATCTACAACTGTCTTTGCTGGGAAGGATAGCAGCAGTTAAAATGAATGTCTTGCCCAAGTTTCTATTCTTCTTTCAAATGATACCAATACTTTAAAAAGACGCAAATTTGGAAGAATGGCAGAAAGGTATTAACAACTTTGTTTGGGCAGGAAAGAAACCGAGAATAAAACTTAAAATAATGCAAGATATACGTGAAAGAGGAGGCTTTAAAATGCCCAACTTAAAATTATACTATGAAGCAGCAGTTTTAGCAACAATTAGCTATTGGATCAACCTAGCAAAGGATAGAATATTGAATATTGAGGGTTATGATTTGGTATATGGCTGGCATGCTTACTTAATACATGACAAGAAGGTTGATAAGATCTTTAAAAGTCATATTTTAAGGAATGCCTTACTGCGTGTTTGGAAAAAATATCAATATAGGTTAAACGACAAAATACCTATGTGGGGGGTGCCTAGACATGTTATAGAGAATATAAGTATAGAACAAAAACAAGATCTAACTACATATGCAGAACTCTTTAGTATGGATAGAGGTGCGCTGCAGTTGAAATCTTTGAATTAAGAGATAAAAGGGTAATTCAAACCTGGTTCCAGTATGGTCAGTTACAGGCTAGATGGAAAAAAGACCAGAAATCCGGTATTATCCAAAGTGAGGATAACTTGATAAAACAAATTAGGGATCAGGGTCCAATGTATATAAAAAGGTTGTACAATGTATTGATAGAAATAGACTCAGAAACAGAATTAGTTAAAGATTGTATGATAAAATAGGCACAAAATTTTGAGGAACCAATAATGATGGAAACATGGGAAGAGATTTGGGTAAGAAATGTAAATTTTACACAGGCTCAGAACTTGAGAGAGAATTTCTATAAGATGTTGTACAGATGGCATTTAGATCCAAAAAGGCTAGCCTGTATGTATCCGAATTTACAATCTAAATGTTGGAGATGTGATTGTGTTAATGCCACGTACTACCATATTTGGTGGACTTGTAAAAAAGTTAAAGCATTTTGGATAAAAATATGGTGGGTTATTCAAAATATGTTGAAAAAGAGGATAAAGTTTACACCCCAGTTGTTTTTGTTAGGTATAGTTTCAGGCTGTACTGTCATAGAGACTAACCTGATCTTGAACCTAACGATGGCAGCAAGATTGTTGGTGGCGCAATACTGGAAGGAAGAGTTGCCTACTATCCAAGAATGGACGTTAAGAGTAGCAAACTTAGCAGAGATGGCCAAAATTTCAGCGTATTTGAAAGATCATTCGGATGAGAAGTACAAGCTGGATTGGACAAGATGGACTGACTATATTCAAAATAAATACCAGACTAAAAAATTTCAGTTAGCTTATGAATGAAGGCATAAAGAACACTACAATTAATTCAAAGTTAGTTTAATAAAGGGGGAGTTAAAGCATAAGAATAGTAACATGTTAAAATTAGTTAGCTTATGTTAGCATATGGTTGTTAAATGTTTATACCCTGACTTCCGGTTCCGGCGGCTACGGCGACGGGCAAGGACTTTGCCCGCTCCCGCTCTTTGGTGGGCTTCCCCCGTCTTCGGGGGGGCACAGGACGCCCCGAAGAGGCGCCCTGCCGAAGGAGCGGCTCGCGGAAGGCTCTGGCACCGGCGGCGGCTGGTGGGGGCTTTTCCGCTTTGCTCCAGGCACCGGGGAGCAGTTTTGGAGGACGCGCCTGCGTCTCGCCCCATGCCGATCGGAGAATGCAAAACTGAAGGAAGCAGCGGCAGTGCGGTGAGATGCTTCCTCTCTTCATCCCCTTACTTTTGAATGGATAGACTTTTCAGTAATTTTAAAAGTTAACCTTTCGGATTCACTCTTTGAGGAGCGGCTAGAGGGGAGGGAGATTCCCCCCTCCTTGGACAAGCGGCTTGTTAAAATTTTGCTCTCGCCCCCAGGGGAAGGAGGAAGGGGGAGAGCCAACTAACGATGCCTCACCCCAGCAAAAGTGCTTTTCATGGGATTTAGATCCAGAACTTATTGATGATCTGAGAACTTTTTGAACTTTTAAATTTTTTTTTATGCCTCTGAGCCCAAAGCTGGCAGGGCAAGATGGCACACTTCCGTTGTCTTTATGAACTGTGAAACCTGACTCCACCTTTAAAATTCAGGCTTCCGGTCTTTGTCTCCGAGTCGCCCAGAGGAATCTCTTGTGGATTGTGATTTTCTGAACTCTTTGGAGAAAAAACTTTCATCTATTGCTAGAGTGACTAAAGAAACTCCCACCTGTTTGGATCCTCTGCCTTCTGGACTCGCCTGCCTGCTCTACTTCTCCAGCTGCCCAGTTTCTACACTGACTGATCTCTTTGCTTTTTAAACCATGTCTCCAAAAAGACCACCTCCTGGAAAACCTGGCTTTGCCACTTCTGCTCCAACATCTGCAACATCCAGTCCAGCCACACAGTCAAAGATAACAGAACTGATGCAACCTAAGACTATAGAGATAGACCTTCAACAAATGCTTCAACAAATTTTACAGGGCCAGGAGGAAATCAAGAAACAGCTAAGGGAAATGAAAGATGAAATTAAAGAAAATCAAGCTCAAATTTATAAGAACTCACAGAGACTGGACCTTGTGGAGGGTGGGGTGGTGGAGGCGAGAGGGGGGGTAGAGGCTTTACAGAAGGGAAACAAAGAACTTGATATCCAACAAATGAAAACAGAGTTTGAGAGAATGTCCTTTTATCTTAGATTTCAAAATGTAATAGAAACAGATGGAGAAAACATAAGGGACATTATGACTAATATTTTAGCTGAATACATACACAAAGATAAACAGCAGATGGAATGGGAGATAGATCTGGCCTATAGAGTGAATTCAGCATATGCCAGAACACACAATGTACCCAGGGAGGTTCATATTAAATTCCTTAGGAAAAGCACAAGAGATGAAATTCTGGGTATACAAAGGGGGCAAACACTGACATACCATGACAGGGAGATAACCATTCTGAAGCAGATTCCCAAAAAAATTAGGGAGAAAAGGAAAAACTATTCGCAATTGGCGAATAAACTATACCAGAAGGGGGTGTGGTTTAGATGGTTGATGCCTGAAGGTATGCTGATATTCTGGGAGGAGACAAGAATCAGAATCAACACACCCATAGAGGCACAGGCCTTTATGGAAAAAAATAAAGCGAACCTAGAAAAAACAGAAGATACTACAATGGTCACACAGGACACGGGAGGGGCCGGAGCTCTGCCAGCGGGGGGTGAAGGGGCAACACCAAGAAAGCTCAGATCACAAAAATGAATAAGAAAACCACAATGTTATAAACAGACCGAAAGTAATAATGAAATTATATCTAGACTATATATCATAACTATATAAACTGATTGAAAATTATTTTTTCTAGAATTAATATGCTGATTTTTTATGATTATGTATTAATGTTTGATATTTAGATGTAACCTATGAGTTTGGAGGGAGGGGGCGTCTGCCACACTTGCAACTGCCAAAATTTGTAACCATTCCACTTACCCTTTTCCTTATAAATGTTTTAAAAAACCAATAAAACTTTTTGAAAAAAAAAATGTTTATACCCTGTATTTTGCTCTGGGAAGTTGGGGGAAGGGAGGGCAGGAAGAGGGAAGGGTAAGGGGGCGGTGATAATTGTAAAATTTATTAAAAAATTTAATTGAAAAAAAAAAGAAGAAGAACTGATGGCAGGTGAACCAAGGCAATCATAGAATGATAAAAAGCGTCCATGAAAGAGACGTAAAACAAGATGAATCAACAACATCAGCAAGTATTGTAGGCCCAATTGGCAAAAGAAAGCTTAGGACAGGTTGGAAACAACTCTTCATCCTGCAGTGGATATACAATGGCTAAAATGATGGTGTCGCCTTAGAAACTGTTCAAAGTTAAGACAGACACTCCCCAAAAAGGTACTTACGACTACCACTCCAAACCCTGTGTGGTCACATGATGGCATTCCAAGTCTGCTATTTATGGCTGCTTGCAGCCTTTCACAGTTAGTAATAAGGATATAAACTTGTTGGTTTTAGTAGAAACATTTGTTTTCTGTAACACACATATATTATGCCTTGTATTTGTAAGGTATCTGGCAAATGTCAAATCCTTTCCATTTGAACTCTTATCAATCTGCAATCTATGGGCATAGAACTTATCCTGGAATGGAGCTGTAAAGAGCTGCAAAACTGACACATTTGATATGTCCCCCTTCTGCCTAGGAACATATTTCACCTTTGATTTGTGCCCTTCACAACAGGAGGCCAAATGGCCAATTGTGGGAATAAAGGAAAGAGATAATGTTAATAAGGCTAGTGAGGAGTATTGTAAAGCCAGGATGTTATTTGATGTTTCTGACTGTATAAAAAGGAGCTACACCTTCTCTGAAGTGTACTTCTTCCCTGCATATCCTTGGGTATGTTGAGAACAACTGACCATCATGTCTTTAAACTTTGATTAAAGATTAAATGCTGATTGTTATTCAAGCCTCCATTTTAAGTCTCATGTTTGGCTCATTGGGATTTGGATGTATTCTCAGACTTCTATGGGTCTCAACGTATTCTCAAACCTTACAACTGTTTACATCCCTTAGTGAACAAAGGGTTTATTTAACACAGTGTTTGCTTATCAGCTGTAGATTCACTTAATGACCATGGTAATTTGCTTAATGATAATTGCAAAAAAAGTTGTAAAATCAGGTCTATCACCTGATAACCTGCTTATGATTGTTATGGCTTATGCGCAAGCTCAATTATACTAGTAATTGGAGGACTATATGCACAAATCCATAGGCAACTGCAGGGTAACTGCAGGTAACTAACTTTCTGAGTGGCAAATATGTACTAGGTAGTGCTGTGCTGGTTTTTTTTTTTTTGGAACAGATCCAGTCATTTGGTCATAAGACTACCAGCAGCAAACAGTCATTGGTCATAAGACAATCAGCAGCAACCAGAACCCTCTCTCAAACATGTTTAAGGAAGCAGACCTATTAACCAGTCAAAATGACTTATTTAAGTGTTGTAGACCTCCAAGATGCTATAGTGAGGCATATTGAGAACTGTTTGCCTATGGACTTCAAATGATTGATTCTTGTTTAACTGTTAAGTTCTTGTATTAATGCCTCCACAGACAGGCATTTTTTCTGAAAGCACAGTTTGGTTCATCATAATATACTGAATTAGAATAATCTGGTGCCATGGAATTAAGAAATAAGATATCTCCATATAAAACAGCAGCTAAATTCACACAGGATTCAAATTTAGACTATATAATAATGTAACTGTAAAGCAACTTGTTAACTGAAACCTGAACAATCTTATAAGAATTAAAATTTATTTCATGTTGTATACATGTGTTTACACACACACACATGTGTAAATAAAATGTAGCATGTTTGAAAACCATGCACATTCTCTGTGTGATGGAAAAGTTATTTCAAAATTAAAAAGTTTATTAGAATAACAGATCCAGGACAAGAACTAAGTTAATTCCTTTGTGGTATGATCAGAGAAGTTCTATTAATACAAAAATATTGAAGTTTGTTTCTGTTGTATAAAATACGTTAGAAAAACCAAAACTTGGGAAAGCTGCCCCTAAGAACATAGACAACCAACTTTTCCTACTATTTTATAGAATCTGCCTGTCTGTCTGTCTAGCTACTTGTTCATTTGTAATCTTTCTTCAGAGGTAATATCAACAACAGAGAATCAGATTCTGTAGGGGCTTGTTGTGATGCTCAACTACAATCATCTTACCTGACTACTGGAGTCTCCAGACAAAAGACATAAGTGTGGTACCAGTTTGTTGAGAATTAGTGAATGTGCACCATAACTAAGAAAACAAAACAAAACAAAAATGCAGCAAGATTATTTTTTTCCCTTACATGTAACAAATCAATAACATCAACCAATACTAGTTCTATTATCTAATTATTGAAACCTTGTATCTGGAAACATGAGGAATGGAGTAGTGAAAATCTTGTTTTCAATTTAGAATCTTAAAATAGTACAAAATTTAAGAAAATGTCCCACCGTTAACATAACTTAAGAGCTTTTTAATAAAATTAAAATACATACACATTTAATGTTGCAACAAGACACAGACACACGCCTTCTCGTGAACGATAGTTCTTGTGTTTAAAGCCAGCAGCAAGCCGCTCCCAAATGAACTATTAAAAAATAAAAGATAATGGATATTTAACACTAAATACGTAGTAGCTATTATCCATTAACATCTTTTTATAAATGTCTGAATAACATAATTGTAGTTGAAAATATAAATGTTTCCTCTTAATTTTTCTTTGTTAAACTAAATCTTCTCATTGTGGTTTCCATGCACTATTCAGAACAGTTCTGAATTTCTTTACAATAGATTTTTAATGTACAAATTACAACTTGATATACTTATGCTACACTGTCTAATTTCATTGCTTCAGTGAGCTTGTGTGACGATCTCAGGATCATTCTTCTATAATAAATCATTTGGTCTACATGTATTTACTTGCACCTATTTTTCCACCATTAATCTGCCCTTATTCCTTTCTTGTTTTTATTGTTATGATTCTGGACTTCCTAGGAGTTTTGCTGCATCACGGCAGCTAATGCTGTAAACAGGAAGCTTACAAGACTAGGTTGCTTTGAAATATCACTGCAATTTTTTTTAAACTACTACTCCCTTTAGTTGCAATGCTGCCATTATACTCTCTGCTATTCAGCATTCAGAAGAAAAACGTTGCCTAGCAACTGCTACACAGTGAGCAATAGCACATTTCTTAGACTGCAGCATTTTATGACTTAGATCCTCCCAATATTTAAATCATGCTGAAACAGAAACACAGTCTTCCATGTATACTCGGACTAAATTAGTCTGTATTGTATTGCTTTTAATTTTTAAAATATGTTTTTAAAATAAATACAGATAGAGTACTATTATCTGTGTATATATTCTAAAATAACTTCAGTACTCAGCATTCCAGATATTCTTCTAACTAAACTAAACAGCTATCTGAACGCACTTGCAAATGGATCATAAGCTTCCTAACAGACAGGAAGCAGCAGGTGAAGTTAGGTAAAATCACATCAGATACCTGTTGTTCTGTAGGGAGAACGAGGCAGATAGGAACTGAGGCAAGGCAGGTTGAAGCTAACACAACCTTTATTTACACAAAGAAAACAGCTCAAACTCAGTAAGGCAAACAGCAGGGCAAATGACAGCTGACAGGTCTTTTATACTCGAGCCGAACAGAGGCTGTCCAATCGGGAGGCTGGATTCTCCCGCCGGCTGGCTGGTGTGTCTTGGCCAATCAGAAGAGGTCAAGGCAAGTCTATGGCAGAAGGCTTCGCAACAAGTAGCAAGCTAGAGAAAGCTAGGAACACTGCAGTAACAAGCTAGTGAAAGTGAAGAACATTTCAATACACAACACCCCTCCCCTCCCAGTTGGCACATGCGTAGTCTGACAGATAAGCAGGCCGACGTCTAAGTCGCCCAGAGTGCCGCAGCTCTGGGGCGGCTGTCATTGTAGGAGTCTCTACCGGTGGAGCCTGCGGAACTACTGGAGACTGTGCGGCCGGAGCGACTGGAAACGGAGCCATCGCTGGAACAACGGGACTTTCAGGTAGGGATGGCGAAGAGGCTGCAAGGGGCGTTGGTTCCGAGGAACTGTCTGACTGGGTTAGTTCTCCAGGGCAGGATTGGGCTTGCCCTGGCTGGAGGTCTGGAGCGCCGGGCGTTCTGCGTCGTAGCTGGTTGACATGCCGGCCCCCTTCTCTGCCATCGTCTAGCTGGACCCTGTAAGAGTAGGGTCCAGTCAACTGAATTATGTGCTCTGGGAGCCACTTTGGGTTAGACCCATAGTTCTGCGCAAAGACCAGATCACCAATTTGGAAGGCTCGAGTTGTGTCCTGAGAGAAGGGACCCTTTTCAGGAATGTAGCTGGGCAGTAGCCGGTCCAGAGTTGTCCGGAGCCGGCGACCCATGAGCCTCTCTGCAGGGCTCTGATTTGTGACTGGGCACGGCATTGTGTGCTGTGCCAGGAGATACTGGGACAATTTGTTATGCCAGTTGCCTGGCCCCAGGCGGTTCAAAACCTCTTTAGCAGACCGGACGGTCCTTTCAGCCTGGCCATTTCCTGCTGGGTGGAATGGAGTGGTGGTTGCATGTTTGACACCTAACTGGCCCAGGAACATTTGGAAAGGCGCTGATGTGAATTGGGGTCCGTTGTCGGACACCACCACATCAGGCAGCCCATGGGTTGCAAAGAGTTTTTCTAAGACAGCCTCTGAAGTGGTGGATGGCATGAGTGCCAGCTCCACCCACTTCGAGTAGGCATCTACCACGATTAAGAAATTCTGCCCTTGGAATGGGCCCGCGAAATCCAGATGGATTCGTGCCCAAGGAGTACGGGGCATGTACCACTCCCTAACTGGCACTGATGGGGGAGCTGGCCTTGACTGCTGGCATTGCTGGCAGGCAGCAACCCAGTCCTCAATCTGCTGGTCAATTTTGGGCCACGACACATAGCTTCTGCCCAGTGCCTTCATTCGCACGATGCCTGGGTGAACGGTGTGTAGGCAGTTCAAAATTGGCGCCCAGAGCTTGAGGGGAGGTACCACCCGGTTTCCCCACAGCAGACATCCATCAAGGACGGATAATTCATGCTGGCGAACAGAGAAGGGCTGGAACTCCTGCCTAAATGGCCCTTGTGGCCACCCCCTGCGCATCCAGTCCAGCACTTGGGATAGCACCGGGTCCTTAGCAGACAGCTTAGCAATGTCCTGAGCAGAAATTGGCATGGCCAATTCCTCCACTAAAAGAACAGAAGCAGTGGGAGCTGGGTCAACCACTGGAGCTGGCAAGGGGCAGCGACCGAGGGCATCAGCGTGCCCAAGGGTCTTGCCAGGTCTGTACAGCAGCTGGTAGTTATAAGCTGCCAGGAAAACAGTCCATCTGGACATTCTGGCAGAAAGGATTTGCGGAGTCTGACGGTCCCCAGCTAAAAGACCCAGAAGAGGTTTGTGGTGAGTGACCAACTGAAAAAAACTCCCTTAAAGATAATCGTGAAAACGTTTGATGCCAGCGACAGCAGCTAGGGCTTCCTTGTCAAGCTGGCTATAATTGGGTTCCGCAGCTGACAAAGTGCGGGAATAGTAAGCAATTGGAGCCTCCGAGCCATTTGGCAAAACATGGCTCAGGACAGCCCCAATGCCAAAAGGCGAAGCATCGCAGGCCAAAATTAAAGGGAGATGGTCGCTATACTGAACCAAGAGGGATTGGGACGTGAGCACGTCCTTTACAGCCCTGAATGCCTGGGCTTCCCTGGGACCCCAATGCCAGGAGGTCTTAGAATTCAATAATCTGTGCAATGGCTCAGCTAAGGAAGCCTTGTGAGGCAAAAAAATTGCATAAAAATTGAGCAGCCCAAGAAAAGCCTGGAGCTCAGTCTTGGATGTGGGAGTGGGGGCTTTTTTGATAGCCTCCACCTTCGAAGGGGTAGGATGGATGCCCTTAGCACTAGATACTGTATTTTCCCTCTATGTTTACTGGAATCCATGATCTCCTTGACCTTAAAATGTTGTTCTCCATCAATAAGAAGAGGAACAGGAGGCGGTAGGTGGGGTGAACGCATGAAAGAAATATGCTCCAGTTTTAGTAAACTAACATGGAATACAGGATGGATTATCCTAAGAGTTTTTGGCAATTCCAACTGTACCATTACTGGGTTTACAATTCTAACAATGGGGAAAGGAGCCACGTATTTAGGACCAAGTTTCTGGGGTAGTCTAAAGATACTTAGTGGAAAGAAAACCCTATCGCCAGCTTGCTTTCAGCTTCACCCGTTTTTTATGCACTTGTTTTTTTTGTGCTTGGTGAGCCTCATCTAATGCTCTATAAGTTACAGGCCAGAAACTTTGATTAACTCATTCAGATAAAGACAGGTTTTCTGGTTTCTCCTGAGGCCGTTCAGGAATAGGCACAAAATCCTGGCCAAATACTACTTTGAAAGGGGTCAATCCTCTACTGCTATGTACAGAATTATTATATGCTACCTTTGAACACGGCAAGAGGTCAGCCCAATTATCTTGCTGATAATTGACATAGAATCTATGATACTGTTCTAGAACAGAGTTAGCATGTTTACAAGCCCCATTTGTCTCCGGATGGTAGGCGGAGCTTATACCTTGGGCAGAGCCTATCAACTTTAGGAACTCCCTCCAAAATTTGGAGATGAATTGGATCTCCTATCTGAGATAATGCATTCAGGAACTCCATGTAGCCTATACACATGTAGGATAAACAGTTTAGCAAGTATTTTTGCAGGCAGAACCTTGGAGCAAAATGCACTTGTTTGGAGACAAGTCCGTCATCAACCAAATGACGGTATTTCCAATGCTCTCTGGCAGCTCAACAATAAAGTCCATCGATATCTCCTTCCAAGTGGCACTAGGTCTGGAAACATTTTGGAGTAGTCCTTGAGGTTTACCTGGTGGTCTCTTTGCCGCAGCACAAACAGGACAACTATCAATGTTGGATTCTATGTCTTTTTTCAGAGAGGGCCATCTAAATTGTCCAAATGTAAGGTTAACCAAATGTAAGGTTTTCACAAAAACAAAATGTCCAGCCACTTTTGAATCATGGGCTTATTGGAGGACAACACTTTTTAAACTAGCAGATACATACAGCTTGGCTCTAACCCATGCAAGGCCCTCCTTCATAATGCACTCAATTTAGTGGAACCTGAACCATTCATCAGATGCAAGTGCCTCACTCAGTCACTTTGTTAGGTCAGTGGGCACATCTAGGTCCACTTTCTCTTGGCTTTTGGTGACCACTGGGGCTGCTAGTTGCTTGGCAGAAATGACCAGATGAATCACCATCGATCTAGCACTGATGTACTGGAGTAGCTGGACAAGGCATCAGCCATAAAGTTCCTTCCCCCCCAGAGAGGTATTTCAGTGGAAAGTTAAACCAGTTAAAATGTTGTGCCCAGCGAACTTGTTTGGGTTTTTGTGGGGTTTTGAACGTCTCAAGGTTCTTATGATCAGTCCACACATCAAATGGGTGCTCGGCCCTCTCAAGGAAATGTCACCAGGTTAGCAGGGCCCACTGGACTGCAAAAGCTTCTTTTTCCCCAAACCACTCATCTTCTTTCTGCCTCCGTCAATTTTCAGGAGGTGTAGGCGCAAGGTTATAGGTTCCCGTCCACATATGTTTGAAGTAACACTCCCCCAACTGCCATGTCACTTGCATCCGCTTGGACCATAAATGGTGCATCCATGAGAAGACCGGAAGTACCTCAGTGAAACAGGCAGAAAACTGTGGGCTCTGAAGAGCCTTATGCAAATTCTGGCTGACAAACCAAATGTTAGGGTTCTAAATACCATGCAGAAATAAATCATTGTCCAAGGCAAAACATCCTTAAAGGTGCAATTTATTCCGCAGGCATGTTAGTACGGCTATGGAAAATTCCAACTCTGGAAGTACATCCTCTAAATTCACCCAGTTGAAAGTTCATGATCTCTCCCCACACCCACAAATCCATCACATGTTCCAATCATCATCTTCCACGCTGGCATGTACACCCATCTTCTTCCGGCCAGGTGTCAAGATGCGAAGACAAAAGATGACCTTGGCTTCTACAAAAGAATGTCAACAATCCATTCTACAATTCTACTCCTTTCTATTCCCCCCTCCCAACTACTACACTATTGAAACAGCATAGAAAATTATAAGAAAGTGTGGCAGGCCAAAGATCCTAAAAGAACATAACTACAGGCCTGACACCAAATGCGGGGGATCTTTTTCCTGTAGGGCAAGTGAAGAAGGAGCTGTGTCTCATTAGACCCAGGAGAATGCAACAGGTCCCTCGTAGGTCAGAGTTTAGTTCTCCAAATCGACGTTGGGGAAGGCAGCATGGCTGCTGTCAAGCTGAAACTTCTGGACTAAACATCTGAGCAGAAGCAGTGTATGGGAGGAATGTCAAGACCTGGTAAGAAGATTTAAATAACCAACTGACATAAATCAGAATTTGGAAAAGGCAAAGAATCTTGTGAGTAGAAAATATTAACGGATAGATTGGGATTTTGGCAGAAAGAAAAGAAATAAGGGAAAAATTGTGGTTTAAATCATTAAGCCCAAAGAGAACTGCTTGTTTTTAACAACTTGGAGACAGAAATGAGAGAATTGAGAACTGACTAACCCAGTGCTTCTCAATTATTTTCTGTCATGCCCCCCCTAGGAAGAAGAAAACATTTCGCGCGCCCCCCCCCCGCGTAACTGTAAATAGTATCATTTGTCTATAAAATTGTTATAAGTACACCTCTGCATAACATAGCACACTGGTCTTTCCTCGTCTCCCACCGTAGTCACATGCTTTCTTTCCTCTTTCCCTCTTACTTGTCTATCCTTCCTTCCACCCTCCCTTCCTCCTTCCCTTCCTTCCTGCCTCCCTTCCAGTTCCCTCCTTCCTCTTTCCCCCTGCCTGCCTGCCTTCTTTCCCTCCTGCTTATCTATGCTTTCTTCCTTCCTTGCACCTCCCTCCCTTCTGCCTGCCTGCCTTCTTTCCTCTTTCCCTATCCTCCTATCCTTCCTTTCTCCCTCCCTCCTTCCCTGCCTCCCTTCCAGTTCCATTCTTCCCTCCTTCCTTCTGCCTCCTTCCTGCCTGCTTGCCTTCTTTCCTCTTCCCTCCCTTCCCAGCTGGAAGCAGCAGCACAACAGTCGCCGTTACCAGGGGCGAAGGGGTGGCGGTGGCAAGATCGGGCGACCGCAGCCCCTTTGTCCCTTCCCTAACAGCGGCTGTTGCGCTTCCGCTTCCAGACGGAATGCTGGCGGTGGAGCTGCTGGCGGGGAGGCGAGCTACGCGGTGGCGAAGACGGGCGGTCCCATGCTTCCCTCCCTCCCACCCCCGCCCGAGCAGGCTTCTTGCACAGCTCCAGCCCGCGGCTCCAATGAAAATCCACAGTCCGAAGTGCTGCCACTTCCAGGCGGGATATATTATGCCTCGCCCACGCCTTCGCCGCCGTTGCACCCAGATGGAAAGGGAGCCTTCGCGCCCCCCTTTACGGAGCCTCGTGCCCCCCAGGGGGGCACGCCCCACTATTTGAGAACCGCTGGACTAACCCATTGAGATACAAACTTTGAATTTGGATCTGAAAATACTGTGTCTTTAAAAGAGATTAATTGACAATTGAGAACATCACAAAGGGAAAGAAAGAGGGGGGAACTGAAGCTAAAAATACACCAAGGAGACTCGCTTTGTTCGAGTCCACACATCAAATGGAGGCTGGAAGTTTGTGTATTGGAAACAAAACACTCTTACTTTCCTCACTGATTATTCTGGCTTGGCACTTCAAGGTCTTACTGTTTGTTTATAGAGAGTGATAAGAAGAAAAACATACAGATGTTCCTTTGAAGCATATCTTTAACCAGAGAAAAGTGAAAACAAGACCTTATTGTGAATTTATGCTTAACCTTGTAAAAACCTTCCAAGCCAGAGCAGCAGTGTTTGTCAGCTGGAGATAATGGCACAACTTCAACAGCAGAATGAAATTTTAAGCCTGCAGAAGATAGTTAGAAATTCAGAAATTATCAAATATATTTGAGAGAAGGGAGAAGAAGTTGGAAAACCTAGAGCATCTAACAGTAAAATATGATGAAGAAGTTGGAGATGTTTATCAAGTGGGAAACGTGGAGGTTAGAGTCCTAAAAACCAAAGAGGAAAATGACCACAAAGAAATTAAATCTGCTGATATCTATGGTGATTGGTTTGTGTCTGGAAATGGAAAGAGTGGAACATTGAAAGAGGAATTAAATGGAGGGGAACTCTACCCCAGATGACAAGATACAGAAGAAGAAAAAAAACAAAAGAATTTATGGATTTAAAGAGAGAAATGTTATTAGCAACATCATTGATAACATCACTGACAATTAAAGATAAGCTGATTAAGGAAACAGAAGAAGGGCATCAAAATTACATGAGAGATTTAATAAGCAATAAGTTGCTAAAAGGAGTCCATACAAATTTGATTAAGGAGATGATTAGAGGACTGATACCACAAATGGCAGAAGACATGAGACTGTTTTGCTACTGGAAAGATATAGGTTGATAGATGGAAGTGCATAATTTAAAACTAGTTAAACTTAGAGAAATTTAGTGACAATAGATATAGTCAAATAAATAATTGATAATGATAATAATATATACATATGCATTGTTATGATAAGTAATAATTGGATATGAATATTTGAATGGTACCCATTAAAGGAAGATTAGAAATCTTTTTGGTTATATATAAAGGCTAATAAAAAAGAACTAATTTAAATTTAGTTAAATTTTGATTATTAGGGGGGGAAATGTTATGATACAGGATACAGTTAAATAAAGGAGGGATAATGATACAAAGGAAAATATATATGTATGGGTACAACATAAAGAAACTGGATGTAAATTGTAAACAGTGATTTGGTAAGGAGGATTAGAAATTTTTGTTACTAGCTATTATGGATGTTTAGCTAGAATAGGCCATAAGGATTCAGTGTTATTGGAGGATTTTAGAAATAGCAAATGAAATGCCAGTATGTGGTTACGTTTTAAATCTTGATATATTTTATGGTGAAGGATGTTTAAACACTTGTAGTCAAATGAAAATTGAGGTATGATGATGGTAATATGTATAAATAACTGAGTTAAAATACTTGAGTTAATATGAATTATGATTGATGACTGTGAAAGAGATGCATGAAAGTCTATTTTAACCAACTGATACACTTTCTACAGTATGTAAAAAAGGAGGATTTTTGTATTGTGTTTGTTTTGAAAATTAAAAATAAAAAATATATAAAAAAAGAACTAAACATTTGGGGCGTGTAATGATGTATAACTATACAATATTATGATGAGAACAGATAGAAATTGTAACCAGGTCAAAAATAAGTGGGGGGGGGGGGTTAAAATATAAATTGCTATATATGTATACTTTTCTGGTTTTTTTTAAAAAGGAGGATATATGTTAAAATTAAAGATGTTTATTGAAATGAAATTACTAATACCATCAACATAAAATGGAGCTCAGAGGCTAAAATACACCATGTAAATGAGATGAAGAGTATGGAAGAGAGGAGAAAGGCAAGAGGAAGAAGAGAGGGTTAGAAGAGAGGGCAGGGGGGAAGAGGAGGAGAGAAAGGATGGAAAGAAGAATGAGGAGAAAGAGAGAGGAAGGGGAAGTAGAGAAGAAAAGGATGACTGACGGAAGAAAGGAGGTAGGGAGGAGTAGAGAGGGAGAAGAAAGTGATGGATAGGGTACAAATATGGTGTATGGAGAGCAGAAGAGCCAAGAGTTCTTGGGGGTTGATGGTAAGACAAATTGATATAATATTTAATAATACAAAATAGTGTTGGTTATGTAATGGTACACATGTGGTTATTTGTATGAAAATGAAAAAATAAAAAACTTTATTATAAAAAAATGGTGCATCCATGTGGGGGTGTTTTAAAACAAGTTCAGCAGATCCTTTCTCCAGTTCACCTGCAGGTTCCATTTCTGTAGCCAAAGTAATCCCAGTATAAGGGGATTCCATCCCTGGGGTGACAATGAAACTTAAAGATTCTTGGTGGTCTCCCATCTACATCTCTACCAGTTCAGTTACAAAATACCCCGCCCCCAGCAATTGACCCATCCAACTGGCAAAAGGCAATGGGTACTGTTCTGTCCCATGATTCTAATGAATATGCAGACACAAGCTTGGCTTCTGCCACGACTAATTACAAAGATAAAGCCACCCCTTGGCTAGGAGCCTAGAACGCTCTCTTCAAGAAACCAAGATTAAACTTACGGAATGCTTTCTCAATGGCTAGTAAAATGGGCTGTTGTTTCCTGCAAAGATTCCCCTCCCATCGCTCCACCAATAAACTCTTTGGGAGGGGCCACAACCATAGCCAGCTGTCCCTATTTCCTTCTGATGTCTTCACAGCTGCTCCCTTCTTCTCAGCTCTACGCACACGCACATCAGGGACAACCTGCCTCTGTTCCTCCTCACTGCTCCCTGACTCAAATGCCACCTGGTGGACAACAGGCCTCTCTGGTTCCTGCTCTGACTCCAAACACTCTCCAGAGTCTTCCTCATTCTCCAGATCAGTCCCATAATGGTAATCGCTGTCAGAGTCCACCAACAGCTCAGCCGGCCACTGCTGGGCCACAACACTATCCCTCATCGCAGGGCCCTTCCCCCCGGGTCTGACACTCAGGATGGCTTAGCTGGGAATTGTTCATGGAAGGCCTGAACCAAAGCAGGTGCATGCAGGAAGGTCGCATCCTCCCAGGTAACATCCTCCGGCTCTCGGCCTTTCCATTCCACCAGGTATTGGAACCGTCCTTTCAGCCATTGGGAATCCCGGATCCTGGCAACTTCATACTCGGAAGGCACCTGATCAGCATGGGGTTCTGGCTGGGGATGATCGGGTTGGTGAAGAGGACAAGCCGGCTGTTCAGGAACAAGAAGAGATCGATGAGAGACTGGATGGACTCGCATCGAGCATGGTAAAGTCAGGTGATAGGCGACTGGATTGATGACTGCTTCAACCGGAAATGGGCCATGGTAACGGTGGTCTAACTTGTTGACCGGCCGGTGTCTAGTGGACAGCCACACTCGATCCCCCACAGTCAATGCCGGTGTCACGCGCCGAGACCTGTCCGCAACTCTCTTATAGTCCTCCTTGGCTTTATCCAGATATTGCCGCACCACTTGATGGACTGCCTGTAGTTCCGACAGGAAGTCCTTAGCTGCGGGGACCAGTGAGTCGATGGGTGTGAGGGGAAAGAACTAAGGATGATACCCCACATTGGCCAAGAAGGGCGTTGTCTGCATGGATATGTGCTGTGAGTTATTGAACGCAAACTCCGCTATTGCCAGGTAGTCTGCCCAATCATTTTGCTGCTGGTTCACAAAACAGCGCAGGTACTGCTCCAATATCCCGATCACTTTCTCCGTCCCCCCGTTGGTTTCGGGATGGTGCACTGAGGACAAGCAGATCTTGACATCCAAGGCCGTCATCAGCCCTTTCCAAAACTGATCTGTGAATTGCGTTCCTCTGTCCGACATGACCCTGTCAGGTAGGCCGTGCAGCCTGAAAAAATGTTGGATAAACATGTGGCGGTGGCGCGGGCTGTCGGTAATCTCCAAAACGGGATAAAATGCACCATCTTCGTCAGCATGTCTATCACCATGAACACCGTGGAAAATCCAGAAGACGGAGGCAAGTCTGTCAGGAAGTCCATAGAAATGGCCCTCCAGGGTCTCTCCTAGGTCGGCAATGGCTGGAGCAGCCCTGGAGGGGCTCCCGTCGCTGACTTGGCCTGCTGACACCGTACACAAGACATGATGTAAGATTGTACGTCATGTCGCAATCGGGGCTGTTAAGTAAGCTCCCCATTAGGAGAGCGAGTGTGCAGAGAAGCATAGTGAAAGTGGTATGCAAGAACACGCACAAACCAGCATAATGGGACACTGAATAGTACAAAATATAGTAGTTTACTATGTGGAAATATAGAGGTATTCAGAGTCCATCAAACAGTCCAAGTCATACATGGTTCAGTCAGTCAGTTATCAAATAGTCAGTTTAGCACACAAAGTAGCTAATAGTAGCAAAACACAGTAGATCACAATACTCCGATCAGTGTCTAACAAACAGAGAGCTAACAGTCATTCTGGCTCCCTCTGATGGCTGTTTGAGGTAACAAGCCAATTACATCTCTCTAGCATTTAAAGTAACAGATACATTTGTTACAATCATAGCTTATATACATTGCCAAGCCAAGCCTAGGGTTAAATCCCTAACATTCTCCCCCTTCGGTTGTCAATGTATTTGCACACAACTTCACATTCCCAATCCATAATCATCACAACATTGTTTATGTTTGACCATACCTTGAGCTTTGGTAAAATGATCAGCAATGTTTTCTTCAGACATACAATACTCTAGTGTAATCATTTTACTACTAACACTTTGTCATACATTCATATATCTTAAGTCAGTATGATTAGTCCTTGTCTTTACTGCAATATTTGATGCCATCTGGATTGCTGCTTGGTTGTCTTTGTATACAACAATAGGCTCACGTACATTATATATATAAATAAATAAGTTTGAATTTATTAGCCGCTCCCTTTCCAAGTAGGACTCGGGGCGGCGTACAATGGGGCATATAAAACACAGAAAATATATAAAACACATAGGCGTACATACAAAACATACATACAGATACACAAACACGGACTCGGAGGAGGTAAACAATTTACATCATATAGACAGTTAAAAGACCCGCATTAAAATACCCCAGTTGTAAAAACCCGATATAAAAATAAGATTTCACGTTTAAAATACAATTTAAAACAGTTAGGAGGAATAAGAATAATTACGATTGAGCCAGGCCAGATAATTGAAAGAGGTGGGTCTTCAGCTGTACACGGAAGGAGCGGAGGTCGGAAGTAATCCTGATGTCACGGGGGAGGTCATTCCACAGGGCTGGGCCCACCACAGAGAAGGCTCTGCTCCTGGGTGTCGCCCCCCGGCACTGTTTGGCGGACGGCACCCGGAGAAGTCCCTCTCTGTGTGAGCGAATTGGTCGTAGGGATGTGTGGGGCAGGATGCGATCCTGCATATAACTAGGCCCTGTGCCATGAAGCGCTTTAAAGATCATAATCAAAACCTTGAAACGCACTCGGTAGACCACAGGAAGCCAGTGCAGCTCGCGCAGGAGAGGTGTTACAGGGGAGTACCTAGTCCTCCCCATAATCACCCGCGCGGCCGCGTTCTGGACCAACTGTAGTCTCCGAGTGCATCTCAAGGGAAGCCCCATGTAGAGAGCATTGCAGTAATCCAGGCGAGACGTCACTAGCGCATGGGTGACTGTGCGTAGGGCATCCCGGTCCAATAAGGGGCGCAATTGGCGCATCAGGCGAACCTGATGGAACGCCCCCCTTGCCACGGCTGTTACATGGTTATCCATGGACAGCCGGGCATCCAGGAGGACGCCCAAATTGCGCACCTGTTCCATGGGGGCTAGTTGGACGCCCCCGATGGCCAGAGATGGAAACACCTGGTTGAACCGGGAGGCCGGAAGCCACAGCCACTCCGTCTTGGAAGGGTTGAGTTTTAGTCGGTTGCCATCCATCCAGACCCGTACGGCCTCCAGACACCGGGACATCATTTCGACGGCCTCATTGGGGTGGTTCGGGGTGGAAATGTATAGCTGAGTATCATCAGCATACAGATGATATCCCACCCCAAAACCACGGATGATCTCGCCCAGCGGTTTCATATATGTGTTGAACAGGAGAGGCGAGAGTACCGATCCCTGTGGCACTCCACATGTGAGTGGCCTCCGGGTCGAACTCTGCTCCCCTGTCAACACACGTTGCGTCCGATCAGAGAGGTAGGAGCCAAACCACCGTAAAACGGTGCCCCTGACTCCCAGCCCCTCTAGCCGGTGCAACAGGATACCATGGTCGATGGTATCGAACGCCGCCGAGAGATCTAATAGGACCAGGATAGAGGAACAACCCCTATATCTGGCCCTCCAGAGATCATCAACCAATGCGACCAAGGCCGTCTCTGTGCTGTGCCCGGGTCGGAAGCCGGACTGGCGCGGGTCTAGATAATCATTTTCCTCCAGGTGACGTGGGAACTGCTGTGCTACCACACTCTCTACAACCTTCGCTAAAAAAGGAAGGTTGGAGACTGGACGATAATTGACTAGGTCCGTTGGGTCCAGGGAAGGCTTCTTGAGCAGGGGCCTCACCACCGCCTCTTTCAAGGCGGCCGGTAGAGAACCCTCACCCAACGAGGCGTTCACCAGGCCCAGGAGCCAGTCGCGCGTAACCTCCCAGGATGCCAGTACAAGCCAGGAGGGACACGGGTCCAATAAACATGTGGTAGGTCGCAGACGTCCACGCAACCTGTCCAAATCCTCGATGGCAACCGAGTCAAACTCCTCCCAAAGCGGTCCCTCAAGACTCGCAACGGGCGAGTCTTTAATTCCCATATCTATCAGGAGTTGCTTGTAACAAATTAAATCGATACATAACAAAGATAAACATGAAAATTCAGCCTCCATTGATAAACTTAAATGCTTCTGACGAATAGACCGCCATCCAATTAATGACTTTCCTAAGAATATTGCGATACCTGATTTAGATTTACGTGTAGACACGTCAGTTGCAGAACTTGCATCAACGTACGTGGTTAATATCAGTTCATCCTTTGGCTCTAAGTATAGTGCATTGTGTATTGTGTTTCAAATATCTCAATACACGTTTAGCAGCTTGCCATTCAGTAGGTTCGGCATTAAACCAGGCCAATTGATTAACACTATATACAATATCTGGCCTAGACCAATTGCTAAAATGAACTACCAATTAGGGATTGAAAAATATTCTTATAAAAAACTGGGCTTTTTATATCATCATTGCTAAATTCTTGACTCATAGGAGTTTTAGCTGGTTTACACAGTTCCATTTTGAAATTTCTGAGTAACTGATTGATCTTCTCAGTCTGTGATATTTTATATCCTCCTCTAGTCTTATCTATCTTTAAACCAAGATATTTCTTTATTTCACCAAGATGTTTTATTTTAAACCGCTTTTTTAATAGTGTAACAATTTCAATAGCCTTTTGCTCTGTTTTAGTAATCAACGCTATATCGTCTGTAAACAATAACAATAATGAAATCATACCATAGCTTTCTTGCTTAAATAAACAAGGATCAGCCATTCCAGCTTTAAATCCTATCCTTGCTAATTCCTTCACTATGCATTGATTCCACTCGTAGCCTGACTGTCTTAAACCATACAGGCTCTTTTTTAACTTCCAACAATCAGTGCTGCTATCAGTGTTTAATCCTTCAGGTTTCTTTAAATAAATAGTGTGTTGCAACGGTGCATGAAGATATGCTGTCTCAACATCTAAATGATTTACTATATATCCATGCTTAGCTGCCCAAACTAATGATGCAACTGATGTTGTGGCTTTTAAACTGGGTGCAAATACTTCGTCATAATCATATGGTGACTGGTTGAAACCTTGTGCTACTAATTTAGCTTTATGGGTAACTGTCCCATCTACACTTGTTTTAATCTTGTAAATCGCATTTTCACCTGATGGTAATCTCACATTCTCATATACCTCCAGATCTTGTAAAGATTTCAGTTCCCTGTTCATTGCTGCTTTCCAAACTATTTGCTCCTCTTTACGATACGTTGATAGTTCATGATACGTTGCCAGAACTTTATCTACTTGACATGCTATACTAGCTTGATATCTGTCAGGTGATCATGTTATACGGGTAGAACGCCTAGGCAACTCAGGGCTCACCAGTGGACTCATCTGTTGCATCTGCTCACATTCTTCTAACTCCTCCTGACTTTGCACTTTCTCCTGACTTTGCACTTCCTCTTTAATTTTTATAGCTGGTCATTCTATTTTACCACTAGGAAATACCTGGGTTCAATAACTACGTTATTGTTAAATTCCAGTTTATCCCAACCAACATGCTCTAGAAACTTTGCATTAGCACTGTGATAGATCTTAATTGTTCCACGTTCCCAGAACCTATAAGATTTATGGTTTGAGTCATAACCTACAAATATTAACTGCCTTGCATGAGTTTGTCCCTTTAATCTGATCTGTGCTGGAATATGCACCCATGTAGGAACTCCAAATGTGTGCAAGTTGCTCAAATCAGATTTCCTACCATGCCAACGAGTAAATGGTACTTCTCCAGTAGAAGCATTTACAACGTTGCTCAGTAGATGATTAGCACACATCATGGCTTCACCCCATAGATTCTCCGGTAAACCTGAATCGGATAACATGGTTCTAGTCATGGCTTGTAATGTTTGCCCCCTTCATTCTACAAACGAGTTATGTTGTCTATAAGGAGCAGAACGTTAATGCTCAATACCAGCTGTTTTTAACATTGTTTGGAACTTATAAATTGGTAAACTCTGTCCCATTATCAGTAACTACAGTATGACAATAACCTTGGCTTTTATCTTTCTTTCTGCAAACCTCAGCCAATTAAAGAAATGTTGAAATGTTTCTGTCTTGTCTTTCATTAAATAGCAGAAACCGTATCTTGAGTATCCATGATACTCAAAACATAACAGGCACCTCCCAAACTGGGTTTTATAGGTCCAATTAGATCAGCAAAAACAACTTCCAGAGGTTCCTTTGTTTTAAACCCATTACATCTGTTTGCTGGAGTAACCTTGCTCTTTTCCTGACTACACACATTACAATTAAAATATTTACTGCAAGGTTTTAACTTTAATCCCTCTGATAACTTAACAGTTTTTTGCAACATCTTGAAATTAATGTGCCCCATACGCCTATGTAGCAGATGTATGCATTCATCATGTGGCTTCACATTATCATACACTGAGTTAGCAGTGTGGGCATCAGATATAATATATAAACCATTTGTTAATTTGGCAGTAATCCTATTACCTTCCTTTTCTATGATACAGTTATCTCCCCTAAAGGTTATTACATAGCCAATGTTAACTAGAGCTCTTACTGATAACAAATTAAATTTCAGTTTAGGTATATACAACATGGATAAATGCTCATTTACAAATGAACACCTTGCCATACTTTCACCAGATGCTTTCACCCTCCATCCATTTGCCAAAGATACGTGTTGCTTGCTGGCAGACATTTTTATAAAACAATTCTTATTCCTAATAATGCACTGTGATGCTCCACTATCAACAACCCATGAATCATGGCTTATTGGTGCATTTCTAGAGATAGTCAAAGTAGACATACCTAAGTTGACATTAGCATTTTTCTTAGCTTTTCTAGTATTCTGTTGTTTTGCATGTTTACAGAATCTAGCTATATGCCCCTTAGCCCCACAAGAAAAACATTTTCTAACAGTATAGGCAGTTGAAGGTGACTCTTCATGTTGAGGTGGTTTCTCTTTCAATTGTTCTCTTTCCAACCTTCTTCTGGACTCTTCCAACAGGCGTGCAGTTATGTCAGTCAATGTTAATTCATTTCGGGTTAGGACCTTGAGAGACGATACAAAATCATCATAACTCTCATCCAGTAAAGACAGAATGATGTAAACTTGATGTAACGCTGAGAAAATAAGTTCCTTTTCATGTAGCTCTTGGAAAATTCCTTTTATAAAGTTTAAATGAGCTAACATAACTCCACCCTTCAGAAGACGTGCCCTAAACAGTTTGGGGGTAAGATGTATATGTGCACCTACAGTGTCACGTACATATATCTTCTTCAAATTCTCCCAACATCTTGCTGCAGAATTCTCCCCACGAATATGAACTAACTGTTGGTCAGTCAGTGTTAGACCAATTATACACAATGCTTGTTTGTTGCATCTTTGAAACTCTGCTATCTTCTTGGCATCATCCTCGTCATCTGGATTCCAAAAAGTCACATCCGGTGAATTCTGTACAGCATCCCACAATCCCTCAGTACGCAGGAGTAGGCTGCACTTCATAGACCAGGAAACAGTTTGTTCCATCCAACCAGGTTATCAGTGATAGACTTGCTGATGTGGCGTGTGCCATCTTCTCCATAATACTAACACTTACAAACTAAAGAGCTATCTATATATGGTATTGCGTACCAACACCAACTCTCTTTTTAGCTACGTCCGGTACACTCTGGGCTCATAACCAGTGTTAAGTAAGTAAGCTCCCCGTTAGGAGAGCGAGTGTGCAGAGAAGCGTAGTGAGAGTGGTACGCAAGAACATGCACAAACTAGCATAATGGGACACTGAATAGTATAAAATATAGTAGTTTACTATGTGGAAATATAGAGGTATTCAGAGTCCATCAAACAGTCCAAGTCATACATGGTTCAGTCGGTCAGTTGTCAAATAGTCAGTTTAGCACACAAAGTAGCTAACAGTAGCAAAACATAGTACCTCACAATACACCGATCAGCGTCTAACAAACAGAGAGCTAACAGTCATTCTGGCTACCTCTTATGGCTGCTTGAGGTAACTAGCCAATTACATTTCTCTAGCATTTAAAGTAACAGATACATTTGTTACAATCTAGCTTATATACATTGCCAAGCCAAGCCTAGGGTTACATCCCTAACAGGGGCCACCAGAAGGTACGGGAGACCAGGTTCAAGGTCTTGAAGAGGCCAAAGTGCCCCGCCGCAGGATTATCATGGCACTGGGATAGAATAAGTCCCCGAAGGGGCCCCGCTGGCACATAGAGTTTGTCTCGGTACCGCAAAAGTTCATCGGTGAATGTCCATGGGGAAGCAGGCCCCACCTCTGCCTTCCATTGTTCCACCTAATCGTCATGTTGCTGCGCTTCCCGTATCTGGGGCTCATGAACCGTGGAGAAGGATTCTACGGGCAAAACTGTCCGGGGTGGAATCGGATCTTTGGTACATGAATACTCAGGTTTCCTTGTTAGGAAGGATCCACCCTTTGGTTGTGCGCACTGGGGATATACGTCACGTGGAAATTGAACTGTGCAAAGAAAAGAGACCACCAGATCTGGCGCTGGTTCAATTTCCATGCGGTCTTCAGAAATTCCAAATTCCTATGGTTCGTCTGGACATCAATCTGATGTCTGACCTTCTCTAGATGCTGCTGCCAAGCCTTAAACACTACCTTAATGGCTAGTAACTCCTTCTCCCAAACGGTATAATTGCGCTCGGAAAAATTGAGTTTCTGTGAGTAATAAGCACAAGGGAAAAGGGTACCACTGGAGGCGTGAGCCTGAAGTAACACCGCTCCCACAGCGATATTGGATGCATCCGCCTCCCTACAAATGGACGGTGGGGGTCAGGATGCTTCAAAATAGGCTCTTTCATGAAGGCCTGCTTCAAGGCCTGGAACGCTGGTGCTCAGGGTCCCCCCAGTGAAATAGAACTTTTTTCTGCAGGAGCCGAGTGAGGGGCACAGTCAGGGAAGCAAAGCCAGGGATAAAGGTCCGATAGTAGTTGGCAACCCCGAGGAGTCGCTGGACATCCTTCACTTTCAGAGGAGGTTGCCAACTATGCAAAGACTCCACCTTGCCCGGCTCCATTGCAATGCATTTGGGAGAGGCATGATGTCCCAGGAACCCAATGATGGACTGCCAAAACTGGCACTTCTCCAGTTTTGCATACAAGAGATTCTCACGGAGCCGTTGTAGGATCATGCGTAGGTACTGCCGATGGCTCGCCCGGGAGGACAAGTAAATCAAGATGTCATTGATATAAATGATGACAAACTGGTTCAAAAGGTCCCGGAAGATATCGTTCATAAAATGTTGGAAGATGGCAGGAGCATTGGTCAGCCCAAAAGGCATGACCGTGTACTCAAAATGCCCATACTTGGTGCCGAATGCCATCTTCCATTCATCCCCGGGTTGGATCGGGACAAGATTGTAGGCTCCATGGAGATCCAATTTGGCAAACACCTTAGCTTCTCTGAGCCACTCCAACAGTTCAGGAATAAGGGGCAGAGGATATTGATTGTGCACCATGATAGTATTGAGCCTACGATAGTCACAGCAGAGTCTCAAATCTCCAGTCTTCTTTTTGATGAACAAGACCAGGGCAGACAATGGCGAAGGCAAGGGTCTGATAAAACCCTGAGCTAGGTTTTTGTCCAAAAAGTCCCGCAATGCGGCCAACTCCAGGTCTGATATCGAACACAAACGATCCACAGGGAGCTGCATGTCCGGAATCAAATTGATGGGACAATCATATGGCCGGTGTGGTGGCAATTGGTCTGCTTCTTGTTCGCTGAACACATCTGAAAAATCTGCTATATTGGAAGGCAAGGACACCAACGGTGGACTCAGCAGCTGGCCTGCACAGACATGCCGAGTATGGTCCACACATTGCAAGGTTGGGAAGGTGACAAGGTTCTGGGACCAGTAAATCTGTGGGTCGTGTGCCCGAAGCCAAGCCAAGCTCAAGACCATGGGGAAATGCAGGCCAGAGGTAACGTAGAACTGGATGGCTTCCTCATGAGCCCTGATGACCAAGTGCAAGGGTTGCGTGGCGGCCTTGATAGGCCCAGACAGAAGCACCCGGCCGTCAATTGTCTCCACAAGCATAGGAAGATCTACTGGACACAGAGGGACCGCATACTTGGTCGCAAACACCTCGTCCATGAAGTTCATGGTAGCCCCGGAGTCGACCAGAGCATGCGGCAGAATCCCCTGCGGACTACTGAACAGGACTATTCGTGATGCCAGGATCAGGTATCGTGAAGGCCCGCAAGTCACTGTCTCTGAGCATGGCTCGGAATTGGTGTGCGCCCGACCCAAGGTCTCCCTTAGATTGGGCTTGGGGGCCTTTCCCAACAAATTGTTCTGGGTCTGGAGGGTAGGTCCAGTAACTGACGCCCATCGTCTCTTCTTGGGGAAAAAGGCTGCCATATGCCCAGGTTCCCCACAATAAAAACACAACCCCCCTAAGCGCCATTTTTCTCCATTATCGACGAGCGGGGTGTGGCTGCACCTAATTCCATGGGCTCCTCCCGTGGAGTTGGAGTCTCACGAATGGCCGGAACCACCCTGTTCTCCTGGGATGTGCGGCGAATTCCCCCCCCCCTGCAACTGAGCATCAATCCGGAGACACAGGTGGACCAACACGTTGAAATTTGGTGGCCTATCCACACGCACCAGCTCATCCTGCAATTCTTCCGACAACCCATCCTCAAATGTGTCCATGGGGGCTGCTTCATTCCAAGCCAAATCCTGGCTTAGTAGCCTAAATTCACCGATGTAGTCCTGCAAGGAACCCCGGCCCTGCTTCAGAGTCTTCAGATGTCAGGTAGCCGTTTCCGTCTTAATGGGGTCCTCATACATTTACCGGAGGTGGTCACAGAACCCCCTGAAGTCATCCAGCAAAGGGCTAGCCTGGACCAGCATTGGGGTAGCCAATGAGCTGCGGAGCCAGAGAGTAAGCTAATCATAAACCCCACGTTATCTCGGTCAGTGGGAAAATCCTCTGCTCTCAAGCTGATAAATAGCTGGTATTGTCCCAAGAAAGCTTGAAACATGGTTTGGTTGCCATTGAATTTATCAGGCACTTCAACCGGGCATTTCCTCCAAGGTGGGGGTGGAGCAGGGTGAGCTTGGAGCTGTGCCACTTGGGCAGCCAACATAGCCACCTGTTGCGAAAGTTGCATGTTTTCGGCACGTAGCTACTCCATGGTGATGATATTTAGAGCTTTTGTTTTAAGGCAGGAAATAAACTGTTCTGTCCCGTGATTCTAATGAATATGCAGACACAGGCTTGGCTGTCTGCCACAATTAATTACGGGGATAAAGCCACCCCTTGGCTAGGAGCCTAGACTTACAGAATGCTTTCTCAATGGCTAGTAAAATGGACTGTTGTTTCCTGCAAAGATTCCCCTCCCGTTCATCTATAAACTCTTTGGGAGGGGCCACAACTGTTGCCAGCTGACCCTATATCCTTCTATGACGTCTTCTCCACAGCTGCTCCCTTCTCTTAGCTCTACGCACATGCACATCAGGGACAACCTCCCTCTGTTCCTCCTCGCTGCTCCCTGACTCAGATGCCACCTGGTGGCCAACAGGCCTCTCTAGTTTCTGCTCTGACTCCAAACACCCTCCAGAGTCTTCCTCATCCTCCAGAGCAGTCCCATAATGGTGATTGCTGTCAGAGTCCACCAAAGCTCAGGCGGCCACTGCCGGGCCACAACAACTACTTTCATTGTTCTCAGTCTTAGACCCATTTTTCTCCACTACCTCTGGGCTAATAATACATCTGGTGCAGCCAGAGTCTAAAAGGGCCAGCATCTTCCCCTGGGCTTAGGTTGAGGGTACCCTTATTTCTACTGGAATGGTTATGGGGCCTGCATGAGGACTTATCAAGGGGTCAGAGTCGAAGTCAATTTCGCTTTCCCCTGAAGTGGCTGGGGTTTCCCTATCCTCCTGGCCTGAAGGGGGGAAATCAGCAATTTCCACACCTTTCAGGGCTCTTTTGCTGTTTCAGGGCATTTCACTGGCTGCTTGTTGGTTTTTTTTCCTCCAGCTGAAGGTAGTTTTGGGCTAGGCTTAGAGTAGCAATTGGCAGCTTGATGCCACTCCTTCCCACATTGGAAGCATACCATCGATCTGGGCTTGGTTGCTGGCCTCCCTTTCCTTGCTCTAGGGGCCTCTCTCGGGGCAGGAAGTGGGTTTTTGCTCCACGGTAGCAAAACCACCTGCTGCCCCCATGGTACTGATTTCTGGCTAGGTCAATTTCCACATCAGCAGCCAGCACATACCAGCGCTGCAGGTCTCGGGGAGCTTCCCTGTTCATACAGCTCTGGTACATGTTGTCTAGAGAGGCGATCTCTGTAGCTATCCATCAATGCCTCCTGGGACCACTCCCACATGTGCACAGCTAGCTCATGAAACTCCTGAATGTATTCTGCCATAGATCTCTGGCCCTGTATTAAAGTTTTCATCTGGTTCTTGCCTTCCGATTTGCAAGGGGATCTTCAAAGTGTTCCCTCAGGGCTGTTATAAACCCATTGTAATCCCTCAGCTGTGGGGAATCATTGATATGAAGGGCCACCATCCAGTCAGCTGCAGTACCTTCCAACGCCATAGTAACGCTTCTTAGTTTGGCAGCTTCTGATGGGAAATCGTCCCCATGCTCCTACATGTAATTCCAAACTTGAGCCACAAAAAATCCCAGTGCTTTGGGATCTACTCCGTACTTCACTCCTAGAAGAGGAATATTTGGAATTTGACCCTGCGGGGCTACCCTCTCCCCTTGTGGGTGCCTGAGGTGCTGAGGCGGCTGGATATCCTGGGGCCTGCCTGGTTCCTGGAACAGCTTCCAGGGCCGATTCGGGGTTTGCCAGGGCCTCTGCTTCCCCTTCTGCCTGCTCGACTCTTCCAATCTCCCTCTCGTTGTGACTTTCATGCATTCTTTGATTTCCTCAGGTCTCTTGAAGAAGTTGTAAGCATGGAACATCATAAGATCCTCTTTTTCGGCTTCCTGCCAGGCAGCCTCTGATCACTGGCACCGGATGGCTGTAACTCCTCCCAGGGACCATCTGGGTTGGACCGATTTTTCCTCAAGATTCAGTTCAGCCATCCACTGTGTTTCCAGGGGAGGAGAGAATCCAGCAGCCCCCAAGTCCTCCTGGTTGCTGCAGGGTTAGACATGGTGGGTATAACCCCCACAGAAGTTTTAACTCTGGGATGGTTGCGAAGAGATCTTGCTTAATGTTAGGCATGCCTCACTCACTATCCAAGAAAGAAAACCCCCAACTCCATTTAATTAGAGAAAAGGTACTTTTACTGGACATGAAATGGAAACAGCAAAAGTGAAGCAAGATCTGAAGCAAAAAAGTGTGAACTTGAACGTAGCAAAATTTACCCAAATCCCTCCCCCCCATTACCCCAACCCAATGTCCAATCTGCAGCTCCCAAATGTGTCGTGTGGGGTGCATCTTCAAGTGGCCCCATTCAGTTGGTATGCAGAGACAGTTGGCCTTGACCAAACCCAAACACGAGCCATCAGAATGCGCAGAAGATGGTGAGAACAAACCTCCCTTCTCAAGGTATCTCCACCTGCACATTCCCCCCCCCCCAACCTCCCCATTACTATGGCAGCCAATAGCAAGCATGCAAGGTAGAGGCTGACAAAGAGGGCTGTGACAATATCTACAGACCCCTCACATCCTGGACGTAAATTGCACCTACCATCACTAAGTGTTGTATCTTATGATTCTTGATAAATGTATTTTTTTTCTTTTTCCGAGAGCATATGCACCAAGGACAAATTTCTTGTGTATCCAATCACACTTGGCCAATAAAGAATTCTATTCTATTCTATTAACACCATAGAAATAATTTGATGAAATACAATTATATTCCTACTCCTGTATTAACTTTGGCATGGCTTTTAGGTAGTTTTTTTCTTTTTTCTTTTTTTTTCTTTTACAAAGGATCGGATCTTTTTATTATATACATGTTGGATGTGCAATTCTGCAATCGGTATGTACACTTACATTCCAATCTTTATCTGGCTAAGATATTCACAGTAGAATCAAGCTTTAAGGTTAGTGTGACAAGGCCATAAACGTGGGAAAGAGGAAAGAAAGATACGCAGTGAATTTTAGGACATCTCGATTCCAACTCTTAACACTTTTCAAAGGACTAAGCAAAGATTTATAATTTTTATGCGTAGCTACAAATATGTCGGTTTGAAACATATTATTCCATACAAAGCAGCAGAGTTAATAATTTAATGTTCAGCAATAGCACTAAAATACATTTTTGGATAAAGAACTGATGCAGCCCTTTTTGGGCAATTTTACATTGGTCTCAGCTCAATAATTTATAAACTAGGTAGTGCATCTTTCAATCCTTCCTTTATGTGGCTACATCTGCAGCCCGTATCTTTCGGTCCTTCCTTTAAGTGGCTACAAATGCAGCCCATTGTTCGTAATGGTGGAAGAAGAGGAAGCTGAGGGGCTTTTTAGCTAAATGTTTTATATTGTTTTTAGGGGGTTCTGGGAAGGGAGGGGGGGATAACCAGGCCAGGAGGGAAGCCAGTGCCAGACGAACAGGTGAGTCTAGGAGGGAAGTGAGCGGAGTGGGGGGGGGAGGGGGAACAAGCTATTCCAACAGAGGGTGGTTTGATTACAACGGTCGCGGGGAGGGGGGGATGCGAGGACAAAAGAAGATCCCAAGGTCGGTTGGGAGACCGTGGCTGCTGGCTACGCCCGGTCGCTTGTACCAACCCCTGCAGTCTAGGTGGACAGGTGCTACAGAGCCAGGGCCTGCGGCTGATGCTTTGCAACGCAAGGTCTGTCACCAACAAGGCCCCCCTCATTAATGAGTTGATCTCAGAGGGGGAGCTAGACCTTGCAGGGATAACGGAGACCTGGTTGGGCCACGAGGGTGGTTTACCCCTCGTGGAAATGTGCCCACCAGGTTTCCGGGCATTCCATCAGCCCCGGGCCCTGGGTAAGGGTGGTGGGGTGGCGGTGGTTATGCGGGAATGTTTAGAGCCGAGGGAGTTCACTGTCCCTCAGATACCCGGGTGTGAGTCCCTTGGTGTGAACTGGGGCCCAGGGAGGCAGTGGGGCTTGCTGATTGTATACTTGGCTCCTCGCTATGCATCAGCAGCCCTGCCCGAGCTCCTCGAGCTAATCTCAGCGACGGCAGTTGAGACTCCCAGACTTTTGGTCATGGGGGACTTCAACTTGCCGTCAACGGGAGCGGCTTCCGAGGTGGCTCGGGAGTTCATGGCTTCCATGACAGCCATGGACCTGACCCAATTAGTGCAGGGCCCCACTCACGAAGGGGGCCACACACTGGACCTCATTTTTGTATCTGAACAGTGGACGAGTGATCTGGGAATAGGGGACTTAGTCATCACGCCCTTGTCATGGTCAGACCACTCATCCCTCCGGCTGGACTTCCCTGGCGCTATCCCCCACCGCGAGGAGGCGGAACCAGACTCTACAAGCTGGTACCGCCCCAGGCACCTGATGGAATCGGATAGATTCCAGACGGAGCTTGGGCCAATACCTGTAGCCTTGTCCCGCTCCCACTCCGAGGACCTAGTGATCGCCTGGAATAGGGCGACGACTGGGGCCTTGGACCGGGTTGCGCCTTTGCGACCTCTCCTGCGGCATCGACCCACCCGGGCTCCTTGGTTTACTGAGGAGCTACGGGTGATGAAGCGCCACAGGAGACGTCTAGAGAGCAGGTGGAGGTCCTCATGCTCCGAATCTGACCGAACACGGGTAAGAGCCTATTTGCGGACTTACCTTGTGGCAATAAGAGCGGCCAAGCGTGGACATTGTGCTGCCCTTATTGCGTCCGCGGATAACTGCCCTGCCGCCCTGTTTCGGGTGACCTGCTCCCTTTTATCGCAAGGGACGCGAGAGACACCCTTACAGGGAAGAGCAGAGGAGTTTGGAGAATATCTTCAGGACAAAATCGATCAGATACGGAGCGGATGGACCTCCGTCATTCTGGGAGGAGTTTGACTCTGTTGCCCCCGAGGATTTGGACAGGTTGCGTGGACGGCTGCGACCCACCACATGTTCAATGGACCCGTGCCCCTCCTGGCTGGTACTGGCAGCCTGGGAGGTGACACGAGGCTGGCTTCTGGGCCTGGTGAACGCCTCATTGGGTGAGGGTTACTTACCAACCGCCTTGAAAGAGGCGGTGGTGAGACCCTTGCTCAAGAGACCTTCGCTCGACCCAATGGAGCTAGCTAATTACCGTCCAGTCTCCAACCTCCCCTTCTTGGCGAAGGTTGTTGAGAATGTGGTGGCGCAGCAGTTTCCACGACACCTGGACGAATCCGACTATCTAGACCCACGCCAGTCCGGCTTCCGACCTGGGTACAGCACTGAGACAGCCTTGGTCGCGTTGGTTGATGATCTCTGGAGGGCCAGAGATAGGGGTTGTTCCTCTATCCTGGTCCTATTAGACCTCTCGGCTGCTTTTGATACCATCGACCATGGTATCCTATTGCGCCGGTTGGAGGGGATGGGAGTCGGAGGCACCGTTTTGCGGTGGTTCGGCTCCTACCTCTCCGACCGGAAGCAATGTGTGTTGACAGGGGGGCAGAGGTCGTCCCTGAGGCCACTCACCTGTGGGGTGCCGCAGGGGTCGGTCCTCTCGCCTCTCCTGTTCAACGCATATGTGAAGCCGCTGGGTGAGATCATCCGTGGTTTTGGGGTTGAGTACCACCTGTATGCTGATGACACTCAGCTGTACATTTCAACCCCAAACCACCCCAACGAGGCTATCGAAGTGATGTCCCAGTGTTTGGAAGCCGTCGGGGTCTGGATGGGGGACAACAGACTCAAACTCAACCCCTCCAAGACCGAGTGGCTGTGGGTACCGGCGCCTCGGTTCAGCCAGCTGACACCATCGCTGGCCATAGGGGGCGAGCAACTGTCCCCTGTGGAGCGGGCGCGCAATTTGGGCGTCCTCCTTGACGCTCGGCTGTCAATGGAGGACCATGTGGCAGCCGTGGCAAGGGGGGCGTTCCACCAGGTTCGCCTGGTGCGCCAATTGCACCCCCTACTGGACCGGAGTGCCCTGCGCACGGTCACTCATGCGCTGGTGACGTCTCGCCTGGACTACTGCAATGCCCTCTACATGGGGCTTCCCTTGGGACGCATCCGAAGACTGCAGCTAGTACAGAATGCAGCCGCGCGGGTTATCATGGGGAGTACACGTTACTCCCACGTAACACCGCTCCTGCGCGAGCTGCACTGGCTACCTGTGGCCTTTCGGGTGCGTTTCAAGGTATTGATTACCATCTTTAAAGCGCTCCATGGCATAGGACCTAGTTATCTGCAGGATCGCATCCTACCACACACGTCCCTGCGACCTATCCGCTCACACAGGGAGGGACTCCTCCTGGTGCCGTCCGCTAGGCAGTGTCAGCGGGCGACACCTAGGAGTAGGTCCTTCTCTGTGATGGGCCCAACCCTCTGGAATGACCTCCCCCCCCGACATTCGAACCACCACCGACCTCCGTTCCTTCCGTCAAAAGTTAAAGACTCACCTGTTTCAATCAGCTGGCCTGGCACTCTCTTAGTTTTACCTCCCGGGGATTTATTTTAATTGGGTTTGGGTTTTAATTGGGGATGTTTTTAAGGTTTTAACTGCTTTACTTTAAGATACAGTCTTCTAACCTCCTCATTTAATTTAAGATTTGTGTATTTATATTTATTCCTATGTATTTGTGTTTTAATTTGACTGTACACCGCCCCGAGTCCCTTTCGGGAGAGGGGGCGGTCTAGAAATCTAAATAAAGTAAAGTAAAGTAAAGTAAGACGTATAAAAGAGAATATAAGCAGCTGAAGATTTCAATGAGGATGCCGAGATATCTGACACTTCGTGATCATTAAATTTATACCATCGCTGCTTGGTAGCACTCTTGCAGTAAGTTGTGTAGTGTACACCATCCAGCCCTCCATAATGGTTAGATACTGAAAACAGGATGTATCTCTTCAAAGTACTCTTGGGGCAAATGACGTATTGTGAGAGGTCAAGGTTCTCCAAAGGGAAATCAACAGATGTTTGAAGCTTCTGTTTCCACCACCCATTGAATGAAAACCTTTTCAAATGTACCAAAAGGACAGGTGGCAACTTCCATATTTCTATTTTTTTTCATGGAATCTCTTTGAGTTTTGCAACGGCTACAATAAAACCGATTGTTAACAGTCAGTTTTTCTTCTTTGGAAAATAATCTAAGGCATTCCTGCAGGCTGCACTTGCTAGTGGAGGCCAGCAGCAAAGACAAATACACGAAAGCCTCAAACGTCTGTGATTTTTTGTGACATGTCAGACACTGCACTGTGGATTTGAACTGGCCTTGGAAAAGGGCCACGATAATTGATTCATTCAGCTGTTTGTGCTTGTGCCAGGCAAGGTCAGATGCCTTGAAGTTATCCAGATGATCATTATTCTCCTCTTTGTAGCATTTTCGGTTGTCCGCTTTATTTAAGTCTTTGTGAAAGCCGTCCATTAAGAACAAGAGTAACTCTTTTTTATTGAAAAGTTTTAGTAGAATTTACAGATATTTCCCCTCCCCCTTCCCACCCTCCACCCCAACCCTGCCACCCCTCCAAACCTCCCTCCCCTCCAACTTCCCAGAGTAAAATACAGGGTATAAACATTTAACAATCATACACTAACATAAGCTAACTAGTTATAACATCTTACCTCCCTCTTATACTTTAACTCCCCTTTTATTAAGCTAAATTTGGATAAACTATAACATTCCTTATTCATTCATAAGCTAATTGAAGTTCCTTAGTCCAATGTTCATTTGAATATAGTCAATAATAATAATAATAAATTTAATTTGTTAGCAGCTCCCTCTCCACAAGGAACTCGGGGCGGCGTACAATAAAAGCACATACAAATATGCATATAAACATATACACATACACATACATACACATGCACGGAGGAGGTAACAATCATAAATACATCACAATAATAATAATAAAATTAGCCATTAAAATACCCCATATTAAAAATTACAAATTTAAAAAGGACTGTCAGGAGGAATAGGATGAAACTACGGTTGAGCCAGGCCAGATAATTGAAAAAGGTGGGTCTTGAGCTTTACACGGAATGAGCAGAGATCGGAAGTAATCCTGATGTCAAGGGGGAGGTCATTCCACAGGGCTGGGCCCATCACAGAGAAGGCCCTGCTCCTGGGTGTCGCCCCCCGACACTGTTTAGCAGACGGCACCCGGAGAAGTCCCTCTCTGTGTGAGCGGATTGGTCGTAGGGATGTATGGGGCATGATGTGATCCCGCAGGTACCTAGGTCCTGTGCCATGGAGCGCTTTGAAGATGGTAATCAAAACCTTGAAACGCACCCAATAGACACAGGAAGCCAGTGCAGCTCGCGCAGGAGAGGTGTTACATGGGAGTACCTAGTACTCCCCATAATCACCTGCACAGCCGCATTCTGGACCAACTGCACTCTCCGAGTGCATCTCAAGGGAAGCCCCATGTAGAGAGCATTGCAGTAGTCTAGGCGAGACGTCACCAGCGCATGGGTGACTGTACGTAAGGCATCCCGGTCCAATAAGGGGCGCAATTGGCGCACCAGGCGGACCTGGTGGAACGCCCCCCTTGCCACGGCTGTTACATGGTCATCCATGGACAGCCGGGCATCCAGGAGGACGCCCAAATTGCGCGCCCGCTCCATGGGGGCCAGTTGCTCGCCCCCGATGGCCAGAGATGGAAGCAACTGGTTGAACCGGGGGGGCGGAAGCCACAGCCACTCCGTCTTGGAGGGGTTGAGTTTGAGTCGGTTGTCACCCATCCAGACCCGTATGGCTTCCAAGCACCGGGACATCATTTCGACGGCCTCGTTGGGGTGGTTCAGGGTGGAGATGTACAGCTGAGTATCATCAGCGTACAGATGATATCCCACCCCAAAGCCACGGATGATCTCGCCCAGCGGTTTCATATATGTGTTGAACAGGAGTGGCGAGAGGACCGATCCCTGAGGCACCCCACAAGTGAGGGGGCTCAGGGTCGATCTCTGCTCCCCTGCCAACACACGTTGCGTCCGGCCGGAGAGGTAGGAGCCGAACCACCGTAAAACGGTGCCCCTAACTCCCAACCCCTCCAGCCGGTGCAACAGGATACCATGGTCGATGGTATCGAAAGCCGCCAAGAGATCTAATAGGACCAGGATAGAGGAGCAACCCCTATCTCTGGCCCTCCAGAGATCATCAACCAACGCGACCAAGGCCGTCTCCGTGCTGTGCCCGGGTCGGAAGCCGGACTGGGCGGGTCTAGATAATCATTCTCCTCCAGGTGGCGTGGAAACTGTTGGGCCACCACACTCTCTACAATCTTCGCTAAGAAGGGAAGGTTGGAGACTGGATGATAATTAGCTAGCTCCGTTGGGTCCAGAGAAGGCTTCTTGAGTAAAGGTCTCACAACCGCCTCTTTCAAGGCGGCCGGCAGAGACCCCTCGCCCAACGAAGCATTCACTAGGCCCAGTCGCCAGTCGCGTGTAACCTCCCAGGATGCCAGTACAAGCCAGGAGGGACACGGGTCCAATAAACATGTGGTAGGTCGCAAACGTCCACGTAACCTGTCCAAATCCTCGATGGCAACCGAGTCAAACTCCCCCCAGAATGGTCTCTCAAGACTCGCCTCGGGCGTCTCCACTAGTCCACTGAAAGGGACCCATTCCCTCCGGATTTGAGCGACTTTATCCTGCAGATATTTCCCAAATTCCTCTGCCCTGCCCTGTAGAGGGGCTTCCCGCGGCCTCTGAGACAGAAGGGAGCGGGTCACCCGGAACAGGGCGGCAGGGCGGTTATCTGCAGACGCAATAAGAGTGGCACAATGTCAACGTTTGGCCGCTCTTAATGCCACAAGGTATGTCCTTAAGTAGGTTCGTACCTGTGCTCGGTCAAATTCGGAGCGGGAGGATCTCCAACGACAGCGGGGGGTAGCACCAGGGAAGTCAAGTCGGAGAAGTGAGTGATCTGACCATGACAGGGGAGTGATAGTTAAATCCCCTATTCCCAGATCACTCGTCCACTGGCCAGAGACAAAAACAAGGTCCAGCGTGTGGCCTCCTTCGTGTGTAGGGCCCTGAATTAATTGAGTCAGGTCCATGGCTGTCATGGAAGCCATGAACTCCCGAACCCCCTCGGACGCTTCTCCCATCGACGGCAAGTTGAAATCCCCCATCACTAAGAGTTTGGGGGTCTCAACCGCCACCGATGCGATCAGCTCGAGGAGTTCAGGCAGGGCCGCTGATGTATAGCGAGGAGCCAGGTATACTATCAGCAGGCCCAACTGCCTCCCTGGGCCCCATCTCACGACAAGGGACTCACACCCAGAAGTCTGCGGCACAGTGAACTCTCTCGGCTCTAGGTCTTCCCGGATAATCACTGCTACCCCACCGCCCCTTCCCTGGGCCCGGGGCTGGTGAAATGCTCGATAACCTGGTGGGCACATTTCCACGAGGGGTAGACCTCCCTCGTGGCCCAATCCATCTTCTCCATTCCAACTTGTATTTCTCCTCTGAATAGTCTTTCCAATATGCTGAAATTTTAGCCGTCTCTGCTAAATTAACTACTTTTAACGTCCAATCTTGAACAGTAAGCAATTCTTCCTTCTTCCAGCAATCTTGTCGCCATTATCAAATTCAGAATCAAATTATTCTCTATAATTGTCTGTAATTATACCTAGCAAAAACAACTGAAGAGTGAACTTTATCTTCTTTTTGAGAATATTTTAAATAATCCACCATATTTTTATCCAAAATGCTTTAGCTTCTTTACAAATCCACCAGACATCATAATACATAGCATCAACACAATCACATTTCCAACATTTAAATTATAAATTGGGATACACACAAGCTAACTTTTTAAGATCTAAAGACCGTCTATAAAACACCTTATAAAAACTCTCTATTAAGTTTTAATCTTGCATAAATTTTTCATTTCTTATCCAAATCTTTTCCCATATTCCCATCATTAGACAAAGTTATCAATACCTTTCTACCAATCTTCCATATTTGCATTTTTCTTTTTTTCCCTTTAAAAAAAAATCTTGGTATCATTTAAAGAAAAAATAAAAAACTTAAACAAGACTTTCATTTTACTACTATTATCCTTCCCAGCAAAAACTATTGTAAGTTCTCCCATTTATCCATTCTATCTATATTTTGTGCCATAATGGTAATAATTATACTTATGTAATGTCCCATTTAAAATTGTAATATAGAGTCCTAAGTGATAACCTTTTTTACTATCTCACATCCTGTTATTTTTCTGATTCTTCTTTTGGATTTATCCTGGGGATGGTGGATATCCAGCCTTTAGTACATTACTGTAAAAATCTTTTGCCTTCCAATCTGAATTAAGACGATATCTTTCTTCTAAATAATTCACCACCAATCCGGCTGGGGCCTCCCATCTATACTGTATCTGGCGATTTCTAAGTTCATCAACTAGGAATGCATAATCCTTTCTGGATCTCAATATTTTAAAAGGAATTTCCTTCAGTACTGCCACCTCCTGTCCTGCCACCTGTAGTTTGCTTTCGTAAGTCGCTTGTAATATTCCATTCCTGTTTTCCTGGTAACAAAGTAGATTACAATATCTCTTGGTAGTTGTCTCTGTCTGGCAATCCATGAATTAACACGATAAATGTTTTCAATCTGCCAATCATATTCTGCTTTTGGTTCACCAATTAACTGAGCGAAAGCTTCTGCAAAGATTTCTTTCAAATTTTCTTGGTTATCTTCTTTCAGGCCTCTTATTCTCAAAGCAAATTCCATCGCTCTGTACTGTATCATTGTAACTTCTGCCTCTGATTTTTCAATCTTGATTTGAATCTCATCAACTTTATTCTCCAACTTGACATTAGACTGATTAATTTCTTCCACCCTGTCAACCAATGATGTTACAAAAGCAAACAAATCCTTAAACGCATCCACTATATCCTCTCTTATTTGTTGATTGCGGGTTTGAATTAAGTCCTTAATTTCAGACATTTCATCAAACATATCTTTAAGGGCAGATGTAATTTTTTTTTTTGCAAAAACGAGGCTTGTGCTTTTAAAGCGCCTTGGAGAGTTTCAAATGTCACTGTTTATGTATCCGCTAAAGATAATCAAGACTGCAATTTAGGTGGCTGGGCCGGGTGACTTCCAGCACTCTTAGAAGCACTTATTTTGATTTGTTTTGAAGGCATTTCCGAATATTCAAATCACACTTTCCAACAACCAAATTATTGAGTCCAAAAAGTCTACTTAATCCCCAAACTTGTTAAATCATAGCTCATTAGTAAACCAAAACTGTTTTCTTTAATCCTGAGCTCTTGAGTTTTTTAACGACGTTAACACTTAACAAATACTTTTAAGTTTCGCTTTGATCACACCCTTTGATTTGCAGACGCCATTTTTATTACCCTTTGTTCTCCTCAATCTTCACAGAAGGAAGTGATACTGCGTCAGAGTTAAAGTTTATACTTGCAATTATAATTTGCTCTGCCTGCTTCTTATTCAATTGTAGATTAAAACATTGATTGCAGGGGTGATCATGGCGTTTTGTTTCTGCTGCAGCAGAAGCGTCCCAAGATGCCGAGCCTTGTCGGGCTGCTGGGGGCCCCAGAATTGCTCCTGGGGGTCTATGGGGAGCTCTACCCTTGTCCGACTGCTCTTCTCCCCCTCTTTTCCTGAGGGGAGAGTTTTCAAGCCGCTTGACAGCTGATTTACACTGTTCTAGCAGGTTAAACGCGATCACGAGGCTGGCATTCCCAAAGGAACATCCTTCAATGCCTACGGTGCCACCAGAAGTCAAGATCAAGAGTAACTCTTGAGAATCTTGCTGGCTGTACCCAGCAAACTGCTTATTGATCTTCCCAATGGTGACTTTGAAGTCTTTGGGGCTGATGTATCTGTACTGCACAGAGAGCTTTCATTATGATGCCAAACTCCTCAGCTACTTCTCCTTTGTACCCCAAAAAGTTAGACTGGTTGATATCTTCGTGATAGCAGTTCCTGTTGAAATAATCTGCCAGGTGGGAGGTATTGCACAAACACTGGAGCACTGAATTCATATAGCAAGTGTTCCCCAAATTACAAAGGCCAGTCAGAGCCGGTCTCATCCCGCCAAACACAGGATTCAGATGGTGCATCTGTGTGGCTGAAAGCCTGGAAATTTCTGTTTTGGGATAGCACACAGGCTTATTCTCACAATTCACAGTCGAAGAGGGGATTATCTTTCTCTTGCAGAGCCTGAGTGATGTCTGTGAATGATACGACCATCTCAGTTTGGAGTGTTCCCTGTCCCTCAGATTGATAGATGGAGGTTTTGGCTTATGAGTTGGGGGAGTGGTGGGCGTAGTAACCGTGGGACTCATTTCCCACGGGTACATATGGACCAAATTGGTGGGCGAATGATAGTACCGAAAAGTCCTGGTGACTGTATCCAGAATCTTGGCCCAGCCATGAGGCAATCCTGGGATGATCCTGCCCATCTCCTCACTCCAGGCTCTGGTTAACGGCTCTCGTTGGGACTTGTTCAAGTCAGAGTCCCCCCTCAAAGGCCCTTGGGATTTCTCTGGAAATCTGCGTCTCTGTGTTTCGGGGGTCCAGACAATTTTCTCCTTTTCACCGGCAGTATTTTTATCAAGGTCGGCTTTCCTCATTTCAGGGCTTTTGCTCCTGGTGACATTTTTCTTTTTCACCTCGGCGGAATCTCTTGCGACTCTTTCCAGATCCTGTTGTCAATTGACCCCTTTGGTGAACTGGTCTTTCTCTTTCTTCTCTTGGTCTTCTTTATACCTCTGGATATTTTCTCGGCCTTCCCAGTCTCCCTGGTCCTCTCTCACTCTCTTTTCTGCCCTTTGAACCTCTCTCTGCTCTTTTGGTTCTTCTTTTTCACCTTCATTTTTTTCTACTGCCATAGCCTTGCTCACGTGGCCGGGGCTCCTCTCTTCATCCGTTAGGCTGGGCTTCATCTCCAGCGATGGCTTTGTGGAATGATCCGGAACCAGTTTCCTGTTGTAATTGAGCGGCTTGACAATCTCTGGGCTTTTGGCCTTTGCCTTTTGGTCATCTGGCATTTTGGCCGAGGGTTTTTTGTTATGATCAACCTGAGGAATAACCTTCATGGCCGAGATGGGCTGGCTGAGAATGCCAGTCGGAGCAGCAGCAATTGTTCCACTAGGAATTAGCGATCGGAGTACATCTGTTTTCTTCTCCTGCTCACTTGCAATGTCTGATTTTCAGGTTCTTCTACCATGGGGGGTTTGACATAGACAACAGGTGGGGAAGCTGGAGCTGGCTCTTCCAATGATGGCTAAGTAAAGTCCAAAGAGAGAAATGTTCTCATCTTGGCTACAGTGGGGCAGTCACTTTGGCATTGGTTGTATACTGAGGATAGCAAAGCAGCCAGTTCTCATAACCTCCGTCTAGGACCAAAGGTTCATTCCGTAGCATAGGTTTACTTTCCCACTTGAAAAGGGCATCTTTGAGGCTCTGCAAAGTTGTGCCTAATTGTAGGTCCTTCGCTGAACTGAACCAGTCCAGCAAGACAACATAATCCACATGGACCCTTTCTTTCCACAGCTCCTTCGAAGGGTCTGGCAGTTTAGCTTCAATCCTGTTAGCGGTGACTCCAGGACTGATAACCTCTTCTGGAACACAAACAGAATTTATAATGCAGGATTCCTGGTAATCTTTTAAGCACTGGGCATCCATATTCATAACCTTGATGCTTCTATCCATCATCATTGTAAACAGCTTCTCGGCGGTGATTGTTCCCTTTTCAGAAGAATCTTTCCTGTCTGTCACATTTTTCTTGTCTCCGTTGACCAGCTGATTTTTCCCGTTGATATTTCTGAAGAGGTTTTAGCATCGTCTTTTAATTCTTGTTTTTTCTGCTGCTGTTCCTCTTGTCTTTCTTTCTCCTCCAGTTTTTTTTTTTTTTTTGCACTTCTGCTTCTTCATATCTGACTTTAAGACTCTCTGAAAATTGTTCGGCTTCTTCAATAGCCTTTTTGATATTGCTTAGTCCAAATAGTGAATGAAAATAGTCTTGCTGCTGTCTGAAGTCAGGCCTCTTTTTAATAAGATTATACAGATTTACATATTTCATGTAAAGTACATAGGCCTTCTCTTCATCTCTATCCAACCAGCATTCTTCCGCTGCCTTGAAGATCTTAACAGCACTCAGACATAATTTTTCGTGCTTGTTTTCTTCGGTTTCACTTCGGTCTTTTTATTCAGCTCTTTCAACGAACTGCAGAGATAGAGTTCTTTAGGTGCAGAAGCCAAGGTAGGCATGTTAATATATTACAGGGTCTCCTCAAAAGGATGCTTTAAGTTCAGTCGCTGTTTTTGCTCCATAGCCGTCATCGCCATCTCCTCCTCCTTCTCTTCCCAGCCAGGCCTGGCCCATGTCCCAGCGCTGGGCAGCCGACACGCTAGGCAGCCATTTCAGGTAGTTATTGAGATAGCTAGTTCATAAAAAGTAAATCAAATATAAAAACTATGCATTTATAAAGCATTAAATGATTATTTATTTATGAAATATATATGCCGCCCATCTTCAGAGTTTAGAATGTAGTGAAAGTACTGTCCAGGGAATCAGTATAAATTACTTTTAAGTAAGCCTGCTCAAGACAAGTATCACAGAATGTACAGGATAGAGCAGATCTTATATTAAGATTCTGCAAAAAATCAGGATATAAAGTTAATAAAGAAATAAACTTTAAACTTCTTGGGAGCTGTAGAAACTCAGTAAGCAAGCATTAACAAAACCCTGGGACCAGGTGTTTCAGCCTTGCTTCCTTCCTTTAAAAAAATTGGCCACTGCATTGCTCTAAGTTTTAACAGAGAACATATATGTCACCTCTTGAATATGACTCAGCAAACCCAATACTTCACATTTGCTCATAAGACTTGTTTTCTTCACCTTATAATAAAGGAGTAAGCTATATCTATTCATTATTTCAGCCTGTTGGACCCTCTTTCAAAGCAAATGACAACTGCCAGCATAGACAATAAATATCTTCATAATCTCAAGAAAAAGCAAATGGTTTTGACGCATATAAATCAGATTTTCTCTCATCCCTTTTTTTCTATTAGAAAGGAAAAAGTATTTTTTTAAAGAACCAAGCAGAAGCTGTTAGATGAAAGTTTAAAACTTATCTTTTCTTAAGTTAAAGCTAAACCAAACTTTGCAAATCAGCACACATACAATATCAATACAAAGAATTATCCATTCTCTGCAGGAACACAAGCAAAACTATGCTAAGTTTGATTTTTCCTCTGTGTCCACTACATCACGGGTGTCAAACTTATGGCGTCGCACTGTTATCACGTGACATTTCATGACGCATTTCCCTTCGCAAAGCTGGGGTGGGCGTGACCTGTGCGTGATGCATCTGGCATGCGGGCCGCCAGTTTGACACCCTGTGCTAGGTAATGGTTTGCTTCTGGTAACGATTGACTAGATTCAGTACCTGTATGATTTTTAAACTAATTGGCATTTATTTAAATCAAAACTGTCTCCAAATGAGCAAGACTAGAATCATCCTCTTTTGATTGGAAGTTCTTCTACATGCTATCTAAAATTTTAGTAGCTCTATATTCTAAATGCTATCTAAAATTTTAGTAGCTCTATATTTTTTGTTTCCTGCACCACTTAGTATTTTGCATGTAAACTCTAAGAAAGTTAATCTTGAGATTGGTCTAGTGGTCTAAAAGATAATTTGTATCAAATAATTCTCCACCATCGCAGAGTACAAACCTCCATAGCAACATATCAGAAACTATTATGAAACCTGATGAAATAATTTCCTAAAGCCACTAGGCAATCTGGGCTCTCTCACTGTCTCAAGCATAAGAATCTGGGCTCTCTCACTGTCTCAAGCATAAGAATTATTACAGCTGGAATATTAAGTTTCATGGATGATGTACTCAGACTTTATGGGTAGAGAAATCTAGAGAATGAAGTGGAAGAGCTGAAAAGATTACTTAATCCTGTCAAACTAGAAAATGGAAGGTCTCAGAACAGCCCTGTTCTAACCTTGTCCTTAAAGAGAACAGTGAAAGTTTTGCATGAGTTTTCAAGATTCTGTTAATACATAGTACACTAATAAAGTAACATTCCTGGAGTTCCTGTGGTGTCAGGTTTCTTGACCTCGTCTAGTTTAAAGGGCTGGCATTATGACATCAGCATTTCCAGTTACATAACACCACCGCTACATTACAGATTTCATAAAGCCACTAGGCAAATATTGTAAAAAGACTGCCAATATCCCTAACACCAGCATTTTAGTCATCATGAATTTACAGACTCTATACACTAACATTCTTCATTTGCATGGATTTGGAAGTCATCAAGAATATCATCACTGATATTAAATAATAAGTCTTCCTATCAGTCCCTATGATTTTGAACACACCAATAACTACTATCCACCAAAAACAAAAATGATGATGTTAATATGGGAACCAGATCCTGCAAATATTTACTATATCCTCAAATATTTACTCTGCTTTATTTATACCATCACAGATGCCAATAACTTCATACACAAGTTTAAAAGCAGTTTCACATTCTCTTCCTATACAACTATCTACCTCTATGGATTCCACAAATGACAAACAAGACATTAATCAAAAGAAGTAATGACCACAAATTTGACACCAAGGCCAACACACTATCAAAACATTTCAATTCTCACTATTGAATTACAGCTCTGAAAGCAGCCATTTTGGAAAAAAAGAAATTGTATCAAACCAACTGAAAAGGGATTGCTGAACTCACTTCAAGAGGTTTTAGGCTACCTCAAAAAATGTCAACACACTGAATAGGGTTTTAACATATTAACATTGTTAATTGGTAAGATACCTGAAATCTGTCTCGTATATAAGTTTCATTTGCATAATCACCTTGTCTTCTTTCTTTTATCTAATTTCAATTTAAATCCTGTATTAGTTCAGCTACTGCATCAGAGGTGGGCTGCTCCCGGTTCGGCTGAACTGGTAATGGAATTCAGGCCTAGGTTGCAGAACCGTAGGGACCCAGGCCTGCCATGCCCCCAAACTGGTTCCCTCGCCACCGCTGGGCCGCCACTATTTTGGGTTTTAATAATTGCGCATGCGCAGTTCACTGTAAATTGTTCTGCGCATGCACGAAGAACAATTTCCTTTGAAAGACCGTTGTCTTACCTGAACGGTCGTTCTCTGGGCGCTGCGGGACAGTCCAAGCATCGGTTAACACAGTCTAACTGCCCTAGGACTGAGTGAGTTTTTTATTGTTGACCACGCCTCCCTTTGCCTCTGCAATTCAGTTTTAAAAACGAAGACTTGGAACGTAGACCTGTTGCCTGTAGCTCCTCAATGTCATAGTCTTCATCACAAACCCTGGGTGGGGTTGGACTGTCCCGCAGCGCCTAGAGAACGACCGTTCAGGTAAGACAACGGTCTTTCTCCTGTGCGCTGCTTGGACAGTCCAAGCATGGGACATACCCAAGCTATTGTGTCCCAGGGCGGGTAGATTCCAACGAGTCTGAAGCCTCAACCACCTTCTGTAAGACCCTTCGTCCAAAAGAGGCTTCTGCCGAGGCAAAGGTGTCTATTTTATAGTTTTTTATGAATGCTGTGGGAGAAGCCCACGTGGCCGCTCTGCAGATATCAAGGATGGAAGCCTGGGTCGCCCATGCCGCCGAAGTCGCTGCGCTCCTTGTTGAGTGCGCTGTCACGTTGCGAGGGGATGCCTTGCCTTGGTGTTCATAAGCAAGTTTTATGCAGGCCCTCAACCAGCATCCGATCGTGTGTGAAGACACCTTACGACCGAGAGACCCAGGTAGGAAGGAAATAAAGAAGGATTCGGAATGGCGAAATTCCTTGGTCCTTTTAATGTAAATGCGCACTGCCCTCCGCACGTCCAATTTATGTCAAAGTTTTTCTGTTGGATGAACTGCTTTAGGGCAGAAATTGGGAAGGATCACCTCTTGTGATCTGTGAAAGTGCGTATTCATCTTTGGAAGGAAAGTGGGATCAATCCTTAGAATGACCGTGTCAGTATGGATAATACAAAGGTCCTCCCTTACAGACAACGCAGCCAGTTCGGATATTCTGCGTGCGGACGTGATGGCTATAAGAAAAACCGTCTTGAGTGACAAAAGACGGAGACTAGTCTTACGTAACGGTTCAAATGGACCCCGGTGAGTGCTTTTAATACTAGGGGCAAACTCCAGGAAGGGTAACGATGAACCACCTGGGGGCAGATGTTCACCGCACCTTTCAGAAAGCTTTTGACTTGAGGATGTTGGCTCAAGGACCGACGTGAATGACATGACAGGATGGTGGACAGCGCCGCCACCTGCCTTCTGAGCATGTTAGGCGCTAAACCCCTGTCCAACCCTTCCTGCAGAAAGTCAAGAAGGTTAGGAATTGAAGCTGAAGTGTCCTGGACACCGTTCTTGCCGCACCAGGCCGAAAATGCGTTCCACGTTGCCTCATATATTCTATTGGTGGAAGATCGCCTGGACGCCTGAATAGTTTGGATGACCTTGTCAGAGAAGTCTTGTTTCCTCAGGAGATCCCCCTCAAGTGCCGGACGGCTAGTTGTAGCCACTGGGGGTCCGGATGACTGATGTGTCCCTGGCTGAGGGAGATTTGCTCCTGAGGTATTCTCCACGGGTTGCGAATGGAGAGACTGACAAGGTCGGCATACCAGGGCCTCCTGGGCCAGTGAGGCGCCACAAGCAGGAGTTCTACCTTTTCCGTTAACAGCTTTGACACTACGTGTGGAATGAGAGGCAATGGCGGAAAGGCATACAGAAGGCCCGGGGGCCAACGTCTCCTCAGGGCGTCCGTTCCCTCTGCTAGAGGAGTGTAGTAGCGGGAGAAGAATCGGGGTAGGTGTGTGTTGTTGTGTGTGGCAAAGAGGTCTACTTGCGGTTCGCCAAATTTCTCCACGATCTGACTGAAGATGTCTGGATGCAGTCTCCATTCGGAGTGATCGATCGTCTGCCGACTCAGCCAATCCGCTTCCCGATTGCTTGTTCCTGCTATGTGGTCCGATCTGATGGACGACAGATGCCTCTCCGCCCATCTGCCCAGTGCCTCTGCCTCTCGCATGAGGCTCCTTGAGTGTGTGCCGCCTTGCCTGTTGATGTGAGCCTTTGTAGAAACATTGTCTGTTAATAACAGTACATGATGGCCCACAATGTGAGGAGCAAATTGACGGAGTGCGAGGCGGGCTGCTCTCAGTTCCAGCCAGTTTATGCTGTGGCCCGCCTCCCTCAGTGTCCACGTGCCCTGAGCAAGTTGGCCCTGACAATGTGCTCCCCAGCCCAACGGGCTTGCATCGGTTGTCACTACTAGTCTTTCGGGCTCCTTGAAAAGAGACCCTTTTTGCACTGCTGCTGTTCTCCACCAGGCAAGGGAGCGGATCACCTTGGGTGGCAGGATTACCTTTCGTAGTGAGTTGCTGGTTTTGGCCCTCTGCATTGGCAGGAGGAACCACTGCAGTTCCCTGGCATGAAGTCTGGCCCAGGGAACCACTTGTATGCACGAAATCATGATCCCCAGAAGTTGGGATAGATGCAAGACCGGCACTGACCTTTTCCTTTTGCACAGCAAGAGTTTGTTTTGGAGGCTTTTCATCCTGTCTGGCGACAGGAATACCTGGCATGTCTTGGAGTCTATGACGGCGCCGAGATGTTGGATGCGGGTCGTCGGCACCAGATGGCTTTTCTCCTTGTTCACCGAGAAGCTGTGTTTCTCCAGTGTCTGGATGGTTGTCTGAAGGTCTCTCCGCGCCTGAGCAAGGCTGGACGAGTGGATAATGATGTCGTCTAGATAGCATTCTAGACGAATCGGTCGGTTCCTGAGGTGGGCTGCCAGTACTGCCAGTATCTTTGTGAAGGTCCTGGGGGCAGACGAGAGGCCGAAGGGCAGGGCCCTGTACTGATAATGCCTCCCGTCGTAGTGGAACCTCAGGAACCTTCTGTGTGCCAAATGAATTGGGACATGCAGGTAAGCCTCCCTCAAATCTATTGACGTGAGTAGATCTCCCTGCCTTGTGCATTCTAGGATGGATTGGAGGAAACTTCTGTATGCTAAATGTTGATTTAGACACTTTAGATCCAAGATGGCCCTCCATCCCCCCGAGTTCTTTGGAACCAGGAAGAGGATGGAGTAGAACCCCTGCCTCTCCTGATCCCTTGGAACGGGTTCTATGGCTTTTATTGTGAGCAGATGGTCGATTTCCATCTGCATGAGAATCCTTTTCTGGGGTTTTTTGGGGATTGGGCAACGGATGAACTTCCGTTGTGGAAATGATAGGAACTCTAGTACTAGGCCCTTCCTGATTGTATTCAGGACCCAGGAGTCTGATGTGATCTCCTCCCACCTGTCGGCGTACATCTGGAGCCGACCCCCTATGGGAGGTGCCCCTTGGTGGTCATTTCCCTCTACGAAACTGGCGGGAGTTGGAGCCGCCATGAAATGGCTTCCGAAAGGACTGCGACTGGTGTTGCCTGCCCCTGGTACTGTAGGAGTTCCTATCCTGACCCCTATCCCCCGTCTGAGAGTAGTTTCTCTGGTAGGTGCCTGAAGTGGAAGCTTGGTTATTCTCCTGAGATCTAAAGGTCTGTTTCCTGAAGGAACCAGGTCCCTTGCGATCATGTTTCTTAAGGGTGGCTGGTAGTATTTTTCGTTTGTCCTTGGTCTCAATGGTAAACTTATCCAGGTCCTCCCCAAAGAGCTGCCCCCCTTTGAAGGGGGCGGAAGCGAGCTTCCACTTTGCCTTCATGTCCGCCTGCCAGTGGCGTAGCCACAGGAGGCGCCGGGAGGTAACATTGGACGCCAAGGCCCTGGACGCAAATTTTGCTGCGTTCAGGGAGGCATCCGCAGAATACTCTACCGCCGTGATGATTTTATTGATGTCGTGTTTCCAGCGAGATCCCCCAGAAGGGGGTCTGGATCTCAGCTGGCGGAGCCAGAGAAGAGAGGATCTGATAAAAAAGGAAGCAGAGGTGGATGCTCTGATGGCCCAGGCAGCCGCCTGGTGAGTCTTATGACATGCCTTTTCAGAGCGCTTGTCTTCTGCTTTGAGACCTTCTAGCAGGTTAGCTGGTAGATTTTGGGATGAAGTCAGGGATATGACTGGGGCATCTACCTCAGGTAACTTTAACACCTCTTCCATCTTAGATTCTACAGCGTAAAGTGATTTGTCACCTCCGCTGGGATTAGTGAGGGTGCCTGGTTGAATCCACTGCCTCTGGACCACGTCCAGAAATAAATCTGGCACAGGGATTTCATCTACAGTGGGAGCTGGCTCGTTAAATAGTCCCTCTTTATGGTCCTTAGAGGACGAAGAGGAAGTGGTGGTACCTTTTGGAGCAGCACCCAATTCAGTTGCAGCCTTTGCCTTATGCAGGATGGATTTGAACAAAGAGGGTTTGAACAACCCCGTGAAGGCTGGCTTATCAGGGGGAAGGTCCTCATCTGCAGATAATTCAAAATCATCGATTTCACCTTCTTCCCATCCTGACTCCTCAGTAGCCACTGAGGTGCCAGGAGATGGGGGGTTTTCCTCCCTATTCTGAGTCGCTGGGGTTTTTGGTTTGGCTCCACTAGAAGTGGGAGCTTCCCTCTGCTGTAGGCCCTCAGCAATGCCTTGGGAGATGGCCTGAGAGATTATTTCTCTCATTTCCGCAGACAGAAGGGACCCTTTGTCCTCCCTGGGACGGACTGGGGTAGGAGCAGGACGCTTCCTGCCCCTTCTGGTATTGTAATTGTCCCCTTCAGTGTTTAAGGCCTGACATGGCCCAATTCCTCTCTGATGGAGGAGCTGGGAGAATCGGGATACCCCCAGGAAGCATCTGGAGAGGAGTCCCTAGATATTTCCCCCGAGGAGGGGGGTGACCTGACCCCTGGGGGGGAAGCAGGTCTTTCCTCCCTAGTTTGTCTTGGGGATCGGTCTGGTGAAGGCTCCATTCGGTTTGGAGACCTATCAGGCCTAGGAGGTTGTGGGGCCTTGTTCTTTCGACTGCTTTCTTTGCCCTTGTCCCCACAGCCCTGGGGATCTGGAGATGCCCTTCTAGTACCGTTCCTGCCCCCTTTGCCCCCACTAGGAGCCAGATCTAATTTGCTCCTCTTTGAGGAAGGCCCAGCCTGCATTTCCCCTGACCCTTTGTCTGCCATGGTTGAAGGTGGCAAAACAGGGTAAGATGGCTGGGATGGAGGTGGAGAAGGGCTCAAGGCGTGGCCAGCCGGCCTGAGAAAGCCTATCGAATTTCTGAGGGTTAGAAGGGAAGCCCGAGGGACAATACCCCCTAACCTGCCGGTGCCGCCTTTAGACTAGGCGGAAACCTGTAGCCAGATGAGGTGGGCCTAGCTGGAATCCCAGACGTGGCTCACGAGTCGTTGGTATTCGTCGCTGAGGCGAAAACACGTCTTGCTTTGTGTCCTGCTCTCCTCGGAGTGCCGTTTTGCTAAGAAAATGGCCGCCGCTGCGCGCGCAGCTCTCGGCCCTGAAAATGCATGGTTTGCGGCAAAAAGCGCGCGAAACCTTTGCAATTGCAAGTACTGAATCAGGCAAGCGGTGAAAAGCGCGCGAAAGCCTTAAAATGGCCGGCGCTAGTTCGGGGAGGCGGCGAAAGGCGCGCGAACCCCCTAGGTAGCCACCGCAGCCACTGGACAAGGGAAATCCTTTCGCTACTCTGGAGAGCCTCAGCGCTCCTCCCAGGTAGCCTAGAAACGCGAAAGGGGCAAGCTGATCGATGCGGAGGCTTCCCGCCCTCAGCTCGAGCGCCGGCAGCCGCCGGGCAGCTCACAGAACCCCGTGCTCCTTACTAACGTTCTCCTGACGGTCACTCCGGCTGTTGAGTTTCTCTTCCAGTTCTCCTGGCGTGTCAACCTTTATGGAATTTATTCTATTATTTGATTACTCTTTAATTAATTTTGGGGAGTACAGTGTAACTGTCATAAGACTGAGGAACTCCCCTGCAACAGTCCAAACGGGCGGACTGAGTTTTTAAAACTGAATTGCAGAGGCAAAGGGAGGCGTGGTCAACAATAAAAAACTCACTCAGTCCTAGGGCAGTTAGACTGTGTTAACCCATGCTTGGACTGTCCAAGCAGCGCACAGGAGAACAGTGCATGCGCGGGGTTGCAAACTGGTAGTAAAACCGGCAGCCCTGTACTGCATGATGAAATGAGCTACAGGTCGTTAAAGTTTATGTCTTTTAATACAATTTATTAATCTAAAATCTAATCCATTTTGCTTTTGAATTTTGTCTACCATAGATAAAATATTTTATTTATTTATAAAATTTATTGGCCACCCGTCTTACCACAGAATAACGCATACCTATCTCTTTCTCACTGCATGTTAAAAACATACATTAATACCAACAAATGCTATGATCCGATTACAGATGGGAATCGTGGGCGGGGGAGTGGAATCTGTTGTTAATCTACTAATGGAAATCCACTATGATGCTCCCTCTTTAGACTCTTATAAAAGATCAGGAGGGTTGGGTATGACCTCACACTGTGAAGATGTTCCAGAGGGCGGGTGTCAGCCTCTGCTTCTCTTACTTGCTTTCGGCTGCCATTGAACCAGAGGGGGGGGGGCATGGTATTTGGGATGGGAATAAATGGTACAGGAGGGATAGTTAAAAAGGGAGTTTTGTTTTCACCATCTTCTGTGCATGCTGATGGCCGATGTTTGGACCTGGTTAAGGCCAACTGTCCTGCATACCAACCTGATCGTGCTTCTTGGAGATGCAACCCACATGACACCTAAAGGAGTTGCAGATTGGGCAATGGGGTGGGGGTTGTTGGAGGGAGGGGGCTGGGCAAATGTTTGATATGTATGATTTCACACTTTTCTGACTGCTTTATTTCACTACTATCTATTCATAACCAGTAAAAGTACTTTTAATTCCACAAGCAATGGAGTTGAGAGGTTTCTTTCTTGGTTATTGTGGGAGGCATGCCTGACAGCGGGTGTCAGGTTTCTGAAAGATGCCCTAATTAATTCATGAGCCTCGAGCCAAGTTCCAAAAGAAATCCAGTCATTTATTAGGAACACCATTTCCACAATACCTCATTGCAGTCAGATCTGACTTCATTTAAATTTTGCCTGAACTTTGCCAGTTTCTTCCCTCCCCTCAGTCTGTGTCACAAATCACATTCTTCAATGAGGTGCACGCCTCATACGCCTGCTGTAGTAATCTGAGATCCGACTCTAGCCGAAGGTATGCATGGAATGCGCTCCCCACATTTCCTCACCATGGCAACTTAATAACAGCCATGCAAATGCTTTATGAGTTTATGAGGCTCTTACAAAAGATCAGGAGGGTTGGGTATGACCTCACATTGTAGAGAGGAAAATGTTCCAGGGGGCGAACATAATGGCAGGTAAGGTTTTTTCTTGACCCTGCTAGTTGGGAAATATAAACAGGCCGACGGGGCCTGCAAAATACCTCCTCTGCAAGCATGGGTGGGATGGGGAAATCCCAGTGGGATGAGATGGGATTGGATAGAATAGAATAACAGAGTTGGAAGGACCTTGGAGGTCTTCTAGTCCAACCACACTCCTGCCTAGGCAGGAAACCCTATACCATTTAAGACAAATGGTTATCCAACATCTTCTTAAAATCCTCCAGTGTTGGAGCATTCACAATTTCTGGAGGCAAATTGTTCCACTGATTAATTGTTCTGTCAGGAAATTTCTCCTCAGTTCTAAGTTGCTTCTCTCCTTGATTAGTTTCCACCTATTGCTTCTTGTTGTACCCTCAGGTGCTTTGGAGAATAGCTTGACTCTCTCTTCTTTGTGGAAACCCCTGAGATATTGGAACACTGCTATCATGTCTTTCCTAGTCCCTCTTTTCATTAAACTAGACATACCTAGTTCCTGCACTATTCTTCATATGTTTTAGCCTCCAGTCCCCTAATCCTCTTTGTTGCTCTTCTCTGCATTCTTTCTGGAGTTTCCACATCTTTTTTACATCATGGTGACCCAAACTGAATGCAGTATTCCAAATGTGGCCTTACCAAGGCATTATATAGCCTGAATGACTATAGACCCACTGGACTGATGTCCATAGTGGTGAAGTGCTTTGAGAGACTGGCCCTACACCACCTTAGGTCCTGTCTTCCACCAAATTTTGACCAACACCAGTTTGCTTTATAGAAGCAACAGGTTGACAGAGGACACCATCGCCAGTGCTCTACATATTGCACTGAGCCACCTTGATAAATCTGGGAATTATGTCAGAATGCTTTTTATAGACTATAGCTCAGCCTTTAACACCATCATACCAGGCATTCTTATTGAAAAGCTGACTGTCTTGAATTTCCCTCCCCTCACTTGTGAAGGGATCAAAGACTTCCTGACGGATCATCCACAAACAGTAAGGGTTGGGTCCTTTACATCTTCCATGCTGAAGCTCAGCACAGGCTCCCCTCAGGGCTGTGTGCCCAGCCCCTACCTGTACTTGCTGAATACGTATGACTGCATATCCTCTGATCCATCCAACATAATAAAGTTTGCAGATGACACAACAGTGCTATGTCTCATAACTGGAGGGGATGATCAGCATACAGGGAAGAAGTCCAGAAGGTATCTGCATGGTGCTCAAAAAACAACTTACATCTAAATACTAGCAAGACAAAGGAGATGGTGCTAGATTTCCGGAAGCACAAAGAGGAACTTGCCCCACTGGATATCGAGGGGGGCTGTGTGGAGAGGGTTTCCTCTTTTAAATTCTTGGGAGTGCTTATTAGTCAAGATGTCACCTTGAAAAACAACACGTTCCTGGTGATTGGAAAGGCCCAACAGAGACTTCATTTCCTTAGAGTCCTGAGAAAAAAATCAGGTGATTACCTCTTTCTATTGGTCCACCATTGAAAGTGTCCTCGCATATTGTATTACAGTATGGCATGCTGGTTTAACAGCTGCGGACAGGAAGGTACTACAGGGAGTGATCAATTTGGCACAAGAAACCATTGGTTGCCCTCTAACACCATTAGATGACATTGCCAGCTCTCGCTGCTTTAGCAGAGTAACTCAGAGATAATTCACATCCTGGTCAGTGTCTCTTTGCACTTCTACCATCATGTAGAAGACATCAAAGTATACCAGCCAATCAAATAGGTTTAAAAATAGTTTCTATCCTTGGGCTGTCAGACTTTTAATTACAACCACAATCACTCCATGCACATGCGGAAACGTATGACTAGTTTTTTCTTTTTCTTTATTTTTTCATTTCCGCTATAATTTTCCGCTATCATTTCCGCTATAATTTTGCACCAGTGAGGCTAAAGCTAATTTCCTTGTAAATAAAGACTAGACTGTGCTGTGCTGTGCTATACTATGCTATAAAGTGGTAATAACACTTCATGTGATCTTGATTCTATACCTCTGTTTATGCAGCCTAGAACTGTATTGGCTTTATTGGCAGCTGCTGCACACTGCTGGCTCATATTTAAATGATTGTCCGCTAAGATTCCAAGATCCCTCTCACATGTGACCCTTTCACATGAGACGGCCTGGACTTATGCCATGAATGGCTTTAAAGGTGATTACCAACACCTTGAATTGTACCCAGAAACAGACTGGCAGCCAATAAAACACATGGAGCACTAGTGTTACAAGAGCCAGGAATTGCTCGTACCACCCCACTTTGCACCAGCTGTTGTCCCATATAGAGCACATTGCAAACAGTCCAGGTGTGAGATCAATAGGGTCTGAACGATTCTCTTCTTAAAGTATTCTATATTTATGTCTTCAGGGTTTATTTTCTATCATCCTTCTTTTCCATGTAGCAAAATGTCAACTCCCAGCATTGTCATAGTGAGAGAAGGAGGGGGAGTGCATTCCGTGCATGCTGTTGGCTGAAGTCGGATCTCTGATTACTGCAGCAGGCTTGGGGGGGGAATAGGGGAATATGATTTATGACACAGACTGAGGGGAGGAAAGGAACAGGGGTAAAGTTCAGCTATAAATCAAACAAAGCTTAGACTTGACTGCGAAAAGATCTTGCCTATGATGTTCCTAATAAATGATTATTTTTGTATTGAAACTTGATACTCATGAATCAAATAGGGCATTTTTAGGAAACCTTACATACAGTCAAATCTGCTTTTAAAAATCTATCAAGATTACCGGGTCTCCTAAAGCCTGAATCTCCAATCGCTCCACCGATATCGATGGTGCCTGGAGGGGAACTCTGGTAACCATGGCAAAGAGCCAGCTATCCAAAGAGAGCCTGATTGCAGGCAGAGTGCAGCCTGACCTCAGAGATCAAAGCTGAGATGGGCGAAGCAAGAGGAGATGAGTATTCAACCCCTAAAGCACTCCAATACTCAGAAAAAGGGAAGTGAGCTGCAAAGAATGAGCTGAGTGAGCTGCAAAGAGTGGAGGGGATGCTGGACTGGAACCAAGCCAGGCCCCCAAAGCCCCCGATGGAGCCCCTGGGGAGTTCCATAGAGCAACAGAGGGAGGGATTCGACTAGGCCACCCTCCGTGAAGAGAGGCAATTGTACAGGCCAAAAGAGAGGGGAGGAGCAGTGGATCCTCTTGAGGTGACGAGAAGCAGACAGGAATGCAGCCCCCCTTCTCCACCCATGAGAAGGGGGATGAAACCAGTGCCTCTCCCATGTAGCAGGCAGGCTACCCAGGGCAGACAATCTCCCCCCTCCCTCCAAACTAGAACCGAGCAGTATCTCCAGACACATCAAGCACAAGCATACAGAGGCTGACAGGAAGAGGGAGGGGCAGTGCTGATCGAAGTGCCTGGTTCAGGGGAAAGTTTGATGGGGATTTAGACCAGTTAGCCATATTCCTTAACTCAGCTGAGATCCACATAGAATGATATGGATACTTCTACTCATCCCTCAAAGCCATAGCGAATACTATCGCAGGGGTACTAGAGGGAGAAGCAAGGGAATGGCTAGCAGCCCTCCACAAGAGGAGATTCCCCTCCAACTGCAAGGTGTAGATGACTTCCTACAACTGCTAGAGGCCAGATTTGAGGAGATGGAGGAGGACATGTTTGCAGAAGATGAGCTCAGCAACCTAAAGCAGATGGGCCGCCCCATTAAAGAGCACATCCGCAAATTTAGTAGAATCATTGGAAGGCTACCCCCTTTACCAGAGTGCCTGTTAGTATATTTTTTCAGAACAAGTCTGAACAAGCAGATTGTCCAGGTAACTGCCTACTGCAACATCCCAAACCGACTCTCTGAGTGGTTCCGAGTAGCAATAAAAGTCGACGGTGGATTGCGAGCTAACGACATGAGAAAGCCACCGGACATGAAAGAGAGAGGTCAACTTTAGACTTTAGAGAAATCAATGTGAATACACAACCTATACCCTCTTCGTCTCATGAAGCACATGCTATCTCACTTGGCCAAGGGAAAAGTCCTCACCAAACTAGAGCTCAGAGAAGCATACTACTGAGTACGGATCAGGGAAAGAGATGAATGGAAAACAGCGTCCAACTCCCCCTTAGGGAGCTTCCAATTCAAAGTGAAGCCTTTTGGACTACAGGGAGCCCCAGCAGTGTTCATGCAGTTAACAAACAAGGTGCTGCACAAGGTCCTGTCTACCTGGACGACATCCTCATCTACACAGAGACCATGAATGACCACATACTCCTGGTCTGACAGATACTTGGAAAAACTTCTGGCAGCCAATCTGTATGTCAAGCTATCAAAATGTGAATTCCACTGTGCACAGCTAGACTACTTGGGCTACCGAGTATCAAATGAGGGAATAGAGATGGACCCAGCCAAAGTACAAGCCGTCCTAGGCTGGCAACCCCCTCACACCTAAAGAAAGCTACAAAGCTTCCTAGGATTTGAAAACTTCTATAGGCAATTCATCCCCTCCTTCGTGAAGATTGCCAAACCCATGACAGACCTCCTAAAGACAGGGAGCCCAGGAGCAAAATCTTGCCTGGGACAACCTCTACAGTCAGACCTAACCTGCCAAAAGGCATTCAAAACACTAAAAGAAATGTTTGCAAAAGAACTGGTGCTGAAGCATCCTGACCCCGAGCAACCCTTCATGATCCAAGCAGATGCCAACAACATGGCAGTGGAAGCGCTGCTACTCCAAAGAAACAACCAAGGAAACTACAACCCTGCTCCTCCCGCAAGCTCACAGACACAGAGAGATGATGGGCCGCATGGGAAAAGGAGGCTTTCGTGGTGAGATGGGCACTGCTAACCCAGAGACACCTCTTGGAAGGGGGCCAGAAACTGTTCAAAGTCTGGACTGACCACGAAAATATGGGGGCTCTCAGATCCTGTGGAAACTATCACCCAAATAAGTCCAATGGGTTCAATACTTCAACCGTTTTGACTTCAGACTAAAGCACATTCCAGGGGGGAGGAACTGATGCCCTCTCCTGCACGTCCGAGTACAAATGCAAACAGGAGACACCATCATTCCACCTACTCAAATAGGACACCATCATTCCATCTACTCAAATAGCTGCCCAAATGACTACCAGGCGACAATGCCATGACCGGCAAGATCAACCAGAAAGCAACCTAATCACGACACTCAAAACCAAACTGTTAGCAGACCCCTGGTTCCAAAACAACCAACACATCTTGACAAAAAGAGATGACCTTGCATGGAAGGGGACAAAACTCTACGTCCTGGAATCCCTATGCAGCCTAATTATCCAGAGGAGCCACAACATCAAACCGGCAGGCCATTTTGGGTTCCTAAAGACTTTATACTTAGCCCGGAGGCAGTTCTGGTGGCCCGGCATAAAGAAAGATGTGGACTGTTACGTGAAAAGTTGCACCATCTGTGCCACAATGAAGAGACAACTGGGATAACAACCCCCTCCCCGGACTGCTGCAACTAGTAGCAGAGCCAACGAGGCTATGGGAGGAGATTGCAATGAGTTATAGTAGAGTTGCCAAAAAGTGGGGGAAACATGGTGATTTGGACTGTAATAGATCTGTTCTCCAAACAGGCACACTTCATACCCTGCAGCGGACTACCCTCAGCTCACAAGCTGGCCAAACTGTTCCTGAAACACATTGATGCTAAAAGCAACCTGGGAGAGTCAAAAAAGCACTGGCTAAAGCAGCACAAACCTATAAGAAACAGGCAGATAAACACCGAGCTCCGCAATGACTATTCTTGGTGAGAGAGAAGATTTACCTCTCCACAAATTATTTGAGGTTAAGACTTCCTAGCAAGAAACTGGGGCCAAAGTTTGTGGGACCATTCCCCATAGTAAAGATCATCAACCCAGTCACAGTGCAATTGAAACTGCCCCAACTGCTAGGGAAGATACACCCGTTATTCCATAGTAGCCTCTTAAAACCCATGGTTGGATCCATTCTGAGACCACTACCCCGGGAGTCCCCAATGGTCATAGGTCATAGGGGGGCAAACCCATTATGAGGTGCAATGAATCCTTGATTCAAGGTGGCACAAGAGACAATTCCAGTACTTAATCAAGTGGAAGGGCTACCCCTTGTCAGAGGCATCTTGGGTAAAGAATAGAAATATCAAGGCTGATCGCCTTATAGAAAGATTCCATACAAAAAATCCAAACAAGCTTGGGGGGAGGACGTAGCCTTAAATCCTATACTTGTACTCAAATTGTTTTTGTTTCCCACAGATTGCTTTTGGAAAGTGAGGGGAACCGAATGTCAACTCCCAGTATTGTCATTGTGAGAGGAGGAGGGGGAGTGCATTCCACGTATACTGTCAGCTGAAGTCAGATCTCAGATTACTGCAGTAGGCTTGGGAGGGGGAATAGGGGAATATGATTTATGACACAGACTGAGGGGAGGAAAGGAACAGGGGTAAAGTTCAGCTATAAATCAAACAAAGCTTAGACTTGACTGCGAAAAGATCTTGCCTATGATGCTTCTAATAAATGACTAGTTTTGTATTGTACTCGATACTCATGAATCAATTAGAGCATTTTTAGGAAACCTTACAGCAAACTACAGGTAGTCCTAGACTTATGACCACAATTGAGCCCAAAATTTCTGCTACTAAGTGAGATATTTGTTAAATAAATTTTGTCCCATTTTATAACCTTTGTTGCCAGTTGTTAAGCGAATCACAGTAGTTGTTAAATTAGAAACACAATTATTAAGCAAATATGATTTACCCATTGACTTTGCATTTCAGAAGGTTGCAAAATCATGTGTCCGAGGGACACTGCAACCATCATAAACATGAACCAATTGCCAAGCATCTGAATTCTGATTACATGACTATGGGGATGCTACAATGGTTGTGTGAAAACTAGTCATAAGTTACTTTTTCAGTGCTGTTGTAATTTTGAACGGTCACTAAATGAACTGTAGTATACTTAGGAATTGGAGACTAGTTTCACATTTGCCATGAATTAACAAGCTTCATTGAAATTATTTCTAAGATCACTAGATTACCTTTTTCTGGACCATCCAATTATATGTATTCAATTGCCAGTAGTCCATATTGTTATTTTAGTTACTAGCTATCATTTTCATTTCCATAAATTCCATTTTTCCCAGAGTTCTCTTGGGTGCCTTTATTCATTCAAATTTGACAATCTCATTGTCTCATGATAATTATTTCTATCAGAACTAACACTTAATACAGCTCCTTATCAGCAAGGGAAGTACAAATTGTTTTGTTTGTGTATCTGCATGGGTGTGAAAAGAGTCAGCAAGAAGTCATGGCTGAAAATTTCTTATAGGTCTCTTAAATCTATTTTTCATGTTTATGAAGATTGTTTGTAGCTATGCTTTCACTACCTCATTTCTCAAGGTCACCCCTTCCATTTCTTTAGAATTTCATGCCATAGTATATTCTCCAGTTTTGATAATATTTTAAAGTCTGCCTTCTTTAAGTCCAACTGACTTTCAACAATTCCTCCCCTAATTATCTTGAGATCCTTATATAATGTGGTTGTCTTCCCCTTAGCTTCCTGACACCTTCAGCCACTGATCAATTCTATCTATTTGTCCCAATTAAATTCAGAATTTAGTTAAATTTAATCTTTTATTTATTCCTTCCATTTTCTGAAAATTAATTTGGTATCAAGAAATATCAGAAATCTGCTGAATCTTTCTCTTTTAACCAGTTAAATTCCCCAACTAATATCAAGGTAGTTTGTTATCACAACAGCTCTCTTCTTGAGAACTTAATGAGTTGATTTAAAAAGGCACAGCCATATTTTCTCTCTGGGCAAGTGATCTGCAATTAACTTATCAAATGATACTACTCTTGTTTTGTACTCTTTTTCACCCTAACAGATGTTTTCAACAAAATGTACATATTCATGATTCTGCAACCCATCCATTGGCATCTGACTTTTTTTTAATTAAAAAGCCAATTTTCTTCCATTTTTAAAATTTATTTCTTGCAAAACAAAAATCCTTTGAGTTCTACATTTGAATTAGGATTTTCTTTCTACTAGATTTCCATGAAGCTGGCCATTCATATTTAATTTGCTTTATTAGAATATTTAGTTATCCATATTCTGTGCACTGGTAGAAGAATTAGAAATTATGAATGCTATTTTTTACTGCTCTCCATACAGCCATACACTGAAGATTTTCTAATAACATTTCCTTATAGTTTCTCCATTATCACACAGTCATGCTTTTAATGTTTAGTATATAATTTTTCTCAGCTTTTGAAAGATACAACACATTACTGCTTATGAATACTTTATATTGGAGAGTAGACTTTATCTTGAAATCCAAAGTTGTTGATAATATGAATTTATTCTAACACTATGCCAGAAATCTTTTTTTTCTGGTTTTATCTTCAACAGCATATAGATGAAAACATCACTTTTGACCATTCTCTCTTTTCCTTTATAGAATCACTCAGAATCCTCTAAATAATTTGTATTCTAGTGTTCACTGGTTTCCATTAATAGGTATAGATCAGCGATGGTGAGACTTTTTTGGCTTGCGTGCTGTTAGAGGGGGGGGAGAGTAGGGGGGTCATGCACGGGCGTGTCGCACCCATAATACAACGCGCAACCCACCCCCAGTGCGCATGAGAGGCGTTGCCCCCCATTTTTTGCATGTTTTTGCACTCCCCAGGCTCCAGAGGCTTTATAGGAGCCTGGGGAGGGTGAAAACAGCCTCCCTGCCCCCCTTCCCGGAGGCTTCAGGGACCTTCAGGAGGCCTCCCTGAAGCTTCCGGAGGACTAAAAACGACCTTATGAGCAAACCATTTTGCCCATAGGGCCGGTTTTTTGCGCTCCGTAGGCTTCAGAGAAGCTCCTGGAATCTGGGGAGGGCAAAAAATGGCTTTAAAAGAAGGTGAACTCAGCTGGCCACCGCGCACATGCACGCTGGTCAGCTGACACGGCAATGCCTCGCGTGCCCTGACAAATGGCTCCATAGGTTTGTCATGCCATAGGTTCTCCATCCCGGGCATAGATAGTAATCAGATTGACAAGACCAACTTTCTGCTATTTTATGAACCAGAAAGTAATCATAGTTCTTCTGTGCGTTCGTATGTGTGCATATGTATCGTGTTTCCCCAAAAATAAGACAGGGTCTTTTTTTTTGACCCACGAAATATGGCCTTGGGCTTATTATAGGGAAGGGCTCATTATTTTCTGGGGCAGGCGAGAAGTGAGGCGCGCCTTTTACCTTTCCAGCTCTGTCGCTTTCCTCGTCAATGTGTCCAGGGAAGCCGCTGGTAAAAAAAACAAAACCTTCTTGTGAGTTCTATCAAACTTCTTGAAGTCACGAGAAGGGTTTCTTTCTTTTCTTTTTACCAGGGGCTTCCCTGGACACAATGGCAAGGAACGTGATGGACCTGGAAAGGTAAGAGGCACGCCTCGCAGCCCAACACCGCCCACCTCATCCTAATGGTAAAGGCAGCCTGCCTGGCTCCCTCAGGTCCGAGCTAGAAAATCTAATAAATCCTTTGCAATCCCCTCACCCCAAAGGATTTGGGGTGCAAAGGATTTATTAGCTATTCCCCAGCATTTTGGGGTGGGGGAATGCAAAGGATTTATTAGATTTTCTAGCTCGGACCCGAGGCAACTGGAAACTCAACACAAAACATTTTCTCCCTCCGTGCCTCTCTCTTTCTTCCTTCCCTTCTTCCGATTGGCTGGCAGCTAACTGTCTCTTGAGCCCAAAAGGGGTAAAGAGTATCTCTCCCAAAGGCCCATGACAGAAGAGAAGGATGAACAGCGAGGTGCCTCACAGCGGAGGCGAAGTGATAAGAGGTGGATGACTGGGGGAGAAACCCTGGGGGCGAAATAGGCGGGAGAATATAAAGTTTCCTGCTGCAGCAGGGGGTTGGACTAGATGACCTTCTAGTAGCCTTCTATCCCTAAATTGCTATTCTGTTTTTCTTTTTTTCTGCTAACAAAGAAACCTGCCTGAGGCTCATTCCTTTTAGAAATACAATGCTCATATTGCACAAACCCCCAAACTTCAAAAACATAAAACCATATAACATATAACCATATAACCAATTTGTTCTTTCCTGCACCTTTTCAATTTAAAATTATTAAGACTTGTGGACTTCAACTCCCAGAATTCCACAGCCAGGCATGCTCAGTTCCGATTTAAAGTGACAGCATTTGTTTTTCTCCTTTGCGAAAGAAGTTTCCTTCTTTCTTTTTCTCCCTTCCCCTTCTTCCTTCCTCTCTGCCCCCTCTCTCAAACACACATACACATAGAGAAGTTGGATTGGACTATCTCTCCTATCCCCTTCCCTCTCTCACTCACTCTCTCTCAAACACACACACACACACACAAAAGTTGGATTGGATATCTTTTTCAATGGCTTGAAAGCAGCTCCTATGCCATCCCCCCCATTCCTCCACTGCCTTCCCCAAACACCTCCACCATTGCAAATGCAGCCTGCTGTCTGGGTGGGAAATGCCTGGAACACAATAAAGCCCACCCACTCACCTCCTGCTGGCAGGCTGGGGTGAGATGAGAGGCAGAGAAGCCGGAGGGGAGCCGACCCAAGCCTTCCAAAAGAAAGAGGCTGAGGAAAAGTGTGTGTGCTACAGTATGGCTCTTTGCCTGGCTTCCTGCCTCCTCCTGTGGTCTCCTCAGGGCTTGCTTCTGCTCTTCCCCCTCAAGTATAGTTTGATTGCAGGCGAATGTTGCCTTTTCAAACTTGTAATCAGTGAAGCTGGGCTGGATTTTTATATAGTTTTATCAAGCACATGTATGTGTGTGGGAGAAATGGATGGGGGCCTGGGGAGGAAGTCACTACACTTGGGGAGGGAGAGCACCAGCGAGCACTGAGGAGACCACAGGAGGAGGCAGGAAGCCAGGCAAAGAACCATGCTGTAGCACACACACTTTCCCCCAGCCCCGGAAGGATCCACTATGTAAAAATCCAGCCCAGCTTCACTGATTATAGGTTTGAAAAGGCAATGTGACTCCACCTGCAATCAAACTACACTTGAGGAGGGAGAGCACAAGTGAGCCAGGGCCTTCCCTCCAGCCTTTGCCCAAAGCCCGACACAGCACTAGGAAGATGAAGTTTGAATTCCTTCCCCTCCCTCCGACCCACCTGTACCTTTTCCAGCTGCTTCAGAGAGGACTTCAACTCTGCTCTTGCCTCGGGTCCTCTGGAGAAGCCCCGCCCTCGCTTCCTTCTCTTTGAGAAGCGCCTTGCAAATGGGCTGCGGGGCAGGGGAGCGTACCAGTATGGGGGTGTGGCCACGCCTCTGTGGAATGGCTGTCACTCTGCTGCCGCTGAGTCACAGGAAGAAAGAGCGCCCTCTACTATGAGGCAGGAGAACTGCGTGCCTCACCTAGTCTGACTTTTTAGGCTTTTAAGCCTCTGCTTAACTCTGCTTGTGCTGAGCGATCATAAAACACCTAAAAAGTCAGACTAGGGGAGGCACGCAGTTCTCCTGCCTCATAGTAGAGGGCGCTTTTTTAGAGCCTTTTTTAAACAGTTAAGCAGAGTCATCCACGGTGAGGCAGCAGCTAGCTCAGCCTCACCTCAGCTCTCGCCTGACTAGTTGAACGGTAAATGTGAAAATTCTGCAATTTTAATACCAAATAATGTAAAACTGGTGAAGTTAAATGGCAAATAACTTTATGGTACAGATCAGTAGATAAATACAAGCATTTAATTTATTTTTTCCTTTTACATAGTTTTTTCTTTTCATGATGAGAGGTGAGGCTGTGCCTCACTTGCCTCACCTGACTGCACGTCACTGATATATGCATATACCAAGCAAGTAGGCGTGATTTTCTGCTAAGAAGACAACTATAATAAATATATATCCAAGTCACTATTGCTCCCTTAAGAACCGCTATGGTGGTTAGAATGCAGTACTGCAACCAGCTACTTCTGCTGATCACCAGTTGCCAGCAGTTTGGTAGTTGGGGTCTCACCAGGCTCAAGGTTGACTCAGCCTTCCAGCCTTCCGAGTTCAGTAAAATGAGGACCCAGATTGTTGGGGGCAATATGCTGACCCTTTTGGATGAATGGTAATAGCAAGATCTGAGATTTATTTGATCCTCTTCCTATGAAGCTCTGTTGGGAAAATTCTATTTCTTTCCCATGTTTCCAACTGAGAAGTGAAGCAAAATATCTTCAACTGGGAAAAAACAACAACCCACAATTCCTCACATTCCACCTGGTTTCTTAAATTGCTGATTGAGATTGTGCTGCTTAATTCAATAGAACAGAACAATTCACATTTAATAGAAAAATTCTCTCTATAGAATTCCTACCATTGGTGGAGCTACTTGGTCCATTAACTTCAAAATAAGATTCTGCGCCTGTTCTCGAACCTGGTCTTTGGCATCTCCCAGTCGATCCATCAGTGCTACGAGAACTAGGGAATAAAATTAAAACTAAATGCATTATGTGATGAACAATCAATAAAATATTTTGAAGTTCTACGTCAAAACAGTTTATGTTTTACTTTGTTTCAACCATATTTTAATTAGCCAAGATTTCTTATTAAGATGTGTACAGATAATTCTCGAATTACAACACAACTGAGCCAAAAAAATCTGTTGCTGTGAGACATTTGTTAAGTAAGTTTGCCCCATTTTATGACCTTTCTTGCCACAGTTGTTAAATGAATGAGTTAGTCGGTGTGACTTGTTCTATTCCGAACCAGCCATCCTGTATCAGCAGTGTCCAGTGAGTGGCATCAGGCCGGCCACACCCACTCATGCATAATGATCTGGCTGTGATCACTCAACCACACCTACCTAGATACACTAGGTAGGCCCCTGTGAGCCATCATAATCCTACATGCTATTTGACCTTTGAGAGCAATCATAATGCTGATGCAGCCCTCAATGAAATTGAGTTTGACATCCCTGATAGAATAGAATATAATTCTTTATTGGCCAGGTGTGACTGGACACACAAGGAATTTTTCTTTGGTGCATATGCTCTCAGTATACATAAGGAGAATAAAATACAATAATCAAAAATAAAAAGATACAAAACTTAGTGATAGTGAAGGTTACTAATAAGCTATCAAATAGTACTAGTAAACAAATAAAACAAAATAAATTGAAAGATACAAGCAACATGGTTATAATCGTAAATGGGAACAGATAGATACTAGGAATGAAGAGAAAGAACGTTGGTCCTTACCTGAACGTGTCTTTTCAGTAGAAGGGAGGGAGGGGTTACACATGGGCATAGTCAAAGCCTGATTGATCCATAGACTGAGGGAATTTTCTTTAATATTCCACCATTTCCTATTGGTTCCCAGTTTCCTCGAGGTCGAAGGATGGCATCTGCAAAAACACAAGCAGACCACAGGACCTCCCGGACTTCCACCTGGCTGACCCTATAGCTAACTAGAGCGGGTTGTAACCCCTCCCTCTTTTCTACTGAAAAGACACATTCAGATAAGGACCAACATTCTTTTTCCAGTAGAATGCGGGGGGGGGGGTTACACATGGGAAGTACCCAAGCTTAGTCCCAGGGAGGGAACCTAAGACCCAGGAGGAGGGGCAGTTGCCACCTGCTGTAGAACCCTGCGTCCAAAGGACTCCTCTGCAGAAGCAAACACATCCAGCCAATAGTGCCGGATAAAGGGAGTTGGGGACGACCAGGTGGCCGCCCAGCAAATGTCTTTGAACAGGGCCCTGGTGGCCCACGCCGCCGTGGTGTTGGAGCTCCGTGTGGAGTGGGCCGTGATCCCCGAGGGAGGAGCCTGACCAGATGCCTCATGGGCAGCAACAATGGCCTGTCTTAACCACCTGCCAATTGTGATGGAAGATACGCAGGCCCCCAAGGAACCTGCCTGAAATGAAATGAAGAGGGCCTCAGATCTGCGTACCTCCAATGTACACCTGAGATAGATGCACAGGGCACGGCAGACATCAAGGCGATGCCATAGACGCTCCCTCTCGTGAGAGGAGGAAGGGCAAAAATTAGGTAACACGATCTCTTGTGCACTGTGAAAGGGAGAATTGACCTTTGGAAGAAAGGTTGGGTTCAGGCGAAGGACCATCCTATCCTGGTGAAATTGACAGAGGTCATCCTTTGATGATAGAGCCCCCAGTTCAGAAATGCGCCTGGCCGACGTAATGGCAACCAGAAACACCACCTTTAGAGATAAGAATTTGAGATGAACTGTCCACAACGGTTCAAAGGGGGTCCCTGTCGAGGCCCTGAGCACAAGGGGTAAATCCCAAGTGGGAAACCTTAGGGAGAGCAGAGGTTAGCTACCCCCTTTAAAAACCGCTTTATCAGAGGGAGGTGAGAAAGAGTGGAATGACCTTCCCCCCTGAGGACTGAAGATAGGGCCACCACCTGGCGGCGTAGAGTGTTATGCAAAAGGCACCCGTCAAGACCTTTCTGAAGGAAATTGAGTATCTGAGCCACCGAAGCCTCAGTTGGACAGATATCAAGGGGTTTGCACCATTTAACGAACGCTGACCATGTGGAATTGTAAATTCACGTGGTCGACGGCCATCTTGAGGCCTCTATGGTTGTGATGACCTTGGAGGATAGGTTAGAATTCCTCAGAAGGCGCCGCTCAAGTGCCAGGTGGTCAAGTGGAGCCACTGGGGCTCCGGGTACATTAGGACAACCTGGCACAAGGAGACCTCTTCCTGAGGGATCCTCCACAGGGGAGATATGGACAGCTGGACGAGGTCCACAAACCAAGGCCGCCTGGGCCCATATGGGGCCAGCATGATGATGTGAGCCCTCTCTACCACTACCTTCCTCAGGGTCCCCGGGATTAGTGGGAAAGAGGGGGAAAGGCATAAAGAAGGCCTGGTGGCCATCTGCTTCTGAGAGCGTCCGTGCCTTCCACAGTTTGGGTCTGGAAGCGGGAAAAGAATCTCGACAGTTGAGAGTTCGCCGGGGTGGCAAACAAGTCCACTAGTGGAGTTCTGAACCGCAGGCAAATCTTCTGGAATAATTCGGGTTGAAGCTGCCATTCGCCGTTGTTGATTGTTGTGTGACTCAACCAGTCGGCCTGATGATTGGCTGTGCCTGAGATGTGCTCCGAGACCACTGATGGTAAGTGTCTCTCTGCCCAAGAGCTGAACCTCAGAGCCTGTAGCCAGAGACTCCGGGAATGAGTATCCCCCTGACGGTTTATGTGGGCTTTTGTGGTGACACTGTCTGTCAGGAGAAGTATGTGATGCCCCACAATCGAATCTTTGAAGTGTCGGAGGGCCAGGCAAGCCGCCTTCAGTGCCAGCCAATTGACGTTGTGGTACAGGTCCGAGGCTGTCCAATGACTCTGTGCCCCCCAACTGAACAAACTTGTGTCCATAGTTATCTTCACTCGGTCCGGTTCCCAAAACGCACAGGGTGGGGGAGAGCCACCACTTGAGGGACAACCGCATGCACGTCTGCTGGTAGAAGGACGGATTGCAGGGAGTTGCTCATTTGTCTCCGCTGGAACGGAATGAGGGCCCACTGGAAAGTTCAAGAGTGGAGGCGGGCCCAGGGCACTATCCCTATACATGACACCATCTTGCCAAATAACTGGGACAAGGTCAGGATGGAAACTGACCAACTTCTGTGCACTGTTTGCCAGCTTTTGAAGACTGACCAGTTGGTCTGGAGAAAGGTGAACAACCCCCTCTACGGAGTCTATCACCGCCCCCAGGTGGAGCATCCTCGTGGAAGGAGAGAGGTGACTTTTGGGAAAGTTGATGGAGAATCCCAGGGATTGGAGGGTCTGGATGGTGAGTCAGAGGTCGAGGACTACCTGAGGAAGAGACTGGGCTTGAACTAACACGTCGTCGAAGTAACATTGGAGCCTCACCGGGGCAGATCTCAGGTGAGCCACCAATGCTGCCAGGACCTTCATGAAGGTGCAAGGGGCTGAGGCCAGGCCAAAGGGGAGAGCTAGATACTGGTAATGGAGATCCCCGTACGAGAACCGTAGATACCTGCGATGGGCTGGCAGAATAGGAATGTGGAAGTAGGTCTCTGTAAGGTCCACGGAGGCCAGGTAATCTCCCTGACAGATCCCTTGGAGAATGGACCTGAGGGACGGCATTTTGAATTGGCTGTAAACTAGGAATCGGTTCAGGCACCTGAGATCCAGAATCGTCCTCCAAGCCCCCAAGCTCTTTGGGACCACAAACAGGTTGGAGTAATGACCCAACCCGTGTTCCGCCCATGGGACCGGTTCCACCACCTGAATGTCCAGCAGATGGTCTATGGTGAGATCCATTAGGTGGCGTCTTTCTGGGTCCTGGGATGGAGGAAAGGTCCGGAAGAATGTCAGGGGGGGGGGAGAGGAATTCCAGCTGGAGGCTGTTCCTGACTGTGGATCTGACCCAGGCATTGGAGGTTATCCAATCCCACTGATCCACGAATTTTGCCAGGCGACCGCCTATGGGGAGACCTGGATTGGAGTCATTTCCCCTTGCAGAAGGGACGGCTGCCCTGCCCCCCCAAAAGGGCCACCTGAACTGACTCTGGTACCTGCTCCTGTCTTGGTAGAAGGGGTGTTGATATTGCCTATCAGATCTATAAGGAGGATACCTATGCTGTTGTTCTGTCTCGGGTGCCCTGTAAGAGGGCCTACGGTATGGCCTTGGGAGAGGATCTGACTTTTTGGCATTCGAGAGAACCTTTTTCTTGTCTTTGTTCTCTATGAGGATCGGATCTAGGGCTTCCCCAAAGAGATTGGTGCCCATGTACAGGGCAGCTGCCAGGTTCCATTTGGCTTTGTTGTCCATCTGCAAGCTACACAACCATAGTAACCACCTAGAGGTCACCAAAGTGGAAATCGCCCTGGAAGCATATTTAATGGGATACAGGGTGGCATCGGCAGAGAACTGGGTGGCAGCTATAATCTTAGTGATATCCTGTAAAAGCCGCTTGTTTTGGACCGGGATGCGGTCTTGTAGCTGACGGAGCCACAACAGCAGTGCAGTTAAAGTAAGAGGCCACTGCAGCGGATTTAATTGCCCAAGTGGAGGCGTTAAATTTCTTATGGAGTGTAAGTTCTGCACGCTTGTCCTCCGGCTTCATTTTGTCAGCTGCATCCCATGACACTACAGAGGAGGAAGAGACCAGAGCAGCCACAGGAGTGTCTATCACTGGTAGCTGCAGGGCCTGGACCTGCTCCATGTTGTAGAAGCAGCGATCGCTGCTCCCGGTATTGGGAAAGGTGGAATGGCGGGCCCACTGGTTCTTGACCATCTCTAGGAACAACGGTGGTGCGGGCATCTCCTCTTTGCTGCGGTATTGGAAAACCTTGCTAGATTAGGGTCCCTTGGTTGAGAGACCTCCAGGTCTCCCGTTCCAATCTTAGTGGTCTTTCTAGCACTTTCTTGTGTAAAAGTGTCTTGAACATGGCCAGAGGAAAGAGCCCAGGGAAGGCTGGAGTGTCAGGAAGAACTGAGTCCTCATCCTCCGAGAATCTCATGTCCTGCTGCGCCTCCTCGCCCAGGATGGAACCTTCACTAACCATGGAGGGGGGAGGAGGTCTAACTTGATCTTGTCTATATGTGGCAGAGGAGGATCCCCAGTAGTGGTGGTCTAGGTTTGACCTGTCACCCTGAGGAACCTTATCTCTCTGGGATACACCTGTGGCAATGCCCTATGAGATGGCTTTAGAAATGAGTCTTTTAATGCTTTCAGGAAGGAGCTCGAGGTCCTCAAGCTCCTCCAGCGATAGACCTGGAATTGGGGGGCTCTGGGGAGCTAACCCAACAGAAGGATGGCAATCCCTAGAATAACCCTCCAGAGCCCGTTGCCTTCTCAGCTCGTCTCTAGTCATAGCTTTGGAGGGGTGTTGATCAGCTGAAGGCTTGGCAGCCATGGCCCTGATTCTGGGCCTATCGTATTTTCCTTCTCTACTGTGGCTTAGTGCCTCAGAGGCGGCCTGTGAAAGATTAGGTCTGGCTGCAGCCATGGTAGTTACTCGCGTGCCCTGCAGGGAAATTGGCCAGTTGTGGATTCAGCCGATGCTTGATCCTGGGAGTAGAGGTGGATTGGGCCCAGGGACCAACCTTCAGTTGCAATCAATTGCTGCGATCCGTTCAGAAGCGGTAGGCTACAAGATGACGGAAAATGGCTGCCACTATGTGGCAAGGTAAAATGGCCACTGAATGCTTCGATCGCGCATCCGAGCAAGATTATGATCGCGGCATGACTCCTTATGGCCGCAGCTCAAGCCCACCAGCTGTATCCTTAAAACGTTAGGCTGGAGGCTCCTACCTCGCGCGAGACAGAAACGACTGTCCCTAGGGGCAGCAGCTCAGTTAATTTAGAATTTTAGAATTTTTTAGAATAACCAATTAGTCAAATTAATATCCAATGAATTTTTAATGAATTTTAAAGATTTCCTACCTTGGAGCTAAAGCAGTGCTTGGACCAAAAGACTGAGAGAAAACTGGGAGCCAACAGGGAATGGTGGAATATTAAAGAAAATTCCCCCAGTTTATGGATCAATCAGGCTTTGACTATACCCATGTGTAACCCCTCCCTCCATTCTACTGGAAAAGAATAATAGTAATACAGTAAATAATTTGACAGTGTTGTGGGAATTAGTTGTTAAGCAGAGTGATGGCATTCGGGAAAAAACTGTCCTTGTGTCTAGTTGTTCTGGTATGCAGTGCCCGATAGCGTCATTTTGAGGGTAGAAGTTGAAACAATTTATGTCCAGGATATGAGGTGTCTGTAGATATTTTCACAGCCCTCTTTTTGACTCCTGCAGTATACAGATCTTCAATGGAAGGCAGATTGGTAGTAATTGTTTTTTCTGCAGATCTAATTATCAGTTGAAGTCTGTCTTGCTTGGTTGCAGAGCCAAACCATACAGTTATGGAGGTGCAGATGACAGACTCAATAATTCCTCTGTAGAACTGAATCAGCAGCTCTTTGGGCAGTTTGAGCTTTCTGATTTGGCGCAGAAAGAACATTCTTTGTTGGGCTTTTTTGATGATGTTTTTGATGTTATGTGACCATTTTAAGTCTTGAGATATGATAGAACCTAGAAACCTGAAGGTCTCTACTGTTGATATGGTGTTGTCCAGTATTGTAAGAGGTGGTAGTATAGCTTTTCTTCTAAAATCCACCACAATCTATTATAAATTATAAATTACACAATATGAAGGAGCAAAACCCTAACTCTTCTCTTCCTCATCTGCCTTGCAATGTAAGCCTATGTATCTAACAAAATAATTAGGAAAGAAATATATTGCACATATTTCTACGTTTATCTCAATGCATAGCCTGCTGGCTGGAACTCTGAGCCTTGAGCACCTTTCCTTTCTAATTATTTCAATTGTCCCATAATTCCTTGGTAGGAATATGCAAGGCAACTGATTAAAAATCAATTTTATATTGATTTTAAGCATGTATATTTTATATGTATATCCTCCGTTTTTTATTTTTAAATACATGAAAAAATATTTGGGAGAACATCTCATTTTCAGGCATGTAAATAATATTTTTTCTATTATTGGTACATTTTAGGTCTAAATGAAAAAATCTAGATGAAATTAGGTGATATTTGCTACTTTCAATTTCCTGGTTTAATTTCTGTTGTAGGTACAAATGTTAAAACAATATTTACAAAATGATATGATTATTTTCAGAATACCATGCAACATCTTAGAGCGATCACATCCTTACTGAGAAAGTTTATGAATAATAACCATTACTCCTTTTAATCTTACTACTGAGAGACATAGCTTTAGTCAAAACATGACACTGTAGAATCTATTTCTTTTTACAATAATTCCTCTAATTACAATTATAAATTAAATATCTGGATCAGATTTTAGAACATCTAATTAGAAGTACTTTTAATAAAGTGAAGTACATGTAACTTCCTACTAAGCGTTTTATCCTATTTTGTTTATATGTCATCATCTAAACTAAATAAATATATATTTTAAACGTTTAAGGAAGTATTTCTTAAAAATCAAGGCATAGAAATTGTATGTGGCCCAATAATATGCCTAATTCTTCCTATACCAGTTAGTGATTCCATCTAGTAACAGTCAAATAAACTGCAGATATTTTTTCTCATCCATTCATTTGATTTTTTTTATCATTTTAGCTATTTATTTTATTTTATTTATTTTATTAGATTTCTAGACCGCCCCCTCTCCCCGAAGGGGCTCGGGGCGGTGTACAGGTACAAAATTAAGACCATACAATCGATAATAAATATAATTAAAATTGGATTAAACAGACCCCTGTACAAGTTTATAAAAATTAAAAAAACCTAACCTTAAAACCAAACTGTAAAATTTCATAATACAAACTGAGGTGGGAAAGCTTGAATTAGGCCAGGTCAGCTAGCTGAAATAGGTGGGTTTTGAGCTTCTGGCGGAAGGAGAGGAGATGCGTGATCGTTCTAATGTCAGGGGGAAGGTCATTCCAGAGGGTTGGGCCCATCACAGAGAAGGCCCTTCCCCTGGGTGTCGCCCGCTGGCACAGCCTAATGGATGGCACCCGGAGGAGTCCCTCTCTGTGTGAGCGAATCGGCCGAAGGGATGTGTGGGGCACCTATCAAAAATGCAACTGTAGAATGATAGAGATTCAGATCTCAGGATAAGCAAAACTGAATTTACAGACCAGTGATACGATAAACATTTTAACTGTTACAGTTAAACACAATTTTAACTGGTCCTCAGCTCAGAAATCTTCAGCACCTTTTTCAGACTAACACATTTTATAAAAAAGCATATGCCTTTCCAAACTACTGTGTTTCCCCGAAAATACGACAGGGTCTTATATTTTTTTGACCCACAATATATGGCATTGGGCTTATTAAAGGGGATGGCTTATTATTTTTGGGTTGCCGGGCCACTGCTCCCTTGCAATTGGGTTCCCGAAGAGCCGGGCACAGCCTCAGGGTCGAATGGCTGTGTTGCGCTGTCACAGCAGCAACACAGCAGCCATGAGGTGACCAAGCTTGCGAGCAGCCGCCCGGCAACCCCCCTTTCCAGCAGGGTACAACGCCACTGACCTACCTAGCAGTTCCCAGAAGGCACCAAGCAACACAAGCGCCTGTTCGCCGCCCTCCGCCTCCCGTGGCTTGGTGCCTTCGGGATGCCCCTAGGTGAGTGAATGGGGCTCTGCATGGCTGGAGAGGGGGGTTGCGCAGCGGCTTTTCCGCTCCCCACTCACGCGAAGGGCACCTCTACTGCTGGCGCCGCCCGCCTGGGTTTTTTTTTCAAAGCACGGAGGACGGATGTTGCTCTGGGAGTACGCTCTATGGTTGTATGATCTGTAGCCCGGCATCCGCAGGATTTAATCTTCCATTGCTAATTGGTTTTTTTAAAAAATATATTAATTTTTCACAACTTTACTTTGTAAATCCTATAAAGAAACATTAACTAGGATTTCTTGTTTCCACTGATTGTACATACTTCCTTTTTTCCCCATAAAGAAGTATCATCTAGAGCAGAGTTCTCCAATCTTTCTAGCTTTATGGACCGGGGTGGGGGAGAGGGGATGTTTCCGTGTGAGCTGTAGTCATGTGCACGTGCATCGCCATTTATGCAAGCAGCAGGCATGTGTGTCTGCCCCTTGTGCAAATGGAGTGTGCGTGCACATGCTCACCTGCTTCTCCCACAAGTGAGGATGTGCTTATATGCGTGCTCACCTATCACTTCCGTGACCTGGTTCCAAATGGCTCACAGTCTACTAGTCGACCATGGTTAGGGATCCCTGATTTAGAGTGAAAAGGTTGCCTGCCAGAGATTTGGTCCTTATGTGACGAAGTCTTTTCGGCAGACAGCTCCTTGTTAAAGTTAAAGTTAAAGTCCTGTCTGCCAGAGGGATTCCCCCCCCCCCAAATGGGGCTAAGTATCTCTGAAAGGCAGATCTTTCATTCTGTCCACTTTATTTTATTTTAATTTTATTTAGTTTGTCAAACATGTACAAGATAACAGGTATAAGCATAAACATGCACATAAACAAAGAAAATGAGTACAAATAAATAGGGACAGTAGGACAGGGATGGTAGGCACGCTGGTGCACTTATGCACGCCCCCTTTACGGACCTCTTATGACCCAGGAACTCACTCACAACTGCAACCAGGCATGCCAGGATTGTGGTTTTGAGATATACTTACATATAGTATAACATCTCATTAAATTACTGCTTCACTCGGTAACTGAAGATTCCTGTCTCAATTGTTATCATAAATCAAGGATTATCTGAATTTGATTATATATTTGTTTTTCAATTCTTAAAGCAAAAATAACCACTTTATAAGCCAGAAGACAACTCAGTAGAGTTCAATATGAAAATAAATATATGAGGTCTCAATCCTTAGTATTACAATCACAAATGCAACGTTGCCCAATATGCTTAGTGAGACCATTGCAAAGGTGGGCTAAAAGGAGAAGCAAATAAAACACCCTTGATACCATTAACAATATTAAGGAACAAGAAACTCAGATATAGGGGGCATATGAAAAGACACACTAGAAAATAAATATGTTTAGAAAGATTCTGGAAAATAGAAGTTGGGGAACTGGAAGGACAGAATCAACAAGATTTTTGGAATATCCTTGGATAACCTATGAGGTTTTGCTGGGGACAGTGCAAACATTTGTTAAACCTTTATTTATGCAGCCAAGTGAACTGAACCAAACTAAATGGCTCCTAACTGGCTTGATTTAATATATGACTGATGTGCTATGATGTCATATGATGATGTTTGATATAGACCTGTGAGGGTGAACCAAGGGTATGCATACTGGAAGTGGCACACACAGCCATCTCTCCATCGCCTGTTTGTTCTTCCGGTTTCCGGTGCTCCCCCCTCCCAGCACATGCACTCCGATTTCAGCACTCGGTGCCGAAAAGGTTTGCCAACACTGTCATAGACCTTCCTTGTCAGTATTAGTGGGAATGGTCTTGGTGGTTTTTTGGTTGGCTGTTTACTGTTTGTTGGGCAATTCCTTGATTGTGGTATTGTTTGCTGCTTGATTGGGTTTGGTGTTCTGGTCCTTTTTCCCCTCTCGTCTTTCCCCCCACTTTTTGGCTTGTTGATTATCTTTTTCAAATAATGTATAGGATGTTTATATCTATGTTCCTGGCTGACTTGTCAGGATACCTTTTAGGAATTTTCTAGCATTTTTGGACTTGACTTGGTTTAGGATGGTCACAGCTTCCCAATAGAAAGTATAGTTAAGTCTGGCCATGGGTTATAAAATTAAGGAGCTTTCATCATGTTTTCTGGTTGCTGGTTGGTGTTCATGGATGTGCTCTGTTAGTGTTCTGCCTGTTTGTGCTATGTAGTGGCTGTTGCAATCTTTACATTGTATGACTTCTGTTTTTTCTTCTGTTTGTTTACTTAAGCTTTAGGCTTTTGTTGATTTGTATACTATGCTGATGCCATGTGGATGTAATAGTCTGTTGGTGGTTTCTAAGATGTTTTTGATGTATGGCAGTATTATCCTTTTCAGAGTTTGTGTTGGTTATGCTGTATTGGGTTGAACCAAAAGACCGGTCTAAGGAAAAAGACAGGTCTAAGGATTTGAGCTTCATTTCTCTATTCTGCTGAAGAAGTTCAGTTCCCTTCAGTGGTGGGTTCCTGCTGGTTTGCACCGGATCAGGCGATCCGGTTCGTGACTGGACCCGGAAGTAACCAGCACCAGCCCTGTCACTCGATCGCTGTTGCAGCAAGCTCGCTCCCCAGCCCACGGGCTCGCGTAGGCCACGCAACCGAAGGTAGGCGGGCGGGCGGCGGCCTAGTTTTGCAACGGAAGGCGTTCTTCAGGCCTTCCCTCTCAAAAGCCGCGGCCTCGCGTAGGCCATGCGGCAGAAGGCGGCAGCGGCCTACGGCACAAGGCGGCAAGACTCGAGAGGCGGCGGGGTGGGGGGCAGCAGCGGCCTAGTTTTGCGAGGGAAGGCCTTCTTCAGGCCTTCCCTCTCAAAAGCCGCGGCCTCGCGTAGGCCACGTGGCCAAAGGCGGCAGCAGCCCGTGGCGGCGGCCTAACTTGCGTGAGCCATGGGCTCGCGTATGCCACGCAGCCGAAGGCGGGCGGGTGGGAGGGCGGGCAGCGGGGACAGCCTTCCCTCTCAAAAGCAGTGGCCTCACGTCGGCCACGCGGCCCAAAGCCCCCCCCCTTCTCCAGCCTCGCCTGGCTAGCTAAGCCTGCCAGGCGACCTTCTTACTGGGTTCCTTGTCCATCTAGTCCAGTGTCTTACCTGACCTGCTGCCAGTCTCTGCGTGCCTGCACCGTGTTGCATCCATCCATCGTATCGGAGTTCGGAGTCCGATCCATCGCATCGGAGTGCTGCTGATTCTGCCTGCTGGTATGTGACCTGGTTTTTATTTTTATTTTTTTAATGTATTTTAAAATAATATTTTATTTAAGAATTGTTTTAAAATAGTTTTACTTAAAAGTATTGAGTATAGAATATTTTAAAATGGTCTACTTCAATTTATTGTCTGTGGATCCTTTTTAAAAATTGTCTTAGACTATTTAAAAAAAGATTATATCCAAAATAAATTAAAATAAACAATTTTAAAATATTATATACTCAATACTTTAAAATGTATTGTGCATAGAATTTTTTAAAATAGTTTTATTGTAATTTATTGTGTATGGAATATTTTAAAATGGTCTACTTCAATTTATTGTGTGTGGATCCTTTTTAAAAATTGTCTTAGACTATTTAAAAAAAGATTCTATCCAAAATCAATACAATACAATACAATACAATACAATAGTAGAGTTGGAAGGGAGCTTGGAGGTCTTCTAGTCCAACCCCCTGCCTAGGCAGGAAACCCTATACAGTTTCAGACAAATAGCTATCCAACATCTTCTTAAAGACTTCCAGTGTTGGGGCATTCACAACTTCTGGAGGCAAGCTGTTCCACTGATTAATTGTTCTAACTGTCAGGAAATTTCTCCTCAGTTCTAAGTTGCTTCTCTCCTTGATTAGTTTCCACCCATTGCTTCTTGTTCTACCCTCAGGTGCTTTGGAGAATAGTTTGACTCCCTCTTCTTTGTGGCAACCTCTGAGATATTGGAACAATGCTATCATGTCTCCCCTAGTCCTTCTTTCTCTTAAGCTAAACATACCCAGTTCCTGCAACCGTTCTTCATATGTTTTAGTCTCCAGTCCCCTAATGACCTTTGTTGCTCTTTTCTGCACTCTTTCTAGAGTCTCCACATCTTTTTTACATCGTGGCGACCAGAACTGAATGCAGTATTCCAAGTGTGGCCTTACCAAGGCATTATAAAGTGGTATTAACACTTCACGTGATCTTGATTCTATCCCTCTGTTGATGCAGCCTAGGACTGTGTTGGCTTTTTTGTCAGCTGCTACACACTGCTGGCTCATATTTAAATGGTTGTCCACTAGGACTCTAAGATCCCTTTCACACTACTACTACTGAGCAAGGTATCACCTATACTGTACCTGTGCATTCCATTTTTGTTGCCTAAATGTAGAACCTTACTCTTTTCACCATTGAATTTCATTTTATTAGATAGTGCCCAATGTTCAAGTTTGTCAAGATCCTTCTGTATCTTAAGCCTATCTTCTGGAGTGTTGGCAATTCCTGCCAGCTTGGTATCATCTGCAAATTTGATGAGTTCCCCATTTATTCCCTCATCCAAATCATTGATGAAGATGTTGAAGAGTACTGGGCCTAAAACAGAGCCTTGGGGTATTCCACTGCATACTTCCCTCCATGTAGATGCAGTTCCATTGAGAACTACACGTTGAGTGCGGTTGGTCAGACAGTTACGAATCCATCTGGTGGTGATGCTGTCTAACCCACATTCTTCTACTTTATCTAGTAGTAGGTTATGGTCTACCTTATCAAAAGCCTTACTGAAGTCCAAGTAAACTATATCGACGGCATTCCTCTGGTCCACTAATTTTGTCACTTTGTCAAAGAATGCAATAAGATTAGTCTGGCATGATCTGTTTTTGACAAATCCATGTTGGCTTTTGGCTATTACTTTGTTTGCTTCTAGGTGTTCGCAAATTCGTTGCTTGATTATTTTTTCCAGAATCTTTCCTGGTATTGAGGTTAGGCTGATAGGTCTGTAGTTTCCTGGATCTAATTTTTTCCCTTTTTTGAAGATGGGAACCACATCAGCTCTTTTCCCGTCCTCTGGTAGTTCCCCGGTGTTCCAGGATCTCTGAAAGATATAATTCAGTGGTTCTGAGATCTCGTCTACTAGTTCCTTCAGAACCCTGGGGTGTAATCCATCCGGTCCTGGAGATTTGAACTCGTCTAGGGTAGACAGGTGCTCACTTACCATTTTCTTCCCTATTTCAATTTTTGTTCCTAATCTGATTTTTGTGGTGCTGCTGTTGATAGGTTGGACTGTTTTATCCCTTTGTATAAAGATAGATGCAAAACATGAGTTAAATAGTTCTGCTTTCTCCCTGTTGCTTGTCACCTTCTTGCCACTTTCTCCTAGCAATGGACCAATTGTTTCCTTAACTTTTTTCTTGTTTTTAACATGTTGGAAGAAGCTTTTTTTGTTAATTTTTACTTTTGTGGCAAGCCTTTCTTCATTGTGAGCCTTAGCTTTCCTCACTTCATCTTTACAGGCTCGGGCTATTTGCTGATATTCTGCCTTAGTTATGTCCCCCTCCTTCCACTTTTTATACTTATCTTTTTTGTCTTTCAGTTTGTCAGATAGTTCTTTATGCAGCCATGCTGGTTTCTTTTGGGAGCTGTTATTTTTCTTCTTCATTGGTATTGTGCTAGACTTGGCTTTTGTAATCTCATTTTTCAAAATTTCTTGAGTTGTTTTCCCCTTGAGGATTCTCATCCATGGAATTTTTCCCAAGCTCTCTCTAAGTTTATTGAAATTAGCTTTCTTAAAGTCCAAGACTTTAGTTTGACTTTGTTCTACTACTTGTGTTTGCATAATGTTGAATTCCAATATTGCATGGTCACTTGCCCCCAGGGTTCCTATGGCTTCAACACCTTCTATCACTTCCTCTCTGTTAGTGAGAATCAATTAATTATACCATTTTAAAATATTATATGCTCAATACTTTACAATGTATTGTGCATAGAATTTTTTAAAATAGTTTTATTGTAATTCATTGTGTATGGAATATTTTAAATGGTTTCATTTTTAATTGTGTGTGGAATAGTTTGAAATGGTTACAATATAAATTATTGCTGGTGAAATAATTATTACAGTATACTATGGCTGGTACAATACCTTAAAATAGTTACAGTATAAATTATTTCTGGTGGAATAATGGTAACAGTATACTATGGCTGATACAATACCTTAAAATAGTTGCAGTATAAATTATTGCTGGTGGAATACTTAAAAATGGTTTTCAAGGATTTTTTTATTTTTAGAATATCTTTTTTTTTAATTATTTTTTGGGAATTTTTATTTTTTAATTGTTTATCAAATATAATTACTACAAGAAATGTTATTTCTTTTTGCAAATGTTTTCTTTGTGATGCACTATATTGCTTAAAAGTGTTCAGACCAGGTTTATGTGTTTCAAAGTGGCTGCTTTTTTATGGGCAGGCCAGGTTGGTGCAAGGCAGCTTCGCCAGATTTAGTGTGTTTCACCCTCGTTGTTTAGGTAATTCTGAGGTGGTTGATGGTTCTGTGAGCTTCCTGGCACTGTCCTTTATAATTTCCCACAATGTCTTGATGGTTTTTATTCCAGTGGCTTTGTCTTTCCTGTCCTTAGGGTTAGGGGAGAAAAAACTTGGTTCATTTGCAGTCTTTTTTGCGGGGGGGATTCTTATTTTTTGGTGTTTTCCTGGCACTGTCATAGTTTGTGTGGGTGTGTAATGTCCTGCAGTTATCTACGCATTAATAATGATCTAGTAATATTCCTTATACATTTTGGGGACCCTACCTTACATAATTGGTGTTTTCTTTCATACTTTTGGAATTCTAATTTCTGTTTCTGTTAGTTAGCAATTGCTAAAACAAATCCCATATGAAAAAGTATTCAAAGCCTTCTTGATTTTAATTGTCAATTTATTTATTCCTGCACATTGTAATTGTCAGGCCTGTAGTTATATTCTTTTTAGGATCTTTGGCCTGCCACACTTTCTTATAATTTTCTATGCTGTTTCAATAGTGTAGTAGTTGGGAGGGGGGAATAGAAAGGAGTAGGATTGTAGAATGGATTGTTGACATTCTTTTGTAGAAGCCAAGGTCATCTTTTGTCTCCGCACCTCGACACCTGACCAGAACCAGAGGGGTGTAGATGCCAGCGTGGAAGATGATGATTAGAACATGTGATGGATTTGTGGGTGTGGGGATAGATCATGAACTTTCAACTGGGTGGATTTCCAGGATGTACATCAGAGTTGGAATTTTTCCATAGAGGTGCTAACATGCCTGTAGAATAAATTGGACCTTTAAGGATGTTTTGCCTTGGACAATGATTTATTTCTTCATGGTATTTAGAACCCTAACATTAATATTTATTCATTTTCATAACTCTGTTTTTCCACTGTTGTGCAAACACAATTCCAGCAGCTGCGAAGATGTGTAAAATTAAATATATATTGTATTCCCTTTCAAATAGCCAACAAAATATTTCTGATTTTAATTCCATATCTTACTTTACCATTGCTTCTAACCACTAACTTCTGAAGAGCTACAAATTCCTGTTTTTTGGAACTGAGAACTAAATTTCAGAAAAAGGAAATTGGTATTGCTCTGGAATCTACCTATGACATTCATTCTTGAACTAAAGACTGTATCTTTCCTGTTTCTTATCCTTCCTGAAAAGACTATACATTGTTGGTTGAAATCAGAGGTCCCTTTTGTTACCTGTAGTCCTCAGCTTACAACCCTCAGTCCAATATTGTTTTATTTCTTTGGCAGGCAGTTGGTATTACTTAGCATAATGAAGAGGCAACAGAGTATGACCGCTTTCTTCTCCAAAAAACCAAGAGTTGAGGAATCAGCTGATCCAAAACAGGCATCACCATCAGCACCACCAGCAGCGCCAGCACCACCAGCAGCGCCAGCACTACCAGCAGCGCCAGCACCACCAGCACCACCAGCAGCGCCAGCACCATCAGCACCACCAGCACGACCACTACCACCAGTTGACGTCGGCGAAAGCAGCAAGTCCATCGACTCCACTGAAGTTCCACAACTTCCTGATTGCTGGAATTTGAAGCAATACAGTCACTTCAAGGACAAGTATGATGGACTGGCAGTATCCGATAAGAAGCTGGGTTGTGAGTACTGTGTAAAACCCATGTTCTCGTTAGAGAAAGGTATTCATGTTTCCAGGTGGCACCAGCAGGGAAAAGCAAGGATGTACAACAAGCATCGCTCAGAAAAAAATTAAGGGAACATTTTCAATCAAAAGCCCACCTTATTTGCGTGGAGAGCAGTAAGCAACGGGAGCAGGAAGCTTTTACCAAATCCGTGGATAAGTCAACTGAGAAACATTTATCCAGTACTTGCACAATATTTTCTACTGTTTACGATCTGGCGCAAAGATGTAATCCCTTCTCAGACATCGAAGCGCAAGTAAATTTGCTAAATACGGTTGGAGTGGATGTGGGAGTTGGCTTGCATTCACGGAGATCTGCAGTGAAAATCATTGAATTCATTGCAAACCAAATCAAGACCACCGTGTTTTCAAGGATTATTGCAAATAATCAAAAGGTGTGTCTAATTATTGATGAAGCCTCAACACTTTCAATGAGAGCAGTGCTGATAGTTTTGGTTAGAGTTGAGGATCCAGAATGCCCAGCAACCATCTTTGTTGAGCTTCTGGAATTACAGAGACAAGATGCAGAGACCATATATTCTGCACCGATGGGAAGCTTGCATAGAGTTGGATTTACCACCAATATCTACGGAAGAATTTAATCGCTTTCTGCTCCGATGGTGCCAACGTTATGCTTGGAAGAAAATCTGGAATCAGCGCCAGAATAGCTCAAGACTTCCCAAACATCATCATCTGGCATTGCCTGAACCACCGCCTGCAACTTGTGCTGGATGATGCAATAAGAGAAGTGAAGCAGGTCAACCATTTCAAGATCTTCATGGATAAAGTACACACCAACCTCCACAAATCCTGCAAGAGCCAGAATGACCTCTTCCAAATCTCCGAACAATTGGGCATAGAAATTGTGAAGATTGGCAGAGTTTTGGGACCAAGATGGGCTGCCTGTAGTTTAAGGGTAACCATGGCTGTGTGGCGTGCTTATCCAGCGCTACATCAGTTTTTTCAGGGAAATGAAAGGTTCCCAGGCATGGCTTCCCGTTTTGAAAATTTAAACTTTTTGCAGGATTTGGCCCTGATGATTGACATCCTAAATGAAATTTCTTGCCTGTCAGATACTCTACAGGGGAGAGAGACAAATATCATCCTGGCCAAAAAGTTAGTATTGCGAACAATCGATGCTTTTGAAGTGCTTAGAAAGAAAAAGGGCAAATTTGAAAAACAACTTGTGGAATTGCTAAAAACAGAAGCCTTCCAAAACATCAATTTAGTTCCAAATCAACGATTTGTTGCCCTTCCTCATGGAAAACCTTTGGAAAGCATCATCACCAATTTAAAGAAAAGGCTGATGGATTGTGACCATCTAAGAACAGGTAGTCTATTGCCAGCAGCAAACAAGTTACACTTTATCACATATTTGGAGCCAGATTACTGGGACATTGAAGATGTAGTCGTTCCATGGGCTGATGCAGAGGAAGCATTGGATGCATTTTGCAGTATTTTTAATTATGAAATTAATTTAAACGACTACAGAGATTTTTTGGAAAATGTGAAGAAAAATCCAGAGAAGTACAAAATACCTGGCAGTATCGGAAAGCTAGAGATATTGTCAGGACAATTGCTGTTAGTTCAGCACAGGCGGAAAGGGGGTTCTCAAAAATGAACCTCATATGTTCGGAGCAAAGAACACGCCTTACTGTTCAAAATATAAGTAATCTGATGGTGGTAAGTGTTATTGGCATACCTGTTGAGATGGGACCCAATTCCTACAGTGAAAGTTTGGCTCAGAGTGCACCACCACACGGCTGATGATCCACGAGTAAAGACGAGGAAAGCTGCAACAGAGGAATCTGGAAGCCTAAGAACACTATGGAGATATCAACAACCAGAAAAGCAATAACACAAGTAAGTACTTGAGTGTATCTCTTTCATTGTACTATTCTTAGGTAAGGTGTAAGTGCAAGCAATTAAGGTCATGCTTTCTGTGTCTGTCTTTATGCAGGTTTTTTGAGCAAAGTCCATTGAAAAGGTGGTGTGCAGAAGACGGGCAAGCCAGTGATCCCTCCTCTGTAAGTAGCTGTCTTTATTGCTGGGTGTGGTGTGGTCTGTCCTGTGTTCATCCTTGAGATAGTGAAGTGCAAGCAATTAAGGTCATGCTTTCTGTGTCTGTCTTTATGCAGGATTTTTGAGCAAAGTCCATTGAAAAGGTGGTGTGCAGAAGACGGGCAAGCCAGTGATCCCTCCTCTGTAAGTAGCTGTCTTTATTGCTGGGTGTGGTGTGGTCTGTCCTGTGTTCATCCTTGAGATAGTGAAGTGCAAGCAATTAAGGTCATGCTTTCTGTGTCTGTCTTTATGCAGGATTTTTGAGCAAAGTCCATTGAAAAGGTAGTGTGCAGAAGACGGGCAAGCCACTGATCCCTCCTCTGTAAGTAGCTGTCTTTATTGCTGGGCGTGGTGTGGTCTGTGCTGTGTTCATCCTTGAGATAGTGAAGTGCAAGCAATTAAGGTCATGCTTTCTCTGTCTGTCTTTATGCAGGTTGTTGGAGCAAGGTGGTGAGGTGGTGATGCAGAAGACGCAAACAAGGAGAGTAATTTTCCTTTTCTATTATTTTGTGTGCTTGTTTCATTCTAATGCAGTGCATGCAATTAAGGTCTTGCTTTCTGTGTCTCTCCTTTGTGCAGGTTGTTGGAGCAAGGTGGTGAGGTGGTGGTGCAGAAGACGCAAAAAAGGAGAGTAATTTTCCTTTTCTATTATTTTGTGTGCTGGTTTCATCCCAATGCAGTGCATGCAATGAAAGAGTTCATTTCTGTGTCTCTTCTTTGTGCAGCCCATTCACTGGAGTCCGTGATACTGAAGACTGGCAAGAACAGTCATCTTCCTTCTGTAAGTAGCTCTTTTATTGTTTTTGTACTTATTTTAATCTTATTGTAGTTCATCCATTGGGGCAAAGAATTCAGTGACATCATCTTGACCACTCCCACCCGGTCACATGGCCGGCAAGCCACTCCCACCCGGTCACATGGCCGGCAAGCCACTCCCCCCAGGTCACATGGCTGGCAAGCCACTCCCACAAAGGAGGCCACACCCACAGAGTAGGTTCCAAAAAAATTTGAAACCCACCACTGGTTCCCTTTGAAGGCAGGTCTTTTTGTCAGATTCCAAAGATGAGAGTGTGTCCTCTCTGCAGGCAGTAAGAGCTTGCAACCTTCCTTGCCAGCTTTGCAAATGTCAATCACATGATTGCTGGGCACTTGGCAACCAGTCATAAATACAAACAGGTTACCAAGCAGATCACAATCACATGATGTCTGGGGGGCAGACACAGTGCAATGTTATATTGTTGTCAGAAGTGTCCTTACACTCAGGTTGTAAATTACCCTTAACAAGATCATTGTAATTTTGGTGGTTCAACAAGTCGTCATAAGTCAGCAATAGTTGTGGTTCTATATATAAATCTATTACTATAGCTCTCTATATAAATCTATTACTATAGCTCAGTGATGACTAATCTTTTTCTCCTTACGTGCTGAAAGCGTGTGTGCGACAATGGCACGCACATGCCTATATTCATAATGTAATGTGTGCGCAACCCCACCGTGCTTCTCCCGCACATGCGCCCTCTGGCACATGCCCCCCGTGGCCTGTTTTGGGCCTAGGTCTCCCTGAATCCTCTTGGGACCAAAAATGGGACATGTGGGGGGGGAGCTCAGTGAAGCCCTCCGTGGCCTGTTTTGGGCCTAGCAGGCTTCCCTGAAGAAGCACCCCCACGCTCCCACCTGACCCTGCACATGCAAGTGTGACCCCCTTCCCCCCGTCCATGTACGTGTATCCCCCACATGTGCCCCTGCACATGCATGGCAGAGCCCCGAAAATCAACTGGCAGTCTGGAGGCAAGTGCATGCACACTGAAACTGAGCTAGGGTGATGGCTCACATGTCCGCAGAGAAGGCTCCATGTGCCACCTGTGGCACAGGTGCCATAGGTTCACCATCACGGCTATAGCTTCTCCATTATTATAAATTTGTGATGTACAGTCCGAGTTAAAAAAATATTAAGGAAAAGATAAAACTTATTTTTTTTTAGAAAAAATGTAAAAAATACTTACCAGTTCCTACATAGGTTCTGAAACGTCCCAATAGTCTTTCACCAAAGGCACCTAGAAGTTCTAATCCAAGTAATGATACCTGTGGACACATATTTAAAGAATTAAAAAGATACTGTGGTAATCACCCAACCATTTAAGGCAAATATATAGATTTGAGAATGAGAATCTGTTGTATTGAATTTCATTCAGCTATTCTTGTACAAGTAATCCTCAACTTACAACTACAATTGAGGCCAAAATTGCTAAGCAAGACAGTTGTTAAATGAGTTTTGCCCCATTTTATGACCCTTCTTGCCACATTTGATAAGTGAATCACTGCAGTTTTTAAGTTAGTAATAACGGTTGTTAAGTGAATTTGATTTCTCTATTGACTTTGTTTGTCAGAAGACTTCAAATGGTGATCACATGACCCCAGGACACTGCAATAATCATAAATATGAATCTGTTGCCAAGATCCAATTTTAATCATGTGACTGTAGGAATGCTGCAATGGTCATCAGTCACTTTTTTCAGTGCCATTATAATTTTAAACAGTCATTAAACAAATTGTTGTAAATCAAGGACTACTAGTACTATATGCTTAAAAAACAAATGTTATCATTTTAAATTGGAGAGAAAGCACCACTTTGAATCTAGTTTGATACAGAAAAAATAATTAAATTATAACTACCTGCTAGAACTTATTTGAATCAAAGTCAATTCAGTAGAGCTTCATTAACCACTTTTTAAAACGTTTCATTTCCAATTGTAACAAGTTTTGACATTGTTCAGGTCAGAGGTGAGTTGCTCCAGTTTTTGCCTGGATCAGGCGAATTGGTAGTAGTGGTGGTGGGAGGCTCCACCCACATGTTGCGCGCTCACACAAGCACACATACAAGCACGAGCAAACTGGTAGCCCCAGGATTTGCAACCCACCTCTGCTTCAGGTTTAAAAAATACTTTTATCAATTAATGTATTTTGTATTTTACAGTAGAACATTATGCTTAATTTGGATTTGGCAAATATTGTACACTCACTCCCTTCATTAGATTATTGTTCTTAATCTATCATATGGAATCTTAAATGTTAACAAGGTCACAAAATATATATGTATGTATTTTTTTGATAAAGTGGCAGCCTAGAATTCTAAACTGATAAATAAAATTCAAATGTATAAGGCAAGCAGTATTATTAATAATTTTTTCTCAAAAATAGAATTTTTACTTTTTGTTTAACATTTTATTGTTATAATCTTAATGAAGCACAGTGGTCCAATGTCCTGTTGCTCAGTGGTTCAAAGTCCTCTTTTCTGATGAGAGCAACTTTTGCATCTCATTTGGAAACCAAGGACCCAGAATATGGAGGAAGAATGGAGAGGCCAATCAAGCACAGTAATCCCAGTCATTGAACCAGTTTATGGTGCTTTTGGCAAAAGTTGCTCTCATCAGAAAAGAGGACTTTGGACCACTGAGCAACAGGACTTTGGACCACTGTGCTTCATTAAGACCAGGGTCAACGCAGCCGTCTACCAGGAGATTTTGGAGTACTTCATGCTTCCTTCTGCAGACGAGCTTTATGGGGATGCTGACTTCATTTTCCAGCTGCTCACACTGCCAAAAGCACCAAAACCTGGTTCAATGACTGTGGGATTACTGTGCTTGATTGGCCAGCAAACTTGTCTGACCTGAACCCCATAGAGAATCTAAGGGGCATTGCCAAGAGAAAGATGAGAGACATGAGACTGAACAATGCAGAAGACCTGAAGGCCGCTATTGAAGCATCCTGGTCTTCCATAATATCTCAGCAGTGCCACAGGCTGATAGCTCCCATTCCACGCGGCATTGAGGCAGTAATTGCTGCAAAAGGGGCCCAAACCAAGTACTGAGTACATATGCATGCTTATACTTTTCAGAGGTCCGATATTGTTCTATGTACAATCTTGTTTTATTGATTGCATGCAATATTCTAATTTTCCGAGATGATGGATTTGGGGTTTTCATGAGCTGTAAGCCATAATCATCACAATTATGACAAATCACGGTTTGAAATATCTTGCTTTGCATGTAATGAGTCTTATCTCATATATTAGTTTCACCTTAAATTGCATTACTGAAATAAATGAACTTTTGCACAATATTCAATTTTTTTGAGTTTCACCTGTATACAAACTCTAGGATTCCAGGGGGGTCCAATGATTGAACAAAAATGTATTGGAGGGGGGGATTGCTAATTTTCTTTCTATTTTCTATCAATTGTGTTACTTTGATTCCCTCAGTGTCCAAGGATTTATAAACATAGGGAGCTATAAACACAGGGAATTGGGGGGGAGGGGAGGATGATGCTAGTACTCACCCATTTATACATCCAGATTGAAACTCTAGGTATATTAGATTGCAAGTCTGACAGTATACAAGGAGCCAGCAGCAAGTGTACAAGTTTAGAGCCCAGAAGGAATTCAAAGGAAAGGAGAGGGAATTAGAAAATGAGTATCTTTCTATAAAAAAATTAAATATGACTAATCTAGAAGAAAAACATAACGTGAATCTAATATCAGAAAAAAAATAACTGTCACCAAGATCAAGGAATATCAGGATTTTCTAAAAGTCTTTAAATTCAGTAGTAAAAAAAATGGAAATTTTTGAAACTGCAGTTTCAACAGACAGTAAACAGAAAAAGCTAGTTTTGTTGTGATAAAAAATCAAAACTGGATGATGGAAAATTAAAATAACACACATTAGAAATAAACAACAGGAATGGTACTTTGGAAATTAAAATGACCGTAAAAAGATGAATAAAAATGATCATTACAAAAGGTAATAGTGGGAAAAATTGTGAGGCGTCAATTAACTTAATTTGAATGCATAAAATTAACAAGTGGGGAATAGAGTGAAAGCCAAGTGCCAGGTTAAATCCACACTCTCATCTAATACCCAGAGGACATTAATAGCATGAAGGCAAAATTCAATCACAATATTAGATAATTAATATCTATTCTAGAAATGAAATATTCTGAAGTGATGTTTTCTGGTCAGAACTATCCTTATTAATGGTCTAGATATGGTATCTCGAAACATGTCAATATAACTATCCTATCTTTCTTTGCTGCCTAGTGCAGAGCTGCAGGAAGAATTACATTTGCAGGCAATACAACTGGAATATTTTCATCTATAACAATAATGATGGAACAGCAGTAAACAAACCTCTGTAGTGAGCAGAGAGCCAAAAGGTCCACCATAAAATGAAATTCAATGGTGAAAAGAGTAAGGTTCTACATTTAGGCAACAAAAACAGAATGCACAGGTACAGTAGATGATACCTTGCTCAGTAGTAGTAACTGTGAAAGGGATCTTAGAGTCCTAGTGGACAACCATTTAAATATGAGCCAGCAGTGTGCAGCAGCTGACAAAAAAGCCAAACAGTTCTAGGCTGCATAAATAGAGAGATAGAATCAAGATCACGTGAAGTGTTAATACCACTTTATAATGCCTTGGTAAGGCCACACTTGGAATACTGCATTCAGTTCTGGTCGCCACGATGTAAAAAAGATGTGGAGACTCTAGAAAGAGTGCAGAGAAGAGCAACAAAGATGATTAGGGGACTGGAGACTAAAACATATGAAGAACGGTTGCAGGAACTGGGTATGTTTAGCTTAAGAGAAAGAAGGACTAGGGGAGACATGATAGCAGACCTCCAAGGTCCCTTCCAACTCTACTATTGTATTGTATTGTATCTCCAATTTGTGATTTAGTTGCTTAAAATATGCTAACTCCCACCAATAGAGATCTGTGTTTAAAAGTAGAGGCAAGACAACAGATGCTTGTGAGTTATTTATATTTTAGAATTATTCACTATTCATGATTTCAATGTGATAAACATTTTAAAGGGATCTTTAAGCTAGTAATTATCTTTAACCTATAACCTAATTATATTTACATGTCAGAAGCACCAAAGCAATTCCATGATAGAGGGATCAGCTGGTTACATTACCATTGCCTGGATAACATGCAATTGGGGTGATTTTTGTGTCCCTGTTAAGTTGCTCATTGAAATGATACCCATCTATCTACTCGCAGCTGGGCACTTTCAAATTGTGAGTGACAGGCAGGAGTGAGTGACGGGAGTTTACCCAGCATCCTAACCATGTGAGCCACCACGTTCCCATAGCTAGAAATTTAAAACTATTAAAATCAATAATAGCTCCAATAAACCTTTCATGTAGGAGAAAGAGTGGCAGAATCTGGGGCAGTTAAAATAGGGATTAGCCTAGTATCTCTAAATAGCCACAAGCAAATTTAACTAACATCTGGAATGACCTCCCCCCCGACATTAGAACCACCACTGACTTCCGCTCCTTCCGGCAGAAACTGAAGACACACCTGTTCCGACTGGCTGGCCTGGCATAATTTTTAACGTCTACCTCCTGGCATATATATTTCCTACTGGTTTTTTAGGGGACTTAATTTTATAGGACACTGGGGTTTTAAATTTTGTATATTTTAAATTATTCATTTAGCAATTACAGTTCTGTCTATTTTTATCCTCTTATTTATGTATTTATCCATTTAATAATTTTAATTGTTTAAATTTTATTTATGATGTTTTTGATATGGACTGTACACCGCCTCGAGTCCCTTTTGGGAGAGGGGGCAGTCTAGAAGTGCTAATTAAATTAAATTAAATTAAATTTAGCACCTGCTATGAGTTAGATAAGGGTCAACAGTATTAAAGGGAACATCGCACTTAGTTTGCTTGTGGCTATATAGAGTTTCTAGGCTGATCCCCACCCACCCACAGGTTTTGCCACTCCTCCATTATGTCATATACCAATTTATCTTTAGAGCTACATGATTGTTTATTTCAAATTAAGGTATATAATCTTATACATATTTATCTATGAATATAAGTCACAGTTTTAAGTATTCATAATGAATTTGAAATGGTATTCTGCCAGGATAAACCATTATGTTTTAATGCAGAGATCCCCAACCTTTCTAGCTTCATGGACTGGGAGCAGCAGCAGCAGAGGTAAGGGGAGAAATGGTTTCATGCATACAACCTAGTTCCTGCACATGAAGAGATGAAGCTTCGTGTGCTGGCCCACTGCTTTCTTGACCCGGTTCCCAACAGGTATCGGTCCACAATTTTGGGACCCCTGTTTTAATAAATTCATTTTAATAAATTCATCATCTATTGTATAAAGAAATTCTATAAAGCACTTCCTAACTTTATGATAAAATGTATATTTAAAGCCTGGCTGAAATAAAAAAAATATCATTATGACATTTCACATTTAAAATAATTTTTTAAAATGTCTGTTTTTTTTTGTAAAACAAATATTTTATGTGTTTAGAAAAAACTCAAATTATTTGATAATGAAACACTATCAATTTCAAATAAAGACTGTTGGCTTACCTGAATGGTCATTCTGTAGGCACTGCAGGAGTGTCCAAGCATGGGTTAACTTCAGTTTGCTGCCCAAGGACTGAGTTCAAATGTTTCTGTAGCCAGGCCTCCTGTTCCCCTCAGGAACTCAGTTTTAAAAACAAAGGTATCCGATGCAAGGTTGCTGTATGGAAAAGTCTGTGTCTTATGGTGCAAAGTCCTGCATCCGTCCAAGAAGATTGCCCAGGGCAGGGTTGGACACTCCCGCAGCGCCTAGAGAATGACCATTCAGGTAAGCAAACGGTCTTTCTCCTAGGCGCTGCTTGGAGTGTCCAAGCAAGGGACATACCCAAGCTATGTGGTCCCTGGGTGGGAAGAAGGAATGGTCTGGTTGACAGGGGCCGCAAGAACCCGCTGCAAGACCCTCCTTCCGAAGGAAGCCTCAGCCGAGGCGAAGATGTCCAGTCTGTAATTTCGAATGAATGGAGACGGCGAGGACCAGGTGGCCGCCCGACAGATCTCCTCAAGGGGTGCCTGAGTGGCTCAGGTGATTGTTGTCGTGGCCATCCTCGTGGAGTGTGCAGTTATACCAGGAGGAACAGGCCTGGCTTGCTGTTCGTAAGCCAACTTTATGCATGCACGCAGCCAGCGGCCAATGGTGGAAGATGACACCTTCCTGCCCATTGACGTAGGTTGGAATGACACGAAGAACTATTCCGACTTGCAAAATGAAGCCATCCTCTTTTTGTACACCTGCACAACTCGGCGTACATCCAGTTTGTGCCAAACCCACTCCCTGGGATGGCTAGGGTGTGGGCAAAAGTCGGGGAGGATCACCTCCTGCGTTCTGTGGAATAAGCTGTTAATTTTAGGTAAAAAGGCTGGGTCCAATCTCAGAATGATCCTGTCCGAATGTATGATACAAAGATCCTCCCTCACGGAGAGCGCAACCAGTTCTGAGATTCTGCGCGGTGAGGTAATGGCAATGAGAAAGGCAGTTTTAAACCACAGGTGTCGTAAACTAGCCGAGCGAATGGGTTCGAATGGCGGTGATGTTAGGGTCTGCAAAACAATTGCAAGTTGCAATTCCAAGTTGGGTAACGGTGCACCGTCGGAGGGTGTAAGTTGGTAGCCCCCTTCAGGAAGCTGCGAACCCTTGGATGTCTGCTGAGCGGTTGAGAGTCATCTCTGGATAAGATGGTGGCCAGGGCTGCTGTCTGCCTTCGAAGTGTGTTAGGGGCAAGACCTTTGTCCAAACCCTCCTGTAGGAAGTCCAGAAGTTGCGGAATTGCCGCAGCCGTGGTGCTGATTTGATGGGAGTGGCACCAGGAGGAAAAACTGGTCCATGTCGCCTCGTAAATTCATACAGTAGATGGTCTCCTGGAAGCCTGGATGGTGTGGATCACCTTGTCCAAAAAGTTGTCCTGCCTCAGGAGGTCCCCCTCAAGTGCCACACGGCCAATTGAAGCCAACGAGGGTCCGGGTGAGGGATGGTCCCCTGGCAGAGGGAGACCAGCTCCTGAGGAATGTGCCAATGCTTGGTCACCGACAGGCTGACAAGGTCGGTGAACCAGGACCTCCTTGGCCAGTGTGGAGCCACGAGCAGTACCTTGGCTCCCTCCTGTAGAATCTTCCTGATCACCTGAGGCAGTGATGGCAAACCTATGGCACATGTGCCACAGGTGGCACACGGAGCCATTTCTCAGGGCACATGAGGCACTGCCCTGTCAGCTGGACAGCACGCATGCGCACACTGGCCAGCTGAGTTCACCGTTTTAAAAAGCCATTTTTCGCCCTCCCCAGGCTCCAGAGGCTTTATAGGAGCCTGGGGAGGGTGAAAAAGGTTCGCCATCGCTGACCTGAGGTATTAAAGGGAGGGGCGGAAACGCATATAGCAGTCCCGGGGGCCAGTGGCACCGAAGAGCGTCCATCCCTTCCGCGTCGGGGCATTGGAACCTTGAAATGAACCGAGGGAGCTGAGCATTCTCGGGAGTGGCAAACAGGTCGAGCACCGGTAGACCGAACCTCTGCGTCAGCTGGTGGAACAGAGATGGATGTAGCTGCCATTCCAAGCTGCTGATGGTTGTCCTGCTCAGCCAGTCCACTGTCACATTGTCCTCCCTGGAGATGTGGTCCACCCTTAAGGATTTGAGATGGTGTTCTGCCCAACGTCCCAACACCTCTGCCTCCAACATTAAGGCTGTTGAATGAGTGCTGCCCTGATGATTGATGTAAGCCTTGGTGGCGATGTTGTCCGTCAGGCGGCTCTGAGCTCCAGCCAGTTTATGTAGTGGGCGAGCTCTGCCTGCAACCACCTGCCCTGCGCCACATGAGTCTGTAGGTGGATGCCCCAGCTGTACAAGCTGGCGTCTGTTGTTATGACTAGGTGCTCTGGTTCCTTGAAGAGGGACCCCCTCGTCAGTGCCGAGGATTGCCACCACCCGAGCGACCGAACCACTCTCGGGGGAGGGACGGTGACCACCCTCTTGGAGTTGCTGGCCTTGCGTCGCTGTAGGGGGAGAAGAAACCACTGAAGTTCTCGTGCATGCAGCCGCGCCCATGGAACAACAGAGATGCACGAGATCAGCTTCCCCAGCAGCTGGGACAGTGTCACCAGGGGAGCTGACCTGGCGGACGAGGGATGCGATTTCTTTCCTGCGTGAGGAAGATCCTGCAGGTTCTGGAGTCGATCACGATGCCCAGGTGTTGAATCCTGGAGGTAGACTCCAGGTGGCTCTTCTCCAGGTTGACGGAGAAGCCATGTTGTTGTAGGGCATGGACGGTGGCGTTGAGATCCTGACACGCCATCTGTCTGGACGCCGTCATTAACAGGATGTCATTCAGGTAGCAAATGATCCTCACCAGACGAGTCCTGAGGTGTGCAGCGACAGCAGCCAGGAGCTTGGTGAAGGTCCTGGGGGCCGAAGATAGGCCGAAGGGGAGAGCCTTGTATTGATAATGCTTGTTTGCAAACTGGAACCTCAGGAACTTGCAATGCGCTGGATGGATGGGAACATGCAGGTACGCTTCCTTCAGGTCGATTGAAGTCAGGAAGTCGCCCTGCCTGATGCAGCCCAAGATGGTATGGAGGGGCTGCATCTTGAAGCGCTTGTACTCTATGTGGATGTTGAGCTTCTTTTTTTTTATTGAAAAAGTTTTATATAAACAGATTTCCCCCCTTTTTACCCCCCCCGGCCCCCCGACATATAATATAGATCACATACAAATACTGTACCCCCTCCCCTCCCCCCGTCTTAAAATAGATTTCTCATTCAGTTATTGTGCCCCCTCACCTTCTAACAATCATAATACAAGTTTCTCTTAAAGTAACAATAGCCCATTAATCCCATCCTCTAAATTAATTATACATATATATTTCCCCACCCTCCACCCTAACCCTCCCCCACCTCCCAATCAAACCCACCCCCGACTTCCGCTATACACCACTCTAATAATTCCAAACATCCCATATATTATTTACTCTGTTCATCTGTCAATCTAAACATTCTTACCTAAAGGCTACATAGTACTTCCTTGTCTGATATTTATTCTGTATATAATCAATCCATTTTACCCATTCCTGTATATAATTCTCCTGCTTCTGACCTTTTAAGAAAGCTGAGATTTTTGCCATTTCCGCAAACCCCGCCACTTTGTGAATCCATTGATCGATTGTCGGTAAAAAATCTTTTTTCCAGTGTTGAGCAATCAACAACCTAGCTACTGTAACCATATACAAAACCAATTTTGTTTCCCTTTTAGTAAAATCCTTAATTATACCAATAAAAACATTTGCGGAGTAAATTGTAACCTCTTCTTAAATACATTTTGCATAACCCACCATATTTTTATCCAAAAAGCTTTAACCTTATTGCAAGTCCACCATACATGAAAAAAGGTAGCATCTAAACACCCGCATCTCCAGCATTTTGGTTGAACATTTGGGTACATACATGATAATTTCTTAGGATCTAAATACCATCTATAAAACATTTTATAAAAATTCTCCCTTAAATTCTGTGACTGTGTAAATTTAACATTCTGAACTCATATTTTTTCCCACGTATCTAACATAACCGATTCATCAAAATTCTGAGCCCATTTAATCATGCAATCCTTAACCAATTCACTTTCTGAGTCTCTTTCTAACAATACATTGTATATTCTTTTAACCTGTTTTGGGCCAGTCTCTTTTATCTGCTTGATCAGTTCCACTTCTTTATCCATAAAACCAACCCTGCGATCTTCTTTCCATCTCTTCTGTAGCTGTATATAATGTAACCAATTTAAAGTAATTCCTTCTCCCAACAGTTGTTCCAAAGTTTTCAACTGCCATTCGTCCCCATCAGCAATAAGCACGTCTTTATATAAACACCCCCCGAGTGACTTAGTATTTGTAATCCACATGGTGTCTGCAAGATCCAACCAAAGCGGTATTTTATAATCCCAATTAGGCCAGTGCTTCTTCCATATTCTCATCAAGGCACTTCGGAGAACATGATTGTTAAACACTTTATCCACCCTATCTTCATAAAAAAGATATGCATGCCATCCCAGAACGAGGTCATGACCTTCTATATTCAACAGTTCCATTTTTGTTTTCCCAAACCAATCTGCTACATGCGTCAATACCGCAGCTTCATAATACAATTGGAGGTTTGGGAGTCTGAGGCCACCTCTTTCACGAGTGTCTTGCATAATCTTCATCTTTACTCTTGGTTTTTTCTCCTTCCAAACAAATTTATTTAATGTTGCTTGCCATTCTAATAAGATTTTATCTGATTTAAGCACCGGTATCATCTGAAATAAAAATATGAATCTAGGTAGAATGTTCATTTTGATTGCTGAAATCCTTCCAAGCAAAGATAGTTGTAACTTTTTCCATACTTGAAGGTCTTTCTGTATCTTCTGCCACAACAGTTCATAATTATTTAGGAAAAGTTTTGTATTTGATTCTGCAATTTGTATTCCTAAATATTTGACCTTGGAAACAATTTCGAAACCTGCCAAACTTACAAGTCTCTTTCTTTGAGTCTCTGTCATGTTTTTAACCATCATTTTCGTTTTATTTTGATTTAGTCTAAACCCAGACACCATGCCAAATTCTGCTATAATACTTTTCATCTGAATTATTGAATTCAAAGGATGTGAAAGGGTAACAACCAGATCATCGGCAAATGCTCTAGTTCTGTATTGCTTTTGCCTGATAGCTATGCCACTTAAGGAGTTTGAGTCCCGAATTGTATTCAACAAGACTTCCAAGGTTAAAATAAATAACAATGGGGATAATGGGCAACCTTGTCTTGTACCTTTTTGTATCTCGAAGGTTGTAGACAAATTTCCGTTGATAATAAGTTGTGCGTTTTGTTGCTGATAAATTGCTCCAATCGCCTGCCGAAATTGTGGTCCCATATCCATCTTTTCCAAAGTCTTGGTTAGAAAATTCCAATTCACTCGATCGAAGGCCTTCTCCACATCCAAGAAAACCAGCACTGCAGAGATCTGCTTGTTCTTATCAAGATAGTCAATTAAGTCTATGAGTTGCCTTACATTCTCCTTCATGTGTCTGCCTTCAATAAATCCTGCTTGGTCATGATGAATAACCTCTTGGATAACTGGCATCAATCTGTTGGCTAGTACCTTAGCAAATATTTTATAATCTGTGTTCAGAAGAGATATCGGTCTGTAATCCTCTGGTTTCTTACGGCCATCTTTGTCTTTGGGTATCAATGATATAAAAGCCGCTTTCCATGAGAAGGGTATTTTACCTCCTTGCTGTATATTGCAAAATAGTTCTGTAAGATATTCGATCATTTCCAATTGTAAAGTTTTATAGTACATTGCAGTCAAACCATCAGTCCCTGGAGCCTTGGCTAGTTTAAATTGGTTTATAGCAAAAATAATCTCATCAGCAGTTATCAGATGTTCCAAATTTGCCTTTTGAGGCACGGATATTTTGTTAACCCTTTTTCCTTCCAAAAAATCATCTACTGACTTGTTCTGTATATTGTCCTGTACATATAACTTAGCATAATAGTCCACAAATGATTTTTTAATCAAGTCTTGTTGATATACCGCTTTCCCTCCATACTCAATTCTATTAATAATTCTATTATTCGTGTTCTTTCTCAAGGTATAAGCCAACCACCTACCAGGTTTGTTAGCATTAGCAAAGGTTACAGGCTACTGAGTCGACAAGCTCAAAAAAAGCCTGCCCGCGACGTCCGTAGCACAACCCGGAAGTCGATGTTGAGCTTCTTGAGGTCCAGGATGGCTGTCACCCCTCCCGATGCTTTGGGGACCAGAAAGAGGATTGACTAGAACCCCCTGCCTTCCTGACCCTGGGGCACCTGCTCTATGGCTGTTATGTCCAGCAGGTGCTGGATCTCCACCTGCATCATTAGTCGCTTTTGGGGCGATCTTGGGATGGGCAACGAATGAAGGGCCGAGGAGGAAGGGATAGGAAATCTAAGGTGAGACCATGGCGGATGGTGTTCAGTACCCAAGCGTCCGTCGTTGTCTCCTCCCATCGGTCTGTAGTCGACCCCCGATGGGAGGGGACCGGTGATGGTCATTTGGATTTATGGAAGGAGCGGTTAGAGAACCCCCCTCAAAAGGATCTGTGGTTTTCTTGCTGCCTGGGTCTGTCCCTGAAGGGCGCCCTATCCTGGGTGCGGTCCTGTGATTGAGAATGGCAAAGCTCACCGAGGTGGAAGGGGAGTCATTGTTCCGAAAGAACTGCCTACAAAAATAGGGGCGGCCTTTGCGGTCCTGTTTTTTGGTGACCGCTGGTAAAATCTTCCATTTGTCCTTGGACTCAATCAGGACAGAGTCCAAAGCCTCCCCAAATAGCTTGCCACCCTTGAAGGGTGTCGAAGCCAGCTTCCACTTAGCCTTCATGTCTGCCTGCCAGTGTCATAAGCACAGCAAACGGTAGGTGGTAACATTTGAAGCCACAGCACTTGATGAAAATTTTGTGGCATTAAGTGAAGCATCGGCCGAGTATTCGACCACTGCAATGATTTTATTCACGTCCTGGCATGACCTGGTATCCCCAGCAAGGTTGGCTAACAACTTGCGAAGCCAAAATAGAGCTGCCCTGCTAAAGTAGGAAGAGGAGGAGGCCTTAATAGCTCACGCAGTGGCCATGTGAGTTTTATGACAGGCCTTCTCCACCTTCTTGTTTTCCGCTTTCAAACCCTCCAGCAGATCGGCTGGGAGGACCGAATTGGAGGTCAGAGCCACTATGGGGTCATCCACTTGTGGGAGCTTCAAGATCTCCTCCATGGCTGTTTCTACTGAGTAGAGCTTTTTGTCCACCCTACTAGGATTGGCCAATGAACCAGATTGAAGCCATTGTCGCAGGATGATATCCAGGAACAGCTGCGCTGCAGGAACCAACTCCTGAGGAGGAGTGATTTTTTTAAAGAGGCCTGGGCCTGGATCACCCGGCCCTATAGTCTCCTTGTTACCCTGATCCATGGCATTATCCAATTGGGCGGGAAGACCCATTTGGATGGATGAAGTCCTAACCTTGGTCAGAATGGTCTTGAAGATCGTAGGCTTAAATAGGCCAGAGAATGCGGGGGCGTCGGGGTCTGGATTCTCTTCTCCGACAGATCAGGGTCATCCTGTCCCCCCTCCTCATCATCAGACACCTCGCTGACCGCTGAGGAGGTGGGCAGGAGGGGAGGCCCCAGAGGATTGAGGGAGAACTCCAGTGTTCTGCCCTCTAGCTTTTGCTTTGCTCAGGAGGGGCAAGGAAAAACCCAGTTGTTAGATGCCATTGGCAATCCCCTGTGATATTTCCCGTTCAACCACCTCCTGCATTGCTTGGGATAACTCAGGAGCCTCCCTAGCTGCAGGACCAGCGGGGGGAGCCTCTTCCCCCATTAGGGAGCAGGCCTCTTCCAAATCTACCTCCTCCAGAGAGGAAATAAGAGGCCTGGGGGAAGTCCTGGAAGGGTTGGGAAAGAATCCAAAATCCCCATCGTCTACCAGAGAAGGGGAGGCCTCCCGTGAAGTCTGCACCAAGGGAATGTCTGCAGAAACTGGTGGAATAGGTGGTTCCCTGGTTTGCACAGCTTTTGCCTGGGCACTAGCTGCCTTCTGGAACTGTTTCTCCAGGGCCTTCTGTCTCCTTTCTGCCAACTTTTCTGCAGCTTTGGAGGCTTTCTTGGCCTGGGGCTGTTTCCCTTTTGCAGGGCAGCCTGCATTGTTCCCTTTGGCAGCAGGGTTGGGCCTGCTGCGTTTGTTAGGAGGAGGCTCAGCTTGACCCCTGTCTTCTGGCACATTCTTATTGGCCATGTTACACTTTTGCACAGTCAGAGCTTCAGATGAGAGGATTCCAATAATGCAATAGCTCTGGAAGTTCGCCCCTTCAATTTAGTCCCAGTCCAGAGGAAAATGGGGCCTTGCCAGGATCAGCAACAGTCAGCAATATTTTGGCGCCAAAAGTTCCAAGGCGTTACAGATCTGTGCAGTGGTAAAGCAAGGAAAGGCCCGAGAGAGCCAAACTCCTTGCAGCCTCTTTCAGTAGTCTTCCTGGGGAGGGGGAGACCTGCCTGGAGACCCAGAGCGAGATCCCAAATTAAAAAGCCCTCCCAGTGGCGATCTGCTTTGGAACCAGGCTGCGGCAAAGCAAACGGCTTGAAAATAAAGCGTGCTGCTTTTTTACTGTCCAAAATGGCCGCCACAAGCTATGGAGCGCATCAGGGAGCTGCTTGCAGATCGGAGAGCTCAGTAGAGCCTCCGTTCTAATTTTAAAACACCTGCAGCGAAATTGGAGGGTTCCCTAGCTGCCTAGCTTCCCTCAGAGCTCGCCAGCAGCCGCTGACGAGCCTCCCAGTGGTGCCTCAACCGTAGTGGTTGCGGAAGGCAGCCGCGCTCTGAGCACCTGTTCCGCGCTTCAATTAGGTGTGAACTTTATCCAGTTAGTTTTAAAATGAATCCTAACACTATTTGCTAAACAAAAAAATAAGAAAAGAGGCTACACTAACTGTTTGGAGAATTCAATTTGCTGCTCAAGGTCTGGAATTCCCAACTGCATCCTTTTAGGGTGACTGAGTTTTTAAAACTGAACTCCTGAGGGGAACAGGAGGCGTGGCTACACAAAGATTTGAACTCAGTCCTTGGGCAGCAAGCTGAAGTTAACCCATGCTTGGGCACTCCAAGCAGCGCCTAGGAGAACTGTACTTTCCCAATATTCACCAACAGTCTATGACTCTATTCTAGCTAATACATTAAGGTTTGGTCACATAACTATCTTCTCACTCATTTTTTTAACTGCTAATTATTAAGTTTGCATATATTAGTGAAACTTCATTTTTATGAAGCAATTGGGGGCAGAAGTTCTTCTTATTGCTGATGTTAAATTGGAGAATGACAGTCAATTAAATAGGGGAGTATACCATCCATAATAATGTCACTAAACAAATGACACAAATCATATTATTTGCATCTCTTATAACAATACAACAAGAATTTCATTATTGTAATTAAAGTTTGTTGCATTGCTGTCTGCTAGATTAAGGTTTTACAATTTGACTTCCAAAAGGTGAATTAACCGTAATAAGATACAGAACTGGGAAATAGTTATTCCAAATAAAGTATTTTAAATATTAAAATAGATTGAGAATGTCTTTTTCGTTTATGTATTTACAACATCCATTAGGTTACCATTACATTTATTTGCAAGATGTTTAATAATGTCCAAAATTTGAATCAATTATTCACTATGTGATCTATATGATGTATATAACTTAATCTCTGGAGTATTCTTGGAATCAATAGAAACCTGAATTGTATAGCAATACTGCCACCAAATGATGAAAATGTAAGCAAAAAGACAACACTCAATACTTCTGAACTAGATATTCTATTACTAGTAATACAATAATATCCTGGAGCTTTCTATTATAATCTTAGGGTTTTTTTTTAAATGGGTCAAGTGGTCTGGTGCTCTCTGCTCGACCATCATAGATTTTGATGAAATTTGGTGTGAACATGCCACATGTCCCCAATGAACATTGGTAAAGTTTGCCAATGCAATACTTGTAGAGATATAGTAATTTTGTTTGATCCTAATGGAATTTATTTGCAGCATTCTGCTTTCTTCCTTCGGAATGTATATACATGTATATTTAATTCCATGGATGTTTCTGTCTCAATAGGTGAATAAATCTGTCGGCATCAGTATTTGGTTGGTTGATGGTCGCTGGAAGCTGGCTTGAGCAGTCAATCATTTAGTCATGCCGCCAACTCCGTCATATGGTGATTTGGTGAAACAAAATCACTTGGTGAAACATTCACGGAATTAAATATATAAATACGTTCCAAAGGAAGAAATAGAGAAGAAAGATGGAAAGTTAGAAGAACAATAGCTGGCACAAGTTTGTGCAAGTTGATTCAAATTTGATTTTTGTCAACAAAGTTAGAAGAACAATAGCTGGCACAAGAGATCATCACCAGTTTGTGCAAGTTGATTCAAATTTGATTTTTGTCAACAAAGTTCCAAATGACACAATTAACTTTGTGGCCAAAATGTCCAATACTGTCGATCCGAATTTAAAATTGGCTGACATATTTCCCAATTTGTTATGTTGCCTGCATTTATAACAAAAAATGGTGAATAGGCAATGCCATGGAAATTTTGAAATCAATACTTCTATTCTGGCAACCAAGAAAAATCTGCTTAGAAAATCTGAAATATGAGTAATTTAGAATTTTCTACAACACCAAATGGAATAGTCTACAAGTTAATATTATTTAAAATATTTTTGTTGCTATTTATGTTTTAATGGGAATATATTAAAGCTATTAAAGTAACTTCTTTAACAAATGAAAAATCCTTATTAAATAAATATCTGACTCCTCTGGAAACACTATATCCCCAAGTAACTACATTGACTGTAAAAATATAAATTTAAAACGTACTTAGTTTGTTTCTGGTTTAATGGTTTTCAAATTCTACCAAGTTCAAGAAGTGTCTTAAATACAGTATATGCAAGGATTACAGTTCTAACATGACACATGCAGTTTTTACAGTCAGTCTATAATGAAAATGAATGTAATACAAATGATTCTCAACTTATTACTTAGCGGCATTCTGAAGTTATTACAGATCTACCTGTGGCTACTTATCACCTGGATCTGAAGTTCTGATAGTTGAGGTCCCTCAGTCATGTGATCAAAACTTCAGGTGCTTCATAAATAGGCTATATTTACAGCTACTTGCAGTTTCCCATTTTCAGTGAGCTATAAATCAACTTACTTCGATTTTTTTGTAAAACTGCATACTATTGGTTCTCTTAATGATTGCTGCAAAAAAGATTATAAAATCAGAACAATTATATAACCAACCCATTTTAGAATTATCATGGCTTATTGGACAGGCTCCAATACTGTACAGTCATACATTGAGAACTACTTGTATTCTCAAGAAAATAATAACCCACATATATATTAGGATTATTTCACCCAATGTTATATTTATACTTGTCTGTTGAATGACTGTTAGAAGGCCAGATCCTGAAGATGAAAGTATTTTGGCCACCTAATGAGAAGGAAGGACTCACTGGACAACAGCCTAATGTTGGCAATGATTGAGGGCAAAAGAAAAGGACAACAGAGAATGTGTGGCTGGATGGAGTCACTGAAGCAGTCTGTGTGAGCTTAAATGGACTCCGGGAGATGGTAGAGGAAGAACCTTGTCCAAGAGGTTGCAATGGGTCGGACACAACTTTGTGAATAACAACAATTGAATGTATACACTTGAGTGTTAGTGAATTAAACAAAACTGAATTTTTACAAAGTAAAAGAATAAAATTGATATTAAATGAACCCTATGATAAAAATTCAATTTTTAAAAAAATCGCTTCTCTGAAAGAGCAACACAATACCTAACAAGAATCAGAATTACATCTATATCAGGTACAATTATTACCTTATAATTACTAGAGTTAACCCATCTTGTTAATTCATCGATTACTTTATCAAGGCGCTGTTGATCCTGCTCAAGATCAGTAGAAATGCTGGGATCATTCAAATATTCCAGAAATTCCTGGCCAACTTGCAACTTGCGGCCCACATCTTTTTGTTGTACTTGTTCACCAAAATAATCCATTTTGCCATGCTCCATTGTATATTGGACCCAAACTTTCTTGCTCTTGATACGTTTGTGTAAAGGAATCACAATTTCTCAAGAAATTGTAATAAAAGAGATTAAGGAAAGTTTTCTGCCCATCAGTAAGGGGGTGGAGGAATGTTGTTTTGCTTCTTTCACCAAAGATTACTAACTATAAACCAACTAACTATAAACTAACACCAGTCTTTGAGGAACAAAGTCATCATGAGCCAAGCATACAAATTCCGTACAAAGTATCCAGGGCTTGCAATGCAAGTTCCGGGGGAAGAAAATACTCTACAGCTAAACAAAGTTTAATTGGAGGAGTAAGTGAAGATGACAATGTCTTTTGCAGAATCTCTTCACGAGGATCGACGGCAGGAACGGTGAGACACTTCCGCAGATAGAAGACTAGGAGCGCTCCCTCACGGCCGGACAAATAACGCAGCAGATAGAGCCTGTGCCTTCTTGATTTCAGGCGCCGCCGGCCACCATTCCTCCTGGCCAGAGGAAATAGGAAGCGGCTAGAGCCGCTGTTTCGGGGCTGGGGTTAAGGCGGAACTTTCATACTCCCTGAGACAACCCCGAGCTGTTTTGCTGGCTTTCTTCCACTCCGTCCTGTGGAAGTTACGTCCAGTTCCAGCCGCCGTTAGCCAGCCAGAGGCGCCACTCACTCCACGGAGAACCCGCCTTTATCTTCGTACAGCCAAGCTCTCAATTTACTAGCGTCGCTTCTTTTGAACGACTCGCCGTCCAAAGAGCCCCCAGCGCTCTTCCTGCGCTTGCGCAAAATTGTGGCCTGTCCCCTTTTCTAAATCATCCTTTCGTTCTCACGCCTGGTTTAGATCTATGCCTGAGCATGCGCTCGCACATAGAAAGACCATCTTTGCGACGCACCTCTGCAAGGGCTTCTCCTGAATGAGTTGCGTGCGCATGCGCCCTCGCTTTTATGCTATTTTTCTTTCGGAACATGGCGCTCTATTATTGGCATCTCCGCCTTTAGGGAAGGCGAGATCTATTTAGTAGCCTAATGTTGTGCCGATATATATATATATATATATATATATATATTGTGAAGATGAAGACCAACCAGCAGAACAATGCATTAAAAGGATAGAGCTACGAAATTATGATTTCAGCCTTTCTTGAAAAAATATTTAAATGAATTCCTACGTTGGAAAAAAATAATTTTCCTTCCGGTAGTGCAGTACCCCGAGGCACTCGTTGTTGGTTTACTTTGGTGCTCAGTTTATGGTAGAGACTACTTTGGTGGGGGGAGGAGGGGAAATACCGAGAAAGAAAACGAGTTGAGGGATCTTACGTACAGTATTGTTTTAACCAAGTACAAGTCATTGTTTTTTCTGAATTTGGAAATGTACTCGATATATTGAAGGATTCAGAACTTAAGCACTATTCAATATTAAACGACAGGACAATTTAATTTCATATAAATTAACTTTATCCTTTTAGTGTCCATACTCTGAAAAGATACAACTGATGAATACTAATGAAGGCATCAAGCCATCCCTTTGCACCAGCCCAAGCAATAGTCCTTAGGCAGAAAATTAATTAACAGCTTTTCTGAATGCAAGCAGATCAGGCGCCATTCAAATCTCCAGGGTCAAGTGGCAGATGTTGGAGAAATCCTCAACATCTATACTCAAAAAGGAGACCAGATAAATGTTACATCCCACTTTTCATTCAATAGTTCAGATGGCATATGTATCATTCCCTTTTCCGATTTCCCCCAAATAATTTATAAGGTAGGTTTGAATTAAAAAGTGATTGCCCAATGAGCTTCCATGGCTGAAGGTGGCCCAGAACTTGGGCCTTCCCCATGCTACTTCAAAATTTGGTATTCCATTTTTAATTCCTGTCAATTGTCTAGTGAGGGGTGGGTTTTGTTATTTGTTAACTAACATAGTTACCTTGTATTTTAATTTGATTTATTTTGTCTCTTTTAAAATGATGTTCAAAGAAAAGTTTGTTAGTACAACTTGGGGTCTGGTTTCTCTCTTTTGGAAACTCTAAACTACCTTTTCCTTTACAATTATGCCCCTTCTGACATCAGATCTCATTTTAATGAACATGTGTGATATTATTGGATGCAAATATGTAACATGTTTGACTACATGTAACTGATTTCCTATGCAAAGATGTGGTTACTTTTATTGTCCAATCAACTTTCCTCGTGCATTTTCTTTGTTGTGTTAATTATAAAAATGAGGGAAACATGGGGCTCAAGGCTCTCTCTCTCTCTTTTCATAGAGAGGCCCACTTTATCAGGGTAAAGAAGGAGCATAGTGATCAAACCAATATTTGCTGTTTGCTTCTGATATGATATACTGCTAGAAATCATTTGTTAGGAATTAAGCCTTGTAATTGGCTTCAGCTCATATCATTGTAGACTGTCAGAAATTAGTTACCATATTTTTCAGAGTATAAGATACACCAGAGTATAATACGCAGCAAGGTTTTGAAGAGGATTTTTTTTTATTAAAAAAATTGAGCAAACATCAGGCCATTTTTTGCTGATTTCTGCCCTCCCCAGACCCCAGAAGCTCTCTAAAAGCCTCATACAGGCTCTGCATGGACATTTTGGTGAAGGGGGTGGGGTTTCAGGAGGCAAAAAATGCTGTATTCAGTGTATAAGCACTAGAGTTTCAGCCTTTTTTTTGAGGGAATAAAAAAGTCTTATACTCCAAAAATTATGGTATTAAGAATTAATTTTAGTTTATTGTAGCCTTGATACTGATTGGCATTAGTGCAAAGTTTGTTATCTTGCTTCTGTGTCTCGCTTCTGTTCTTGGCTTCAAAACTAGGCATATCGTTGAAAATATAGAAGAAGCAGTTACCAGGAATATCAGGCCGTATAGATAAAGGAACCAAAGTAGGGAGTTTTCCTGCCTCATAAATAGTACCAGAGCAAGGAGTTATCTGAAAGCATTCTGCCGAATAAACAACTTGGCCAGAGAAGGAACCCCACCCCACCCCCAACACAGGTCTATAGGCAGTAATGGTATCCTCTTTCCTTCACTACCGCTTCAGTAGTGGGAGCTCACCTCCATGCTCCCCATTGGTGGGCTCCAAAAGAATGCCAAGTTCTCCCCGTTGGTGGGCTCCAAAAGGAGCCAAAGCTACTCTGTAGGGGCGGCGAAGCAAAGAGAAGTACTCTGAGAGGTTGAGGAGAGCCACATCTCTCCTACCTGACCCAGGGGCTTTTTTCTCTCTCAGCCATGATGAGGAGAAGAGGTAGATGGCAGCCAATGACCATCTAAGTACTGTGCAGACTTTGGTGAAGAGTATGTGAACTGGCTGAGAGGATATTTTGTGTTAAGATTTGACCCCAAGGAAATATAGGGGAATATTTATTTACAACTTTCTGTCAAAGTGGCAAACAAGCACTTTGAAAAACTACTAAACTGGAAGGAAAAGAATCAAAGTGGGAGGAAAAAAATATTATACTGTAATTTTAATTTTAATACAAATAGATATGAAGAGTGAAATATGGGAATTATGAATAAGAACTAAGCATTAATTGGAAAATTAGAGATTGAAGGACGATATTAAACTATAATATATAATTAGCAGTGAACTATAAAATATAATTAGCAGTGAAACAATAAAATCAATTAGATAAATGAAAGAATATAATTTAAGCATGTGTATTAATAGCAGAATTATATGGATTGGATGAATGGAAAAATATGAATAGATCTACCCTATATGTTTAAATAATATTGTGATTGGTATTAGAATTGTACTTTGAAGCATTGAACAATGAAAGAATGAAGGATGAAACTTTAATATAAATAGATGTGAAGAGTTAAATAAGGGAAATATGAATAATAAAGCAGGTGAAAGATGGAAGACAGAAAAAATGTCTTTGAATATTCATGCTCACAGGAATAAAAGTTAAAATAGAGATAGAAATAAGAGAGAAATAACAGTATACATATTTTAACATAACATTATGTAATAATAAGAGGGAGGTTTAGAAATTAAAGAACGGTAGTATCAGGTATATTTAAACAATATGAAACAATGAAAATGTAATAACCATGAATAATACTATGTTTACTTGTATCAAAATGTATGATACCCAAATATCACATTGTTCACATTGATATGTATAAGTAATATAAAATAAAAAACTTGACCAAAAAAGAAAGAAAGAAAATGGAGCTCATTGGCTTGTGAAAAAATTCCCAGAAAAGAATTGTAATGATTGGTTTGTATGGAGAAAGCATTAAATGGGATTTTTGCATGTGAAATTCACACAAGCAGTCTGATTGCAGTGCAAATGTGAGTATGTTGATGGTAAAGTTGGTGTGAATGTACTTTGATTCCCTTTCATATAAAGAAACAGTAAGTTGCAAGGTTTTTGACTGCTGTCAGACATGCAAAAGATATTTTTAAGGAATATCATGGATTATAAGCAGGCACTAAAAGCTCGAGCAAGTGTCCATCCAGATGAAGTGTATTAAAAAGATGTTTGTGAGTATTGAGAAGTTTGGTGAGTTGTTAACTTTTCTTTCAGCTTCTAGTGTGTGACACTAGTTGACTCTGAAGAGAGGTAAATCTTCTTTGTAAAACTAATTGAAATTCTAATGAGTGTTCGAAGAAATATCCTTCTGGGTTCAGTTCCAAGTGTGGAGAAAGACATTGGAAAAATGGTGGCTATTTGGAAAGATGGTTTTTAATGGTGAACAGGACCACATGGCTTGAGGTCCTGGGGGGGAAATGAAAGAGATGCTAAGAGTTCCCTAGTTTTATGCTCTCTCTCGGCCCCACCTTAGAACTTCCCGTTCCTGTGTAAGAAATGTATTCTGATTGGTGGTCAGACTCCCAGGGGGCGGTGGTCTTAGCTAACTTTGTAGGCTGTCTGTCTCCCAGACTTGATTGAGCCTTAGCTGGGTGATAATGTAATGAAAGGGTATTGGAATTCCTATTATAGCTCTGCCTGAAGGAGGTAGATCTTTATTATGTAGAACAGACTGGCTCAGGCCTTAATGGTCCATTGACAAAGGTGGGGGGGGGATGAATTTATGCCTCCATTTTAGGGGAAATATTTTGCCCTTTTAATATTTCCTAGAGTATTTCATTCTTCTAGGAGAGGGGTGGGTGCTAGCTTCCTACAATCCCCCCTTTTTTTTCAAAACATGTGAGTGGGACACACATGTTCTTGGCAAAGGGTTAAAAATTGATCAGATCAGAGAGACCTGATGGTGTCAGACCTGTAATTATATTCTTTTTTGGATCTTTGGCCTGCCACACTTTCTTATAATTTTCTATGCTGTTTCAATAGTGTAGTAGTTGGGAGGGGGGAATAGAAAGGAGTAGGATTGTAGAATGGATTGTTGACATTCTTTTGTAGAAGCCAAGGTCATCTTTTGTCTCAGCACCTCGACACCTGGCCGGAACCAGAGGGGTGTACATGCCAGCGTGGAAGATGATGATTGGAACATGTGATGGATTTGTGGGTGTGGGGAGAGATCATGAACTTTCAACTAGGTGAACTTACAGGATGTAATTCAGAGTTGAAATTTTCCATAGCCATGCTAAATTGCCTGCGGAATAAATTGGACCTTAAAGGATGTTTTGCCTTGGACAATGATTTATTTCTGCATGGTATTTAGAACCCTAACATTATTTCAACTCTCTACTTTAAAAATATTTCACTAGCTCCCTCCCCCTATCAAGGGGGAAGGGCTGGTGATGGAAGATCTGGTAATGGGGTCTCGGCATTCCCAATGCTGACCGGGACAGCGTAAATATCAGCGAAGAATAAATGAGAAGCTTTTGGTGATAAGAAGCTGAGTGCGGAACTTCAAAGGCAATGGAATGCTGCTTCCAGTTTAATTGCATCAGGAGGAATGCAGGAGGAGACACGACAAGACGAAGGAAGGTCGCACAAATATTTCTTCAGCAAATTGTGAGTGCATGCTCCCCCTCCTTCCCCACAGCTTGGAAACAAGGCTTGGGGAAAAAAAAACCTAGAACAGAGGTTTGGGCTCCTTCCAGACGGCAATAAATGAAATGGCTTGTCACCCTGCAACTAGTTGGGAGAAAGATTCCCTTTCAAAATGGGAATTTCAAAGGAGGCAGGAAGAAGGGATTTTTCCGGCATCTGTCACTTGCAAGCCACCACAAATGGGGCTGCAACCAGTAAATGAAGCAAATTGGGCAGTAAATTGGGCTTTCCTCCCAGGACTTGGATGGAAGAGATGCTACTTACCAACTCCTTTGCCATCAGCATGGGGAAATGCTCCAAGCCAGCAGAGGGCACCTACTTGGCCCATAACTCATCCAAGCCAGCAAAGGGCACCTACTTGGCCCATAACTCCTCCAAGCCAGCAGGAGGGTCCTTGGCACGTAAAACCCCTTAGCCAGCCATCAATGGTTGAGCTGCAACCTGTGAAGCAGGCAACCCCGGGATGGGTCTTAACCCCAGGTCATGGATGGGAGGGATGCCAGTGGGCACCTGCCCTCCCTCAGCAGATGGCACCATGGCAGAAAGCTGGGCAGTGGCCAACCAAGGGATTGACCTCCCCACCGGTTCCAGTCTCCCCTGCAAGGCCCAAAAAGGTTCTTACCAGACCTTCCTACAGAGAAGAAATCTCCATGGAAGAAGGGATTACCAAACAGAGGCCTGCATTGTGGATGGCGGGAAAATGTGCGCCTGCAAGGCCCCAAGTGGTTCTTACCCCACCTTCCTACAGAGTAGCAATCACCAACATGGAAGAAGGGATTACCAAAGCCAGGCCTGCAAGATGGGAAGCGGAACAAGGTGCATCTGCAATGCCCCAAAAGGTTCTTACTCCCCCTTCCTACAGAGAAGCAATCTCCACCATGGAAGAAGGGTTTACCAAGGGGGCAGCTGCAAGTTGGAGAGCAAGGCAGTGTGATGAAACGGTTCCTGAGTTTAGAGATGTAACTAGGTTCCATTCCTTGTGGGGCCCAATTAAATGCCACCATTGTTGGCCACAGAGCGTCAGAGTGCTTGGCTCCAGCCCCAATGCCACAAACGTGCGCACCAACCACCACGGCGGTAAAGAGAGGGTCCCAGATGCCACCACAGAAGAGTCATCTGGGCCAACAACCTCTGGAAGAGGATCCCCAACTTAAGGTGAGGAAGTGTCCTACCAAGGGGGAGGCCTCGGAAGAGGAAAAGGGCAGACAATCTCCGGAGGAGGATCCCCAACTTAAGGTGACAAAGAGTCCAACTAAGGGGGAGGCCTCGGAGGGGGAAAAGCCTAAACGACCTCTGGAAGAGGATCCCCAACTTCAGGTGGTGAAGAGTCCTACCAAGGGGGAGGCCTCGGAGGAGGGAATTGCCGAAGAACAAATGTGTGTACCAGTCGCCATGGTGGTAAAGAGAGGGCCCCAGATGCCAGAACCGAAAAGTCATCTGGGCAAACGACCTCTGGAAGAGGATCCCCAACTTAAGGTGACAAAGAGTCCTACCAAGGGGGAGGCCTCGGAGGAGGGAATTGCCGAAGAACAAACGTGTGTACCAATTGCCACGGTGGTTAAGAGAGGGCCCCAGATGCCCGCACAGAAAAGTCATCTGGGCCAACAGCCTCTGGAAGAGGATCTCCAACTTAAAGTGACAAAGTGTCCTACCAAGGGGGAGGCCTCGGAAGAGAAAAAGGGCAAACAATCTCCGGAGGAGGATCCCCAACTGAAGGTGACAAAGAGTCCAACTAAGGGGGAGGCCTCGGAGGGGGAAATGCCCAACCGACCTCTGGAAGAGGACCCTCAACTTCAGGTGACGAAGAGTCCTACCAAGGGGGAGGCCTCGGAGGAGGAACAAGGCCAGCCGTGGATGATTGGATCCAAGAGCCCAGAACCTACAGCACCTGCAGCAGAGAGCCCGAAACGGCCATGGGAAGAGGTCGCAATGGACTTCATCATGGAACTCCCAGACAGCAGTGGGCATAAAGTAATTTGGACTGTTATTGATTTGTTTTCTAAGCAGGCACACTTCATTGCTTGCTCAGGATTGCCATCCGCAAACGAATTAGCGAAAATGTTTGTGAAACACATTTATCGCCTGCATGGAGTACCCAAGAGGATCATTTCAGACCGCAGAGTCCAGTTCACAGCCAAGTTCTGGAGAGAGGTCCTGAGATCCATTGGGTCCACACAAGAATTGAGCTCAGAGGTTCATCCCAGCATGAACGGCGCAGCAGAGGGAGCCAATGCGGTGGTGGAACAATACATCCGGTGTTTTGTGGACTATCAGCGAGACAACTGGTCGGACTTGCTACCCTTCGCCGAAGTGGCGTACAACGATGCGGTCCACAGCAGCAGAGGATTAGCGGGTTTCCAGATTACCAGTGGCATGGAAGTTGTTGCCATGCCTGAGTTGCCTAGAGAACCTCCTTCTTTCATGTCTTTGAGTGAATGGATGGACATGCTAAAGAAAGGATGGGAGAATACGAAGAAGGCTCTAGCAGTTGCGGCAGAAGCCTACCAGAAGCAAGATGATCAACGTCGCTCACTCCTAAACCCCTACCGTGTGGGGGACAATGTTTTTGTATCTACCAAATACATAAGATTAGAAATGCTTAGCAAGGAATTGGGTCCAAAATTTCTAGGTCCATTCCCAATAGTGAAGATGGTTAACTCAGTTACAGTTCAACTCAGTTTACCCAGAAGTCTAGGGGATATTGACCCAGAATTTCATTGTAGCTTGTTGAAACCAGTAATTGGGTCTAACAGAAGAGCATCCACCCAAGCTCAATCTCCTCCTGTAGTGATAGAAGGGGAAACACAATCTGAGGTGGAAAAAATTGTAGATTTCAGGCTGAATAGGGGTTGCTTACAGTACTTAGTGCATTGGAAGGGTTACCCTTGGTCTGAAGCTAATTGGGTGAACAGTGGGAACCTAAAAGTGGAGAAGTTAGGAAAGCAAGTCAATGGGAAGTTTCCCGAGAAGTCAAGGGGTTCCCCTGGGTGGAGAAGAGGTGGTTAATTTTGTTATGTTAACTTTTATGTTATTCTCTTTGCAGGAAACATTTTTCTTTTGAGGAGAGGCCGCCTGTCAGGCCTGTAATTATATTCTTTTTTGGATCTTTGGCCTGCCACACTTTCTTATAATTTTCTATGCTGTTTCAATAGTGTAGTAGTTGGGAGGGGGGAATAGAAAGGAGTAGGATTGTAGAATGGATTGTTGACATTCTTTTGTAGAAGCCAAGGTCATCTTTTGTCTCAGCACCTCGACACCTGGCCGGAAGAAGATGGGTGTACATGCCAGCGTGGAAGATGATGATTGGAACATGTGATGGATTTGTGGGTGTGGGGAGAGATCATGAACTTTCAACTAGGTGAACTTACAGGATGTAATTCAGAGTTGAAATTTTCCATAGCCGTGCTAAATTGCCTGCGGAATAAATTGGACCTTAAAGGATGTTTTGCCTTGGACAATGATTTATTTCTGCATGGTATTTAGAACCCTAACAGATGGGTGCTTTTAATTTTTCTCTGATGCAAAGGGGAAGGCATTGATAGAGGCAACAGAGAAGGATTCCTTCAGTGGCTCCCAAAAGGAAAGCTTTCCACCATGAAGGTCTAACAGCCAGGGCAAAAGTTCTGGAAAGAAATTTACAGTATCCATTTTTTCCTGCCAATTATTTTCAGATGTTTGATATCACTTTCTGTGAACTTCCAGACAGGTTTCAAACAAGCACAAGTCCCAAAATTCTTCATAGCCATGGTTTTCCTTTAAATTACAGGCTTCCCATATCAAGGGATGGTTCATGAACCTGCCTTAACTCTTACTTTAGTGCCATGATGGTGAACCTATGGCACGTGTGCCACAGGCGGAACGCAGAGCCATTTCTGAGGGCACGCGAGGCATTGCCCTGTCAGCTCCAGTGCGCATGCACCCGCTGGCCAGCTGATTTTCGATAGTTTTTTTAAAAATCTCCGGAGGATTCCCTGAAGCCTCCAAAGGGCGAAAAACAGCCCAATGCAAACCAGAAATGAGGAGAGAGCTCCCGGAACGGGGGAAAGACAAGCGGCAAGAAAAGAGGCTTCTTTCACTCGTGCTGGCTGCTCTGTTCCCCCCTCTCTCCCCTGCTACTAAAAAGGATCCTGCCCGATTGCTTGAATCCAAAGGGAAATGAGGAGAGCTACCAGCAGGGGGGAAAGACAAGCAGCAAGGAAAGAAGAAAAGAGGCTTCTTTCACTCAACGTGGCTGCTGTTGCCCTTTTTTCCATTTCAGTGCTACGGCATCGAGGTTGCCCCACCCACCATCGACCAGGTCCTTGCTTCTCCCAAACATTTCTTTGCCTACCTGATTTCCAGCTCCATCGCGTTTCTTGCCATCTTGTGCAGAGAAACAAAGTTTGTGGGACTAAAAAAAAGCTTCAATCAATTACAACTTGGGGGGGGGAGAGATCTCGCAAAGTTGGAATTGATTGATTGAAAGGGTTTTTTTTTAGTCCCACAAACTTTGTTTTCCTGTCCAAAATGGCAAGAAACACGATGGAAAAATGCTACAGAGGGGAAATTAAATAGGCAAAGAAATGCTTGGGAGAAGCGAGGACCTGGGCGATGGGGGGTGGATCAGGCTCCATGGAGTGGTGCTGAAATGGAGAAAAGGGCAACAGAGGGAAAAAAAGCTGCTTTTCCTTATTTCCTTGCTGCTTGTCTTTCCCTCATGCAGATAGCTCTCTTTCTCATTTCTCTTTGGATTGCAGCAACCAGGCAGGATCCTCTGTGCTAGCACGGGGGAGGGGGGGAAACAGAGCAGCCACCTTGAGGGAAAAAAGCTGCTTTTTCTTCTTTTCCTGCCGCTTTTTTTCCCCCTGTGCCAGCAGTTCCCTTCTTCATTTGTCTATTGACTGTAGTGCCCAGGATCCTCTTTAATAGAAGGGGAGAATTTAGCAACTGGACTCACACCTGCCATTGTAAAAAGGGCCCAATCTTTACACAGGAGAATGATAAGGGAAGGTTTTTTGACACAGGATCACACTTGAGCATCCCCCCACCCCCATCCCAATCTCTGCTCGTTAGTGGCAGAGCAACTTCTCCCCTCACTGGGTGTTAGCCAAGGGAAAGCAGCCAGAGCAGGGAGTGGCGAGGAAGCCTTGTGCAAAATTGCACGGTCCACACAGGTGGGGGGGACATTAAGTTATGTGGGTGGGCACTCGAGTTCGTGTGATAGCGCGCACGTATGTGCTTTTGGCACTCGAGGCGAAAAAGGTTCGCCATCACTGAAACTTTAGTGCTTTTGTGAGTTCCACTGCTCCATTTGTGCTTGGATGGAAAGCTGTGCTGAGTCCTTGCATGGACCCAACGGACCTCAGGAAATCCCTCCAGAACTTGTCAGTGAATTGAACTTCGTGGTCCGAGATTATTCTCTTGGGTATCCATGTAGGCGGTAAATGTGTTTGAGAAACATCTTCATTAGCTTTATGGATGGTAATCCTGAGCAAGCGATGAAATGAGCTTGCTTGGAAAATAAATCGACTATCCAAATTACTTTATTTCTGCTGCTGTCTGGGAGCTCTACAATGAAATCCATTGTGATCTTTTCCCATGGTCGGCTAGACCTGGGCACCTGTTGCAGTAATCCAGGGGGTTTGTCTGGCTGTATTTTCGTGGTTGCGCAAGTGTGCCACTTTTCACTTACTCTTCCACTTCTGCTTTCACTTTAGGCCACCAAAATTGACGTCTGTTGAGGTGGAGTGTTTTTAGGAATCCAAAGTGATCTCCCAACTTTGTGTCGTGGCTACGCTGTAGTACTAACAGTCTCAAGTTTGAAGAGATGTACAGTTTGTATCATTTCCAGGCTAAGCCATCTCTCATTGTCAGGATATCTTTGGTGTCATTGAGCCAGGGGTTGGTTAGCAGTGCTGACTTCATTGCTGCGGTCAGCTTGTCCTCAGCCAGAGTGGGCTGCCATCTGGTCTGGCCTCTAGTGGTGACTTGAACTGCCTTTTGGTTGGGAATGATGGGGTGAATCACTTCTTCCCTCCAACTGTCATACTGTGGTTTCCTCAATAAGGCATCTGCCAGTAAATTCTTCCCGGCAGGGATGTGCTTCAGTTTGAATTTAAACCTTCTGAAATATGATGCCCATCGGACTTGCTTTGGAGTCAGTTTCTGGGGGCTTTTTAGGGCTTCGAGTATTTATGGTCAGTCCAGACCTCGAATGGCACATCCCTCCCTCTAGGAAATGTCTCCAGGTGAGTAGTGCCCACCGGACTGCATAGGCTTCTTTCTCCCGAATAGCCCATCTTCTTTCTGTGGTGGTGAGTTTTTTAGATGTAAGCACATGGCAAGAGTTGTCCCTCTTTGTTCTTTTGCAACAGCACAGCCACATCACTGGCATCTGCCTGGATTATGAATTGCTGTTCTGTGTCAGGGTGTTGCAGAATGGACTCTTTGGTGAAGAGCCGTTTTAATTTTTCAAATGCTTTTTGACAGTCTATTGTCCATCCAATAAGCTGGTTTGGGTTCAGCTTTGTTGGGGATGGCCTTGTTTTTAACAGTTCACTCAAGGGCAGAGCGACTTTTGCAAAAGCCAGGATTAATTGCTGATAGAAGTTAGCAAATCCTAGGAAACTTTGTACCTGTTTGCGTGGGGGGGGGATTGCCAGTCTAGCACCATTTTCACTTTCCCTGAGTCCATTTCTATCCCCTCACTGGAAATACGATAGCCAAGGTAACCTAGTGAGGTCTTGTGGAAGTCACACTTTGATAGTTCATCTCCGTCCCTGATTTGTATGTGTAATATGCCTCTCTCAAGCCCAGTTTGTTGAACACCTTGCCTTTGGCCAAGTGGTTCACCATGTCCTTCATGAAGAGTAGGGAGTAGGTGTTTGCTATGCAAACAGCATTAATTGCCCAGAAATCAATGCAGAGCCTCAACCCCACACCCCACCCCACACCTCAAGAGCATGAGGGCTGCTACTTTTGACTTGATTGGTTGGATAAAGCCCCATTTCAAATTGGCATCTATATATTTTCTTAATTCCACCATTTCTTTATGGGCCATGAAGTACATCTTTGGCTTGGGTAGTGATCCCCCAGGCATGAACTCTATTGCACAGTGGGTCAGTGATGGGGGAGATAATTGCAGTCTTCCTCACTAAAAACCCTTCCAAGTCCCAGTATTCTTTTGGTATTCGCTGTACGCCTGGAAGTTTAGAATCTACAGCAGGGGCTGCAGGCTCTGGACTGGCCACTTTAAGGGGTTTGATGATCTTTGGGTGGCCTTCTGGCTTCATGGGGATAGCGGCCCAATGGCCAGGGTCAGTTTTCAAATACCATCCACTCACTTTATTGTGAGTGATACAAGCCCACTTGTCTAACAATGCAAGCCCCAAGATGATTGATTCATTCATTTTTGGTGCTACAATGAATCTGAGGACTTCATGGTGGCGCCCTATCTTCAACTTCACTAAGTCAATGTTTAGCTTGGCTGGGGAGCCTCCAATTAGTGTCCCATCAACTTGCTCAAAGTGGATATGATGGGGCAAGGGTCTTGTGTGAATGCCCAGCTGCTCTAGGATCAATGTGCTGATTAAGTACCGGGTGCAGCCTGTGTCAACAAGTGCCTCAACTTCTCCTTCTACCCAAGTCTCGGGGGATATAAGTTTGGCTTTGATGGGAAAGTATGGATGCACTTACCATCGGATCATCTTCACTGCTTTTTTCCTCCTTTGAACTGGGAGGGGTTTCCCGTTTGGTGGAGTCTCCGTCTCCTCAGGCTGGGGAGCGAGACAACTCTTTTCATGTGGTTTTTGTTGGCCCCTTTTTGTTCCACTGGCGCTTGCAGGATTGATGCTGGGGCCAAGCATTCTGACGCTCTGTGCCCATGTTGACCACACTGGTAGCACTTTATTGTTCCTGCTGGTTTCAGGGAAGGCATTTCAGCTTGCTTTGTTTGGCTCGGCGGCTCAAAGGTCTTCTAGACTGCTTTTCGGTGGTAGGCTTTTGATGGGGGTGAAGTTCATGATCGAGAATTACTGCGGTAGTGTACCAATTCTGGATACGTTCTGGCACCCCTCTGATGCTGCATGTTTCTCCCTAGTGTGGAAGCAGCATCCAGGCTGGGTTAACCTTCATCCACTCATTGCGAGGACTGGGTCTGATAACATTGTTTAACCACACCCCTGCTAGGTAGACCCAGCTTTAGACTCAGTCCCTCAATGAGGGTGGCTGCATCATTGCTTTCTCCGGTCTTTTAACAGTTGGATGTGGATTGAAAAGAGTTGGAGGTTCAATTAAGGTGTTGGGAGCAATAGGAAGTGCCAGAAAGTGATCCCAGCATCAAAGTCCCTCATGGGACAGTGAATTTGGAGAGGTCTGAGCCTCAAAACCCTATCAGGGCACGTAGGCTGTCGCTTGGGCAAAAGTGACTCAAATGGCATTAATCGGCTTTCCGCAGTTTGTAGCAGCGCACTGGCTGTCAGCTTCGCCTTCCCTATTTAAATGCTTATCTTCAAACAAAGAAACTATTTGGCTCCCTGTTGTGAACACGCTCCGCCGCTCCTGTCAAACAGTTGAGAGGCAAACCGTAGCAGCCCGTGGCTATATAAATACAAAACGCTGCCGTGGAGCGAACCAGAGGGAGTTTTTGTGAGTAAAAATAAAAGTGTAAAAAGTGTTTTGGAGCGCCGCTAGCGTGACTGAGCCACAAGGTGAATTTTACCTTACTGCTTAGCACGCGCTTCGTGACAGTTTAGAAAAGGCGTGAATCGCCATTTTGAACGCCTGACAGTTGCTATCAGTTGGCAACATGGAGGCTGCGCTTAGTGCAGAAATCTCCATACCGGCTCCTGAGTTGCCTGGGGAGGCTCAAATATCCAACACATCGGAAGGAGCTTCAGTTACTCATTCCTCCCCCCAGCCCTCTACTTCTGATGGCAGGGAGGCAGCCAGGACTAGCAAAAAGTCAGCACAAACCTCAGTTAAGGAGAAAAAATCTAAAAAGGTTTCCAAGCCCAGTTCATGTTATGAGAAATAAAAGGACAAAGCCTTAGAGAGAATTCACAAGAAGGCAGCCAGAAAAATGGCTTCTTCTACTCTGTCATCTGAGCAAACACCTCCAGTTCAGAACCAACTCTCATTGATGCTCTCCCCAGGAGGCAGGCAAAATAGAGAGCCTGCTGTTAATCCAATATACCCCATTGATGTCTCAAATATCTGGGGTCTACTCCAGGGCCCCCAAGCCCCTATGCCTGTTAGGGGTGACATGCATCCACCAGCTGTCCACAGAATGCATGTTCTACCATCCACTCCAGCGCAGCAATTATGGGACAGGCACATCCTATGTATTTACCTAACTTTCAAGACATTATTGCCAGTGCCATTTCACAGGGCATCACAGCAGGGTTGCAGCAAAGGGATGCCCTGACACAAAAACAGGTCATTGTTCCTGCAACAATATCACCAGTTCCTGCTCCAATGGCGTCCTCTACTGGACAGGTGGCATCTGACCAGGAAGAACAGGATAACTCCTCTGAATCAGAGGAGGGAGAACTTAAGGAGGCTGAGCTCTCGGAGGATGAGGGCAGGGAGACGGAACAAAATGCCTTCTCAGGCCTCTTCCCGCCGACTCTTTTCCAATCCCTACTCTATAAGGCCAAAGTAGCTTCAAAGATTGAGTCCCAGCCAGCGGCTTCCACACCCAGAACAACTGTTAGCGCTGAATCTTTGTATTCAGGGCAGTCTCTCCCAGCAGAAACAGTACCTATGCCAAAAATATTTGTGGACTTAATTTAACGGCAATGGGCAAATCCCACATCTGGCCCAAGCCCTTCTGTCTCAGATAAAAAGTTTTTTAATGTAGCTAATAAATTGGCACTGTCCATCCCTCCCATTGATGCTCCTGTAATTGCAGTCTACACTCCAGCGCAGATGCCAGGAGCCCCAGAGGACGTCCTGAAGCCAAAAGAAAAGAAAGCAGACCTCACACTGCAGAGAGGACATCAGGTCGCTGCTTGGGTGGTAAAAGTCTCTACCACAGCCTCCTTTTTCACCAGTCCTTGTCTTCTGTGGCTTCAGGACCTTCAGCAGCGTATCCCAATCACGGATATACACGCGCACCAGGACATTGCGAAGCTAGTGGCAGCAGTGCAATTCGCCTTGGATGCCACCTTGTCATCTGCCAGATTTGCAGCTAGGGCCATGGCCTCTTCGGTGGCGTCACACAGACTGCTTTGGCTCCGGCAGTGGCAGGCCAATGTGCGCCATAAGTGGAGATTGGCTTCTGCTTCATTTAAGGGAAGCTCCCTCTTTGGGGATGCTTTGGATCCCTACTTGGTGGAGAATAAGGAGAAGAGGAAGGTCCTCCTTACTGCACCTAAAAAAGGTTTCAATCATCCGGGTCCTTATCCCAGGCATCCTTCCTTTCGAGGGCAAGACCTTGGTTCATCCTTTCGGAACCAGGACTATGGTTTGTCCTTTCGGGGGCGGACTATTGGAGCCAGGGATATAGACAACAGGGAGGATACTCTTCCAAAAAGAGAGCCCAGCCTGACAGATATCAGCGGGGGAAGCCCTCTAGGCACCCCTTTGGGGGAGGGGGGACAATATTACCGCCGAACCTAGTTCCACGGGGAACAATTATCCCATTGGGGGTAGGTTAGCCATATTTGTTGATGTGTGGGACACAACTACCTCCGACATTTGGGTTAGGTCAATGGTTAGAGAAGAGCTAACCCTTGAGACTCCAGCCCCCCTAGGATCTTCAGGATCTGCCCGGTCTCCTCCAACCCAGCTCACAGAGGCCTCATGCAGGAGGCGGTTCAACATCTCCTCAACATTCAGGTAATACAACCAGTACCGGTGGATGAATGCGGGTTGGGGTTTTATTCAATCCTCTTTGTTATTCCTAAGGCCTTGGGGGGCTGGAGAGCCATACTCGATCTTAAGACGCACTCAACATGCACTTAATGTGTAGTCCTCAATGGAACTGCATCTACATGGAGGGAAGTATGCAGTGGCGTACCCCAAGGCTCTGTTTTAGGCCCAGTACTCTTCAACATCTTCATCAATGATTTGGATGAGGGAATAAATGGGGAACTCATCAAATTTGCAGATGATACCAAGCTGGCAGGAATTGCCAACACTCCAGAAGATAGGCTTAAGATACAGAAGGATCTTGACAAACTTGAACATTGGGCACTATCTAATAAAATGAAATTCAATGGTGAAAAGAGTAAAGTTCTACATTTAGGCAACAAAAACGGAATGCACAGGTACAGTATAGATGATACCTTGCTCAGTAGTAGTAACTGTGAAAGGGATCTTGGAGTCCTAGTGGACAACCATTTAAATATGAGTCAGCAGTGTGCAACAGCTGCCAAAAAAGCCAACACAGTTCTAGGCTGCATCAACAGAGGGATAGAATCAAGATCACGTGAAGTGTTAATACCACTTTATAATGCCTTGGTAAGGCCACACTTGGAATACTGCATTCAGTTCTGGTCGCCACGATGTAAAAAAGATGTGGAGACTCTAGAAAGAGTGCAGAGAAGAGCAACAAAGATGATTAGGGGACTGGAGACTAAAACATATGAAGAACGGTTGCAGGAACTGGGTATGTTTAGCTTAATAGAAAGAAGGACTAGGGGAGACATGATAGCATTGTTTCAATATCCCAGGGGTTGCCACAAAGAAGAGGGAGTCAAACTGTTCTCCAAGGCACCTGAGGGTAGAACAAGAAGCAATGGGTAGAAACTAATCACACAGGTGTTCACTGGCTTCCCTAACTAAATTGCTGGGAACCATGGTGTCGGCCATTGGGATTGTTCCATGGGCACGTTTACATTCCAGATGCCTACAATGGTTCCTCTTGCCTTTTTAGAGGAGACTCTTAAGCTGTTCCCTGGCCAAAGTGCGCATACCAGCGGAGGTCACCCGTTCCCTCAGGTGGTGGACGTCTCAGGCCATCACGAAGGGCTGACTTTTCAAGGACCAAGATTTATTGACGATCACTACAGATGCCAGCCTCTTCGGCTGGGGGGTCACCCTGCAGACACAGGTAGCACAGGGCCAGTGGGACCAGGTAGACAGCTCCCACAATATAAACTGGCTGGAGTTGAGGGGGGTCCATCTGGCTCTTTGCCATTTCCTTCCATTGGGGGAGGGAAAACATGTCCTTGTGCTAACAGACAATGTGTCTGCAAAGGCACACATCAACCGACAAGGGGGCACCAAATCATGTTCACTCATGGACGAAGCCATGAAGCTGGGTCTTTGGGCTGAGAGGAATTTGCTCTCTCTCACCACGGAGCATATTTCGGGGGTGGCGAATGTGCAGGCAGATTGGCTCAGCCGTGAGGTTCTGCGCAATGCCAAGTGGCAACTGCACCCCTTGATCTTCCAGGACATAGTGGACAGATTTGGCATGCCGATGATAGATCTATTCGCCACCCCCAACAACAGCCAGCTCCCGCGTTTTACACTTGGTTCCCAGCACATCGGTCGGAGGGGGTGGATGCCTTGCGATGCAGCTGGCCATCTGGCCTTCTATAAGCTTTTCCACTATTGTCTCTGCTTCCCAGAGTAATTCAGAAGATACTTGTGGAGAAGGCCAAGGTTGTGTTGGTTGCCGCCCACTGGCCACGCAGGACTTGGTTCACCGACCTGCGGACACTCTTGGTGGACAGACCCTGGAGGATCCCTTGGGACAGGATCTGCCTCTGTCAGGGGTCAATGAAGCTCCCGGACCCTCAGTGGTTCCAATTGACCGCCTGGCGTTAGAGCGGAGCGTCCTAGGGGGGGACAATTTCTTCTCCAGGGTCATCAAGATGATTCAGGCCGCTAGGAGACCTTCCACCAACAGAATTTACAATGCCACCTGGAAATCTTTCTGTTCCTGGTGTTTCGGTAAGACATTGGATCCTACCAAGGTCACAATTCCTCAATTTCTTGACTTTCTGCAGGATGGTTTGGACAAAGGGTTAGCACTCAATACCATCCGGAGGCAGGTGGCAGCTATGTCATCTGTCTTGACATGCGGGGGTTCCCCTTCCCTGTCTCAGCAGCCTACGGTGCGCCAATTTCTTAAAGGGGCATCCAATATTAAACCTCCTGCAGTACACAGGTACCCATCATGGGATTTGACTAAGGTACTGGACGCGTTAACTAGAACTCCATTTGAACCTTTGAGGGAGATTTCTCTCATGTTCTTGACACTAAAGGTTTCATTTCTGGTGGCCATTACTTCCGCTCGAAGGATTTCAGAGTTGCAGGCACTTTCAGCCAGACAGGACTTATGCATTTTCCATCAACATCTGGTGGTCTTATGTCTGGACCCTTCCTTTGTTCCCAAGGTGTGTTCCTGCTTCCACCGAACACAGGAAATTGTACTACCAAATTTCTGTCCACATCCTATTCACCCATTGGAACATAAGTGGCACACCTTGGATGTAAGGAGGGCTCTTAAAATTTATTTGAAACACACGACTGCAGTTCGTAAATCTGACTCTCTCTTTGTGTCATTCCAGCCGGCTTCCTTAGGTAGCAAAGTTACATCACCTACCATAGGCAGGTGGTTGAGGGCATGTATTTCATTGGCGCACCAATCCCAATCTTCACAGGTGCCGGGTAAGATTACCGGGCATTCTACAAGGAGCGTGTCTACTTCAGCGGCATGGGTAGCTCAGGCCTCCCTACAGGAAATATGCAGGACAGCTACCTGGGCCACGCCATCGGCCTTTATCATGAACTACAAAATGGACTCTTTTGCATTAGCAGATGCGGCATTTGGCCGCAGGGTGCTACAATCAGTAGTGAGGGCAGAAAATTCAACGAAACAATCTTAAACCCTCCCTGGGACGGCGACAGCTTTGGTACGTCCCAGCCTGGATGATGCCTCCACCAGTAGGGAGAAAGGGTGTTGGTCCTTACCTGAGACACCTCTTCTCCTAGATTGAAGGTTGTTCGGGTTTTTCCCTGCGTAGAATTGGAAGTATCTTCACGACGTTTCGATGAAGTCTCATTCATGATCTTCAGGTTGGTGCTTCCGGCTTGGTGCTTCCAGGAGCAATGTGAGGTCTCGGTCGGTTCCTCTTTTTAACTGCCAGTGGGGATTTGAACTGATTGGGTGGGAGCTTGGCTGCATTCTGATTGGGAGAAGGTGCATTCTGATTGGTAGGGGGCTTGGCTGTGCTTTGATTGGATGGGACTTTGGCTGTGCTCTGATTGGATGGGGGCACAACCAAGCCCCCACCCATACAGAACACGCCCCCATCCAATCAGAGCACAGCCAAACTCCCATCCAATCAAAGCACAGCCAAGCCCCCTACCAATCAGAATACACCTTCCAGAGGAGCGTGGGCGTAATTATATGCAGTAAAGAGCTCTCAGGTGCTGTTTGGGAGACGCCCTTTTTAGGTTATAAAAGGGTTGACTCTGGAGAGGCTCTGCGTAGCAATCAACAAAGGACTTAGGCCATCAACTCTAGTCGGGGATCCTGGCAAGCTGGATAGCTGCGTTTGTGTGTTCTATCTTTGTGAGTTCTGTCTTGGTGGCTTGCTGCCACAAAACCTCTTGTCTGTTGGTGTAATAAACCTTGTTCCCTTGTACTGTTCCAGAGTGTGTGTGCTGTGTGGGCAACGGAGGAAGGGGGGTCAGAACAGTTTGATTGCTACCCCAAACGTATCTCCATTCAGCTATGATGGAGCAACTTCAGGCGGAGAATGCTCTCTTCGCACAGCAACTTGCCTTGCTAATAGCGCAAGTTGCACAGCTGTCTGCTCCTGCCAACCCCCCACCCCCCCAGCAGCAATGAAGGAAATGCCCAGTGGCCATGCCGGATAAGTTTGATGGCAGTCCGAAACTTTTCTCGGCGTTCCTGGGCCAATGACGGTTGTTCATCGCCTTGAGAGCGGAGGACTTTCCCACCGACCAGATGAAGGTGGGCTTTGTGATAAGCTTGCTCTCAGGCACAGCAGCACGGTGGGCTACGCCTTTGCTGTCTCAGCCGAGCCCCCTGCTGGATGACTTCCAGGGTTTTTGCACTCATCTTCGGCTGACGTTCGAGGACCCCATCAAAGGTGAAACAGCCACCAGAGTCCTGAAAGAGTTGCACCAAGGGCGTGGTTCTTTACTGGACTACGTTACCGAGTTCCGGCTGCTCAGTCACGACTCTGAGTGGAATGAGCCAGCCCTTATGGATGCTTTTCAGGATGGCCTGTCAGAGGACCTGCAGGATGAGCTGGTGATAGTGGACAGGCCTCCAACGTTTGACGCGTTGGTTCATCTATGCCTCCGGATTGACGGCCGGCTGCAGAGGCGGAGGCCTCCCCGAGCGTCCTGGGAGGTGCTGAGAGTGCCAGTTCCACGAGAGACTCCTGTCCCACGAGAGGAGCCCATGGAGTTGGGTGCAGCCAGACCCCGCTTGTCACGCACGGAGATGGAGAGACGGCGTGCAGGGGGTTGTGTTTTTACTGTGGGGATCCGGGGCATCTGGCTACGGGTTGCCCCAAGAAGGGAGGTAGAGGGGCTGCACGGTCTACGGCCTCCCCTCAACGACGGACCTCCGTCTCGGGAAACGGGGAAAGCCCGATCTGAGGGAGACTTCGGGTCGGGCACAGGCCGGAACAGAGGCGGAGGGGCCTCCACGACATCTGATTCTTGCAGCGCACATTCTCTTGTCGGGTAGTCTGCAGGGAATTCCAGCCCATGCCTTGGTCGATTCCGGGGCTACCACGAATTTTATGGATGCAGCGTTTGTCACGAAATATCACGTCCCTCTGTGCCCGGTAGACCCTCCGATGCGAGTGGAGACCATTGACGGCCGGGTGCTTCTGTCTGGGCCCATCAAGAATGCCACGCAGCCTTTGTGCCTGATCCTCGGGGAGCATGAGGAGGCCATTCAATTTGCCAAGCTGGAGAAGTGTCAGTTCTGGCAGACCACCATCGAGTTCCTGGGGCACCGTATATCCCCTGAAGGAATTGCGATGGAGCCAGGCAAGGTGGAGGCATTACGAAGTTGGCAATCTCCTCGACGGATGAAAGACAATCAGAGACTCCTCGGGTTTGCTAACTACTACCGGTCCTTCATCCCCGGCTTTGCTTTCTTGACCGCGCCCCTCACTCGGCTCCTGCAAAAGAAAGTGCCGTTTCACTGGGGGTCCACGGAACAACAAGCGTTCGTGGCCTTGAAGCGCGCTTTTACAAAGGAGCCGATCTTGAAACACCCTGATCCCCATCGCCCCTTTGTAGTCGAGGCGGATGCGTCCGACATCGCGGTGGGGGCGGTGTTATTGCAGGCTCACGCCCCTGATGGCACCCTTTTCCCTTGCGCCTATTACTCTCGGAAACTCAATCCTTCCGAGCGCAATTATACCATCTGGGAGAAGGAGTTGCTGGCTATCAAGGCGGCGTTCGAAGCCTGGCGACATCACCTGGAGGGGGCCAGGCATCAGGTCGAAGTCCGGACAGACCATCGGAATCTGGAGTTTTTGAAAACAGCGTGGAAGCTCAATCAGCACCAGATCCGGTGGTCTCTGTTTTTTGCCCGGTTCCACTTCAAGGTCACGTATATCCCCAGTGCCTTGAACCAGAGGGCGGATGCCCTATCTAGAAAGCCGGAGTACTCAGACCCTGCTGACTCACTGCCCCCCCGGACGGTCCTACCAGTCGAGTCCTTCGCTGCAATCCAGAAACCCGTGGATTTACGGTCGTTGATACGGAATGCGCAGCGAAACGACGAGTGGGTGGAACAACGGCGGGCAGAGGTAGGGCTGACATCCCCGTGGACCTTTGACGAGGACCTTTTGAGGTATCAGGATCTACGTGCCTGCAGGACCGCTCCGTGGATTGGTTCTCTCCCAATGTCATGACACTCCGGCAGCGGGACACTTTGGCCTGTTCAAAACTTTGCACCTGGTTTCCCGTACGTTTTGGTGGCCTCGCCTGCGACACGACGTGCAGACGTACGTCACGTCATGTGTGCAGTGTCGACAGGACAAATCAGCGACGGGAGCTCCTCCAGGCTTGCTACAGCCATTGCCGACCCCGGACAGACCCTGGGGAGTCATGTCCATGGACTTCTTGACGGAACTGCCTCCGTCGTCCGGTTTCACTACGGTCCTAGTGGTGGTGGACATGCTCACCAAGGTGGCGCATTTCATCCCCTGCCGGAGATTGCCGACAGCCCGCGCCACTGCCCGCATGTTCATCCAGCACGTGTTCCGGCTGCATGGCCTACCTGACCGGGTCGTCTCCGATCGTGGTACACAATTCACGGCCCAGTTCTGGAAAGGGCTGATGGCCGCTCTTGACGTTCAAGTTTGTCTGTCCTCGGCGCACCATCCCGAAACCGATGGAGGAACGGAGAAGGTGATTGGGATTCTGGAACAATATCTGCGCTGCTTCATGAACCAGCAGCAGAACAATTGGGCAGAGTACCTCGCCGTGGCGGAGTTTGCGTTCAACAACTCGCAGCACTCCTCCACACGGACGACGCCTTTCATGGCGAACGTTGGGTACCACCCTCGTTTTTTCCCTCTCACCCCCGTGGACTCTCCGGTCCCCGCAGCGCAGGATTTCCTCTCTGAGCTTCAGGCGGTTCACCAGATGGTGCGCCGCTACTTGAATCAGGCGAAGGAGGATTACAAGCGGGTGGCGGACAGGTCTCGCCGTGCGGTGCTGGAATTGGCCGTGGGTGATCGCATGTGGTTGTCCACGCGGCATCTTCCGTCCCATCGGCCTACGAGGAAGTTGCACCACCGGTATCTGGGGCCGTTCCCTGTGGAGGCCGTTATCAATCCGGTGGCCTATCGCCTGACCCTCCCGTGCTCGATGCGAGTACACCCGGTGTTCCATCGCTCGCTCCTGATCCCTGAGCGGTCGGATTGTCCTCTCCGACGTCCCTCTTCGCCCCTGCCGTCGTCGCCTGAGGGGCACGCACGGCCATCGCACAGAGTGACCTGGATCCGTGACTCGAGATGGCTCAAGGGTCGGTTCCAGTATTTGGTCGACTGGGCGGACGAGGACTCGGACGGGGGGACCTGGACCGATGCAACGGCTGTGCATGCTCTAGCTTTGGTGCGGGCCTATCATGGACAATTTCCATCCCGACCGCATCCCGAGCGTCAGGCCCGGGGGAAGGGCCCTGCGGTGAGGGATAGTGTTGTGGCCCAGCCGGTGCCGCTGTCACCAGACTCCGAGAGTGATACTCCATACGAGTCAGCTCCAGAGGAGATGGGCGATCCTGGACAGGATTCGGAGGCGGAGCAGGAATCCGAGAGTCTGGTCGGCCACCAGGTGGCGCCAGAGGCATGGAGCAGCGGTGAGAGCCCGTGGAGGAGGGCTCCCGATGCCCTGCCTTGGAGCAGCGGAGAGGATAGTGACTCAGGACTCAGCAGGGCGTTTCTAGATGCCCGTTTCCGGCGCGCCCACAAACGCAAGGAGCGTGGGCGTAATTATAGGCAGTAAAGAGCTCTCAGGTGCTGTTTGGGAGACGCCCTTTTTAGGTTATAAAAGGGTTGACTCTGGAGAGGCTCTGCGTAGCAATCAACAAAGGACTTAGGCCATCAACTCTAGTCGGGGATCCTGGCAAGCTGGATAGCTGCTTTTGTGTGTTCTATCTTTGTGAGTTCTGTCTTGGTGGCTTGCTGCCACAAAACCTCTTGTCTGTTGGTGTAATAAACCTTGTTCCCTTGTACTGTTCCGGAGTGTGTGTGCTGTGTGGGCAACGGAGGAAGGGGGGTCAGAACACGTATGTATGTATGTATGTATTTGTGTTACAAATACAACACAAATATAAAAAGGTAACATTAAAAATAAAAATATGGTTTTCTGCCTGCATGGTCTTCTGTGATGAGCCGAAGGACAGAAAGAGGGAGTAGTGACCTTCCTCCCATATTTAGGCATACCAGGGGTTGTAACACAAATACATACCTATTTCCCTGGCTCAACTGATAAGGAGGCGAGCTTGTGGCTTAGTAGCTAAGACTCCTGCCTAAGATATAATACAGCCCAGGTTCAAATCCCAGTAAGGGTATGGCTAGCTGATGAGAGCTAATTAGCTCGAAATAGATCTATATTAGTCTCCCTTTATTTATTTATCAGTACAAATGCAACACAAATATAAAAAAGGCAACATTAAAAATAAAAATATGGGTTTCTGCCTGGATGGTTTTCTGTGATGAGCCGAAAGGACAGAAAGAGGGAGGAGTGAGCTCCCTCCCATATTTGGGCATACCAGGGGTTGTAACACAAACACACACACACACACACACACACACACACATAAAAATAAATAATAAAAATAAAAATAAAAATAAAAACTTGTCTTCAGATGGCGTGAGTTGTTCAAAGGCCTTGAATTGTGTGACTGACCAATACATTAGAATTCAGCAGGAAGGCCACCTTGATGTCCAGAGAAAATGAATATTGCACCTGAGACGGATGACGCATTGGGTCTGGAGTTTCTTCGTCTAAAGCTGAGTCAACCTAGCAGGGGCGTGGTTAAACAACGTTATCAGACCCAGTCCTCGCGATGAGTGGATGAAGGTTAAGCCAGCCTGGATGCTGCCTCCACCCTAGGAGAAGAGGCATCTCAGGTAAGGACCAACGCCCTTTTTCTCATTTTGGGATCTTGGATATCTTGGACCGTGTGCACAAGGAGTCATTCTGGCCAGTCTTGTAGTTTTCCAGCTGCCCTTCTAAACTTCCAAACTAATTCCTTTACAGGACGGCCAGCCTGCTGCAACCCTTGGATTTGCTCCTCTGCTTCCACATATTGGGCCACGTTGTTAACTCAGATGCACATTAATTGAACTAATCCATCGGCGTCTTCTATTCAGGAGCCACCTTGTCATGGAGCTCTGCTACCCATTTGGCTGCTTCCCCCTCGTTCATCCCCTCAGTTATTGCTGAAACCAGCTCTCAGTCGGAAGGGTACTGATCTCCAAATTGATCAACATGTGCCCAGATTAGATTTAGGAAGTAGGCTAGCTTCTCAGGGATCCCATCAAACGTCATTCGAAAACAAGAAGGTGCAGGAGCCAGCAGGCTGGTGCCTGGATTTGTGCGGGTGATTGGGCAGGTGCTTGAGGCTGGAGCCCTCATGCGCTGCTGCTCCCTGCGGCTGCAGTTGGGCAAGAACCTGTTGGGGCATTGCAGCTTGGGGTTGCTGTGTCGGTTGGGCCGGAACCACTTCAGGAGTCACTACTTGGGATGGCCCTGGCCAGTTATCTGAATCGGTGCCATCTGCTGGGGAGCGGCAGGCATCCACTGGTATTGCACCCATCCGTGGCTTGGGAAGAAAGCCTAACCTGGTGGAATTTTATTCGCAGGCTGCAACCCAAACATTGGTGGCTGGCTAGGGGGCAAAACCCCCCAACTGCTTTGCTGCTGGCTGGTTTAACCTCCCCATCCCGGTTGATGGGCCATCTGTGCCCCAAGGTGAAGGGGCACTACCATTGGTCTTATTCCAGTGGCAAAGCTTTGCGCTGACCAGCTTTCACTGTATGGAATCCCTGCTCCGATGCATTGCACCCGGGCAGGCGAACGTAAGCTGAGTCATGGTCAACCAGGGTGGTTCAGAACTAAAGGCAGGGTTGATTCCACTCATGTTAAGCTGTTTGAATTGGTCTGGAAGGTTGGTCAAAGACTGACTGCATGATGGTGGCGGGGATCCCCAATCTGTGGAACACCCAGTTGGCATCTGCTTTGATACTCTCCACTCATGGGTTGAGGCTGATCCCACACCCATCTGTGGCTACAACAGAAACTTATTATGGGAAGTGAATCTCATGGCTTGGTCTTGCGGAGTTAGTTCCGAATGCGAGGGATGCCTAGGAGCCAGCTCTTTGCACCTGGCACCTAGCTGGCATTCCCTCTCTGCAGCCTCCACAGCTTCCACCATGGCTTTGGAAACACATAGATGGTCTCAACATAGATAGGCAAACCATCATCTGCTGCTTTCTCCATGGGCGTCTTCTCTTCCTCCATCTTCCCTGAGTCTTTACGCCGGCCGGGTTTGGGTCAGTGCTGGGTCTCAGGACCCTGGACAGAACCACAAATTTTGGGTAGCTGGCAAAGTATTTTAATGGAGATTCAGGTTAATGTCAGGGTTCAAAATAGCATCCAAAAGTAAATCAGAGTCAATGGCAAAGTATTGCTCAAAGTTCCAATTTATTAAGAGAGCTATGTTGCACATCTGGAAAAACCCAAATCTGAAAGCTTCCCGGTTTTCCCCACATAGTTGAAATTTCAAGATCTTGCTCCAAGTCCATCACATGGTCCAATCTCCTATAGCCATGCTGGCAGTTCCACCCATCCAATTCCGGTCAGGTGCAGAGGTTGAAAGACAAAGGATGACCTTGGCTTTCTAGAAAGAATTTTGTTATGGCTACATAGTATGTAACTCCTTACAATCCCTCTCCCATTTTCCCATAATAGAAAATGCATATTAAAATAATAGAAAGTGTGGCAGGCCAAATATCCAAACGAAAATATGGCTGCAGGCCTGACAAGGGGATTTTGTCTCTGGGCAGTGGATGAATGATCTAGATTTAGGGGATATTTCTATTCAACCCTTGTCATGGTTTGATCATTTCCTCATCAGGCTTGACTTCCATACTGCTACCCCTCGCTGCAGGGAGGTGGAACTAACTAGATGGTTCTGCCCCAGGTGCCTGATGGACCCTGAAAGGTTCCTGATGGAGCTTGGGACTTTTCCTGAATCCCTTGCTCACACCTCGACCGAAGCCCTAGTGGAAACCTGGGATTGGGCGGCCACTGGGGCCTTGGATCGCATTGTGCCTTTGTGGCCTCTGACCTGGTGTTGATCCCGGGTGGCTCTCTGGTTTACCGAGGAGCTCCAGGAGATGAAACGCCAGAAAAGACGCCTAGAGAGTGGTTGGAGGGCCAGCCAGTCCAAATCTGATCAAGCACTAGTAAGAATTCATATTAAATCCTACTTAGTGGCGATAAAAGCGGCAAAATGGCAATATTTTTCTGCTCTTATCGCGTCTGCAGATAACTGCCCAGCCACCCTGTTTAGGGTGACCTGTTCCTTACTTAACCAAGGAACTGGGAAAGACCCCTTGCAGGGTAGGGCTGAAGAATTTGTTCAGTATCTGCAGGATAAAATCGCTCAGATCCGGACAGGCTTGGACCCTGATTGGGTAGGTTCGGATGAGTCGACGGGGATGAATCTTGTGGAGACAATCTGGGATGGGTTTGACCCTGTGACCCCCAAAGGCATGGGCAGGATTATGGGGAGACTCGGTGCTGCCACTTGTGTGCTAGACCCGTGTCCCTCTTGGTTAGTTTTGGCTTCCGGAAGGTGACATGAGGCTGGCTCCAGGCGATAATTATGACCTTTAAAGCGCTCCATGGCTTAGGCACAGGGTACCTGCGAGACCACCTACTGCCACCAATAGCCTCCCACCGTCCAGTACGATCTCACAGAGTTGGCCTCCTCAGGGTGCCATCGGCCAGACAGTGTCGGCTAGCGACCCCCAGGGGGAGAGCCTTCCCTCTGGAATGAGCTGCCCCCAGAACTTCGCATAATCCCCAACCTCCGGTCCTTCCGACGCGCCCTAAAAAGTTGGCTTTTTCAGCAAGCCGGCCTGGCCTGTTAATTTTATCTAATTTTTAAAATGTTAGTGTTATATTAATTGGGTTTGTTTTTTGGATTGTTTCTAATTTCCTTTTAACTTTTGTAATATGTGTTTTTTAATGCTGTACGCCGCCGAGTCCTTTGGGAGAAGGGCGGCATATAAATCCAATAAAACAAACAAACAATAAAACAAACAATAGTTTCAATCTAATTCTGAATGGGGTGTATATGTTTGTATGCTTGGGTATGCAGCTACTTTTAAAATACAAGCAATACAGACATTTTGGACAAATTTCCCTCCCACCAGACAGAAATCCAAGGTGTTCAGAACTTGCTGTCGCAACCACTCCCAAATATAACTGTTATGAGTACATTAAACTGATTACAATATAAATGAGACAAGAAAGAAAACTGTCAGCGTTCCAAATATCATCCAGAATTAAATCAGAGTTCAAGACATAACTCTCATCAAAGTTTCAATTTAATAAGACAGACATGTTGGTACATCTGTGGAAACCCGAATCTGAAAGTTTTCTGGGTTTCCACCCTGTTGGAAGTTCATGATCTTGTCCCCACACCCACAAGTCCATCACATGGTCTAATCTTCCACTGCTACGCTGGCATTTCCACCCATCTAGTTCCGGTCAGGTGCAGAGGTGCGGAGCTAAAGAATGACCTTGGGCTTCTAGAAAGGAATGTTTTATTTTAACAACACCACATTCTACTCCTTACTATCCCCCCTCCCAATTCCCCACTAATGAAACAGCATAGTAAAGAGAGAGAGAGAGTGTGTGTGGCAGGCCAAAGATCTGACAAAAACTTTACAATGAATTTCCACCCTCCCTCTTACTCTTTTCAGCTGTCTTCTGCGGATTGAAAAGAGTCTTTCAGACTTTACTTGTCCATCTCAGGGTCCTTTCTTTCATGTCTGCCAGGTGGCATGCTTGGTGGTAAGGCTAGTCAGTCAGGCTTGGGAAGGTCTGCTCTACTCTGGTTGCTGTGATGGCTTTCAGATGGAGGTCTGGATCCAAACCCAATTCCTGGCTCAATGAATGGAAGGTTTCCTCGGGAGGCAGCATTTAGATCCATGTGCTCTGCTTCCACAAGCTGCAGAGTCATCTGTGTAGGGTGAGGAAAGGCATTGTAGTAGAATAAGAGATGGAGAGATAGAGTGGGAGAGGGTAGAAACAACACATTAGTATTGCAGTTACTAAACAGATAAACTGGTAACAATATGGGGATATCACAAAAGAGAAAAGGGAGCTGGATTCACATGCTTCAGGAAAGAGATGAATAGGTAAAATTATTTAAACACATACAGTGAATGCAAGACTGAATTTTTTCTGTAACTGAATTTAAAACATTCTCTCATAACCTTGGGTTGTTACTTTAAAGTACAGAAAGGGAAGGAAAAATAATACTTCTCTTTACTCTGTTTTTGTTGGCCAAACAAACACAGGGCAAAAGCTCCATAAGATGGAAAAGTTGTTGGTATATGTAAGCAGAGATCTATCTATCTATCTATCTATCTATCTATCTATCTATCTATCTATCTATCTATCTATCTATCTATCTATCTATCTATCTATCTATCATCTATCCATTCATCCATCCTATCCTATCCTATCCTATCCTATCCTATCCACTATGTTGATAGTTGATCTATAGAAAACGTATAGAAAGTAATGTATTCCTCTAAGCTCCAAAAATTTTGAGAGAAAAAATCCACCTTTTTTTAATATTACCATTCTCCTGGAAGAAATGCATTCATTGCCCCCACCTTTTCTAACCAGAATGTGTGAGACAAAGAGGGAGGAATAAAAGTGAATGTAGGAAATCTCTTATTAATGCAGATTTTTGTTTTGAAAATTTTCTGTGTGTAATATTTTTTTTTGCTAACTCACTGGTTACATAGTATTTGAGATCTTTTCTGAAGGAATTATTTTCTGTTCGTCCTTTCTTAAATTAAGAAACATCTGCATTATATTTGTGGGTGATGGCTTTAGAGATTCTCTTTTCTACACCTTGGTAACGTTTGAATGTGATTTCTTTCTTTCTTCGTAAAGTCTGAGTGTGATTTCTTTCTTTGTGTCAAAGACCCAAGGGATGTAATTAATATTAACTGCTGGATCGCATGGTCAAGATAATGCAAATCTCATACGGTCTTTGAAATTATATCAGAGTAGGAAAGTCTTCTGTTCCTTTTAACCAATTTGTTCTGCTTACCACTTCTGCCTGAGAAGGGAGGGGCACAGTGGCATCCTATCCTTTCCTTCAGAAAAAAAGACAGAGCAATGAGCAATAGCTGGAAACTAATTAGGGACAGAACAAATCTAGAACTAAGGAGGATTGTGACGCTAATTAATCAATGGGATGATTGTCTCCAGAAACTGTGGGTACTACCTTACTGGAGGTTTCTAAGAGGAACTTGAACAATTTTTCAGAAAGGGATTGGACCAAAAACCTTTTAAGGTCCCATCCAATTCTGATATTCTGTTTTTGGTATGTGTGTGAGTATGTGTAAATTTTCAGTGATTTTCCTTTGCATTTTAGTTTGGATTTATCCTAAATAATGCATTGTCAAATGAATAATCCTATGAAATTTTATTTACAGCATGTGTTTTTAGAACTCCTTGCTACTGCAAAGAGATGTTTAATTGCTACATACTCTGTGTGCTCAGTTTGTTTTCCTTTTCCTTGGAGTCAAGGAGGGGAAGAGAAATCTTTATAGAGAACCAATTTGGTCTCATGTTTATGGCCACGGGCTACAAAACTAGAGAATTGTGAATTCAAATCATGCTTTGGCCATGAGGGTCAGCTGGGTGATTTTGGGCTAGATTTTTTTTTCACTCAGCCCTAGGAGGCAGGCATTGGGAAACCATGTCTGTATCTGTTGTCAAAGAAAAGCTGTTGGCCCCACCTAAACAGTTGTTTGCAACATGCTTTCCCTAGTATAGGTTACAACAGGGGAGAACCCCCAAATTTAATTTTTCAGGAAAACGTTATGGCAATTTTCCTGTTTTCTGCTTTGGAGGCTGTTCTAGTCCCCTAAAAGCAGTGGTGGGATTCAGCCAATGGTGAGTGAACCAGTTGTTAAGCTTCTGAGCAGCTTGGTGAACTGGTTGTTGGAAGAAATCATTAGGGCAGAGAACTGGTTGTTAAATTATTTGAATCCCACAACTGCAAGCAAAAGTTTTGTATGGGGAAAGTGGGAGGAAATATTTTGTCTTCCTATCTATCCTCTTGTTTTCTTGCTATGCTGCCTCCAAGAGTGATTTGAATATCATCTGCCTGAGACAACAGACATTCCAGGCATGGCTCACTGCTATCAGTGAAGCCTGTGTGCTTTATCTCTTAAAATCCTGAAGTGTAAAATTTCTTGAGTTACATTTCCCCCCTTAATATGGCATCTAATCAGGATGAAAGGGGGGAGGAGAAAATAACATTTGATAGAGCCTCCAATGGACAATGCATAGTCTATCTAATAAGGTGACCAACTTTTTTACAATGAAAAGGAGGACAAAACACGTTCTATTGTCCAAAATGCTAAGGTGACCAACTTTTTTACAATGAAAAGGAGGACAAATAAATTGCAAAAAATATATCGTAAATAAAGGAAATATTTTATTCATTGCAACAATAATACACTAAAATATGATATATGCATAATAAAAACATTTGCAACATTTTATATTGTAATTATGCTTACATGCCTGTTAATTATTATTCAAATGAGTACTTTTCCATTGAATTAATACTTTTTGTCAATGTATCATCTTCTAACAATATATTGGAAATATCTGAACAAGAAATATCCTTCATATTGAATTTTACGGCAAGTGCTGCAGCTAGAGTATCAACATTCAATCTCGATTTCTCACTTGTCGAAAAATCATTGACAATTGAAAAAAACTCTTTCAACTGCTGCATTAGTTCCAGGGCAGCACAACGTAAATTGAACAAGTATAAATAAATGTTCACATGGAATATGTTCATTCATTTTTGAAATGGCTGAAAATATCCACCCATCTTTTATCAATTTCAACATGTTGATTTTCCCATTGTATTAATTTTTTCAGAATTTAAATATACATTCAGTCTTCTAATTTCTTCAAAGAGACAATTGTCGTCTATTTTAATGTCTAGCATTTCTTTAGATAAAAATTCAACACAAGATTCAATATCTGTTCAATATACTTGCGATTAGTAAAAAAAAAAACACCATTAAAAACTGTTTAATAAAATACGTCACATAACGCGCAACAGATTAGCCTTCAAATATCGAAAAGGAGGACATGTAGGAGGACACTTTTCGAGGGAGGACAGAACTTACAAAAGAAGGACTGTCCTCCCTAAAGGAGAACGGTTGGTCACCTTATATCTAACAAAGGACAAATGTTTTTTTTCCCTTTTCTTCAACCTTTAGCTGTGGAAGCAATCCAGAAAATGATGAATACATTCTCATTGAACTTCCCAACTTTGTAAGACCTTATTCTGGGTATTATCAAGAATTTGGAAAGTATTAAATGTTTTTGCTTAATATTTAATATTTTAAATATTAAATAATGGTGGATCCCAGTCTTGCCTTTAGCTAAAGATGGCTGCATATAGTCATATCACAGTATGGGAGCATGCTCTGTAGATATGCTGATATGCTGCACTCTCCTGATTTGTCTTCCTAAGAAGAGAGGACAAGTCTACCTAGCAGCTTTTTCTTACATTGCATGATTATATACTTACACCTATCAAAAGTCAAGAGCCAACCATGGCTAGTTAAGTGCAATTAAGTTTGGATTTTTTCCCCATCTCTAACATTGTGAATTTGTTTGGACTTTGAAATTTAAAGGTATTTTATCAACAAGATCATAGGAGTGTGTTGAATCATGGCAAAATGAAGGTGGACACTTTTGAGTTCTTGTGAACTGTGGCTTGCACTCATTGTGTCTTTGACTTCTCTGGCACCTGTGGCAAAAGGCTGATGTCCAGGTGTCTTATCAGATTCCAAGACTGGAACAGCTCAAGTCAGTTATGACATTTATGACTTTTTAAAAGTTTTTTAAAGAACTGATTTGTCTCCTGTCTGACCATGGGTCATTCAAGCAAGGGAAACTGCGCATCTCACCTAATCTAACCAAGTGAACCCACAGGAGATGGTTTGCATATTCCAGGTATAGCAACGGAACAGCGAATGCTTGATAATATCAATATGGAATCTGAGTGGAAATATTACTAGATGTGTGATGAGTGTTAATAGTACCCTGGCTTCCTGGAACTAATGACTAGAGATTGTCTTTTGATTCAGTAGATTTTGATAGGAACCTATGCAGAGAAAGTACAGCCACTTTGGGAACAGTTCTCCACACTGTTGAAATCTATACAACAATGAACTTAGTTACCCCTTTTCCCTGCTGATCACTAAAAATGCTGCACGAACTGATCACCAGTTCAGTTACAAGATTGGCATTGCTGGGCTGCCATATGATTGATTGACTTTGTCCTAGAACTGATGCTATATTAGCTTACCAGAACATTGCGATGGTAAACATTTGGGCATTGGTTTGTATATAGTTATTTGTATGCTTTCATTTATTGTGTGTATTTTTTGTTCATGTTCCATATATTTGAAATGTATTTATAGGCTAACTGTATCTTACAGAAACCAATATGGTGAACCTCCAGGGAATAGTTGCAGAAGGGTGTAGCAGAATTGTGAGATAGTAACTTATGGGGATATCTGACCTTGTATTTACATTTTCTTTCTACAAAAGGATTTCTTGCTCCATAGTGCAGATGGACTGCATAGCATGGAATATGCTAAACAAGATGGCCAATATTACAACTAGGTCACCTATTGACTTTGATAGCTATTTTTTTCTCTCTCTCTTCAAATGTCCTCTACCTTGCTGTATGTTTAGAGCTAGCAGATTTCTGGATATGTATACTACCTATGGAGGGCATTCCTTTTTATTGAGAATTCTTTTAACTAATTTTTTCCCTAGATGCATCTTATTTCTTAGTTTCTAGGATGATACAGGATGATCTATACTTCCTGCATATATTGCATATCTCTCCACACAATGGTCATTTTTGTGGGGAATATGGCATACTGAATTTGGACTTTTAATGTCTCTGCTGCATTGAAATAATCACAATACCTCCAAAGGATGGTTAATTTTGGATATTTGGGCCTGCTGTTTATACTGTGTTATCTTATACATGGTATTTGCCTGGTTTGAAGCTCTTCAATTGGCTTTGCCCTCCTCCTCATTTCTGTAGTGCTTGTAATCTATGCCCATTAGTGTCAGTGCCATTAAGATATTACCTACTGGATTCTTCCCTATGTATCTATTTGGCCTCACATGGCCCTAGCTTTTTATCAGCAAAAGTGTGTATGCATTCACTACCGTGTTTCCCAGAAAATACGACAGGGTCTTATTTTCTTTTTACTTACAAAACATGGCCTTGGGCTTATTATAGGGGAGGACTTATTGTTTTGGAGTTGCCGGGCGGCTGCTCCCTTGCGAACTGGCTCCTGAAAAGCCGGGCACAGTCTCAGGGCAAAGCAGCCATGAGGTGACCAAGCTCACGAGCAACCGCCCGGCAAACCCCCTCTCCAGCCGGGCAGAGCGCCATTCACTGACCTAGGGGGTATCCCTAAGGCACCAAGCTACATGGTGCTCTGCCTGCTCCCCAGCTCCCGCGGCTTGGCACATTGGGGATACCCCCTAGGTCAGTGCATGGAGGTCTGCCCAGCTGGAGAAGGGGGTTGCGCACCTGTTCCACCCCCAGCAGGCATGCCTCCTAGCCTCAATATGTCCGGGCCCAGCTCTCCCTGCAGCAGCAACCACCGCTGCCGCACTCCAGCATAACATCTTCTCCGGTTCCAAACTCCAAAACTCGGCTGCCGAGTCTTCCAGCAGCGGCCGCTATAGGAGTGTGCTCTATGGTTGTGGGCTGGCTGCTGGAGGACTCTGTAAGAGTCTTCCAGACAGAGTCTTCCAGCAGCCAGTACTGTATATATACTAGTACTTAAAGCTTAACATATCTATTGTTATAACATTTATCTTCTTAATTTAACTTTCTAATACATTATTTTCATATTTATTTTCTAACCATTGATAGAATAGCTCCTATATATTGTAATAATCAGATTCTTCCTTTCCTTTAATTGGAAGAATCTAATCATTTCTGCACATCCTAATATTTTTAATCACATTTTCATCTGTGAGGATCTCTTCACCCAATTTTGTGCAAATACAATTCTAGCTGCAGTTATTACATGAATAATCAAATATATATTTTCTTTACTATATTTTTTGACATGATGCCCAACAAGAAGAGTTCAGGTTTTAGATCAATATGTTGCTGCATCTTCTAAAATCACATTCGAACTTTTGCCTAGTATTTTTTTGCTTATACACATGCATATGATAATACGATCCCAGTGTTTAGTGACATTTCCAACATTTAGTTGATTTGTCTTTAAATATTTTGCTAATATTTTGGATGATATATGCATACCATTAAAACATTTTATTCAAATTCTCCTTGTATGCAATTGACATTGTTAGTTTATAATTTTTATCCCACAGTTGCTGCCACTTATCTAATTCTATCGTATGCCCAAAGTTCTTTGCCCATGCTATCAGGTTTTTTACTTGTTGTTCTTCTAATTTAATCCACAGTAAATAGCTGTACAAATTTTTTATTGTCCTTTCTTCTGTTCCTATTAATATCTTATCCAAGTCTGTCAATTCCAAATAAAAACCATATAACTTAGCACCTTTTTCATATCTAGATTGTATTTGAAGTTGTGTATACCACACCATATCAATCCCTTGTTTTTCCAATTCTTGCTTCTTTTTAAATTCCCCCTTTCCTGACAAAAATATCTTTATATCTAACAACATTTCTCATATTGATAATATTTGGTGTGTTAGTGCTTCCGTTGTTGAAAGCCAAACTGGTATCTTCAAGTAATGTTTTTCTCTAATTTTCTCCCATACTACTAATAAAGCATTTCTTATATGTCTTTGAAAAAGGGCGTTGGTACTTACCTGATACGCCTCTTCTCATAGTGGGGGAGGAGTATCCAGGATGGGTTGACCTTGTCCTCTTTTGATTGGATTGAGTCAGATAAGCTCTTTTAGTCATGCCTTGATCACCAGGCTCCACCCAGTTATCAGCGAAGAACTCTATCCGACTCGCTGTGTCATCCACTCTAAACTTTTAGTTTCAAACCTTTATCTATTACTTCAACAGAACAGTTCAACAAACAACATAACAATTTCGTAACGTACCCATATCAGGGAGGGGCTACTCCTCCCCCACTATGAGAAGAGGCATATCAGGTAAGTACCAATGCTCTTTCTCCATAGTGAGAGGAAGGAGTCTCCAGGATGGGACGTACCAAAGCCTACACGTCCCTAGGGAGGGTTACACATTTGAGTATCTGCCCAAACTTATGCCTGGTGAGACCTCCCCCGCCTTGTGAACAGCCTGCAACACCCTACGTCCAAATGAGGCTTCTGCAGAAGCAAAGGAATCCAACTTGTAATGCCTCACGAATGGTGAGGGGGAGGACCCCTTGGCTGCCCTACAGATCTCAGATAGTGAGGCCTGCGTGGCCCAGGCCGCCAAAGTGGACGCGCTCTGTATAGAACGCACTGTGATAAACTTGGTGTCTGCTGACCCCGTGCCTGTTAAGCAGAAGCCATACAAATTCTTAACCACCTGCCTATTGTGGTGGAGGTCACCTTGTTCCCCAGGGATCCCCGCTGGAAGGAAGCAAAAGGGACTTCCGACTTTCTGTTCGGCCTGGTTCTTCTGAGGTAAATCCTCACAGCCCTCCTTACATCCAAGGTGTGCCACTTCCTCTCTAATGGTGAGAAGGGTCCAGGCAGAAATGTGCAATATCAGTTCCTGAGAACGATGGAAACAAGAGCACACCTTGGGAATGAAGGAGGAGTCCAACCTGGTACTACCCTGTCCTGGTGGAACATGCAGAGATCTTCCCTGGTAGACAGAGCCTGCAGTTCCGATATCCTCCTGGCGGAGGTGATGTCCACCAAAAAGGCCATCTTAAGTGTCCGGAACTTTAGAGAGACAGTACGGATGGTTCGAATGGAGGGGCTGTCAGAGCGTCGAACACCCTGTGTAAGTCCCAGGAAAGGTACCTGTGCACCGTGTGCAGTTTAAGATTGGAGGCCCCCTTGAGGAACCGCCTGATCATCGGATGGTGAGTCCGTGTCTGAGATCTACCATCCAGGAGTACCGATGAAATGGCCGAGACCTGTCTCCTAAACGTGTTGGGAGCCAACCCTCTGTCCAGCCCCGCCTGGAGGAAGTCCAGAACTTGTGCAACAGTGGCCCGGACTGGAACAAGGCCCCTAGAGATGCACCTTGTTGAAAGGGCCTGCCATGTAGCGCTGTAAATGCGGTCCGTGGAGGGTCTGCTAGCTGCCTGGATTGTCTGTATAACCCTGGGGGAGGAAGATCTTCCCTCAGGGTGCTCTGCTCAAGCGCTAAGCGGTTAGCTGGAGCCACTGAGGGTCCAGGTGTTTCAGTGACCCCTGACTGAGGGAGATCCTCTCCTGGGAGGTTCTCCAGGGCCTGTCCACCAAGAGGAATTGGAAATCAGCAAACCAAGGCCTTCGGGGCCAGTGTGGGGCAATCAGCCCCACCTCTGCCCCCTCCCGCAAGATTCCTTGTATGACCCTGGGGATCAGGGGTAAGGGTGGATAGGCATAGAGGAGCCCCCCGGGCCAAGGGCATCGGAGAGTGTCTACGTCCTCCACCCCCCATGTCCGGTACCTGGAGTAAAACCTCAGGAGCTGGACGTTGAGAGGAGTGGCAAATAGGCTGACCTCCAGTGGTCCTAAGCGCTCTGCCAGCTCCTCGACGATTGCTGGCTGCAGCTTCCACTCCGAATTGTCCACCTCGGTCCGGCTGAGCCGATAAAGTGTTTGGTCCTCGAACTCAGGACTTGGTTCATGTGTTAAGTTGTGAAAATCTGTTTGCATGGGTGTCTTTGTTGTGTTAGCATCTTTCATGTTGCAATGATGCAAAATGTGGTCAATTTTCTCCTCTTGTGAAAGACAAAACCCCCTTTGTGTTTTTTCAATCTGAACACCTAAATAAGTGCTAATGTGACCTAAAGATTTCAATGTGAACTATCTCTGCAAACTTTTAGCAAAAATCTCACTCATTTTCTTATTTGGACCAATGTAAACAATATCATCAACATAAACAAGAATTATCTTATATGCATTGTTAGATCTTTTTGTGAACACGCATTCATCAGTTTTGGACTTAATAAAGCCCATTGAATTTAGTTTGTCAGTAAGACATAAGTACCACATTAAACCTGACTGTTTCAGACCATAAAGACTTTTGTTCAGGAACCAGGTATCACCTTCTTGCTGTTGGAATCCTGGAGGGCTTCTTACGTAGATCTCTTCATCTAGGTCTGCATGTAGATAAGCTGTGTCCACATCAAATTGGAAAACTTCTAAACCAAGAATAGTTGCAGTGGTTAAAGCAATTTTTACACTCTCAGTTCTGACTGTTGGTGAGTAAGTGTTTGTGTAGTCCTCAGGATAACGTTGAGCGAAACCCTGAGCTACAAGTCTGGCTTTGTACAAAGACTCACCATTCGGTTTCTTCTTGATTCTGTAGGCCCATCGAATGCCAATGACTTTCTTGTTTGCTGGAGGTTTTGCAGGTGTAAATACATTAAGTTTCTTTAAACTGCCCATTTCATCCTGCATTGCATCATTTATTTATTTATTTATTTATTAGGCTTATAAGCCGCTCCCTCTCCTCGAAGGGACTCAGGGCGGCGTACAATAAAAAATACATATCACATGTTGCACGGAGGAGGTATAAAAAACTACATCAATTATTACATTCATAAAATAACACAATAACAATAAAGTTAAAAAACATTAAAATACCCTAAAATACCCTAAAATTTAAAATTGCCAGGGGGATTAGAAGATAGAGCTATAGATGAGTCAGGCTGCCTAGTTGGAACAGGTGGGTCTTGAGATTCTTGCGGAAGGAGCGGAGATCAGTAGTAGTCCTAATGTCGGGGGGGGAGGTCATTCCAGAGGCCTGGGCCCATCACAGAGAAGGCCCTGCTCCTGGGCGCCGCCCTCTGGCACTGCTTAGTGGACGGCACCCGGAGGAGTCCCTCTCTGTGAGAGCGAATTGGTCGCAGGGATGTATGGGGCAGGATGCGATCCCGCAAGTAACTAGGTCCTGTGCCATGGAGCGCTTTAAAGATGGTGATCAACACCTTGAAACGCACCCGGTAGACCACAGGGAGCCAGTGCAGCTCGCGCAGGAGAGGTGTTATATGGGAGTATCTCATACTCCCCATAATTGCCCGCGCGGCCGCATTCTGGACCAGCTGTAGTCTTCGGGTGCATCTCAAGGGGAGCCCCATGTAGAGAGCGTTGCAGTAGTCCAGACGGGACGTCACCAGCGCATGAGTGACTGTGCGAAGGGTGTCCCGGTCCAATAGGGGGCGCAATTGGCGCACCAGGTGAACCTGGTGGAACGCCCCCCTCGCCACGGCTGCCACATGGTCGTCCATAGACAGCCGGGCATCTAGGAGGACGCCCAAATTGCGCGCCCGCTCCACGGGGGCCAGTTGCTCGCCCCCAATGGCCAGCGATGGAATCCACTGGTTGAACCAGGGGGCCGGTAGCCATAGCCACTCCGTCTTGGAGGGGTTGAGCTTAAGTCTGTTGCCTCCCATCCAGACCCGTACGGCTTCCAAGCACCGGGACATCATTTCGACGGCCTCGTTGGGGTGATTCGGGGTGGAGATGTACAGCTGCGTATCGTCAGCGTACAGATGGTATCCCACCCCAAAGCCACGAATGATCTCACCCAGCGGCTTCATATATGTGTTGAACAGGAGAGGCGAGAGGACCGACCCCTGCGGCACCCCACAAGTGAGCGGCATCAGGGTCGACCTCTGCTCCCCTGCCAACACGCATTGCGTCCGGTCGGAGAGGTAGGAGCAGAACCACCGCAAAACGGTGCCCCTTACCCCCAGCCCCTCCAGACGGTGCAATAGGATACCATGGTCGATGGTATCAAAAGCCGCTGAGAGGTCTAATAGGACCAGGATAGAGGAACAACCCCTATCCCTGGCCCTCCAGAGATCATCTACCAACGCGACCAAGGCCGTCTCTGTGCTGTGCCCGGGTCGGAAGCCGGACTGGCGCGGGTCTAGATAATCAGTTTCCTCCAGGTGACGTGGGAACTGTTGGGCCACCACACTAAAAAGGGAAGGTTGGAGACGGGACGATAATTAGCTAGCTCAGTTGGGTCCAGAGAAGGCTTCTTGAGTAAGGGCCTCACAACCGCCTCTTTCAAGGCGGCTGGTAAGGACCCCTCACTCAGTGAAGCGTTCACTAGTCCCAAGAGCCAGCCTCGTGTGACCTCCCAGGATGCCAGTACAAGCCAGGAGGGACACGGGTCCAATAAACATGTGGTGGCTCGCAGTCGCCCACGCAGCCTGTCCAAATCATCGGTGGCAACAGAGTCAAACTCCTCCCAGAATGGTCTCTCAAGACTCGCCTCGGACGTCCCCCCTAGCCCACTGAGGGGGACCCATTCCCTCCGGATTTGAGCGATTTTATCCTGCAGATATTCCCCAAATTCCTCTGCCCTACCCTGCAAGGGGGCTTCCCGCGGCCTCTGTGACAGAAGGGAGCGGGTCACCCAAAACAGGGCGGCAGGGCGGTTGTCTGCGGACGCAATAAGAGCGGCACAATGTCGACGTTTGGCCACTTTTAATGCCACAAGGTATGTCCTTACCATTTGCCATACCATTTGTCTTGCTCCGAATCAGGAAGCTGTTTGATTTATGTGAATGTATCAGGAGGAAGAGTAACATTGCAAATCAAAGGCAAAGGTGTTTTTGTCAGTTGCCATGAATATCGTTGTGGAGGGATTCCTTTTGTGACCCTCTTGGAACGTCTCGGAACAACAGTCCATTCTTCTTCTTCTTCGTCCTCATCCTAACGTTCGTCGCTAGCATCAGCATCCACGGCTTGCGAAGACGGAACATCAGGTTGTGAAGAACTGGTAGAAGGAATATCTGCCTGTGAACGTTGGTCATCAGGCTGCGTGGCATCTTCAACACCATCTCTAGGAAAATAAACTCCAGGATCATTGGAATTGATCCTGGACCAGTCAATATCTTCCTCAAAATTAGCAGATTGTGAAATGACAATTACATGTTTAGGATCAATAAATTTGCTCCATTTTGAATTATCATCAATACCCATAAATCTCAGTCTCTTTGCTACTGGACCTCCTTTTCTTCTTTGAGCTAAGGGAATGTTCACCATAGCGTATGAACCAAAAATGTGGAGGTTCTGGAGATCAGGCTTGTAGCCATACATCATGAAGAAAGGTGTCTGATTGATTACACTGCTCCAAGTACGGTTGACAATGTAATTTGCATATTTGATTGCTTCACCCCAGTATATGTTACTGAGATTGGCATCTTCTAGGAGTTAACGCATCATGGTTTGTAGAACCCCTTGTCTTCTTTCTACGACTCCGTTATGAGCCGGTGTATATGGAGCGGATGTCTGATGAAGAATTCCATTCTTACGCATCCAGTCCTGAAAACGCTGAGACATGAATTCTGCACCACGGTCACTCTGGATTCTGGCGATGCGAATTTGGTATTGGGTAGAAACAAAAGTTGCAAAGTCTTTAAAGATCTGAAAGGTCTCAGATTTCTCTCTCATGGGATATACAAATCCATATCTGGAATGATTATCTACAATTGTTAGAAAATACTTTCTGCCACCAATTGTTGGTGGGAAAGGACCATGTCAGTGTGTACCAAATCAAAAATGCATGTTGACAGGCGTGTAGCGTGTTTGGGAATTGCAGCTGCCTTGGATTTAGCTTTCCTGCAAACTGCACAATTCAAAAACACCTTACACTCCTTTAGATCCAAACCTTTTGCGAACTCCGGCATCTTTCTAAGAACACGGAAACTGGCGTGCCCCAATCTATGCCACTTGTGGATACACCTGGAATGCAAAGGTTTAGCAGTTAGTGAATTCTCAACATTAACAGTTTCATGTGGAATCTCAGGCTTGCTGAGAGCAACCTGCTTCTTTTTTCTCTGTTTGTTGGCTTTAGGAGCCTTTGGAGTAGCAGCGGGTTCTCTCTCTGAACCAACTCTCTCTGGGCCCGTGCTGTCCCTTTTTGGAGTTTGCATACTTGCCTGTGCTTTTGGTTTTAAGTAATAAACACCACCAATTAACATGGTTTCAGCAACAATATCTCCATCTTTAACTATGTAACTTGCTTTCTCGAGGTGGTGAATCTGGAACTTTAACTCTCTAGACAAGTGACTTTGACTAAGCAAATTACTGGTTGCTGAAGGTATGTAATAAACATCAGGGATGAATGTATCGAGCTCTTCAATGTAAACAGTTCCTTTTCCCATGACCTTATAAGTGTGGTTTGAAAAAGAACAGAGTTCTCGATATTCGGGCTCGGGCTCGCCCATCTCTGTGAAAAGTTCCTTTCTGTAGGTAACATGTAAAGCTGCTCCACTATCTAAAGTCCACAAAAGACGTCTATCGTATTCTGGATCAGGTTGTGGAATGTTGATTATGGCCAATGTTGCGAGTGGAGGTTGTGGAGGCCTTGGACCACGATGACCTTGTCTTCCACCTCTACCTCTGCCTCTGGAGTCTGTTCCTCTGGACTGGTATGTGACAGGAGCTGGAACTCGTTGGGGACAATCCCGGGTGTCATGTCCCATATGGCTGCAGATGTAGCATCTTGGCATCCTTGGAGCGTAGCCTCTTCCTCGGAAGGGACGTCTAGCTGGAGCTTTTGACACTGGGGGTCGTTGCAGATGAGGTGTAGCTAATTTAATAGCTTCTTCCTCAATTAAAAGTCTGCATACATGATTAACAGTGCGTTGAGCAATGGGCACGTGATTAATCTTTGCAATGGCATCTTTCCATTCATAATTCAATGAGTTAATGATGATGCTGATCATTTGGATATCATCAATAACATAGCCACTTTCTCTCAATTCACTTCTCATTCCTTTCAGTTTGGTCAAATGTCCACCAATTTGTTCACCAGGTTTCAACTTCGAACCGTGGAACTCAGACATGAGCAAACATGAAGATTCAATTGAAATGGGTCTGTAGCAATCTTCCAAAGTAGCCCAAATTTGTTGGGCTGTTGCATCAGGTGGGAAAGTAACCTGCAATTCAGTATCCATGGACATCAACAATGTTGTGCAAGCCTTAGTCTCTAGGTCTCTTATTGCAGGAGTCCATGGTTGGGCAGGAGGATTAAACACCATACAATGGGTACCTTTTCTGCGAAGCAAGAGTGCAATCTCACTGGCCCGTACTTTATAATTCTGTCCTGACATCTTTAATCTGGCCTCACCAGTCAAGGAGTGACAGAAGGTGCCTATTGAGGAATATGCATTTGAGCAGGTAAATATGCTGGTTGTTGAACCAGGGGGCACTGTAATTGGACCTGTGGTCTCTGTTGTATTACAGCTGGAACTGGAGCTTGGCTTGATTGAGGGGCTGGCATTTGCCTTTGCTACATTAAGTTTTGCCTTGTTCCATCTAGGAAAAATCCAACACCACCAGGGGGCGTTGGAAGATTGAACCTTTGGAGGCATTTGCATTGTTGCTTGGACATCTGGATGAGCTACAGATAAATTTGACCAAGACTGTCGCAATGCCCTTAACTGCTGCTGTAATAAATTACTTCCGCCAGGAGATGGCAGTGCAGCATCACTTTTCAGCTGTATCAAATTTGCCTGTGTGGCCAAATCTGGAGAACAAAGGAGATCACGTGGCCTCTGTGACGTGTACATATCTCTCTGTTCTGATTTGCCTGACAAAGTATCCACCAGGGTGTGTGTCTTAGGCTGTGAAGAAGAGGGCAAGATGGCATCCTCAGACATTTTGGAAATGGGGAAACCCCTCCTACTTGCCTCTAATCTTTTTTCTTTGGCTTAAAAAAGAAAAGTCAAAAAAGTCAAAAAAGTCTATCTGGTCACCATAGCTTTTCATATCTTGCTCAGGGCTTGGGAAGAATTCATAAGTTTCTTTTTCTACTTGAGGGTGGAATTCTTCTGCCAGCGAGGGCTTTGGCCACACATCAATTGTTTCATAATCTTTAAGAGATATTTGGGAGTGGATTTGCTCTGGCAAGGAACGCTTTGGTTTAGCCCCGAGCATTTCATCTCTTGGAGATATTTGGGAGCATGCATAATCAGAAGGAAAAATAACTGACCTCGGTCTGTTTGTTTCAGCTTCGAAAAGAGCTCTATCTCCTGTGTGAGATGTTCCTCCCATGGTAGATTCTCCTCTTGGCCCGGTTCGGAGACTTGGAAGCCAGTTTGAGAAATCTTCCATTTCTGTGTCAGAGGGAAGGGACCCCTCAGAATGTGCTTCATTTCTGTCTTTTTTCTTTTTCTTCCTCAGCATGGTTAGGAAGATGATTTAAGCATATCTCAGTAGCTATAAATCATTCTCTTTCCTAATTACGCTAGTTGCATATCTGTTGGAGATAGCTTAACAAGGAAGAAGGCTGTTAATTATTGAAAACCATCCTCTGCTACCAATACGAGAAGGAATGGAAAGTTTCCCTTCCACCTTCGATTGAGATGCGGATCGCCAGCCCTTCCCAGAAGCATATCTCTTGATAAGAAATAAAACGCGATAACATGTTCTAATGAAAACAAACTTTAATATGAAAATAAAATAAAACAAATCTTTACTATCTAAATTAATTACATCTCTGCAGAGCTATGTGCCTGCCTCGTGGCAGGCGAACAGAAGATCAGAAGTCTCTGCGGAATGTGTGTGAGCAGGCGCAGTAAATCACTTGCTGATAAGACCTGTGACCTGCGCAGTAAATCTTCAGCGCTAGAAAACAATTAACGCGGTGACGAGATCTCCGAACAACTGAACTATATCTTTCAGAGATCTTGGCGCACCGGGGAACTACCAGAGGATTGCTGATGTGGTTCCCAACTTCAGAAAGGGAGAAAAACAGATCCAGAGAACTACAGATCTATCAGCCTGACCTCACTACTAGGAAGATTCTGGAAAGGATAATCAAGTAACAAAGTAGCAAACACTTAGCAGCAAACAAAGTAATAGCCAAAAGCCAATATGGGTTTGTCAAAACCAGATCATGCCAGCCTAATTTTATTGCATTCTTTGGTAATGTGACAAATTTAGTGGACCAAGGGAATGCCGTCGATATAGTACTTGGACTTTAGTAAGGCCTCTGATAAGGTAGACCATAACCTACTACTAGATAAAGTAGAAGAATGTGGGTTAGACAGCATCACAACAGATGGATTTGTAACTGGTTGACCAACTGCCCTCAATGTGTAGTCCTCAATGGAACTGCAACTTCATGGAGGAAAGTATGCAGTGGAATACCCAAAGGCTCTGTTTTGGGCCCAGTACTCTTCAACATCTTCATCAATGATTTGGATGAGAGTGTTAGGTATGTAAGCTAAGAGTTGGGTTAGCAATATATAAGCCATAATAGTAGTACTGTTTCTTTAAGTACCGCTGTAAATGTGATTGGATGCTGTTACCTCAAGCGGCCATAATATGGAGCCAGAATGACTGTTAGCTCTCTGTTTGCTGATTGGTGGGGGAACTCATCAAATTGCAGCTGACACCCAGCTGGAAGGGATAGCCAACACTCCAGAAGATAGGCTAAAGATACAGAAGGATCTTGACCCATTTGAACATTGGGCACTATCTAATAAAATGAAATTCACTGGTGAAATGAATCAGGTTCTACATTTAGGCCACAAAAACGAAATGCACAGGTACATACTATACTATACTATGTGGTACCTTGCTCAACAGTAGTAACTATGAAAGGGATCTTGGAGTCCTAGTGGACAACCATTTAAATATGAGCCAGCAGTGTGCAGCAGCTGCCAAAAAAGCCAACACAACTCTAGGCTGCATAAAAAGAGGGATAGAATCAGGATCACGTGGAGTGTTAATACCACTTTATAATGCCTTGGTAAGGCCACACTTGGAAAACTGCATCCAGTTTTGGTCACCACGATGTAGAAAAGATGTGGAGACTCTAGAAATAGTGCAGAAAAGGGCCACAAGGATGATTAGGGGACAAAACATATGAAGAATGGTTGCAGGAACTGGGTATGTCTAGTTTAATAGAAAGAAGGACTAGGGGAGACATGATAGCAGTGTTCCAATATCTCAGGGGTTGCCACAAAGAAGAGGGAGTCAAACTATTTTCCAAGGCACCTGAGGGTAGAACAAGAAGCAATAGGCGGAAACTAATCAAGGAGAAAAGCATCTTAGAACTGAGGAAAAATTTCCTGACAGGAAATGCCCCAACACTGGAAGTCTTTAAGAAGATGTTGGGACTTCCGGTTCCGGCGGCTGACGGCGACGGGCAGGGACTGCTCGCCCCGCACATCCCCGGTGGGCTCCCCACTCCTTGGGGGGCACAGGACGCCCCGCAGAGGCGTTCTGCCGGAGGAGCGGCACGGCGGGGGGACCCCTGGATCAGCGGCGGCTGGCGGGGCCCCCCGCTTCGCTCCAGGCACCGAGGAGCACGAAGGGGAGACGCTCCGGCGTCTTCGCTGAGAGGCTGTGCGGAGAAAAAGAAAACTGAAGGATGCGTCGGCGGAGCGGTGAGGCGTAGACTTCCTCCATCCCTATTACTAACTTAAAAACTTGTCAGTTGTGCAAACTTTTTTTTCAATTTGACTTGGAGAGGCGCGGCTGGAGGGAAGGGGGATTTCCCCCCCCCCTCGGACAAGCGGCTGGAAACAAGTGTGCTCTCAGCCCCAAGGGAAGGAGGAGGGGGAGAGCCAAACCAAAGATGCCACACCCTAACTAAGTAGATTTTTGGACTTAAACCTACAAAATAATGAGATCTGGAAGCTTTGGGATTTTTTGAACTTTGAAAACTTTATTTGTTGCCTCGAAACCCGAAGCTGGCAGGGCAAGATGGCACACTTCCGTTGTCTTTATGAAATGTGAAACTTGACTCCACCTTCCAAACTTCAGGCTTCCGGTCTTTGTCTCCGTGCTACTCGGATAACTCTCTTGTTGATTGTTTGCTTTTGAACTCCTTGGAGTGAAAAACTTTTGCTCATCTGCCAGGGTGATTAGAAAATTCCCCTCTGCCTGGACCCTTTGTCTCCTGGACTCTCTTGGCTGTTCTACTCTTCTGACTGATCCTTCTCTATACTGACTGGACTCTTTACATCATAAACAATGGCATCTAAAAGACCACCTCCTGGAAAGTCAGGCTTTGCTGCCTCTGCCCCAACATCTGCAACCTCCAGTCCTAGCACACAATCAACGTTAACAGCCTTCAAGCAACCTAAATCTACGGACCTGGAGTTTCATCAAATGTTTCAACAAATTCTACAGGGACAAGAGGAAATAAAGAGACAACTGAAGGAGATGAAAGAAGAAATTAAAGAGAACCAGGATAAAATTAATAAGAACTCACAGAGACTGGATCTTTTGGAGGATGGGGCGGCTGAGATGAGGGGGGGGGGGATAGAGGGTGTGCAGAAGGGAAACAAAGAACTTGACACCCAACAAATGAAAATAGAGTTTGAGAGAATGTCTTTTTATCTTAGATTCCAAAACGTGATGGAGACAGATGATGAAAATATAAGGGACATCATGACAAACATTTTGGCTGAGTATATTCAGAAGGAGAAACAACAGATGGGGTGGGAAATAGACCTGACTTATAGAGTGAACTCAGTTTATGCTAGAACACACAATGTTCCCAGGGAGGTACACATTAAATTTCTTAGGAAAAGTACAAGAGATGAAATTCTGAATGCACAAAGGGGGAAGCCCTGACATACAAAGATAAGGAGATAACCATTCTGAAACAGATCCCCAAGAAAGTGAGGGAAAAAAGAAAACATTATTCGCAATTGGCGAATAAATTATACCAGAAGGGGGTGTGGTTTAGATGGTTGATGCCTGAAGGTATGTTAATATTCTGGGAGGAGACAAGAGTTAGGATTAATACACCCATAGAGGCGCAGGCCTTTATGGAGAAAAATAAACTACTCCTAGAAAAACCAGATGACTCCTCAACAGACATACAAGACACAGGAGGGGCCGGAGCTCTGCCAGCGGGGGGAGATGGGGCAACACCGAGAAAGCTCAGATCACACAAATGAGTAAGAAAAGTCACCTGATATAAACTGATCGAAACTACCAATTGAATTTACCACACTGACTATATGTTATTACTTAATATTGAATTTTATGCAAATGTATACTATGAGTTTGGAGGGGGGGTGCACCTACCGTATTTCGCAGCTGCCAAAATTTGTAACTTTTCCCTTACCTTTCCCTTTTGTAAAATATAAAAAAACCAATAAAACTTTGCTTAAAAAAAAAGATGTTGGATAGCCATTTGTCTGAAACGGTATAGGGTTTCCTGTCTAGGCAGGGAGTTGGACTAGAAGACCTCCAAGGTCCCTTCCAACTCTGCTATTGTATTTATTGAATAGAGATTTTGCATCTTTGCTTACAAAATTACATAATGCTAGTTTGGAGACTCTTCAGCCCCTCCAGTAGGGCTGCCTGCTTTAGAAGCGAGGACTTGATTCCTGCCTGTGTCTTCCAAGCTGCAGGGGGCCGCCATCTTGGGCCACATGGGGCCTCTCCTCCCCCTTCTTTTCAAGTGGCTCTGCGGGGCAAATACAATAGCCCTGCCCTCAGGACTTTGAAACAAAAACAAATGGCTTGTGCTGCTAATAGCTGGCTCTCACCTGTGGCCTCCTGCTATTAACAGCCAATTGCTGAGAGCCTTCTGCCCCCCTCCCTTTCTTTTCTCTTCCTTAAAGGGGAAGTTTTTTTCCTTAAAGGGAAGACTTTCTTAGGGGAAGCCTCGCAATATCTGAGCCTGAGCCTCGTTGCCCTGTCTGGCCTTCTCTGGCTAGGCAGACCCTCAGAAGAAGATTGGGCGGGGCTTGCATAATCATGATAACAAGGAGCTGGAACACAGGAGGGCAAAGGCAAAGGGAATTCTCACCTGGAGGGAGGGGTCTTCTTCTGCAGCCCTGCCAGATGAAGAGAAACCTGGTAATCTTTCCTCAGGTTCCAGGCGGGGTGGTGGTGTTGTTTCTTCCTGCTGCTGGCCTTGTGACAGATGCCTTTCCTACTTGGAGGTAGGCTTCGGGGGGGGGGTTGATCCACCGCCTGCCTCTTTAGCCTCCGTGATGGAGATAATCCTCCTCTTGGCCTTTGCTTGCCTCCCCCGCCCTCGGCTAATGCCTCTGCGATGGTCTCTAACCTTTTTAAGGGCTCCTCAGTGTATCCGGTGGTTGCTGCTACAGGGCTGAGAGCTCGGCTCCTGCCGGCCTCCTCTGAGCTGCTGGGGGCCGCCATCTTGCACCACTTGGTTTCAAAATGGCCCCCAACTCCAAATTCAAAAGGCTCCTCTTTGCTGGAGCACATGGAAATGGCTTGTGCCTTAGTAGGCTGCCATGCGGCTTCTGCTGCCGCTGGGGGTCTCTCTCTCTCGCCTCCCCCTGCCTCCTGCAGCTCTTTCTGAGCTTCTCCTGCTATCACCTTGTTCTCTGGTGGTCACTGCCAGCGCAGGCACTCCGGAGCGTTTTAAAACGCAGTGGTTCGTCGCTCAACCCCTGAGGGGAGCGCTCCGGTACCCTTAGAGCCTCCTTGGGCATTCCCCATGCTGCAGGGGCCTCTGTGGAGCTCGCTTGCCTGTCTTTGGTGAGAGTCTTCACTTAGCGCCCTGGGTCTCACTCTGTGACCTGGGCTGCGTGCCGCCTTAGCAGTTGCTGCATGGGCTTTCTACCCCCACAGGGGGGTTCCTCAGCCTCTGGTGATTGATCAGGCAGTGTGGAGGCAATTCTGATCGCTTTTGCAGCGATTTAAAATTTCCTTTAAGTTTCTTCAGGATCTCATGATGAACACAGCCGTCCATAGATAGACTGAGTCGATAACTGGGTGGAGCCTGGTGACCAAGGCATGACTAAAAGAGCTTATCTGACTCAGTCCAATCAAGAGAGGAAAAGGTCAACCCATCCTGGAGACTCCTCCCCCTCACTATGGAGAATAACTATGCATCTTGTTTTTCCCATACCATAAAAAGGCATGCCAACCCAATTACAACTTATGTCCCTCCAATGTCAATAATCTTGTATTTCTCAACACAATCCATTCTTTCATCCATGTTAATACTGCTGCCTGGTAATATAATTCCCAATTTGATAGTCCAAACCCTTCTCTAGTTCTTGTGTCTTGTAACATTTTTAAATTGATTCTCGCTTTCTTCCCCTGCCAAATAAATTTCATTATTATTTTATTGAGATTTTCAAAATATTTTTTTCCAATTTTATCGGGATCGTTTGGAATAGAAACAGTAATTTTGGTAGTATGTTCATCTTAATTGTTGCTATCCTTTATATTAACAATAATTTTTCCATCTCTCCAAATCTGTCTCAGTTTTTCTTGTCAGTTTATAGTAATTATGTTCCTTAATCGTTACACATCTTGCTGTTAGTTGGATCCCTAAATATCTTACTTTTTTAGTGATATGAATATCTAACTTCTTCATTAACTCCCTTTTCTGCTCCTCTGTAGTGTTTCTCACTGGTATCTTAGTTTTCTCTTTATTAATTTTCATCCCTACTACCTCACCATATTCTTCTACTCATTCTAATAATTTTGGCCCTGTTTCTTTCAGATCTTCCAAAATGAACACCAAATCATCTGCAAATGCCTGTAATTTATATTCTTCCTTTTTTACTTTCATACCTTTTATCTCTTTGCCTGTCTTATATTTCTGTTTAATACCTCCAACGTCAATACAAATAGTGGTGATAAAGGACATCTGTAGCCAGTTCCTTTTGAGATCTTTGGCCTGTCCCACTAATATTCTATTGTACTATGTTGTTTCATTAGTGGGGAATTGGGAGGGGGAATAGTAAGGAGTAGAATGTGATGTTGTCAAAATAAAATTCCTTTCTAGAATCCAAGGTCATCCTTTGTCTCTATACCTCTGCACCTGACTGGAACTGGATGGGTGGAACTGCCAGCATGGCAGTGGAAGATTGGACCGTGTGATGGATTTGTGGATGTGGGGAAAGATTATGAACTCTCAACTGGGTGGGGGAAACCCAGGAAACTCAGATTCAGGTTTTCCCAGATGTGCAAACATGACTCTCTTAATAAATTGGAACTTTGAGCAATACTTTGCCTTGGACTGTGATTTAATTTTGGATGTTATTTGGAATCCTGACAACATCCCTGCCTTATACCTTTCATAATATTAACCTTTTCCATCATATCTCTGTTTACCATCACCTTTGCCAATTATTTATAATAAATCGTCTTAATCATGTTTATAAATCTCTCCCCAAAATCCATCTTGTAATTACATTAGCATGAATTGCCAATTCACATCATCAAACGCCTTTTGTACATCAAGAAAAATCAACGCCATTTGTTTCTCTGGATGACATAATCAGAATCTGAGGAAATTCTGCTGATTAATTTGATAAAGACCAGTATTACAATAGTGAAGCACTAAATTTAAGTAAAATGACTTTGACATGTATTTCTAACCTGAAATTCATACTAAACCTGTCCGTTGTGCACACACCCAAATTATGCTAGAACATTAACTACTACAACTGCAAGTAGCATCATGTTCTAAAATATTCAGTAAATGAGGAAAACAAATGGGAACTGTAATTCAGTAGTGTTTGTCTTTAACTCTTTCACAGAATTTACTTCTTCGGGAAAAGTTTCATGAACAGAAATGGATTAAAGCAGTGTTTATTAAAGTATGGTGTGAGTCATTCGTTAGGTCATAGCTTGTTTTTGACAATAAGCATTTTATGCTGAAAGTCAGCTGTGAGTGACCAAGTGAATTGGTTAAAAAACCACTATAATTTATTAACAAAATATCAAAAGGAAGAAAAGCTTATTTATAAATAGATTATTTTCTGCTTTGAAAATAAATCAGAGAGGCAGTAAACCTTTTTAGAAAAACAAGGAAAAGTATTTAGTTTTAGTTTACTATTGTCTTATAAATATCTAGGTTATTCACAGTGGCTACCTGGAGGTCCCCACATCAGTCCTGACCCTATGCTGGCCTCCTGCACATCCATGGCCTAGCACAGTACCAAGGGACATGCATCAAGAGAAAGCAAAATGTGTGGATCAAAGGGAGGTCCACTCCCTCATGCGAGGAGACCCAGCTTTGTAAGCAAAGTATCCTCACCAATGGTTGGGAGACCACCAGGAGAGGCCAGTAGAAGGGGGTAAAGGGATGACAAGAGACGTAGGGCTGCTGGTGGCCAAGTGTTGAGACCAGATTTCCCTCAGATCCTCCCTCCCTCACATTCCAATCTCCCTCCCACTTTCCTTCCATCCTTCCTCCCTGTCTCCTTCCCTGCCTCCCTCCTTCTCATTCCCATCTCCTTCCTTCCTTCCTCCAGTTTTTAGCCTGGTGCCTTAACCACCAAAGCAATATGCCTCTATTGTATTAAGATACTGCTAAGCACTCATTGTACCATAATCTAGAATAGCACCTTGACCCAGATGCTTTCCTAACATTAGGTATGTTGGATTTTCTATTTTTAGAAAATACTATCTTAAATAAAAGAAATGATCTAAGGTGGCAATACCAAACAACTACCATTGCTGTGAATGACCATTGGCTTACCTGAAGAGTCCTTTTCTGTGCACCGCGGGAGAGTCCAAGCAATGGGTTAATTCAGTCTGCTTGCCCTTTGGACTGAGGAACTTTTTTTCCTTTTGACCACACCTCCTTGTGTAGCCACTCCCCAGAATTTCGATAAAGTCAGGAATGTGAGGATGGAGCAAAGCATCCAAGAAGACAATCCTGTTGACACGAAGAACCCGAATCCCGGACCGAACATCCAGGGCGGGTTGGACTCTCCCACGGTGCACAGAAAAGGACCCTTCAGGTAAGCCAATGGTCATTTTCCTATGCAACGCTTCGAGAGTCCAAGCAATGGGACATACCCAAGTTATTGTCCATCTGGGTGGGCAGAAGAAGGTTCCCAGGATTCGGTCGCTGACACAACCGCCTAGAGCACTCGTCTGCCGAAAGATGCCTCAGCCGAGGCGAAAACGTCCAGTTTATAATGTCGCATGAAGGGCAACGGGGAAGACCACATAGCCGCTCTGCAGATGTCAACAATCGAGGCCTGGGTGGCCCAGGCTGCGGAGGTGGCGGCGCTCCGAGTGGAGTGTGCGGTGATGCCGCGCGGAACCGACCTGGACTGGCTATCATAAGCTGAGGCGATGCAGGCCCGAAGCCACCTGCCAACCGTGGACGATGAGACCTTCTTCCCCAAGGAACCAGGTTGAAAGGAAACGAAGAGGGCCTCCGATCTCCGGAACTCTGCAGTTCGGGCGATGTAAACTTTCAGGACCCTCCTAACATCTAGCATGTGCCAGGAACGCTCCCTGGGGTGCGATGGGTGCGGACAAAAGTCCGGCAAGACGATGTCCTGCGCCCTGTGGAACCACGAGTTTACTTTTGGGGTGAATGTCGGGTCCAGCCTCAAAGATAGACCACGCATAGGTCCTGTCGCACGGAGAAGGCCGCTAGCTCTGAGATCCAACGGGCGGACGTAATGGCGATAAGGAAAGCCGTCTTGAGAGTCAGGTGGTGGAGGGATGCCGTGCATAGGGGATCAAAGGGTGGAACAGTGAGAGCCTGCAAGACCACGGACAGCTGCCAGGTAGGGTAGCGATGAACAGTGGGAGGTCGGGGGTTAGAAGCGCCCTTGAGGAAGAGGCGCACCCTGGGAATCTTGCCAAGAGGTAAAAGGGGATCGCCAGACCAAACAGTGGACAGGGCCGCCACCTGGTGACGAAGCATGTTGGGAGCCAGGCCCTTGTCCATCTTGCAGGAAATCCAAGACCCGGGAAACAGGAGCAGTTGTCGGGTCGATCTGCAACTCCTCACACTATTTGGCGAAGGCGGCCCAGGACACGTCATAGATCTTTGCGGTAGAAGAACGTCTCGCCGCTTGGATGGTGCGCACCACCTCCTCCGACAGACCTTCACCCCTTAGCTGGTCCCCCTCAAGTGCCAGACAGCCAGTTGAAGCCACTGAGGCTCCGGATGGACAACGGCCCCTTGGCTGAGGGAGATCTGGTCCAGGGGGATTCGCCACGGAGGAGACACCAACAGGTGGATGAGATCTGCGGGGCCAGTGGGGGGCCACGAGAAGAACCTGCGCCTTCCGCGATGACCTTGTTGATGAATTATGGAAGGAGGGGCAGAGGGGGAAAGGCATACAGAAGCTTGCGGGGCCATCTGCAATGCAGGGCATCCATCCCCACCACCCCCGGGGTGTAGAACCGGGAGAAAAAGCGTCTGAGCTGCGCATTGTCCCTGGACGCAAAGAGGTCGACTGTCGGAGAACCGAATTTGCGGGACAACTGGTGGAATAGAGCAGGATCCAGTTTCCACTCCGTGGGATCTATGGTTATCCTGCTCAACCAGTCTGCCTGGGTGTTGTCCACTCCGGAAATGTGGTCGGAGCGGAGGGACTCCAGGTGAGTCTCCGCCCAGCGGCCCAGGGTCTCTGCCTCTCTCATTAGCGTCTTGGACCTGGTGCCGCCCTGGCGGTTGATATGCGCCTTGGTGGCTACATTGTCTGTCATCAGGATCACATGACGTCGATGGACGGACTGGTGAAAGTGACGCAGGGCTAGGCGGGCGGCTCGCAACTCCAGAAGGTTTATGCTGTAGCTTGCTTCTGCTGGAGACCACTTGCCTTGTACTACCAGGTGACCCATGTGAGCCCCCCAGCCGGCGAGGCTAGCGTCTGTGGTGATTACCAACCGCTCGGGCTCCTTGAAGAGGTGGCCCTTGAGAAGTGCCGGAGACACCCACCAACAGAGAGATCTCTTCACCTTCGGGGGAATGCGAACCAGCATGGGCGAGTTGCTCCTGGAGGCCCTCTGATGGGGTAGCAGCAGCCACTGCAGTGCCCTGGAATGTAGACGGGTCCACGGGACGATGGAGATGCAGGAAATCATCTTCCCCAGCAGCTGCGACAGAAGGACTACTGGAGCTTGCCTCATGTGCATCACCTTGTGGGTCATGGACTTTAGGCCCTCCAACCTGTCTTGGGAGAGGAATACCCTGCACAAGGTGGTATCTATCACCGCCCCTAGGTGGATCAGTCTGGTGGTGGGAACGAGATGGCTCTTCTCTATGTTCAGGGAAAAGCTGTGACTCATGAGGGACCTCATGGTGACCTGGAGATCCCATAAGGCCTGCTATCTGGACGACGACTGGATGAGGATGTCGTCCAGGTAGCACTGCAGCCTTACGGGCCTGCGCCTGAGCTGGGCCACCACAACCTCCAGGACCTTGGTGAAGGTCCTGGGAGCAGACGATAGGCCAAATGGAAGGGCCCTGTATTGGAAGTGGCAGCCGGCATAGAAGAAGCGCAGGAACTTCCTGTGCTGGGGACGGATGGGGATGTGAAGATAGGCCTCCTTTAGATCTATAGAGGTGAGGAGGTCTCCCTGGCGGATCCCCGCCAGGATGGTCTGGAGGGACTGCATCTTGAACTTCTGATAAGCGATGTGCCTGTTGAGGTTCTTGAGGTCCAAGATGGCCCTCCACCCCCCTGAGTTTTTGGATACCAGGAAGAGGATGGAGTAGAACCCCCTCCCCTCCTTGCCGGGGGGGACTGGTTCTACAACCCTGATCTCCAGGAGGTGATTGACCTCCTGGTTCATGCGTTCCCTTTTTAGAGGACAGGCTGGAGTGGGACACCGGATGAAGGTCTGAGGTGGAAGGGACAGGAATTCCAGGGAGAGGTCTTTCCTGACAATCTGGAGGACCCAAGCGTCCTCGGTGGTCTGAGCCCAATGGGAGGCAAATAGTTGGAGCCGACCCCCTAAGGGCGCTGTGTTCGGGCAGTCACTTGGACTTACGGAACGGCCTGTTGGAGGCCCCACCGCGGTTGTACTTGCGGAAGCCGAACTGCTGTCTACTCCGGTCCCGAAAGGCGGGCCTGTCCTGGGTTCTGTCCCCCTGTTGACCGAAGGATCTATTGGGGGAAGAAAAGGATGAGGAGGAAGTGGAAGTTTCGGAGGCCCGAAAGGACTGCCTCCTGGGGTAGGGTGCGGCCTTGTGGTCCTGTTTTTTGGTCAGAGAAGGGTGGACCTTCCTCTTGTCTTTGGACTCTATGAGGAAAGGGTCCAGCACTTCGCCAAATAATTTAGACCCCTTTAAGGGGGCAGAAGCCAATTTCCATTTGTTTTTCTGATCCGCCTGCCAATGCCAGAGCCAGATCAAACGGCGGGAAGTAACATTGGACCCCAGGGCTCTAGAGGCGAATTTGGTGGCGTTGAGAGATGCATTGGTGGCATATTGAGAAGCCACAATTATTTTAGAGCCATCTTGGTGGAGACGCACGTCCCCCGCCGGAAGCTTGGCCAGCAGCTCACGCAGCCAGATGACAGAGGCCCTGCTGAAGAATGATGCAGACGAAGAAGTCTTAATAATAATAATAATAATAATAATAATAATAATAATAATAATAATAATAATAATAATAATAAATGCTTCTAGACCGCCCCCTCTCCCGCAAGGGACTCGGGGCGGTGTACAGTTCATACAAAATATAACAGGATACAATAAAATTAAATTAAATATGTACAGTTGACAATTGACATGGAGGAGGTTAAAATGTAGTTAAAAGAACTGTACAAAGCAGATATAAAATAAATTCAAACCCCTAAAAACAAATACAGTAAATTAAAAAGCCCCTAAAATAACCAGATATAATACATTTGACAGGAGGGACAGTTGAATTATGCCAGGCCTGCTAATCGGAACAGGTGGGTCTTCAGTTTTTGCCGGAAGGAGCGGAGGTCAGAAGTGGTTCTAATGTCGGGGGGGAGGTCATTCCAGAGGGTTGGGCCCATCACAGAGAAGGCCCTACTCCTCGGTGTCGCCCGCTGGCATTGCTTGGTGGACGGCACCAGGAGAAGTCCCTCCCTGTGTGAGCGTATTGGCCGCAGGGATGTATGTGGGAGGATGCGATCCCGCAAGTAACTAGGTCCCGTGCCATGGAGCGCTTTAAAGATGGTAATCAGCACCTTGAAACGCACCCGGAAAACCACAGGCAGCCAGTGCAGCTCGCGCAGGAGAGGTGTTACGTGGGAGTACCTCGTACTCCCCATCACAGCCCGCGCAGCTGCGTTCTGAACTAACTGCAGTCTCCGGGCGCGTCCCAAGGGCAGCCCCATGTAGAGAGCGTTGCAGTAATCCAGGCGGGACGTCACCAGCGCATGAGTGACCGTGCGTAGGGCATCCCGGTCCAGTAGGGGGCGCAATTGGCGCACCAGGCGAACCTGGTGGAACGCCCCCCTTGCCACGGCTGCCACATGGTCATCCATTGACAGCCGGGCATCAAGGAGGACGCCCAAATTGCGCGCCCGTTCCACAGGGGGCAATTGTTCGCCCCCTATGGCCAGCGATGGGATCAGCTGGCTGAACTGAGGTGCCGGTAGCCACAGCCACCCAGTCTTGGAGGGGTTGAGTAAGTCTGTTGTCCCCCATCCAGACCCTGACGGCCTCCAAACACCGGGACATCACTTCGACAGCCTCGTTGGGGTGGTTTGGAGTTGAAATATACAGCTGAGTATCATCAGCGTAGAGGTGATACTCAACCCCAAAACCACGGATGATCTCACCCAGCGGCTTCACATATGTGTTGAACAGGAGAGGCGAGAGGACCGACCCCTGTGGCACTCCACAAGTGAGTGACCTTGGGGTCGACCTCTGTCCCCCTGTCAACACACATTGCCTCCGGTCGGAGAGGTAGGAGCCAAACCACCGCAAAACGGTACCTCCGACTCCTATCCCCTCCAACCGGCGCAATAGGATACCATGGTCGATGGTATCAAAAGCCGCCGAGAGGTCTAATAGGACCAGGATAGAGGAACAACCTCTATCTCTGGCCCTCCAGAGATCATCAACCAACGCGACCAAGGCTGTCTCTGTGCTGTGCCCGGGTCGGAAGCCGGACTGGCGTGAGTCTAGATACTCGGATTCGTCAAGGTGTCGTGGAAACTGCTGCGCCACCACATTCTCTACAACCTTCGCTAGAAACGGAAGGTTGGAGACTGGACGATAATTAGCTAGCTCCATTGGGTCGAGTGAAGGCCTCTTAAGCAAGGGCCTCACCACCGCCTCTTTCAAGGCGGTTGGTAAGGATCCCTCACCCAAGGAGGCATTCACCAGGCCCAGAAGCCAGCCTCGGGTCACCTCCCAAGATGCCAGTACCAACCAGGAGGGACACGGGTCCATTAAACATGTGGTGGGTCGCAGCCGTCCACGCAACCTATCTAAATCCTCAGGGGCAACAGAATCAAACTCCTCCCAGGATGGTCTCACAAGACTCGCTGTTGGCGGCCCGTCTGGTCCACTGAGTGGGGCCCATCCGCTCCGGATCTGAGCGACTTTGTCCTGCAGATGTTCCCCAAATTCCTCTGCTCTGCCCTGTAAGGGTGCCCCCTGTGTCCTCTGTGACAAGAGGGAGCGGGTCACCCTAAACAGGGCGGCAGGGCGGTTATCCGCGGACGCAATAAGGGTGGCGCAATATCTACGTTTGGCCACCCTTAATGCCACAAGGTAGGTCCGCAAGTAGGATCTTACCTGTGTTCGATCAGATTCAGAGCGTGAGGACCTCCACCTGCTCTCTAGACGTCTCCTGTGGCGCTTCATCACCCTCAGCTCCTCGGTATACCAAGGAGCCCGGGTGGGTCGCTGCCGCAGGAGAGGTCGCAAAGGCGCAACCCGGTCCAAGGCCCCAGCCGCCGCCCTATTCCAGGCGGCCGCTAGGTCCTCCGACCGAGCGCGGGTCAGGGCTACAGGTAATGGCCCAAGCTCCGTCTGGAACCTATCTGGCTCCATCAGGTGCTTGGGGCGGTACCAGCGTGGACCGTCTGGTCCCGCCTCCTTCCGGTGGGGGGTAGCGCCAGGGAAGTCAAGCCGGAGATATGAGTGATCTGACCATGACAGGGGTGTAACAGTAAAATCCCCTCTACCCAGATCACTCGTCCACTGCTCAGATACAAAAACAAGGTCCAATGTGTGGCCTCCTTCGTGTGTGGGGCCCTGAATTAACTGGGTCAGGCCCATGGCTGTCATGGAAGCCATGAACTCCCGAGCTACCTCAGACGCTGCTCCCGTCGACGGCAGGTTGAAATCCCCCATAACCACAAGCCTGGGGATCTCAACCGCCGTCTCCGAGATCAGCTCGAGGAGCTCGGGCAGGGCTGCTGATGTATAGCGAGGAGCCAAGTATACAATCAGCAAACCCAACTGCCTCCCTGGGCCCCATTTCACACCAAGGGACTCACACCCGGATATCTGAGGAACAGTGAACTCCCTCGGCTCTAGACCTTCCCGTATAACTACCGCCACCCCACCACCCTTACCCAGGGCCCGATGCTGATGGAATGCACGGAAACCTGGTGGGCACATTTCCACGAGGGGTAAACCACCCTCGTGGCCCAACCAGGTTTCCGTTATCCCTGCAAGGTCTAGCTCCCCCTCAGAGATCAACTCATTAATGGCCCAGGCAGCCGCAAGGTGGGTTTTGTGGCACGCTTTCTCCGCCTTTTTATCCGCCTTGAGGCCTTCCAAGAGGTCTGCTGGCAGGGAGGAGTTTGAGGTCAGGGCAGCTATGGGAGGATCAACAGTTGGTAGGACCAGCAGGTCCTCCAAGGCAGGCTCCATAGTGTAGAGTTTCTTGTCCACTCCACTGGGAGAGGACTGCGTGGCTGGCTAGGCCCACTGGCGTTGGATGAGATCAAGGAACAACCCTTGGACAGGGACCAGCTCCTGTTGAGGAGTGGGCACATCAAACATGACTGCGTTGGGATTGACCGGAGTCGATTTCGTCGCAGGTAGAGCGGGTTTGGGTTTGACCCCTACCTTAGTGGCAGCCTTGACCTTGTGGAGGACTGACTTGAAATGGCTGGGTTTAAAGAGACCCGCGAAGGCAGGCGCCTCCGGTGGGAGGTCTTCGTCTTCCGATAGCTCTTGCTCCTCCTGGTCGGGATCCTCAAGGACTGAGGCCTCGCTGACCACCGAGGACTCCAGGGAAGGGTGGCAGGCCCGCTTGGCTGGAGGGGTGACGGCCTGTTCGGGTCTGGGGGCCCTGGGAGTCGCTGAGGGGGAATCACGGGTTTTCATGGCCTCGGCGATGCCCTTGGCAATGGCATGGGCCATTACCGCTTGCATGCGAGGCGATAGCTCGGGCTCCTGATTGGAATCTGGGTCTAAGTCCTCCTCTAGAGGAGGGTGAGCATCCCCGGGCATGTCGTCTAAGCATGAGTCCCCTGGGGGAGGGGCTTGTTCGCAGGCCCAAGATGGGGCTGGGGAGGCCGGTTCCGCTAGAGACCTGTTAGGGGACAAGTCCTGAGACTCCACCTCCTTGGACAGAACCACTAGGGGGTCCTCTCGAGACAAGGGAAAATCAGAGTGGGACGGTTCCCTGCCTGCCTGGCGCCGGGCCTTCTCGAATTGTTTATCGAGAGCACGTTGGCGCCTTTCAGCGTCTTTGGCCTCTGCCGTGGACGGGGTCCTGGAACGATGTTTTCCAGATCCGCTCCCTCTGCCTTTACCTGCTCCCCCACTCCCTGAGGAAGAGGATCCCTTGCTAGGGGCCTGGGAGAGACCTGTCCTAGTATCTTGGGAATCTGGGGGGCTGGGCAGCTCCATAGTCAATGACCACGCAAGATGGTGCAAGGCTATGGCAAGGCTGAAGAGCCGGAGGCGAAGACTGGTCTGCTGGAGAAAGGAACAAAAACCAAGAGGATTAGTGCTTGTACAACGTTAACCATAGAAAAAAGATTGTAATCTGGTTAACATTAGGACAGAGGAAAAAAATCAAACAAAAATCCCTGTGTAAGAAACCAGTCAGGCCCCAGAGGTGGATTGGGGCCTGCACCCAGGTGTGAGGCCCCTCAGGAGAGACAGGGAGGAGCATGACTATAATAAAATCTTGTTTTGGCCTGCACGTTACAAGGCCTCCTCCCTGAGCCGGTGCGATGGCCGTTGCACGGCCCAGGAACCAGTGCAGCTTGCAAAAAGGGGAAGAAGGTTGGTGGGCCGGCATGGAGATCCTTGCCAGGCCCCCCCAACCTCCAGTGGTCTCCTGTAGTAACGTGGCTGAGTGTAATGGCCTGCCAAAAAAGAGCGCAAAAAATTCGTGCCCAAAATGGCCGCCACAACAGCGTGGGGGTGAAGGGAGACGAGAGCGGCGACTGCATTTTGAAATGACGATCGCCCACTCCTCCCTGCGGCAGAGATCCTCTAGCAGGCCGGGGAGACGAAAAAACTACGTCGAAAATAATAAACGAGGGGCCGAAAGGGACCAGGGACTTCGCTGCTCTTGCCACACCGTTTTAAATGGCAAGCGGCGGGCCTCTGAAGCCATCCAACGTAGCGCGGCTGAGGAGCACCCCCCCACCTTCTAACTTACCTCCTGGCCTTCTGGAACGGAGAATCTGCTGGGAGAAGACACAGCAACAAAGGAACCAAAAATACAGCAGTAAAGGGGAGATATTAGGAAAAAAGAATAAGGAATGGAGAGTCCAAGCCAAAAAAATTGGATTAATTCAGCTGGAACTCAAGAAATTGCATCCAAACGGGCTTGACTGAGGAAAAATTCTGGGGAGTGGCTACACAAGGAGGTGTGGTCAAAAGGAAAAAAAGTTCCTCAGTCCAAAGGGCAAGCAGACTGAATTAACCCATTGCTTGGACTCTCCAAGTGGTGCACAGGAAAATATGGAGCATATCTGCATTTAGTCTTCTCTAAGACTAAATTGTTTAAATATTTTGGAATCAACCAAATCTGTAGTTGGCTGTTTACACAGTATAACATTAAGTTGCTATATATAAAACACTCAAAAGAAACTATCTGAAAACAAATTATCATGCTTATAAAATGCTAGTAAGTAAATTATGTATAGTTTAAGTAAGCAGTGTGATCTTGTGAGAATTATAAAGCCAGATAACAGATTTTAAATGGCCAAAAATTGGATTGCAATGGGACCAGAATTCATGGGAATGACACAGAATTAATTTTTGAGTGAGCTATGTATCCACTTAATTGTCATGCTATACATGTAACCCATACATATTTTCTAGATTCTGAGAAAATGTTCTGAGCAGAGCAATTTTGTTTGGACCTGGAGAAGCCCCTTCCCTCTTTTTTTTCTTCTTTTTTTTCTTTTGTGAACATCCTTAATAAGCATGTTATTTTTTATAAATGAAAACTTTATATTAATAATTATTATATTAATTGAATATATGTAGAACAAAGATGACTTACTCAAACATTACTGAAACTTGAATCTGATTAAGTTTCATTACTTTTTCTGAAATATATGTAAAACATTTAAAGATTGCAGGATTGCATATAAAACAGAAACATGCAACATATGGTATACAAATATCAGATTCTAACAACATCCTAATATCAGCCAAGCAGATAGGTTTCAACCATTCTATTAATAGTTTATATCCAGATGAAATATTACCAGCTGGTGTGAATTGATGAGTCACTGATTTTAATTAATGCTACTCTGACCTAATTTCAGGAGCTCCCCCTTTCTTAGATTGAAATAAATGTAGGAAAATTGATTAAACACTATAATATATAAGATGAAGTTTTCATACAATCTCTCTTGCTGCTGCTTTTGTTCTGACAGATTCTGAAAATCTCTAACCTGGTTTCCCTTATTATGCTTCCTATCATTCCCAAACTTTGGTCACAGTGATTTGGATAATGGGAAATGACAATTGGGGATCATCAGATACAGGAGATCATTATGATAAGATCTGAAGAACTTGTAGCTATCAATTGAAGAGGATGTATTTTGACTAAATTCCCTTTTAATAAGACATGGCATAACAAACTGAATCCCAGCTCATATTTTCACCAAGTATTTTAATCTTGCTGCTTAAAACTATTGAACTAATTAATGCAATGATGAATAAAAATGTTAACTAAGCAATAAGTACCATAAACTTATAAGAACAGAACTGAATATGATTATCATATGCAACTAAAGATTAATTTGCAGAAGTGCCCTGAACAATGTTACATAATAACCATAATTTTAACAGAAACAATACTTACTGGATTCAAACTTGCTGTTAGAATTCTAATAGATAGCCCTCTGACTTTTTTGAGAAAAAGGTAAATCTGTGTGATGTGACTGAAATAAATTTTAAGCTGACCATATTTTTTACACCAATGCTGGCCAGTCCTCTGATATTCTAAGAAGATCTATATATGATAAATAGAAAACTAATTATATTAGCAAATGAACTTTTAATAAGTCAGTGTTTACTTATCTAAGCACATAAACAGAATGATCATGAGCAGGCAAAAAACCAATAGCAACTGGAGCAACTTCAGACTTCCTGCCAGCTTCCCCATTGACTTTACTTCTGGGAAGCAGGCAGGAAGCATTGGAAATTGCAATCACATGACCACAATGAAGTTGCAGTAGACATGTTACAAATAAAAGATGTTTGAAATCATGGACATTTTAACTTGAAAGGACAATAGTCTTGGATTTTTACATATTCTTTAAGTCAGTGGAATTTGGGTGCATTGATTCAAAAACTATTGCAGTATAATACATCTTTTGTACTCACTAGGATACAAGCAGACAAACAGAATGAGAATTTTAAGAATATTACTAGACATTCAATAAGGCTAGCTCATTGTAACCAATGGAAGAGAGGGTTGTCAATATAAAGAATATTTACACAGAAAAATAATTATTAAATTCTGATGAATCATAAAGTCATTCACACCCTGTTTCTTTAAGTTTCTGAAGAGGATATCAAAAATTAATTTAAATGATCGAGATTTGCTGCTATACTGTTGTCTCCTTGAGCTATGATCTCATTTGCTGCAATTATTCAAAGTTTATTTATAATCCATTCATTCAATTTGTTTGGCCATCCATTTACTAAAAATTCTAGGCAGCTAACATTAAAATCAATAAATAATGAAAATAACCAAATAAGTAGAAAAATATATAATATCTATAACATCAGGTAATTCATAAGGCACCCTACTATATTCTTATTGTGTATACATTTTGCCCTATAGGGACAAAAGAAAATGAAAATCTAAATCCTAGATTTTTTTCCACATTTGCCCCTGAGCATGATATAAATACATCATGGTCTCATTTTTTTCTATTTGCATTTCCGTAAGGATCCCTTTACCTTGCCCCATAATATAAGGGACCTTAAGTTATCATTAACAATACTGGTGTTAAAATGTTTTCTTCCTAAAGCTGAAAGAATTCAACAACTGTAGCAGATACAAAATCACAAATGGGAGTGGAATAGGCTTATTAATATATACTCTCCTCCAATACATACTCTCTTATGTATTGGAGCAAGATGAGCTGGTAACATTAGAATTGTGTAAAAGCTATAAGCTCACTCAGCAGCACAGTAAGTACTTTCCTAGCTTAGTGTAAAGGAGAATAATGAAATGAAAGAATAATGATACAAGTAGTTGAGTTACAACTATAATGGAAACTGTCGATCATTGTCATAACTCGTGACATAATAATTTGGGTCACCCATGTGGGAAGCCCCGCCCAGAAAAATGAAATATTTTGAAGAATATTACAAAAGGCAGAATATTATATTTCCCTAAATGAGAAATGGAGAAATATGTTTTTAGAGGCAGGAAGCAGCCCCCAAGTCTTTCTTAATAGCCCATAGCAGATGCCGGCACTTAAGAACTTATTGAAAGAAACCAATTATCTAGGTGGCTTTATTCATAAGCAAAGCAAATACTGCAGGCAGAAATCCATTCAAGACGGGATATTTTAAAACTGTTTGCAGCAAAGTTTGACAGCTAACAAAAGCAGAGTGATAGGATTAGAAGCAGTCCTTCACCCAAGATCCAATACAGGACAAAAGCATTAGCATAATAGGAATTGCCCAACATCCTTTTCAGAATACAAGCCCTTTCATTGCATCCCCAGAGCAGTCCAAACTTCAAAGTCACAGAAGCCTGGGAGCTCAGATAAACAATAAATGAGAGCTTGACCAGATTAGCTCAAACAAGCACCTAGGATTTGCATTTCCTCTTTTGCCTAGAGCCAGCTATGATTCCTACATAATCCCTACATGACCCCCATAGAAATCTGATAACAGATTTAGTAGAATATTAAAGGACATGTTCTTGCACAGGAACAGGAAGCTCAAGTACAAAGCCAAAAAAAGTATAAAACCCACCCACTCTCAACTCCATTTTCTTAGCTGCCCAGAATCACATCTGGTTTTGCTTTCCAATCAGCCTCCATGCTTCCCGTGTCTTTCTCCCAGCTTAGAACTGAACTAGATGGATATATTTTCTTCCAACGCCCACATGGCCATTTTGATTTTATGACCTTTGTCATCACGATTAAATGAACCAATGTTTGCTAGCATTAAGGCTCTACTGAAAAGTAAAAATGCCAGTTTTCAGCAAAACCATCATGGTCACATGATTGCAGAATGCTTAACGTGGCCACAAATGCGAATTCAGGCAGTTGCCAGGACTCAACATTGATTGTCTCAATCAATCCATCAATAACAAGAACCTCGAGAAGAGTCAGAGCGCCTGGTCGAGAACAGCTGGGGAAATAGCGAACTCTGCGAAAACCCAGCTGGCAAACCGTCATCGAGAGGCAAGTTTCCCAACAGGTCCGATTCAAAGCTCTCTGGAGATCGGCAGCGGGGGTGGCAGCCATCTTCGTATGACTGCTCTGAAGATGGGGCATCTGGAACAAGATTTGTGTAGGTGTGGAGAAACAGAAGGAGCGTTTGATCCGAAGGAAGATTGGCTGATTTAAGAGTAAGAGAAACAAATTTTGGAGTTTAAAAAATTTCCGGAGCTAATCTGGCGGCTAAACATCACTCGGAATACGGAGGATGGAAAGAAAGGAGGGGAAAGCTATCGGTGAGAGAGTACTGAGACCAAGAACAACTTTGTTAATAAATTTAGAATTGGAAAAACCTAAAGCTAATAAAAAAAGTGGGGGGAAGATCACGAAAATTGAAATATGGACTTTGAACTTTTGGTTCAACTACCGACAAGATTTGACAAATTAGTGATTTGATTACATAAAGGAACAATAAAAGCCACCTACTGGAGAGAGGAGACATAATATCATCTTGGAAAAAAAGGAATAGAAGAAGGGTGTGGTCCGTCTTTTTACTTGACTATTTTGTTTACACTGGAAGAAAATATAGAACTTTGGAAAAGAATTGGATTATCTTGGGATCTGATATCAAAGAGAAGAATTAAGGAGACTAAATTAATTGTGGTAAAATATAAAAATATTAAAAGTGTATTAAATTTGATCATGGAGGGTGGGATGTTAGAGGAGTTGTTGGAAATGCTAAAGTGCACGAGCAACATTAAAAGGTAACAAAGAGGTAGAAAAGGAACCAGAAAAATTGTTGAAAGTGGAGACAGGAGACAATCAACATAAATGAACAAGGAATTAACAAGGTAGAAATGGAAAATAAAATTCAATATGGTAAAGGCACAGAGAGAGCAGAGAAGAAAAAAGGGCATCCAAAAAAGAAATAAGCCAAAAATAGAGAAATAAAGAGAGATGGGAAAGAGAAACTTGGGGGAGAGATACTGAAAAAAAATCTATCAATAAGTGATAGGGAAGATACAGATGAAAAGATATAAGACACATAAAAAGAAGAAAAAAAGAAAATTTAGAAATAGGAGAATAGTAGAATGATATGATCCAGTAGAAAGAGAGATTGTTATCAAGGTAAAAAAATGTTTTAATTAGAATGTGTGGGAATTATATTAAGAACCTTAAAGCTGATAAATAATTATGTTATGTCGATTATATAAAACTTGAAATTTGAAGATTCATATTGTTAATGGAAAACAATATGAAATTTGAAACTTGAAGATCCATATTGTTAATGGAAAATAGATGGAAAAGAAATGATAAATTGTTTATTTTTAAAGAGAAAGAAAAGCTATATTGTTTGTACATGTTAAAAACTAGAAATTGGAAAATAGGAAAAGTAATACGGCTAAAATTGGAAATAATGGAAATATAATGTAAAATGAATTATGTTTTTGGTGGGAATGTTAAAGGGGAAATTAAAGGGACAACACTCTATTCACAAAAGAATTTTTATTATGTAACAAAAATAAAAAATAATAATTAAAAAAAATAAAAAGAACCTCAAGGTACAAACGATAATGGCACATCTTACCTAGCTATAATACAGAGACCATTTCAACGAACATGTACATTGGAAAAAATGAACATGCCAGTTACAACAAAAAAGCTGTATAATCCTTTCTGTAGTCATTCCAAAGTCTCATCCACAAGATTTCTTCCCAGATTAACAGATGTAATATAGTAGTCTTACTCTTTAAGATAAGACAATATGCGGTTGTTTTGTTGCATCGGAAACTTTCCTCGGATTTACAGATTATATGAAATAGGCCACCAACAGCGTTATTTGCAAGAGAAACCATCTTTCCTTAACTTGCTTCCTCCACCTCCTTGTACTTATTAGTTCCAGGAAGTTTAGAAATACTGGGCAGAGCTGGAGAAATAAGTAAAAAGAAATTGGGTGGAGCTATGGTAAACTCCTTTGGAATAGGCGGAGCCAGGTCACTGCGACTGCGGGCATGACGCAGTTGATCCGAGAGTACCATAGAGACTTGCAACTTTTACGTAGAATCAGGAAGTGAGTTGCGGACAACGGTTAGGCAGTATCTGGTACAGCATCGTATCGAGGTAGAAAATTAGTGGGGGGTGGGTGGGAACGAGACGTGAACGAGAAAGGGACGAAGAAGATGGCGTCGTTTATTACCGTGCAACTAAAGAAAACCTCGGAGGTAGACTTGGCAAAGCCTCTTTGCAAGTTCATACAGCAGACCTACCCGGGTGGAGAATCTCAGGCCGAACATTGCCGAGCCGCCGAAGAACTCAGTAAGCTGCGCAAGAGCGCGCTCGGGCGCTCGCTCGACAAACACGAGAACTCGCTGGAGACCCTCCTGAGGTGAGGCGCGCAGATAAAGGGAGGGGGAGGAGGGCGAGCGGGCGGGCCCGCAGTGAGGCTGCGCGTGGGCCTTGCCTGCTGAGTTGCGAGCAAGTAAACCGAGCCGGACCCCTAGCGGAGGCGGGTGCGGTGCTGTGGCGACGACAACTGGCCATCACGCTACCAGTTGGTGAATGAATGTAGAGGCGACGGCTTGGATGCTTTCCAAACAGCACTCCTATTTGCCTTTAAAAAGAAAAACGACAACGCGAATTACATCGGTTTTGTGTAGTTGAGTGTGGATTAGTATCTGAGAGTTAATATAAAGGAGCCGACGCTTTACTGCAGTGGTTCCCAAACTTTTTCAGTCCACCGCCCACTTAATGCTACAAACTGATCCTCAGTGTCCCTCACCCAGTGGTGGAATTCATATTTTTTTACGACCGGTTCTGTGGGCGTGGCTTGGTGGGCGTGGCTGGGGAAGTCATGTGAAGGAAGGAAGGAGGAAGATAGTAACAGTAAAATTCAAAACTGTAACTATTAATTGCACATTTATTCAAAATCCAATTTAAAAACCTTTATAGTTAATGTTAATTCAACAGAATTGTTGAACATGATCCAGTGATACCAGGTTTTCAAAGTCTGATAGTCATTTATCAAGAACTTTAGTAACATAGTAAACTTAGTAAAATTTAGTAATTACTTCACTGTTCAGTAAATTCTTAATGTGATGGATGGGCTTGATGAAGTGACATCAGTTTCCCAATGTCTGATTTTAAGTCACTTAGCAGGAGTTTTAAAACACGTTCAATAATCTGGAGTCGATTTCTTTGATTAGAGAGAGGTTGGATGACCATACTGAAGCCACGTTCCACCAAATATGATGTTGGAAATGCAACAAGGAGCTTCTTAACCACTGTCCATAGTGCAGGATAGTGATCAGAAATTTCTTTCTGTAATCAAAACTCTTGGTACGATTTCTCGAACTTTGGCTTCAGCTCAATGTCACCAACATTTGCTTGAATTATTTGATGAGATTATTGCATGGTACCTAGGGATTCCCAATATGGAAAGTGAGAATGGGAACATTTTAACAGCTCTATATGTTCTTGGGTTATAATTTTCACTAAAGAACCATGGGGATGGAAAGGGAAATATAGACAGTGGAGTCCAATCCCCTTAACAGTTTGGAAGCAAAGAATAACTCTAGCAAAATGTAGCCTTTTACCTTTTTGGGGAATTTATAATCAGTCTGCGCGATTTTTTTACAGCAGCTGAGTATGTGGTTAACAGTTTCATCAAGAGAGTCTGCATTTGGCATCATCAGAGGATTTTTTGATTTTGGCCTTAATGTTTAACAATAATAATAATAATAATAATAATAATAATAATAATAATAATAATAATAATAATAATAATAATAATAATAATAACAACAACCACCACCAACAGAGTTAGGAAAATTTTGAAATCTAAATTAAATGGTGGAAATACAATCAAGGCCATAAATACCTGGGCAATACCAGTTATAAGATACACAGCTGGTATAGTTAACTGGACACAAGCTGATTTGGACATTTTGGACCGAAAAACCAGGAAACTAATGACAATGCACTACAGTTTACATCCACGTGGTGACACTGATAGACTATACCTGCCCCGAAAATCAGGTGGCAGAGGATTATTACAAGTGAAGCAAATAGCTGAAGAAGAAAAACATGCATTAGCTGATTATTTAAAAGAAAGTCAAGAAGATCTATTAATCGAAGTAAAGAACAAAAATCTACTGAAGGCCCAACAGACGAAACAAGAATACAGAAAAGATGTAATAAAATCACGAATGGAGAGTTGGCAGAACAAAGCCTTACATGGTCAATTTCTGGAAAAAATAAAAGATAAAGTGGACAGTAAAAAAACTTGGTTATGGTTAACAGCAGGTACATTAAAGAAAGAAACAGAGTCACTAATCCTGGCTGCGCAAGAACAAGCTATCCGAACAAATGCCATTAAGGCCAAAATCGAAAAATCCTCTGATGATGCCAAATGCAGACTCTGCAAAGAAGTTGATGAAACTGTTGACCACATACTCAGCTGCTGTAAAAAAATCGCGCAGACTGATTATAAATTGCGGCACAATTCAGTAGCACAATAATAATAATAATAATTGTTGTTGTTGTTCGATTGTATCACAGCGGCCAGTTGATTCGCCGGATTTGGCATTGATTACTAGTTTATTATTATTATTATTATTATTATTATTATTATTATTATTATTATTATTATTATTATTTCCCAATACAACTCATGCAAAGGGTCATCCACAACTACATTACATTTTTCACACTGATATTTGTGATTCCTTATAACTTCTTTAAGCTAAGCATTTTTAGTACAAATCAACGCATTGACATATACATCACTAATGCAGTTTCCTATCTTTTCCACTGACGTAATTAGCACCTTATGTATTGAAAACAAGTATATCAAGTTTAGGTTAAACATGATTGAAAAACATCTAAATCAAATGTATAAGCTGTGATTATATAATCACAGGCAAACATTGCACTAATGCCTAAGTCCTCTATCCACACACATTATAAGACAGATAAAACTATCTTAGCTGGCTGTTGTAAATATTACTCTGCTAATTCAACAAGAAATGCTACTGCATGAATCCTTAATGCAGAACACAGCTAAAAGTGATTTTAGCAATTTTCTTCCCAAGTTAATTCAAAATGTATATCCAAGTGTTCCTCTATTTTTTCCCCAAGCAGTAGGGAGGATTATATTCAAAACCAGACACTTTTGCTGTGGGGGTGGGGGTGGGGGTGTTTGCTTCTGATCTCCAGAAAGAATTTCACCTGTTTTTCAAATTTTGGTCCCATTCGCACCTCCCTTAGGATTCAGCAGTCTTGCAAGGATCCCTGGCTTGCTTATAGTGCAGGGCTGCATGTCCGCCTGCAAGCATGGGCGCGGGGGTGGGGACAGCAGTGGGAGCTTACCTCCTAGGCGCTGGCCGCACCACGCAAACTACCGCCCGTCGCCCTGGGGAGGGGAGGTGTGGCCGCTAGCAAAGGGCTTCTGCCAAGGCGCTCCATGCAGGCAAAATTATGAGCGAGCGAGTGAAGGGGGATCAGGCAGAGTACCGAGGCCCCTTCGCTCCCACTTTGTCTTGATGAGGTCGCTGTAACTACCAGGCGCAGACGGACGGAGGTAGCCAGAGCGGCGCAAGCGGGCGAGCGATGGAGGATCAGGCAGCTCGCTCGCTCCCCCGCCTGCCCACACGGGCTACCCCACCGCTCTGGCTATCTCTGTCCGTCAGCTGCGGCGACCTCATCAAGACAAAGTGGGAGTGAAGGGAGGCGAAGTGGCGTCCCTTTGATTGCTCGCTCTCCCGCCTGTCTGTACTTTGCTAGCCCTGCCCACCTCTCACTGATTGGCTGGCTCGGTAAACCAGGGAGCCGTCCGGGATCGACACCGGGTCAGAGGCTGCAAAGGCAAAACGCGATCCAAGGCCCCAGCGGCAGCCCTATCCCAGGCTTCCACTAGGGCTTCGGTCAAGTTGTGAGCAAGGGATTCAGGAAAAGTCCCAAGCTCTATCAGGAACCTTTCAGGGTCCATCAGGTACCTGGGGCAGAACCATCTAGTCGGTTCTGCCTCCCTGCTGCGAGGGGTAGCAGTATGGAAGTCAAGCCTGATGAGGAAATGATCAGACCATGACAAGGGTTGAATAGAAATATCCCCTAAAGCTAGATCATTCATCCACTGCCCAGAGACAAAAATCAGGTCGAGCATGTGTCCCCCATTATGGGTGGGGCCTTGAATTAACTGAGTTAGTTAATAGAAGCCATGAACTCCCGAGCTGACTCAGATATCTTGCCAATGGAAGGCAGATTGAAATCCCCCAGGATCATAAGCCTGGGGAAATCAACCGCCAATCCAGCTAAACCATTCAGCAGCTCCGGCCGGGACAGGCCGATGGAACATAGCAGGGAGACAGGTATATAACAAAAAGGCCCACCTGAACTCCAAGGCCCCATTTCACAAAAAGGGACTCACACCCGCCTGTCTGAGGCACAGTGACCTCCTGAAGTCTGAGACTTTCCCTAATAACCACCACCACCACCCCGCCCCTGCCCTGGGCTCTCGGCTGGTGAAACGCCCGGAAGCCTGGTGGGCATAGTTCGCTAAGGAGCACACACCCCTCATGGCCCAACCAGGTCTCCGTAATGCACGCCAGGCCCGCTCTACCCTCTTGTATGAGGTCGTAAATGTGGGGAGCCTTATGTACCACGGACCTGGCGTTAAGCGACACCAGCCGGAGACCAGGGTCCTATAATCCCGAGCACCCGGGGGTGTGAGAACGGCGATGATGGTCAGAACGTGCGATCGCTCTTAAACAGCAAACCCGCGTCCTCCAAACATCATTTGGCCCTCGGCCCCCACCATATCTGCCTCTCCCACAAACAGTAGAGATGGTGAACCCCCCAATGGAATGGCTTAGCGTCTCCCCCGGAATCCCAACCCTTCCCAGCCCTCCCAACCCGTGCCCATTAGTTAGCTGTGCCCTGGCAGACTCCCCCACAAGCCTGTCTGAGCCATCCGAATCAACCCCCCTCCCCCCCTTAAAATTTGGTTTAAAAGCCCCTGTAAAAAACCCCTAAGAAATTTCCTTCGCATGCCACCTTTCGGGATCCCAAGATCCGTTATTAAGGAAGCGTCTTGATAGGTCAGAAGGCCATCCCCGGGACTTCCGGTTCCGGCTGCGGATTGCGACGGGCATGCTTTGCTCGCCCCGCGTGCTCTTGGTGGGCTCCCCCTGATCGGGGGGACAGGGAGCCTCATAGGTGCCCCTGCCGAGGGGGCGGCTAGCGGGGGGTCCCCTGTGTCGGCGGCAGCCGTGGGGGGGCTCCCTGCATTGCCCTAGGCACCAGGAGGCAAAAGGGGAGGCGCTTCTTTGCGCTTTCGCCTCGAGGCAGCTGGGCGAGATTGACGATTTGAAGGCTGCAGCTGCAATGTGGTGAGGTGGAAATCCCCCCCCTGTTCCCTTTTTTGACTGAGGAAAAAAAAGGACTGCCAGCTTTTTAAAAAGAACATTCAATCCGTTCCTGGGAAGTGTGACTGGAGGGAGGGGGATCTTCCCCCCCCCTTGGATAAGCGGCTCTAAACTGCTCTCTGCCCCCGGAGGAGGAGGAGGGGGGAGAGCGCTGGAATGAAATCACACTCATAACAAGCAGCAGATTTATTTTACTGTAATTGTGAAAATGAGGTGATGATCTGTCTTTTTGAGAACTTTAAAAACTTTTGGTCTGTTGCCCTCTGATCCCGGTGCTGGCAAGGCAAGATGGCACACTTCCGTTTTCTTCATGTACTCTGAAATTTGACTCCACCCACAGAAATTGCCAGCATTTTGTCTTTGTCTCCGGGATACTCAGAGGTATCTCTTGATACATTATATTCTGGACTTGGAACAATGGATTTTGACAAAGGTCTTTCTTGGTCTGGACTGTCAGCCTCGTGATCTCTCTTGGCTATCCACTTTTACAATTGCTTTACACAGACATTTCTGAGCTCTTCTTACTATAATGGCACCAAAAAGACCACCACCTGGGAAACCAGGCTTTGCTGGCTCTGCCCCAACATCCTCAACGTCCAGCCCCAGTGGCCAACAGACACTAACATCTTTGTTGCAGCCCAAGCCCCCTGAGGAGGACCTGACCCAACAGATGTTCCAAAAGATTTTAAAGGGGCAAGAGGACTTGAAGAACCAACTAAAAGAAATGAACGAACAGCTCAGAGAAAACCAGAACCGAACAGCCCAAAATATGCAAAAATTGGAAGCTTTGGAGGAGGGGACGGCTGAGATGAGGAGGGAGGTGAGGGGGGGTCCAGAGGGGAAACCAAGAACTTGAGAACCAGCAGATAAAAATGGAATTTGAAAGAATCTCTTTTTTCCTTAGATTTCAAAATGTAATTGAGGCTGATGATGAAGATTTGAGGGAAATCATGACAAAGCTACTGGCTGAATATATCAAAAAAGACAGACAACAGCTGGGATGGGAGATTGACCTAGTCTATAGAGTAAACTCAGCATACGCCAGAACACATAATGTTCCAAGGGAAGTCCACATTAAATTTCTTAGAAAGACTACAAGAGATGAGATTCTGAGTACACAAAGGGGGCACATGTTAAAATATAAGGATAGAGAAATAGCCATCTTGAAACAAATCCCCAAAAAAGTTAGAGATAAAAGAAAAAATTATTCGGTCTTAATGAAGAAACTATACCAGAAAGGGGTGTGGTTTAGATGGCTCATGCCAGTAGGTATGCTCGTATTCTGGGAGGACTCTAGAGTTAGAATTAATACAATTAAGGAGGCCGAGGCCTTCATGGGAAAAAACAAAGCCCTCCTGGAAAAAGCTGATGATACCACTCGGGACATACAGGAACCGGGAGGTGCTGAAGCCTTGCTGGTGGGGGGAGAAGAGGCAACACCGAGAAAACTTAGATCACAAAAGTGAATTAGAAAAACAATGCAATTGCTAACACAGAGAACTTTTTCTGTTTGATATAAAAATAGATTGAAATTATTTGAAGACAAAAGGTTAAAATATGCTAACAAAATATTGCTAAGTAGTAACAACTTAATGTATTAATAAGTGAAAGTTATGAGAATTGGAGGAGTGCCATTTCCTGCATAATGTAGCTGGCAAAATTTCTAACCTTATCCACCATCCCTTTCCCTGAAATTTTTTTGTAAAACCAATAAAAACTTTGTTTGTAAAAGAAAAAAAAAAGAAGGCCATCCCTGGGAAAGGGGGAGTTCCTGGAGGGAATAAAGTTATGTTGCAGTATAGCATAGAGGAGAGTGTGGCATCAACCAAATGGGATGACATCATGGGGAGATGGAACGAGGAGATGACATGTCCACGGGGGGGGGAGCCAGCAGTGTTCAAGGGGGTAGCAGGATGCTATGTCCATCATAAAAATAGTCGGCGTTGGGGACAATATGTAAGGGTAACAGACAGCTGTCCAAAATCACAGCAGATACTAGCTTGCGAGGTGGTGAAGTGGCCAGTGATGGCAGCAACGAGGACAGCGGCGGCATCGGCGGCTGCTCCAACTCCAACAGCTAAGCTCCGCCCACGCCAGCCGCACTCACATCCATCGCCAGGGCCGCACACTGTTGACCCAGTCCATAATATCACAGGAGGGAGGGCCAAATGGCACAGTACAGTGGCCCAGGCAACGGTGGCAACACTTGGGGGGGGCACAACGAAGGACCCCCCCCAGTCCGACTGCGCCCATGCCAACTCCCTAAGCCATCTTCCACTGGCGTTCCGCTGGTGTCAGTATCTATGCCAGCTGCCTCAGCTGCCTGTAAAATGGGGCAAAGCTCACTTAACTGCCTTGCTTAGCAGTGAGAATTTTGGACTCAGTTGTGATTAAGGACTATCTGTAGTGATGCTGAACCCGGGAGGGGGTGTGGTTGGAGGTCCAAAACCTCCTTTAATTTTTCCACTTAATGCCTCATCCTATTTTGGTATAACGGCTTGCTAGTTCTTCTGATTAGCTTTCCAAGGTGTCTAACTTGACATCCACATAGTAATCTCAGTTCTGGATAAGAAGAGCTTTTGTGCCTTATATTGCCTTTATGTTACAGTCAAAAAGTGAAATAATTTCTGTAATAGCACTTCCTGGTTGTATTCCATATAGTCCTAGATAAGATTCATCTCTCTCTCACTTTTTCTCCCTTGGTGGATAAACTGGTCGCACATTAAAATCAAACTTCATTTTTTTAAAGTGCTTTTTAAAAAAATTAATAAAATTCAAGAGGTTCGGTGTGGAAGAAAATACGTATTATTGAGCTGTTCAAACCGTGATGTTGCAAATTAGTTAAGAAATGTTTTCTGAAATGAAATAAATATTTTGATGGCCTAAAGACTGATATGGGTTACTATGAATTAAGAATATTTTGCCTAAAACATTTCAGACCAGAAAAAGTTCAAATTATTAAAGATGACAATAAGATTCTAAGAAAAAATACATTTTCATAAGCATAGCCTGAAAGCTGCAATTAAATACCAGTTTCAGAAAGATAAAACGCATATGACCCCAAGTATGCCTAACTTTTTGCCTGGACGTTGTTGCAGTTGTTAAGTGAGGTGCCCGTATGACTGCTTGCTCAGTGATTGCACTTCCACCTTCCAGTTGCAGGAATCATTGCAGAGGTCATTAAGAGGCTAGAATGAAAGAGCAGTCTTCTGAAAGAGGATAGGCAGCATTCCCTTGTGAATAGAAGGGAATTCCTAATCTGTGCTGGAAAATTAAAACTCAGATCCCAAAGATCCAACCTTTCTTTCTCTAACCCAGCATGGCAGTTCTATTTCACACATGGAGACAAGAACTGCTACACAGTGCCAGAGAAATTAAGCTGAAATCCTTTCTCCCATTGACCGTGCCAGTTCCTTCTATGTGCAAAAGGTTACAAATGCCATGGTGAAAATGCGCCATACTAAAATTCTGCTTGGTTTTCATAAATGACTTTTTAAGTCAGCAGCAGGCAGCAGGCTGTCATTCTGCTTTCCAAGAAACTGGCTGAAAAAGATGTGTCCCAAAATGGGTCTCAACAACCTTTTTCAGCCTGATCTCAAGAATCAGAAGGATTTCTGCAGTAGTGATATGTGTTTGTCCTGCAGGCTTCACTGTAGACATTCTGAGGTTCACATAATTGTGGAATCTTGACATCCCATTGTAAAGATGAACAGATTGCCAAGAGGCCAGATTGCACTCATGGGACTGCGGGGTATGCTGCAATGATTGTAACTTTGGACACTGGCTGTAAGTCCTTTAATTCAGCACCATCCTAATTTTGAACAGTTGCTGAATGAATTATTGTTAAGCGAGGATTAGAACAATGAAGGCAAATATACGTGTCCCAGGATGATGTTGCAGGATCCAATCTGGGTCAGTCAGAGGTTTTGTCTTCTGAGCTTTCGAACTCATGCTGAAGCCCATCTTCAGGGAACTTCTCTCTAGCACAGTGTGCTATTCTCTGTATGGTATTTATAGTACCTGTTGTAAGTGGATTTTTAGATGTTGATTGGAGTGTATTAATGAATACTTTTTAAGTCATTAGCTATCATTTGCTTGTGCTTCTAAGTACTTGATAGGCTCATCAGCACTCCTGTTGACTGATGGTGACCTGTTTCCCAGGTTCAATCTCACCTGGCTTGGAGGTGGGGGATAAATCCGATATAATCTACTGAATCCCTGCATGAATTGCCTGTGACTATGTGGGATAGATGGGAAGGAAGCTAACCAAGAGATTGCAAGAACACGAGCGAGGGATCAGACGAGGAGACCCGAACTTATTGGTAGCCTCACATTGCAATGAACAACAACCATATTCAATTTTGCAGCTACTAAGATTTTTGGACAAGCAGGCACAAAAACAGCTAGGAAATGATTGAAGTCTGGGAAACAGGCCCCTCATCACCAACAGGAATGTTGATTTACCACCAGCCAGTCAAGTACTTAGAAGATGAGGGCTGGGCAGCAAAAGCAAATAGCAATGGAAAGTTATGGTTGTGGTTGACAGATAGTGATTTAAAAGCCAGCCATCATTACCCCAATCAACATCTAAAAAGCCACTTACAACAGGCACTATAAATACCACACACAGAACAGCGCACACACTGCTCAAGAGAAGTTCCCTGAAGATGGGCTCCATCTAGCATGAGTTTGAAAGCTTAGAAGACAAAACCTCTGGTCCAGGTGACTGACCCAGATTGGATCATGTAACATAGCACAATATCAAAAATAGAATTTTAAAAATCTTACCACAGATTCCAGGCTTTGCATGTTACTTATTTCTGCAGAAAGAAAATGTTCTGAAGTGAATGTGTCTCTTTTTACACTTCCTGAACTTTTCCAGGTTTTTGGAGATTCCAAACTTTAATCAGACGCTAAAATAATGAAAACCCCATTCTTTACTCAACCTTTTTCTATGAACTGTGCTCGCTATGTTTTTAAAAGACAAAATCCTTAGTAAAATAGATTTTTAACTTTCACTCAGTGATCAATCCATAAAACATTGCATACTTAAAATAGATACTAATTAATTAGATATTGCTGTATATTGTACATAAAAATGCTACACAAGATCTTTTCTATATGTATGTATATGTACATATATGTATAAGTGTATATACACACACACATGTATGTATATATACATATATATAGAGAGAAGATTTTTTATATGCATACTTTGTATATTCGTACATATGGGGGGGAGAGGAAAGGAAGCTCAAACTATGTGTTCATATAGAGATCGAGTGCCATCTCATTCACGGGTTTGTGATTCCAAATCTGTTATATTTGCAACAATATATATGTCACCGTGAAAGACCGAAATTGGTGAATGTCGACATTCACCGGTGAATGTTGGTGAATGTCGACATTCACCGGTGAATGTCGACACATACCAATTTCAGTCTTTCACGGTGACATATGTATAACGAGTCAGCGTAACGCTTTACTTTTGCTTTTCAATTTGCGGTCCTGGAAACAACTCGTTCTAACCGTGCAGGATCGCAGGTTTTTTAAAAAAAGAAGTCCGCGAATAGAAGACGCTTAAAAGGAAGCGAGGAGCCGAGGTATTAGGGTAAGGGTATTAGGGTAAGGGTGTTGAGAGGATAAGGACATACACCAAGCGACTATGTGAATGTCGACATTCACCGGTGAATGTCGACATTCACCAGATTTCGGACTTTCATTCACCGGTGAATGTCGACATTCACCATATTTCGGACTTTCACAGTAACATATACATTTATGGTGGTATTCGTTTATTTCAGATACTATGATCAACTGTGTTCCATTGAACCAAAATTTCCATTTTCTGAAAACCAGGTAATGTATTAAAGCTTTTAAATATTGTTTTGAAATGTAATATAATGTGTAATAGAGCAGTTGACATTGGAATAAAAAGTTGCTTTTGAATGAATTCTACACTTTTAAGTCATACTTTTCTAATTAAATAAGTGAGGCCATGAAAACATCAGCCTTGGACAAGCATCTGTTATACAGTGTGACTACTCTTTTGGATCACAAGGATCCATATCAACCACAGTTTTAGAATATGTTAGTTTCCCAAGAAAATTTCAGTATGTACTTTACAAAAATTAAGAATAGTCCAATTAATTGAATTGCATAAATGTGTATTGTTTTAAACCAAAGACTCAATTCTGGTTATAACAATAAAATAATTGATGTAAAAGGAACTTTAAATATACCAATTTCTTTATCATATATCAAATTTTCTCATAAAACTTCCTTGTATCCATATGTATTATCAGATAATGATAAGGTGCAGCTTTTTACTGTTTTTGACATTTGTATTTCTGTTTAAGGAAAATTTTGGGAACATTTACATCTATCTTAAGGCTAGAAATTAATTTACTGTTTTTATTTATATTTTTAGATCTGTGTAACTTTTACCTGGAAAGATGCCTTTGACAAGGGGTCACTGTTTGGAGGATCTGTTAAACTTGGTAATTACAGAATTCAAACTATATGAAATCTAATCTTCTCATAAGTATTCTAATTTACCATATTTTTAAAGAATTGCTTATTTATTTATTACATTTCAACACAATTCATCTCACTTATGTGACTCTAATTTAAAAGTCATTTTAACTGATTCTGCAGAAGAGACATATGTCTTCCTTCATGATTTTGAGGATAATTTTTGTTTTGATCCTTAGAAACAAGCAGAATGGAATAAGATACTTGCTTACTAAAAGATTGCTTAGTTTTACTAAAATTTTCATCTGAATGATACATATGAAATTGATTTGTGCTAAGAAAACTACTTTCTATTGATTTTGCAAATATATTCTTCATCTTCACAAACCCTAGAGGTTTTAAGTTGTTGAAGCACCTTGAGGATACCTATCTGTGTAAATATTGTAGATCCTATTAGGTTTTTCTTTTCATTACCTACTTTCTATGCTTTATCAGTTGAAAGAAACTAGAATCAAGCCAGAACCAGAACTGAACCACATTGTCATTTTGTATTTTGATAGTCAGATTGGTATTCTTATTCCACTTGACATATATCCCAAAAGCAAAAGTATAAATATTGAATGTTTATAAAGAATGTACTGTGTTTCCCCAAAAATACAACCTACTCGGAAAGTAAGCCCTAGCTTGATTTAACCCCTACTCCCAAAATAATCCCTAATTAAGACCTCACGCTCTCCAGGGTGCACAGGTTAAGATAGGGTGGGGATGGGAGGAGGAAGAGCTGCCCTACTACTTACCTTCCAATAATTGCAGCCGTACCTCCACCCAGCAATTTCTGGAACTGATTAAGAAATCCAAGTATGCAAATACAGGTAGTCCTCGAGTTACGAATATAATGGAGCCTGCCCATTCCATTTGTAACCTGATGATTCATGGGAGTGAATCTCGTGTCTTGAATGAGATCACTCCCTCATTTCGCGAAGGCATTCACTAATCAAATGTGAGGCTCGTTAAGTGCACATAGGGTAGCAGGTATGGAAGGCCTTGGGTTGCCTACTGATAGAATAGGCCACCTGCCTAAGGCTATCCAAGGCCTCCCTGACCCATTGAAATACCTCATGCTCTCCAAATTGCTTCCCCCATCCAGCATACCACGTTGGGTCACTTACCCTGTGAAGATCTAGCAAGCAGTCTCCTCTTCAGCCTTGTGTGCCCCGCCAATGCTCTGTTTGGCTCTCTGCGGGCCTCCCCCTGTGGGGTGGATCCCTGGAGGCTCCATTTTGGCCTGCAACAGGTTGTGCTGTTACAAGATTTGTAGTTTTGGGTCTTGTTCATAAACACTAGGGCAGTGATGGTTAATCTTTTCCCCATTGTGTGCCAAAAGTGGGGGGAGCGCAGGTGGGTCATGCAGGGGTATGTCCACACCCATAATTCTATGTGCGTGACCTCTTCCCCCCCCCGCCCCACTTTTGGCTTTCTATGGACTCGTTTTTCATCCTCTCCAGGCTCCAGAGGCTTCCCTGAAGCCTCTGGAGTGTGAAAAACAGCCCTGTGGGCAACACGGAAGTTCAGGAATGGCTAAAAATGAAGGCTGAAGTCAGCTGACAGGCAACGCCTCGCATGCCCTAACAAATGGCTCCGCATGCCATCTGTGGCACGCGTGCCATAGGTTCGCCACCACGGGGTTAGTGGGTGCTGGTTGCATAACTTTGAACTTTTGCTAAGGGAACTCTTGTAACCCGTGATTACAGACACCTTGCTCTGAACTATAACTTTGTCAGTAAAGGCTTTCACTTGGTTTGGAAAACTCCAAAATCTGCTGGAGACACTATGTTTTGATCCCTTTTTGGGGAACTATTATATAAAGTGATTGTGGCCAACACCACAATATCCTTGATCTGGAATTCTGAAGAGCCAATCTATTCTCTGGCTCCTTATTTTGCTGTGGTTGTCAGCTCCACTTCATTATTTTTCAAGAAATCAAGCTAGTTGTGTTTACCCAGAACACGTAAAGGCAAATAACACAATGATATGAATGCAATAACAATTATTTAAAAAATTTCATCTGAAATCATAAGTTTTATTAGCAACTAGATCACCTGGAAATCAACTAATATTAATTTTGACTTTTTTAAAAAAAGAATTGTGTATAACTTAATGAATTCCATAGATCTGCAGATTCATTGATGTATGCTTATTGTTTTTACTTTTATTAATTACTATAGGCTCCATTACTGTCTGTTTATAGATAAGAATGTTGATTTGTATGCACTTTGTTTCAGCTTTGGCAAGTTTAGGCTATGAGAAAACATGCGTATTATTTAATTGTGGAGCATTGGCCAGTCAAATAGCATCAGAACAGAATCTTGAGAGTGATGAAGGGATGAAAGCTGCTGCTAAATTTTATCAGGTATTCTTCTCTATGGTTAACAAATTATTAGAATTTGGAAGTTGTTTTGTTTAAACGTTAGGAATGTATCTTTAAAAGATCAGTACCATGTTTTCCCCAAAATACGACTACCCTGAAAGTAAGCCTTCCACTGATTTTTTTGGGGGTGGGTCTAATATAAGGCCTACCCAAAACTAAGCCCTAGTGAAGGAGGTGGGCGTGGCCAGCCCAGGAGGTAATCTTCCCTTCCCCGGTCACCTTGACCCTTAACCACGGCCCACGGATCAGCTGATCCAGCAAGGGCTCGGAGTTCTGTCTCTCTGGGTGCTTGGAGATGTTTCCAGCGATGAGGCAGAAAGCCATGTGGCCTCTGGGAATTGACTCCCCCCACTCCCCGCCTCTGCCCGGCTGCTGCTGCTTGAGAAAAGGACAAAAAGGCAGGAAATTCTGAAAGATTGTGGGATGCATGTGCTTATGGTAGAAGCAAAGTGCAGCCTATCCCTTTCAAGCAATTAAATGTCTGTGTGTGTGTGTGTGTGTGTGTGTGTGTGTGTGTGTGTGAGAGAGAGAGAGAGAGAGAGAGAGAGAGAGAGAGAGAGAGAGAGAGAGAGAAACGGAGGGGAGTAAGAAGAATTGCAGGCAAGCTGTTTGAAAGGCCCCCCTCTTCCCCCCGTTTTTGGTGAGCTAAAGGCACCACATATGCATGGTCACCTCACGGTAAGAGAAGAGTGTGTTGGAGCCCAAATACTGAGCCTTGCCAGCCTCGGAAACCAGGCCGCCCAAATCCCCAGTAGCCTTTCTCATCCAATTCACATTCAATTAAATTAAATGCAATATGAACAATATCTTAAATAGAATGTTTAGGTTTCTAGTGTTTTTCACTATAGTATTTAGCATGCTTCTATAATAAAATGTATTATTTTTCCAAGTTTGCTAGTGGTGCTTTCCAGCATATTAAAGATACCGTCCTCTCTTCATTAAATCGAGAACCTACAGTTGATATTTCTCCAGATACAGTTAGCACACTAAGTCTTATCATGCTGGCTCAAGGTCAAGAAGTTTTTTTCCTGAAAGCTACCAGAGGTATGTGATATAAAGTGGAAATATATAGATTTTATAACCTTATTTTTGCCAGAAATTAAAATCATTGGGAATATTTGTGTATTTATTCAAATTGGACATATTTTCAATTTCAAGTTTTGAGGGTGCTTTCAATTATATTGAATGCTGGAAAATTTAATGTAATTTTAAAGGTAAAGGTAAAGGTTTCCCTCGTATGTATGTGCTAGTTGTTCCCGACTCTGCGGGGTGATACTCATCTCCGTTTCAAAGCCGAAGAGCAAGGGCTGTCCGAAGACGTCTCTGTGGTCATGTGGCCGGCATGACTAAATGCTGAAGGTGCACAGACGCTGTTGCCTTCCCACCAAGGTGGTCCCTATTTTTCTACTTGCATTTTTTATGTGTTTTTAAGCCGCTAGGTTGGCAGAAACTGGGACAAGTAACGGGAGCTCACTCAGTTACACGGCAGTATGGATTTGAACCGCTGAACTGCTGACCTTTTTGATCGACAAGCTCAGCGTCTTAGCAATGTAATTTATACATTCCTATAATGTAATTTAAAGGTAGAAGCCAAAATTTCAGCTTCCAGCTTTCTTGGGACAGTACCAGCTCTTTATCAGTTTGAGAGTGGAGGACTTTTCCACTGACCGGGCTAAAGTGGGGTTTTTCATCAGCTTACTCTCCGGCTCCGCAGCTCGTTGGGCTACTCCTTTGTTGGCCCAAGCTAGCCCTTTGATGGACGATTTCAGGGGGGGGGGGTGCGATCACCTCAGACTCATGTATAAGGACCCCATTAAGGAGAAAACAGCCACCAGATGTCTTAAGATGCTGCAGCAGAGCTGGGGTTCCTTGCAGGACTATGTCAGTGAATTCCGGCTCCTTAGCCAAGATTCAGCCTGGAATGAGTAGCCCTCATAGACACTTTTCAAGGTGGGCTGTCAGACGACTTGCAGGATGAACTGGTGCGGGTGGACAGGCCACCGACGTTCAACGCACTGATCCACCTGTGGCAGCACGCATTCTCCTGTCTGGTAGTCCGCCGGGGATTCCGGCCCATGCCCTGGTCGATTCCGGGGCTACCACAAACTTCATGGATGAGGTGTTTGCAACCAAGTATGCCGTCCCTGTGTGTCTGATGGACCCACCGATGCTAGTCGAGACCATTGACGGCCAGGTGCTTCTGTCTGGGCCTATCAAGGCCGCCACGCAGCCCTTGCGCCTAGTCATCCGGGATAACGAGGAGGCCATCCAGTTTTACATTGCTTCAGGTCTGCATTTCCCCGTGGTCCTGGGCTTGGCTTGGCGGCAGGCGCACGACCCCCAGATTTATTGGTCCCAAAACTGGGTCACGTTTCCGTCCCTGCAATGTGTCGACCACACCCATCACATCTATGCAGGCCAGGTGCTGAGTTCGCCCAGGGTGTCCTTGCTGGTGGACTTAGCGGAGTTCGCAGACGTCGTCAGCGAGCAGGAGGCGGACCAATTGCCACCGCACCAGCCTTATGACTACCCCATCGACTTGGTGCTGGACATGCAGCTCCCTGTGGGTCGCCTGTACTCCATGTCCGAGCCAGAATTGGCCGCATTGCGGGACTTTCTGGACAAGAACCTCGCCCGGGGTTTTATCCAGCCCTCATCTTCGCCACTGTCTGCCCCGGACTCTGTTGTGATTATCATCACTTGAAAGTGATCACGGTGCGCAACCGTTACCCTTTGCCCCTGATTCCTGAGTTTTGGAAGGGGCTCTGGGAGGCGACGGTGTTCACAAAACTTGACTTGCGTGGCACCTATAATCTGGTCCGAGTCCGGGTGGGGGACGAATGGAAGATGGCCTTCGGCACCTGGTACGGACATTTTGAGTACACAGTCATGCTGTTTGGATTGACCAATGCCCCGGCTGTCTTCCAGCATTTTATGAATGATGTCTTCCAGGACCTCTTGGACCAGTTTGTTGTTATTTACCTGGACGACATTTTGATTTACTCGGCTTCTCGGGAGGGTCATCAGTAGCACCTATGCCTGGTCCTGCAACGACTTGGGAGCATTGTTTGTACGCGAAGCTGGAGAAGTGTGAGTTCTGGCAGACTTCCATCGAGTTCCTGGGGCACCTTTTCCCCTGAAGGAATTGCGATGGAGCCTGGCAAGGTAGAGTCTGCGCAGTTGGCAATCTCCTCGGCGAATGAAGGATGTCCAATGACTCCTCGGGTTTTCCAACTACTACCGGACCTTCATCCCCAGCTTCGCTTCCCTGACCGTGCCCCTCACTCGGCTCCTGCAGAACAAAGTGCTGTTTCGCTGGAGACCCTACAGGGCAGCATATGTTCGAGGTCCTGAAGCACGCCTTCATGAAGGAGCCGATCCTGAAGCACCCTGATCCCCATCGTCGTTTGTGGTGGAGGCGGACGCGTCCGACATTGCGGTGGGCATGGTGTTACTGCAGGCTCATGCCCCTGGCGGTACCCTTTTCCCTTGCGCTTTCTTCTCACGGAAACTCAATCCTTCCGAGTGCAATTACGCCATCTGGGAGAAGGGGTTGCTGGCCATTAAGGTGGTGTTTGGGGCCTGGAGGCATCACCTGGAGGGGCCAGGCATCAAGCCGAGGTCCGGATGGACCATAGGAATCTAGAGTTCCTGAAAACGGCACGCAAGCTGAACCAGCGCCAGATCCGATGGTCTCTGTTCTTTGCCCGGTTCAACTTCCGAGTGATTTACATTTCGAGTGCATGCAACCAAAGGGCGGATGCCCTGTCCAAGAAACCTGAGTACTCTTGAACCGCAGACCCGCTTCCACCCCGGACAGTTTTGTCCGTCGAATCCTTCGCTGCAGTTCACGAGCCCGTGAACTTACGGTCTTGGATATGGGATGTGCAGCAGTACGATGAGTTGGTGGCGCAATGGAGGGCAGAGGTAGGGCCAGCCTCCCCGTGGACCTTCGACAACTACCTCTTGAGGTACTGGGACAGGCACTATGTACCTGCGGGGCCCCTCCGAGGACTTATTCTCTCCAAGTGCCATGACAATCTGGCGGCAGGACATTTTGGCCTTTTCAAGACTTTCAACCTGGTCTCCCGTACCTTTTGGTGACCCCGCTTACAACATGGTGTACAGATGTATGTCACCTCTTGTGTACAATATTGGCAGGACAAGGTAGCGACGGGAGCTCCCCCAGTGTTTCTGACTGAATTGCCTGTCTTCAAGGTTTACCACGGTCCTTGTGGTGGTGGACATGCTCACGAAGATGGTGTATTTCATTCCGTGTCAGAGATTGCTGACAGCCCGTGCCACCGCCCGCATGTTCATCCAGCACGTCTTCCGGCTGCACGGCCTACTTGATCGGGTCATGTCGGACCGTGGGACGCAGTTCACGGCCTGGTTCTGGAAAGGGCTGATGGAGGCTCTGGACATCCAGATTTGTTTGTCCTCGGTGCACCATCCTGAAACGGACAGGGGGACAGAGAAGGTGATCGGATTTTTGGAGCAGTACCTGCACTGCAACAGAACAAATGGGTAGACCACCTGGCCGGGGCGGAGTTTGCATTTAATACCTCCATGCGGACGATGCCCTTTCTGGCTAACGTCGATTACCACCCTCGCTTCTTTCCCCTTATCCCAGTCAACTTCCGCTCGGAGCTCCAGGCGGTCCACCAAGTGGTGCGCCGCTATTTGACTCAAGCCAAAGATGACTACAAGAGGGTGGCGGCCAGGTCTCGGCATGCGCTGCCGGAGTTGGCTGTGGGAGATCGCGTGTGGCTGTCCACGCCACACCTCACGTCCCACCGGCTGGCTAAGACGTTGGGCCACCGTTATCTTGGGCCGTTCCCAGTGGAGGCCGTCATCAACTCTGTGGCCTATCGTCTGACCTTGCCACGCTCGATGCAAGCGCACCCGGTGTTCCCTCGCTTGCTCCTGGTCCCTGAGCGGTTGGCTTGTCCTCTCCGCCAAACATCTCCACCCCAGCCATCACCACATGAGGCGGAAAAGCAGCTTATGCACGAGGTGGCTCGGATCCGGGACTAAAGGAATGATTCCAGTACTTGGTGGACTGGAAGGACGATGGGCCGGACGGGGGGACTTGGGCCGATGCGATGGATGTGTATGCCCCCGCTTTGGTGTGGGCCTACCATGCACAATGTCCCTCGAGGCCACACCCCGAGCATCAGACCCGGGGGAAGGGCCCTGCGGTGAGGGATAGTGTTGTGGCCCAGCAGGATCCGGTTGAGCTGCTGATGGACTCGGATAGCAAGGAACCATATGAGTTTGCCCTGGACGATGTGGAGGACCCTGTGCAGGGTTCAGACTCAGAGCAGGGACCAGAGAGGCTGGTTGGCCACCAGGAGGCGCCTGAGGCATGGAGCAGTGGGGAGGATCAAGGGCAGTTTGCCCCTGATGCTAGATTGAGAAGGGCTGAGAAACGGAAGCAGCAACTCCATAGGCAGACTCACAGAATATGATTAAGCTCAGGTGGTTGTGGATTGGCCCCTCCCAAGAGAGATTATAGGTGAGGCGCTGGGAGGGGACATTTGCAGGAAACAAACATTCAAATTACTGCATTCAGTTCTGGTCGCCACGATGTAAAAAAGATGTGGAGACTCTAGAAAGAGTGCAGAGAAGAGCAACAAAGATGATTAGGGGACTGGAGACTAAAACATATGAAGAACGGTTGCAGGAACTAGGTATGTCTAGCTTAAGAGAAAGAAGGACTAGGGGAGACATGATAGCAGTGTTCCAATATCTCAGAGGTTGCCACAAAGAAGAGGGAGTCAAGCTATTCTCCAAGGCACCTGTGGACAGAACAAGAAGCAATGGGTGGAAACTAATCAAGGAGAGAAGCAACTTAGAACTGAGGAGAAACTTCCTGACAGTTAGAACAATTAATCAGTGGAACAGCTTGCCTCCAGAAGTTGTGAATGCCCCAACACTGGAAGTCTTTAAGAAGATGTTGGATAGCCATTTGTCTGGAACGGTATAGGGTTTCCTGCCTAGGCAGGGGGTTGGACTAGAAGACCTCCAAGGTCCCTTCCAACTCTACTATTGTATTGTATTAAATTAGTAGTTAAGAAAATCTATCTGTGTATTCTAGCCGTGTCTGTTCGTTTGGACTATCTGTGTTGCTTCATTTGAATTATCTGGTTTGCTGCAGAGCTACTCTATTGAACGTGAGTTGTCTGGACTTTCAGCCAAAGGATTTGTTATATCAGTAATTAAACAGTGGCAAATAGCCAAGCATGTGTTCTGGTTTATTCACAGGCGTGCGGGGGGGGGGGGGGGAAGGGTCAGACCCCATCTCCATATCCAAGATAACAAACCACAATCTTACTACAATTAATAGTTAAGCCTGGACACAACAGCTACAGGTGAAACTCGAAAAATTAGAATATCGTGCAAAAGTTCATTCATTTCAGTAATGCAACTTAAAAGGTGAAACTAATATATGAGATAGGCTCATTACATTCAAAGCAAGATAGTCCAAGCTGTGATTTGTCATAATGGTGATGATTATGAAAATCCCAAATCCACAATTTCAGAAAATTAGACTATTACATGCAATCAATAAAACAAGGATTGTACATAGAACAATATCCGACCTCTGAAAAGTATAAGCATGCATATGTACTCAGTACTTGGCTTGGGTCCCTTTTGCAGCAATTACTGCCTCATAGCGGCGTGGCATGGAAGCTGTCAGCCTGTGGCACTGCTGAGGTGTTTTGGGAGACCAGGATGCTTCAATAGCAGCCTTCAGCTCTTCTGCATTGTTCGGTCTCATGTCTCTCATCTTTCTCTTGGCAATGCCCCATATTCTCTATGGGGTTCAGGTCAGGCGAGTTTGCTGGCCAATCAAGCACAGTAATCCCACGGTCATTGAACCAGGTTTTGGTGCTTTTGGCAGTGAGGGCAGGTGCCAGGTCCTGCTGGAAAATGAAGTCAGCATCCCCATAAAGCTCGTCTGCAGAAGGAAGCATGAAGTTCTCCAAAATCTCCTGGTAGATGGCTGCGTTGACCCTGGACTTAATGAAGCACAGTGGACCAACACCAGCAGATGACATGGCTCCCCAAATCAACACAGACTGTGGAAACTTCACACTGGACTTCAAGTATCTTGCAGTGTGTGCCTCTTCATTCTTCCTCCATATTCTGGGTCCTTGGTTTCCAAATGAGATGCAAAAGTTGCTCTCCTCAGAAAAGAGGACTTTGGACCACTGAGCAACAGACCAGGTCTGTTTTTCTTTAGCCCAGGTAAGATGCTTCTGACGTTGTTTGTTGTTCAGGAGTGGCTTGACAAGAGGAATACGACATTTGAAGCCCATGTTCAGGATCCGTCTGTGTGTGGTGGCTCTTGATGCACTGATTCCAGCCTCAGTCCACTACTTGTGAAAGTCCCCAACACTTTTGAATGGCCTTTTCCTGACAATCTTCTCCAGGCTGTGGTCATCCCTGCTGCTTGTGCACCTTTTTCTTCTACATTTTTGCCTTCCACATAACTTTCTATTAATGTGCTTTGATACAGCACTTTGGGAACATCCAACTTCTTTTGCAATTACCTTTTGAGGCTTTCCCTCCTTATGGAGGGTGTCAACGATGGGTTTCTGCACAACTGTCAGGTCAGCAGTATTTCCCATGATTGTGATTCCTACTGAACCAGGCTGAGAAACCATTTAAAGGCTCAGGAACCTTTTGCAAGTGTTATGGTTTAATTAGCTGATTAGAGTGGGACACTGAGCCTAGAATTTTGCACATTTTCACAATATTCTAATTTTCTGAGATTGTGGTTTGGGGTTTTCATGAGCTGAAAGCCATAATCATCATAATTATGACAAATCACGGCTTGAACTATCTTGCTTTGCATGTAAGGAGTCTATCTCATATATTAGTTTCACCTTTTAAGTTGCATTACTGAAATAAATGAACTTTTGCACGATATTCTAATTTTTCGAGTTTCACCTGTACTCTATCACCATAACAAATTCAATTACCGTCTTTGACCAATGTATAGGATTTATTTTTATCTCCATGAAATCGTTTTCTTTGATAAAAATACTTTATTTCCATAGAATATTTTCATATGGATAGATTGTACCTATCCACATTAAAATTCCTGCCAACACCATTTCTCAAATTGGCAATCAAAATGTTCAAGTGTAATTTATCAAATTCATATAGTTGCTTATCTAATTTGTAAGTAACTGGGTGACATACAATAGACAATAAACATATAAAAAGAAACATTTAAAAATAGAAGAATCAACATTAAAATGGAAACAATTTAAATTATTTTTAAAGATTAAAGATTTAAAGATACAGATAATATTGATATATATCAGTATTGTATATGATTAACTTAGCGTACTATGCATTTCTGGATGGCCATTAGGTGATACATTCTTGCTGATGGATAGTCATCAGGTGATATAGTCAATAACATCTAAAATGTTTGCTTTTATAGTTGTTTCTCTTTATTTTATGAATAATATAGAAACCTGTTTTGTTGCTTGAAATATTTTTTAAAAATATAGTAGACATTTCTTTGTATCCTGCCTTTACTATTGTCACACAAACCTAAAGCAGCAAACATATCCAACACATTTTCCTTTCCTCAGCGCAACAGCCTTGTAAGGTGAATTGAGCTGAGAGTGACAAAGTCACCGTGCTGCCTTTTATGGTTGAGGCACTTTCTAGCCTGGTGCCTTTCTAGCCTGGTGCCACTAGACCAGCGATGGCGAACCTTTTTTGGCTCGCGTGCCACAAGTGGGGGGAGTGCAGGGGGGTCGTGTGCGGGTGTGCCGCACCCATGATGCAATGCGCGACCCCCCCAGTGCGCATGCGGGCACAAAAGGCACCCCCCCATTTTTACATGCTTTGTTCACCCTCCCCGGGCTCCAGAGGCTTTATAGGAGCCTGGAGAGGGCAAAAAGAGCCTCCCCCACCCCCCCGGAGGCTTCGGGGACCGTCCGGAGGCTTCCCTGAAGCCTTCGGAACACTTAAAACGACGCTCCGTGCAAACCGGAAGTCACTTCCGGTTTGCTCAGAGGGTCGTTTTGAGTGCTCCGAAGCCTTCAGGGACCGTCCGGAGGCTTCCCTGATGCCTCCGGACGGTCTTCCGGTTTGCTCGGAGGGTCGTTTTAAGTGACTTCCGGTTTGCTCGGAGGGTCGTTTTAAGCGCTCCGAAGGCTTCAGGGAAGCCTCCGGACGCTAAAGCCTCCGGAGGGCCTCCGGGGGGGGGGCGGGGGAGGCTCTTTTCGCCCTCCCCAGGCTCCTATAAAGCCTCGAGCCCGGAGGGCGAAAAATTGCTTTTAAAAATGGTGAACTCAGCTGGCCAGCGCGCTCATGCGCACTGGCCAGCTGACAGGGCAGCGCCTCTTGTGCCCTGACAAATGGCTCTGCGTGCCATCTGTGGCACGCGTGCCATAGGTTCGCCATCACTGCACTAGACCAAACTGGCTCTGGTGTTGGTAGCTAATTTTTTTAAAAAAATGTTTTTAAGTACTTAATAACAGTAGAAAAGCTAGAATATATTTTGTGAAATCTGAGGACAAAACCAATATAACAGTAACATGTTTTAGAGTTAGTAATTTGAATAAAGTTATTTTCTCTATTTCTGTCTATCCGTAAATATATAAAATAACATTATGGCTGATATATTTTAAAAACAATACTTTTGTGGAGTTTGCAATATCAGTATCTAGCACAGAAGATTTAGGGATATATCACTTGTGATGTAATTTAAAATTCCTATATTGCACTTCAGAATTCATACCAATACTGTATGTATTATTTGAATGCATTAATTTAAAGTGTATGGTTCATAACAGTGCAAAAGTTAGTGCAAATCTTGAAATAACTTTTAAGATTTTTAACTTTTAATTATTAAGATTTCTTCATAGAAGAGAAATCTCTATTATTTGAGCTTCATTCAATAATTTATTGTTTGAGGGAAGCTTTTGAGAAATAATTTAGCTGTATGCATTTTCTAGAAGTTGTCAGGTTTCCAAAATATGCCCAAATTGATTCATGAGCCTCAAGTCAGATTTCAAAAGAAAACCAGTCATTTATTAGGAGCATTTTGACAATGCCTTTTTTGTGCAGTCAGATCTTAGCCTTATTTGAAATACAGCTGAACTTTACCTCTGTTCCTTCCCTCCCCTCAGTCTGTGTCATAAATCACATTCCTCAATGATGTGCACCCCTCCCAAGTCTGCTGCAGTAATCTGAGATCCGACTCTAGGCGAAAGTATGTGTGGAATGCTCTCCCCCCCCCCTCCTTACTATGGCAACTTTAGGAGTTGACAGAAGTCTTGTTTTCAACTAAAAACTAAGTACTATTTTTAAAAATGATATTGTATACAGTTATATATTGTTGCTGTTTGATTTACAAAAATCATGAAGAACTTTAAGTTCTGGTAACAGTATGTAGCTCACTGATTTTGCTCATATAAAAATACTGGATCAATTTTTCAAAACTGACATATGTTCTTTTTTTATTTAGATAAAATGAAAGATGCAATCATAGCTAAACTTACAAATCAAGCTGCTGATTACTATGGCGATGCATTCAAACAGTGTCAGTACAAGGATACCTTACCCAAGGTTGGTAATTTCATGCTGAAGGCAGCAGAAAAGGAGTACAAATATGATACATGCTGAGATAGTTACTGACTTGAAGCTATCAGTGACATTTCCTAATATTTTATGATCCTTGCTTGATATTTGGCTTGTGGAATGAGATGAAGAGATGCAGTTAATTTCGAATTACAGTATGTGAAACCAATATATAATTCCCAGTACCTCCTAGGTATCACATAAATCCATTCCCAGTTTACTATATTTAATCTACAAGTATATCATATAAGAAATATAAGTATTGTAATTAAATATAACATAGGATGTTGTGGCTGTTTTTCTAGGTACATTGTTCATTTCTTCTTTTAGTAAATGTAGTTTCAACTTAACACACTTCTTAATTAGTTCAATCTTCTCTGTTCTTAACGTGACCAAGGAAATTAATATTGGTTTGGCCCAAATTAATATGAGGATGTTACTGCTTTATTTTGTTGCTTTTAGAAACACAGCAGAAAACAGAATGCCAAATGAGCTCCTTTAGAATATATTTATATTCACATTCTGAGTTGCTTGAATGCTTGAATCAGTATGAGTGTTTGCAAATAAAAATTCAGTGTATTCTTATTTATATGTGCTACTTTTGTATATCATTTAATTTGAGATATAATTAATTATGGTTTTTTTAAGCAATAAGAATATATTGTGGACATTGACCAGGAGATTGATTCTTTTGCTACATCCCATCATCTTTTTGGATATTGGGAGACACGCCAGGGCTGATTTGGGGCTTAAAAGATGCAGTTGGGAAAGTGAAGAAAATTTCTCAACTTTTTGTAGTCTTTCATAATATAATACTTTGGTTAAGACAATTTACTGTTGTATTTAATTTTGGAAAAGCTATAAAGTGAGCTATCAGAGTACTTCATTTGGCAACACTTTTTAAAAACTTAATTATTAGAAGGCTGAGAAGTTGTTTTATGCAATTATATGTCATAATAGCATAGCTGCTGAGAGCAGAGACTATCAGGAACAATAGCACAAGTTTGAACTTGGAATATGTATACTTGAAGACATATATCTTCCTGCTTAAAATAGCTATTGGGGCATGCATTGCTTTGAAGTTTAGTTGAAAATATCAGGAATTTACTACCATTCTTACTTCACAATGTGTAAAGTGTAAGATTTATTAGCAATCAAACTTGTACCTGCTTAAGGCAAAATGTTAGAAAGAAGGAATCATGAGTTCAAGTGCCAACTTAGCTATAAAAGCCAGCTAGGTAACATTGGTCCAATCATTATCTTTCCTCCTCCCCCTCCAGTGAAATAAAATTATTGATTAAAGTCGGGGGGGGGGGATGAAGTTTACCAGCTTCTTCCGATTTAAATTTTTTATTGAGTTATAAGATGAAATAAGATACAATATATGAAAATAAATTGGAAAGCAATGGGGAGGAAGAGGGGGAAGAGAAGTGAGGATGGATTAGGAAAAAGAAAAAGAAGCATTGACTTCTGATTCTCTGTGCAGTAAAATAAGGCATTAACATCAAATCACATCTTTTTGTTTTTTCATAATAATATAAACTAGCCTTTTCTATAAGGATCTATCAGTCTAATCAATAAAATCCAAAATCAAAGTTTCATTCTTTTCCACATCAAGCACAAAGTTCAGAAAGAGTCTCCATGTGGAAACAAAAGTACTTATATTCTTTTCTTTAATCAAAATATCAATTTTGCCATTTCAGCCAACTCCATCAACTTCTGCAACCATTCGTCCATGGTAGGAATTGAAGTGTCCTTCCATTTTTGTGCATACAATAGTCTTGCTGCTGTCAACATATATAGTAACAAGGTTCCAAAAATTTTTAAAGGGCTTTTTCTATTGGACTCAAAAGGAAAAATTTTGGTTTCACCTTTATCTTCATTTTCAAAATTTTCTGTATTAAAAGATGAATCATACTCCGAATTTTTTTTGCTTTATTGGATGTCTACCATAAATGATAAAAAGTCACTTCTTTACTTTTACACTTCCAACATTCATTTGACATACTTTTATACATCTTAGATAACTTATCTGGTGTTAAATACCAGTGATACATTATCTTATAGAAATTTTTCTTTTAGATTATAATTTAATGTAAATCTTAAACCCTTCATCCATGTATTTTCTCAAGCATATTCAAGCATCTCAAATTCCTTGCCCTCTGAATCATACAATGTTTTACATATTCATTTTCCAAATTCAATTTCAATAACATTTTATACATCTTAGCCATACGTTCATCATTTCCACATAATGAAGTTTCCAATTCATTTTTAACAAAGTCAAATGCAGAACACTTTTAATCCAGTTTAAATCTTTCAGTTGTTGATAAGTAAACCAATGGCAAACATAACCTTCTGATTCAAGTTCTTCCCTCAGCTTTAATGTTGGGTCGCCATAGTTGAAATAATTTTTTTTACCATATATCAACCAGTCTGGCTTTGTCATTTTGCCATTTCTTTTCTAAAGAAAGCTTCTGGGGTTATATTTATTACAAACACTTAGTACGTCTAACAAAATGATTATTAAACTCAATATTATCTTTACTTGTATCATACCATAAGTAACCATGCCATCCAAACTTTGATTTATGTTCCTCTAATTCAAGTCACAAAAAATTTAAATATCTTTAGCTTTTCAATATATTAAATAATGATTCTCATTCATTTCTTATCTTATTTTACAGCCAAAGTATGTAAAGTGTAAGATTTTTTAGCAAACTTGTACCTGCTTAAGGCACCAAGCTCAAAAGAAGAGACCATCAGTTTAAGTGCCAACTTAGCTATAAAAGCCAACTGGGTAACCTTGGTCCAATCACACTCTTTCAGCCCAACTCATCTTACAGGGTTGTTGTCAGGAAATTGGAAGAGGAAGTTGTATTGGATATGTTCACCACATTGAGTTATTTGTAAAAATAATAAAGACAGGATATAAACAAATAAGTTAGCCTATTAGGGGTTAAAAGGATTGTAGAATTGACTTTCAAGATACCAATAGAAATTCAAGTTTGAAATGGATGTGCATTTTTAAAGAAAAAGATTTATTTGAAAATGGACCAAAGACAGAAGTGGTATTATTAGCTTTCAATTTTGTTAATATTTATATGACATCTTCTCTTTTTAGTGATATTTTTTGCAATACTATATGAATAGACAAGCCAAAGGTATTCTGATGATACTTCACTTTCATGTTCTTGAAGGTCAGGTGTTTCCAATAAAATAGCAAATAGAAATATATAACATTTTAGATAGTTATTGCAAGTAAAGTAATTTAAAAAAATTCAGTAACTTTATTAAGATTTATATGGCACTTGTACATAATCTCTTATTGATCTATGCACATTTGCAATTTTCTTATATATCTTTACCATAAGGATCATGTTAGCCTTTTATATGTAGTCATGTGCTTAAGCTTATTTAGTGACCCCATTTCTCTCTGGACTTAATTCATCATTTTTTCTCAAGAATGTTAAGCTAGTTTTTCATAATTTAAGGTCTAGATAATTTGTTTAATTTGGGTTCATAAATGTAATGTGTAACTACTATATCCTTGCGATAGTTCCTAAGGCATATTCGATTTCTTAATCCTTCCTAAGCTAACCTGAATGATGAAAGGGATGATTTAGAAAAATTCTAAATCAAATTAACATTTCCTAAATTTAACTGTTCAGATTAATATTCATAATTTCACTAAATATAATTGCTGCCTGTTGGTATCTTTCATCTCCCAGGCCTTATCTAAAACATTAATTGGGTGTGTCTAATGTCATGTTCTTCCTTTTCTTCCTGCATCCCATGTTGTCTGTGATGGTTTATGTGGTTGGACTTTTCCCTTGGTCAGTATTTTTATTTCCAGGAGGTGTTCCCTCTTCTGGCTGCAAAACACTGCATAATGCAAGCCCATGCAGAGTACCATCAATCTGTACTGGCAAAGCAACAGAAGAAATTTGGTGAAGAAATTGCAAGATTGCAAGTGAGTAATATTTTTCATAGGAAAGAAAGAATATAGTCTTCAATTATAATTGCACTAAGAAAAATCTTAATTTGTTTTCTGAGAGCTTTTCTAGGTAGATTCGTTCATAATTTTGTGGGCATTACTGTTTAATAGAGGCAATTGATAGCACCTAGAAATAAGTAGGACGTCTCAGAAAAATGAAGCATCCTGTATGAAAAATGCTGACACTTGGAAATGGGCAAACAAAGATCTCTAGATATTTCATTAGACTCAAAGTGGCTGTAAGAAATTTCTAAACAGAGGAATGTGTTGTTAGTCATATTTTTTTGCTGCTGAGGACCTGAATTACTCATTACTAACTTAATTCTTCAAATATCATTTGGAACATTCAAAAAGCCACTGCATATATTTTGTCACACAAAAGAAATAATTGCTCTATACTTGCTAATATATTAGATACTCCAAACAGTGACATGAGTGACACAAATAAATAAACTACACAATAGCACAAAACAGATTTTGTCTCCCATACAATATTTTACAATACAATACTGTAAAATTATCCTCCAAGACTGCTGATGATAAATTATTTAAGGCTTCAATTCACTTAGTTACAAAAGATATCTGAACAAAGGGAAAAGTTAGGTTTTCCTGTAGAAAAGTCTAATAATTTAATCAAATATTGTAGATGCTCATAACCCAAAGTTCTTTGTCTTATGTTTTGCTTTTTCAAGCTCCACAATTAATAAGGCATTTAAAGAAAATGAGATGAAACTAATCAGGATTCCCTATTTCTGTGCCAGTTAAATTGATCAAGCACAATGTTTTGAGAGACGCTAAAATAACTTGAAGATATTTCCTTTTATTAAATTTATTATAGCCTCCTTGCAGACCTTGAATGGCTTTTTAAAAAATCTGATACTAAGTTAACACAATTAAAAACAAAAACAAACAGCCTGAACTAAAAACATCCATTAAAACCATAGTGCAACTGCACAGTTCCCATTCTCTATAAACAAAATAACCCCCAGGCTTGAGACCAAAACCAGGTTTTAAGACCCTATGTAATTGGTAAAAAACAGGTTTTGAACTGTACCTTAATCAGGTCTGCTGCTAACTATAGTGCTGATAACTTGGTAAAATTGGAGTAAGACTTCAGAACCATCAGCCATTATATTAGAGCTTTAATATCATAAACTTTGATGGCTATTAGACTACTATATCTGCATTTAAATTGAACATTATTTATAATTTACTACCATAGATTTGCCATCTATTCATTTATATTTAACAAAAACTAGTATTCTATCTTGCTATAGTTGATTGATCAAAAGTGTCATCCTATACTAAGAAGTTAAATATTGCTGTTCTCATTTTATGGGAGTTTGGCACAGAAGTACAGCATTATCAGCATAATAATAATAATAAGTTTGAATTTATTAGCCGCTCCCTTTCCAAGTAGGACTCGGGGCGGCGTACAATGGGGCATATAAAACACAGAAAATATATAAAACACATAGGCGTACATACAGAACATACATACAGATACACAAACACGGACTCGGAGGAGGTAAACAATTTACATCATATAGACAGTTAAAAGACCCGCATTAAAATACCCCAATTGTAAAAACCCGATATAAAATTAAGATTTAACGTTTAAAATACAATTTAAAAACAGTTAGGAGGAATAAGAATAATTACGATTGAGCCAGGCCAGATAATTGAAAGAGGTGGGTCTTCAGCTGAACACGGAAGGAGCGGAGATCGGAAGTAATCCTGATGTCACGGGGGAGGTCATTCCACAGGGCTGGGCCCACCACAGAGAAGGCTCTGCTCCTGGGTGTCGCCCCCCGGCACTGTTTGGCGGACGGCACCCGGAGAAGTCCCTCTCTGTGTGAGCGAATTGGTCGTAGGGATGTGTGGGGCAGGATGCGATCCTGCATATAACTAGGCCCTGTGCCATGAAGCGCTTTAAAGATCATAATCAAAACCTTGAAACGCACTCGGTAGACCACAGGAAGCCAGTGCAGCTCGCGCAGGAGAGGTGTTACAGGGGAGTACCTAGTCCTCCCCATAATCACCCGCGCGGCCGCGTTCTGGACCAACTGTAGTCTCCGAGTGCATCTCAAGGGAAGCCCCATGTAGAGAGCATTGCAGTAATCCAGGCGAGACGTCACTAGCGCATGGGTGACTGTGCGTAGGGCATCCCGGTCCAATAAGGGGCGCAATTGGCGCATCAGGCGGACCTGATGGAACGCCCCCCTTGCCACGGCTGTTACATGGTTATCCATGGACAGCCGGGCATCCAGGAGGACGCCCAAATTGCGCACCTGTTCCATGGGGGCTAGTTGGACGCCCCCGATGGCCAGAGATGGAAACACCTGGTTGAACCGGGAGGCCGGAAGCCACAGCCACTCCGTCTTGGAAGGGTTGAGTTTTAGTCGGTTGCCATCCATCCAGACCCGTACGGCCTCCAGACACCGGGACATCATTTCGACGGCCTCATTGGGGTGGTTCGGGGTGGAAATGTATAGCTGAGTATCATCAGCATACAGATGATATCCCACCCCAAAACCACGGATGATCTCGCCCAGCGGTTTCATATATGTGTTGAACAGGAGAGGCGAGAGTACCGATCCCTGTGGCACTCCACATGTGAGTGGCCTCCGGGTCGAACTCTGCTCCCCTGTCAACACACGTTGCGTCCGATCAGAGAGGTAGGAGCCAAACCACCGTAAGACGGTGCCCCTGACTCCCAGCCCCTCTAGCCGGTGCAACAGGATACCATGGTCGATGGTATCGAACGCCGCCGAGAGATCTAATAGGACCAGGATAGAGGAACAACCCCTATCTCTGGCCCTCCAGAGATCATCAACCAATGCGACCAAGGCCGTCTCTGTGCTGTGCCCGGGTCGGAAGCCGGACTGGCGCGGGTCTAGATAATCATTTTCCTCCAGGTGACGTGGGAACTGCTGTGCTACCACACTCTCTACAACCTTCGCTAAAAAAGGAAGGTTGGAGACTGGACGATAATTGACTAGGTCCGTTGGGTCCAGGGAAGGCTTCTTGAGCAGGGGCCTCACCACCGCCTCTTTCAAGGCGGCCGGTAGAGAACCCTCACCCAGCGAGGCGTTCACCAGGCCCAGGAGCCAGTCGCGCGTAACCTCCCAGGATGCCAGTACAAGCCAGGAGGGACACGGGTCCAATAAACATGTGGTAGGTCGCAGACGTCCACGCAACCTGTCCAAATCCTCGATGGCAACCGAGTCGAACTCCTCCCAAAGCGGTCCCTCAAGACTCGCAACGGGCGTCTCTACTGAATCACTGAAAGGGGTCCATCCCATCCGGATTTGAGCGACTTTATCCTGTAGATAATTCCCAAACTCCTCTGCTCTGCCCTGTAATGGGGCTTCCCGTGGTCTCTCAAACAAGAGGGAACGGGTCACCCGAAACAGGGCAGCAGGGCGGTTATCTGCAGACGCAATAAGAGCGGCACAATGTTGACGTTTGGCCGCTCTTAATGCCACAAGGTACGTCTTCAAATATGCTCGTACCTGTGCTCGGTCAAATTCGGAACGGGAGGATCTCCAACGACTCTCTAGGCGTCTCTTGTGGCGTTTCATCACCCTTAGCTCCTCGGTAAACCAAGGTGCCAGGGTGGTTCGTCGCCGCAAGAGAGGCCGCAAAGGCGCCACCCGGTCTAGGGCCCCGGTAGTCGCACTATTCCATGCGTCTACCAGGTCCTCCACTCGGGGGCGGGTCAGGTCCACAGTAGGTGGCCCAAGTTCCGTCTGGAACCTATCCGGTTCCATCAGGCGCTTGGGGCGGAACCATCTAATACCTTCCAGTTCCGCCTCCTCGCGGCGGGGGGTGGCACCAGGGAAGTCCAGCCGGAGAAGTGAGTGATCCGACCATGACAGGGGAATAGTGTCTAGATCCCCTATTCCCAGATCACTCGTCCACTGGCCAGAGACAAAAACGAGGTCCAGGGTGTGGCCTCCCTCGTGAGTAGGGCCCTGAATTAACTGGGTCAGGTCCATGGCTGTCATGGAAGCCATGAACTCCCGAACCCCCTCAGACGCTTCTCCCATCGACGGCAGATTAAAATCCCCCATCACTAAAAGTTTGGGGGTCTCAACCGCCACCGATGAGATCAGCTCAAGGAGTTCGGGCAGGGCCGCTGAAGTATAGCGAGGAGCCAGGTATACTATCAGCAGGCCCAACTGCCTCCCTGGGCCCCATCTCACGACGAGGGACTCACACCCGGATGTCTGCGGCACAGTGAACTCTCTCGGCTCTAAGTCTTCCCGGATAATCACTGCTACCCCACCGCCCCTTCCCTGGGCCCGAGGCTGGTGAAATGCTCGATAACCTGGAGGGCACATTTCCACAAGGGGTAGACCTCCCTCGTGGCCCAACCAGGTCTCGGTTATTCCGGCGAGGTCCGGGTCCCCCTCCAAAATTAGATCGTGGATGAGGGGGGCCTTATTGACAACGGACCTCGCATTGCATAACAGCAGTCTCAGGCCTTGGGTCTGTAGATCCTGACCACCTAGTATGCAGGGGTTGGTACAAACGACCGGGAATGACCAAAAACCCCGGTCTCCCAACCGACTACGTGCTCTTAAACTGTCCTCGCACCTGCCCCTCCCTACGACCGTTGGTATTAAAGTGCCCTGCACAGGAATGCTATCTTCCTTCTCCTCCCCCACTCCGCTCCCTCCTCCTTCGACCACACCTAGATGCCTGGCTCTACCATCCCTCCTGACCTGTTCCCCCCCCTCCTCCCACCCCCCAACCCCAGGATCCCTACAAATTCTTAAAAAATATTTTATTAAAAAACCCCTTAATTTGCGCTTCCTCCACCTCTCAGGGTTAATAAACCCATCCTCAAGGTGGGCCCTCGAAAGGGCTGAAGGCCAGACCTGCGAGAAAGGGGATTCCCGCAGCCGCAGTAATTCCGGCTTCGTGTACATAGAAATGGAATCATGGGGTACAGTTAGTTGGTAACTGGTGCTGAAGAAATAGATGTAAAATCATTTGTTTGTCGAGAAGGTTTTCCTGACCCAAGATGAAAAGGGTGAGTTGATGGGCTAGTCGCCTCCCCGGGTTTCATTCAGGAGAGTTTCAAGATGGTGTAGGAACCGGCAAAGCAGATGTTAAAACGATGTTAAAAAGCAGATATTTAAAAGATGTTTAAAAAGATGTTAAAAGCAAACGCCAAGGTCACAATCAGAATAGTATCAAGGATTCAAACCTAGATTCTAGGTTTGCCCTTTAGTTGTGTCTGCTCTGCTCTGAGAGACTTTAACCGGCTCACCCCTCCTATAGCTGCTTCGTTCAGATCTTCCTCCATCTCCCTTCTCGCCTCTCACACAACGAGGCAGTCCTCCAGGTTTCTGGCCAACGCCCCGGCTAGCACGCCCACACGCCAACACGCCAGCACACCAACAGACCGACATACTTGCAATCTTTCTCATCATCTTCCTGTCTCTCCAGCCTCTCCGCGCTTCTCCCTCACGCCTCCCACACTCCGTTCTCTGTTTGGTGCCAGATGATCCGTTCCATGCTCCACGTCTGGCGCTCTCACCAGCTAGACGGGCAACCACAGCCAAACGAGACCCACTTCGTATCTCCGTTCTTCTCCGTTCCTCCGTTCCTCTCTAGCCGCCTGACACTCAGCTCAGCTCCACACTCCACACTCCACACTCAACTCCGCGCTCCACGCTCCACGATCAGCTCCGCGCTCCACGCTCCCCATCTGGTGCTCTCACTAGCCAGATGGGAAGCCACAGCCAGCAAACCATTCCATAACTCCTTCTCCACTCCATTCCGTTCTCCTTCTCCACTCCATTCCATTCTCCATTCTCCATTCCATTCTCCGCCTAAGCGCTGGCGCGTTCGGCGTCCTCGGCGTCCTTCGGTGTTTCAGCTTCTCGCTAGCCAGCTGACCGCCCCAAACGCCCTGCCCGGCCCCTCCTGGCCAGGGCAGAATCGGGGGGTGGTCGTCGACAAAGCACGACCCTCAGAGTAGCATTAGGGGTCGGCAGCACCTCTCCCAGATGGAAAACCCCTCCGCAATTTTGCGGAGCTCACACGGCAGCCGCCATCTGCCTCGGAAGCTCCTCCTCCTACTATTATATTCAGTGGGTAAGATTTAAATTGGACCTTTAAAATTGGTAAATCTCTGTTAGAATATTTTACTGCCAATGTGAAAGGCATATGATGTCCAAGTAATAATTGATTATTAAACAATCAAAATAATTTGTTGTTGTGAAACTTATATGTAAAAACTCTTTAGTACTTGGCCATTTATCATAGCTGGCATTTGGAAAACCAAACCAAAATCCAATAAAACAAAAAGGATATGCCTGGAAATTCTGAGTGAAATATAAGTCAATTCATGAACAAACACTACTCATTATGCATACCACTTTTGTAATTTGACAACTAGTGATATTAATATGCAGAAATATTACAGAAATATTGTATTCAGTTATTACAAAACTGTCTGTTTCAGATTGTTTTGTTTTTAATTTAGCATGCTGCGGATCTTGTAAAAACAGTGACATCTCGTTATGATGAATATATAAATGTTAAAGACTTGTCTGACAAAATCAACCGTGCACTTACTGCTGCAAAAAAGGATAATGACTTCATCTATCACGATAGAGTTCCTGATCTTAAAGATCTTGAACCAATAGGAAAAGTCAGTCTTGTGAAAGCAACTCCCGTTACTCTCCCTCTGAGTCAGAAGTTTACAGGTAAGTGTGATTATCACTGCATTCTGATATTGGGCACATGACTTCAGCAATCCCATTCTGATTTTGGAATTTAAAGTTATTTGTGTTGTCTTTCTCTTGAATGTCAACCCAGTTGGAGTGGGATTAGCTTTACTTTTACTTGTATTTTTCAAATGGGGACTTGTTTTATTGTCCATATCAATTCAGCAGTATATTATTTGATATCATTAAAAATTTTAAACTACCCATGTTTCCCTGAATGTACTGTAGGCCCCACTTCTGCTTCTTCACAGCAGGGCAGGAGACTGCTTGACGTGCTTGTGGCCAGCTGTGCAGGCTCTTAAGTAGGGCTTATATGGGGGTAGGGCTTATATTAGATGCACACATAAAAACATGATAGGGCTTATTTTTTTGATAGGACTTATTGGGGAAACGGTATCTGTACAAGTGTTTGAAGCATTTGATATGTTCTTAATGAATACCAATTTCGTTTTAAGTGTGCTTCAAAGAATATACAATATACAAATGAAATCTATAATCTGTCTTCTACAAAGTTTTAGTAATCCCTTTGTTTTAAAAACTCAATGTGAAATATTATCAAATAGGCTCCAAGTCTTCTGAAAACAGGTATGTAACATTTACATTCTTGGTGATACAAGATCACAGTTACATGTCTAGCTTGCAATATGTGAGTTACTTTGATGACATTGCATTTGCATTAAAAGTACTGTAGATTTCAACACATTCACATTAAAAAAACCTTACCTTTACTCTAAATCCCATAGTTCAAATGTTTCATAGGGTAAGAATAAAATTAGATAATCTTTAAATAATATCACTTGGAATTTTAGGTGGAAGTATCTTGAGGCGGTTCATTAGTGCAGTCCTCTTTATTCATGTTTTTGGGTATAAGTAAAACTACTAACAAGTTCACATGTTGATTCTTTGTGGATCTTATTTTGGAGGGAAAAGATAATGGGGAGCATAAAGTCCAGTAATTTCAGATAAATAATGGCGAGAGAGCAAGAATAAGAATCTGTTTTACTAATTGTAGTGTTTTGCTTTATAGATTTGTTTGATAAGATGGTTCCTATGGCAGTACAGCAAGCTCTTGCTGTCTACAACCAAAGAAAGGCAGACTTGGTTAATAGATCAATAGGCCAGATGAGAGAGGCCACCAATTTGGCAAATGGGTGAGATGATTATTTTGGTGTCTGCTAGGTTCTAGATAAATTTTGCATTAGCAGAAAAGTATTTGGCGGTGCAGTTGATAAATGCTGATATACTGTATTAATACCATAGTAAAGACCCTTTGATTTCAGACATTGGATTGGGAACGAGACTCTGATGGCCATTTGATCCTCTCTCCAGATAGTTACTCCTTCTTTTGTGTATGCCTCTTTGAACTCAAACAAGAACATCAATTTATAAAATAAAAGTCCAGTTTTTTAAAATGTCTCTCCTGATGGCTTCTTTGATTGGTATGCAATTGAAACTTTATATATAGTTGAATTCCTTATATTCCCAATCAAAACAAATCTTTCTTAACAGTAAAGATGCCCGATAATGTTTTGTTGATGTAAAAATTAGCATCGGCATAAAGCACTAAATTGACTTGTTTAAGCTGTATGTTTGTTGTGAAGTGACTGCAAAATGGTAAACTGAAATAATGTAATCTCCTCTAGAGTGCTAGCATCCCTTAATCTTCCTGCTGCTATTGAAGATGTTTCTGGAGATAGTATTCCTCAATCCATTCTACAGAAGTCTAAATCAGTGATTGAACAGGGAGGCGTTGAAGCAATAGATCAGCTGATGAAAGATCTTCCTGAATTGTTGCAAAGAAATAGGGAGATTCTGGATGAGGTATGTTTGCAGTAATAATTGCATTATTAAGAAATCACATGCCTTTTTCTTGGTAGAATGGGTAAATGTTCACATTTAAATGTTCATTAGTTAATTGATGGGGATTGCAATATTTATTTAGTAGGAGTGGGAACCAGTTTAAGAAATATTAACCCTGATATTTTATTGTTCAAATAACTCCTGGCTGATATAATTGGTATCTAATTTAGATATACATTATTTAGGTTTTAAGTTAATTCTTCGTTAAGTCACCAGCTTAAGTCATAGCTATTAATGAGAGATAATTTAAGCCAACATGCTGGCAACAATCCATTAAAATATGAACTAAAATTATTTTAATTGTTTTTTTTAAACAATGAAAGTCACTAAGGATATTGGATGAAGAAGAAGCAACAGATAATGAGTTGAAAAACAAATTCAAGGAACGTTGGCAAAGAACACCATCAAATGATTTATACAAATCTTTGAGGGCAGGTAATATATTATTGTGTATTTGATCATTACATTAGGTTGTTTACTACATAGAAATTGGCATGAATCTCTTTTTGTCATGATTTTTATCCCCAAATATATTGATACAATATTGAAGCAGGTAGGTAAGAGAGCACAGTAGAAGAAACAGTCTGAGAACAGGAACAAACCTATACTAGGCTTGAATTTAATAGAGGATATGTTTAAGTTTCAATCTGAATTGATTACGTTGAGTCAGCATACAAATGGTAGATTTTGGCAGTACAAGATGTTGATTAATTATTATCTTATATAATAAATTGATACTAATGCTTTTGCTTTTATATTTCAGAGAGCTAGATATTAATTTATTTTGATCCTTGAGTATTCATAATGTAAAGATAGATAATAAACTTGCCTTAATAAATGATTATTACAATATTTTATTGTTGATTAATTTCAATTTTAGAAAAAAATAAAATATTGCCCACTTTTATGCTATTATTTCCAGGAAGTATTTATAATTCAAGTGCAAACAGGGCTTGAATGAAGCAAAATATCAACTCAGAATAAATGGATTAAATATCTTTGCCTTCATTGGGTTCCATTTTTGGCTTTCTAATTTTTCTCAATACTATTCAAATGTTTGATAGTTTTTCAGTATTTTAACAAGCACACATTTTAAAAAGTATTGTCCTTCCAATAACTTCTTTTGTGATTTGATTTTTTAAATGTTCATTTAAAAAACACCATCCCATTGACCAGTTTTTGGCAGGTGGTGCTTAGTATAGGTTAGGATCCTGAGATGAGAAATGAGGGTGGAGTTTTTTGTTTCAAGGTCTGTTATGCTATCTCAAATGTTTTGTTTTCATGACAAGAAAAATACTGTTTAGAAAATAGAAGCACCACCACTCTGAAACTGGGTTATGTGTCGCTAAATAAATTTGGATTTCAAATAACCATTCTTGTTCAAGTGTTAGAAGGAATTTCACCTTTTGTACTGTAGAATTTTAATTTTTGAGCAAGCATCTGAATAGAAACTTTGTGTATTTATAATGATTGCTAGTAGAAGGCACAATATGGTATCCCGGGTATATGACATCTGTCATAATTTAATAAAGCTTTTAAAATCAACCACAAAGTTATGTGAAATTATGTTTTCCAACACTGGGAAGAATATACGATAACTGACTGGGGCCCAATCAAATTCATGGAACTACCAATTTAACAAAGTATTGGTAACCATTTCACACAATCAGTTTCCCAGAATCCAGGAATGTTGTATTTTCAAACTAATGGAGAGCCAGAACAGAAGTGTATTCCTCCTTAGCAGATGAATTGTAGCAACATTTTTGTGCCAAGAGACTGTTAGAAAGAAATGTAAAGACATCATGGAAGTGTTGCCTTAAGTTAAGTAAAGTAAAATAATTCAATTTCTAAGATGCTCTAGTCATTTTTCCTTTTATCTGATTAAAGAGACTTTATGAGAATATTGCTTTCTTGGTTGTAAGTAGTTGATAAGGACTAATATTGCTAATTAGTAAGATGTCATATTTTAGCTACAGATTTTTCTTTGGGCTTTTTTTATAGAAGGAACCAATTTCCGTAATGTACTGGATAAAGCAGTACAAGCTGACAAACAGGTTAAGGAACGGTACCAATCTCATCGAGATACAATTTCATTATTATCTAAATCAGAACAAGAACTTAATGCAGCCATTCCATCAGCAAATCCAGCAAAAACAATACAAGGGAGTGAGGTATGAATGGAAATTTTTAATGATTACATTTGTTGTGGGGAAACCCCAATTTAAAAAAAGGAATCAAAGCATTTGGAGGTATATGCAACACTAATTCTTGGCCAACAGAATGCAAAAGAATCTTGGTTTAAGCAAGGCTATAGGCTAGATACCTTATATATTATGTAAGAATAGTAAAGAAAGCAATATAAATCATAAATTGACAGCCAAATTGTAGCATCTGATAACATGGTATGACTCTACTTTGAAACACTTCGAAATTCCATTTGCCTACTCCTTTCACTGTTTCTAAGCCATGCACATATATAACATATTATTAACCTCACACAGTGAATAGTTAGATACTCTAGTTGGTTCATAATTATCACTGTTTGATTTACAGTAGTTTGATCTATTAAAAATGAGTTTTAAAGATCAGAACCACAGTTTACTGCTTTTATAGATTCATCTCATAATTTTGTAATGTGTAACCAGAAGTCAATAGTGACACAAAGGAATGCAAGCACGTGCATACACACATGCACACACAGTCTAATTGGAGATGTTCTTTATTTATTAGCTTTATATCTTACCTTTTCAACAGCTCAGAGTTGCACACTAGCACCCCTGCCTCCTCAAAAAACAATCCTATGAGGTGTGAGAGAAAGTGACTTCTCCAGTTAACTTTTGAGGCTTACAGGAGAAACTTTAACTTAGGACTGCCAGTTTTAACAATACATCACACTGGTTCTGTTTATTCTAGTTCTTTTCATCCTGTAATTGCTTCTGATCATATTAGGCATTTTCATGGTAATATGAAACTGATATATACAATTGGCTTTTCATGTTTGAAAATGAGTTATTTATTTAACTAACTACTTGTGTATCATCATACTCGCAAAAGTATTCTAGACAGCTTATGCATTTAAATTTTCCCTTGTTGCTAAAAAGCACCTAAATAACTTCCAAAAATTGCATATAATAATTCTATTTAACTAAATAGAGATGGCCCAACAGGTTTTCCATATAAAATTCTGTTTTTACGCAGAATAAATTATTTCTGAGTCAACAGTCTTAAGAACTCCTAAGGTCTTAATTTGAATTGTATTTAGGCTCAGCATTGCTGTCATATTCTTAAGCAATATAGATATGATAAAAAGTATTAATATGAAAAATTATGTCCAATTTTATTTCTAATTTATTTTCTTTTATTAGGTAGTTAACATCCTAAAATCGTTGCTAGCTAGTTTGGATGAAGTAAAAAAGCAGAGAGAACAACTTGAGAATGATCTCAAATCAGTAAACTTTGACATGACATCTAAATTCCTAACAGCACTAGCAGAGGATGGTGCTTTAAATGAAGAAACCATTTCTGTCACAGAATTGGATCATCTTTATGGTGGTCTTACTCATAAAGTACAGGAAACCCTGAGAAAACAGGAGGAGCTGCTCAACACCATTCAGGTAATTATTTTAAAGTGTTTTAGATCAAAGATCTGGCATATTCTCCTGCACACTGCTTGGAGAATGCAAGCATGGGATCCAAGCATCCAAGCCCATTAGCCTAAAGGCTGAGTTAGAAAAAGTCTTGAACATATCTCTTTCGCCCTCTGGAATCTAGTTTTTTAACTCAGTCTGGCCTGAAAGAGACATATTCAAGACCTTTTCTAATTCAATTTCTTTCCATAGGCATAGGTGGGGTGTTTTTGTCAACTTGGATTCTCTGTTTTCTTACAGTGAGTTTATAATAGGATTCTTTTGGAGATATTTGGTGTGCAAAATCCCATTTCTGCTATTTAGCTGCTGGTAAATGCGCTGGTTTTCCCCAGTCTGCCAGACAAAACCGCTACTGCCCTGATCATTGGTTTTCGTCCCACTTTCAGACTGGGATCTTGGGTGGCAGGTGATATTGCCTGATCATTCGGGCTAGCCGATTTTCAGGTGGCTAGCAAGTGGAGAACCGGTTCGCCGATGTCGAGTACTATTTTTTGTGTTACAGGTTGTTTTAATTTTGCGCTGGCACCAGTGGCACCACAAGAAACTTTAGGCGCTGCAAGGGCTGGTTCACTGCTCCTGCGCCATTTTGGAAATGCATTCTCCACTTAATTTGGTGCTCCTCCTTTACAGCTTGCTCTGTGCCTTTTCACCAGGTTTCCTGTTCAGGGGATGGAGGGAGTCAACAACTTTGCTGTCCCTGGCCTCAGGTCCTGCTGTATGCCTTCCCGCCCCTCCTGCTCATTCTAAGAGTCATCCAGAAGATCTTAGCAGAGGGAGCGGAAGTGCTGCTTGTAGCTCCCCACTGGCCCAGGAGGCCCTGGTACGCCAACCTCATCAATCTGTCCATCTCCTGTCCCTGGAGAATTCCCAACGACTGTATTGTCCTCAGCCAGGGGCTCTACTCCATCCAGAGCCCCAGTGGCTTCAACCTGTGTGGCACTTGACAGGGACATCCTAAGTCGGGCCAAATTCTTCAGAAAGATCATCTATACCATCCAGGTGGCCAGACATCCCTCTACCACCAGAATATATAAGGCCACTTGGGCGACCTTCAGCAGATGGTGCCAGAGCAGGGGGATTGACCCGTTGACAGTTTCAATCCCACAGATCTCAAATTTTTGCAGGACGGGATTAGCCCCCACTACCCTTCAAATGCAGGTAGTGGCCCTGTTCACAGTCCTGGTAGGAGTGGACAACCAGTCACTTACGTGCCACCCTAGGGTATGTAGTTTTTTAAAGGGGGCATCTAATCTGGACCCCCCCGGTGGTCAATCGTTACCCCACTTGGGACCTTCCCTTGGTATTACAGGGCCTTACCTCCATTTGAGCCACTAGGAACTGTTAGTCTTTGGCTTCTGACATTTAAGGTGGCCTTCCTCATCGCCATCATCTCAGCGAGTAGGGTGTTAGAGCTAGCGGCCCTGTCAATCAGGAGGCACCTCTGCATTTTCCATGCAATCAGAGTTGTGTTGAGATTGGACCCTTCATTTCTTCCAAAAGTAAACTCTTGGTTTCATCGGGGCCAGGAGATCATTCTTCCACATTTCTGCCTGAGAACAACGCATCCATTGGAAAGGAAGTGGCACCTGCTGGATGTCAGATGAGCGCTTTACAAGTATATTAAGCAGACAGCATCCTTCCACAAGTTGGAGTTGCTCCTTGTTTCTTTTCAGTCGGCCTCCATGGGCAAGTAGGTGACTCCATCTACCGTAAGCAGTTGGGTGACAGACTGCATAGCTATGACCTATGAGTACCAGTCTCGACCACTACCCAGACGTATCACAGGCCACTTCACCAAGAGTGTGGCTACCACGGCAGCCTGGGCCAATCAGGCCTCGGAGGAAGAGATCTGCAGGGTGGCGACGTGGTCTTCCCTGACACCCTTCATCAAACATTACAAATTGGACATGTTGGCCTCAGATGAGGCTTCATTTGGGCAACGAGTTTTACAGAGAGTCCACCTCCAGGGCCTTGTACCAGTCTTCTTTCCGCCCATAAGAATTTAGCTTGGGTATATCCCATGCTTGGATTCTCCAAGCAGCACACAGGAGAAAGTTCATTGGCTTACCTGAATGGCTGTTCTCTGTGTACTGTGGGAGAATCCAACCCCACCCTGTGACCAGTTGGTCCAGGATTAGCAAGGAACCTACCTGTTAGCAGTAGATAATTTCCGTCATGGACATAGTTCCTTTCGGCTGCGCCTCGTTAAAAAACTTGAACTCCGGAGGGCAGAAAAGGCGTGTTCAAGACTTTTTCTGACTCAGTTTCTAGACTAAAGGACTGAAGTTAACCCATGCTTGGATTCTCCTGCAACTCACAAAGAACACCCGTTCAGGTAAGACAATGGCTTATCTGATGTAGCTTTTTACTAAGACAGTAATATTAAATTATTATTCCAACAGAGAATCTTTAGGTCTAAGTTGAGGGAACAAAATATTTTGCAGTTGGTTTCTTATATCTTATCCTGTTTCATGTTTAGAATTCTCATCAGGAATTTTCTAAGATGAAGCAGTCAAATAATGAATCCAATTTAAGGGAAGAAGTTCTGAAGAATTTAGCTATAGCTAATGACAACTTTGTGGAACTTACAGCCAACTTAAAAGAAGGCACAAAGGTATGGTAACAGAAGAGTCAACAAGACTAATAATATCTCAATAGATGTGTTTTATTTCTGATTTTCAAAAGCTTAATAGAGCATAAGTTAAATAAGCAACTTGGAAAAGTCCTTGAATGAATATATGGGTCATGTATTGCAAAAATGCCAGTTTTGAATTGAAAATTTTGCTAGATGTTAAAGGATATTTTGTAGCATCATACTTTTATCACAGAAACTAGAGCAAAATAGAACAAAAGGATTAAACAAAGTTAGTAAATTAACTTAGATTAATAAAAAAATGTCTACCTGTTAGAGGATATAAGAAGATAATAGACAATTTGTGAGAATAACAAATCTTAGGAGCCAATTCTAGAAAATGGTTTTGTCATTATGCAATACATAGTTTGATGGTACCTTCCTGCTTTTCAATTATTTCATGCATCAGGATGCACCATGTATGTCATCCAATATTTATTTTTGTAAGGTTTCTTTCTGGAAACTAGAAATCCCATTTCAGCAAGGTTAGCATGGCATGTCCTTGGCATTAAATATACATACATACATACATACATACATACATACATACATACATACATACATACATACATATATACATATTGCAATGACTATAAGGATTGCCTCTCCTTCTAACTTAAGAAAATCAAGTTTCTTGAAATGAAGTATTTCAAAACAATAAGTTCAAAGCAACGTCTGAATCCCCTTAGACAAGGCAAATAGAATTAAAGCAGTAGAGACCCCTCCCATTAGTCAGAATGCAGATTTTAGCCAATATACACATGTGAAGATGGTTCCTTTACCAGCTGCCCTGAGAATCAGATAAGCATAAATTCTCATGGCTATCTTCCATTAGACATTAAAGTGAACCATTCCACATGGCCATCATAAACATTCCCCAAAAGATTCAGTGTCAGAAAACAAGTTGTAAAATATCAGTGTCACAGGCACTGCTAATAAATCGAATCCAAGCCCACACATCCCCTTGAATGGAAGTATCACTTTTAGGGATCTAACAGACTAGGGCTTTTTTACAGTAAATGGGAATATAATGTAGTTTAAAAAAGATGATATTCAGTATCTATTAAAATTATAATATTGATTGATGATTGAAGTAGAGAAATGCTTTCAATAATCAAGGTAAAAGTGTTGCTTTGGATAGTATTACAAAGATTACATACCATGATTTATGCAGTCTTCCATGACCAGTTAAAATTCCTACTGAATTTAAAGCACTCTGCATGGTAGGAGATAATATCAAGAAGAGCTTTTATATACCGTATTTTTCGGAGTATAAGACGTACCAAGATTTTGAAGAGGTAAAATTTAAAAAAGTTTTTGCACTCTGCAGACCTCCCAAACCCTCTGCACGCCTCATTTTTTGTGAAAAACAGGGCATACAGAGAGTTTGAGAGGTTTGCAAAGTGCTCCTGGGGGGCTGGGGGGGGGAAACAAACGGGCCTGTTTTTTGCCCCCCAAAAGGGCATGCATAGCCTTTAAGAGACTTGTAGAGTGCTCCGGGGGGGGGGCAAAACGAGCAAAAACAGCCCATTTTTTGCCAAAAAGGGGGCATGCATAACCTTTAGGAGGCTTGTAGAGTGCTCCTGGGGGCTAGGGGGGTTAAAACAAGCAAAAATGGCCTGTTTTTCACTTGTTTTTGCCCTCCACAGCCCCCATGAGCACTTTCCAGGCGTCCCAAACATTCTGCACATCCATTTTTGTGAAGGGGTTGGGTTTCAGGAGGCCAAAAATGCTGTATTCAGTGTATAATATGCTCCCACATTTTCACCCTCTTTTTGGGGAGAAAATGGTGCATCTTATACTTCGGAAAAATACGGTAACACATACTGCAATACATTTTAATTGAACCATTTTATTTGCTTATTTTGCAGATTTGCTTGGTATTTGTTCCATCAAACTATTTCATATAGATTGATAAAACTACAATTGTATTAAATGTTTTCACCAATATATTTTTCTGCCATTAAAATAAATTTAGATCTGTGACCGTGGTGGCTCAGTGGCTAAGATGCTGAGCTTGTCTGTCAGAAAGGTCAACAGTTCGGCTGTTCGAATCTCTAGAGCCGCATAATGGAAAGAGCTCCCATTACTTGTCCCAGCTTCTGGCAGCCTAGCAGTTCGAAAACCCACAAAAAATACAAGAAGAAAAATAGGGAACAGTGCTCCGTGTGCCTTCAGCATTTAGTCATGCCAGCCACATGACCACGGAGACGTCATCAGACAGTGCTGGCTCTTCGGCTTTTAAACGGAGATGAGCACCGCCCCCTAGAGTCTGGAACAACTAGCACATATGTGCAAGGAGAACCTTTACCTTATGTTTATACAGAAATTTATACATCTATGTATACACACACACGTGTATGTGTGGGTGTATGAATATATGCATTGTTTTTTTCCTTTCCAGTTCTATAACGAATTGACTGAAATCCTTTTGAAATTCCAAAACAAATGCAGTGACATTGTGTTTGCCCGCAAAACAGAAAGAGATGAACTTCTGAAGTAAGCCTTTACAAATACTGTAAAAAATACTTGCTTCTGGCTGCTGATTTTAAGGAAAGAGAGCTTTGTAATTAAAACAGCTTAAACTGAATGTTCTTTCACATAATACAGATTTGTTCATAATAGCCGAGCTGGAAAATAATAGGTAATGCTTCTTTTTTACAATTATCAAGATGTTGATTAATTATAGAATCATTATTTATGTTTTTGTAATATATAGAATTATAGAATGTTTTCTAAGTTAGGTCAGATATTTTCTTGGTTATCCTCGAGATAAAGCAACTAATGTGCAATTAATTCAATAAGTTAATTAAACAGTGTATGTATTTTTGTCTGACAGATCTTGAGGACAGTTGTGATACTGTGTAGTTATTGATATTTGTACACAATGTTTGCTTGTTCTTTTTTTTTGGAATATATGTTTTATTGGTACATTTTTCTTTAAAACATAATAAATTCATGTCTATTTGAACAGCATGTTGTCTGGGTACAATTAATTTTAAGTAAAGATACAATAATAAACATAATCCTATTAGTAATCTTAATAAACATATCAATATTAATCACAAAACAATAATACAAATAGTTTGTCCATCTTACAATATTTTCAGTACAAATTTCTATTATCTTTTAAAATTCTTTTTAGATTCTAACTGTTTCTGTTAGTTAACTGTTGGTAAAATAAATCCCACATTAAAAAATATTCTGTTTCTTCCTTTTCTTTTATCTTAAGTGTCAATCTAGCCATCTCAGCACATTCTAATATTTTTTTATTACACTTTCATCTGTCAGGACCTCATCATTTTTCCACTGTTGTGGAAACACTATTCTTGCTGCCATTACTACATGCATATTAAATATGTATTCCCTTTTTTATACTGTTCGGGTAATATCCCCAGCAGAAATATTTCTGGTTTCAAATTATGTGTTGCTTTATCATTTTTCTAACCAAGTATATATTTTAGTCCAATATTTTTTGCCTTTGGGCATGTCCATCATATATGATAATATGAACCTGGTATCTGATTATACTTCCAACATTTAGCTGATAAGTTTCCAAACATCTTTGCTAACCTCACTGGTGGTTAATGTCACCTATAAAACATTGTGTATATATTTTCCTTATAGGCCGTTGACATTGTTAGTTTACAGTTTCTGTCCCACAATTTCTGCCATTTATCTAATTCTATTGAGTAACCAAAATTTTTAGCCCATCTTATCATTGTTTCTTTGACTTGCTCTTTTTCCATTTTAATGCTCAATAAGTAGCTATACATTTTTAAATTAATTTTTCATCTACCTAGTAATATCTGGTGTAGTTCTGTTGGTTCTTTATAGAAACCATACATTCTGCATCTTTCTCATATCTTAATTGTATTTGCACGTGTGGCCACCATGCTAAATCAATCCCTTAATTAGTCAGTTCTTGTTTAGATTTCAGATCCCCTTTATCATTCAAAATGTACTTATTCCTTACATTTTTTTCCATATTAATCACATTCGGATGTATCAGTGCCTTCATTGTGGAGAGCCAGACTGGTATTTTCATATAATGTCATGAGATAGGGCTCATGAAATAGTGGCCTCGGGGTTGACCCGATCACGGGTTTTAAAATGGAATTATGGAATACTGGGTGTATCTTCCCTAGCAGTCGGGGCAGTTCTGATTAAATGCCCTAATTAAATCATGAGCCTCAAGCCAAGCTTCAAAAGAAATCTAGTTATTTATTAGTAGTTTCATGTCAGCACGGACCAAGTGAAGCGAACTCTGACCTCACTTAATTCGCGTCCTGGCTCTGATCCTGTTTCCCCCTCCCCCCAAGGTGTGTCATCAGTCACATTCTCCAATGAAGCACTTTCGTGGGTTATAGAGGTCCCTTCGGCTGGAATGTGCTTTGTTTTGACTGAAGTGCAAGTTCCTCAATGCAGCTGCAATGTTCGATTCCCCATACCCCTGTCTATGGTAACTCGAGAGCAGGTCAGGAATGCTTCGCAAGTTGACAATTTGATTTGTTGTAACAGTTTCATCTTGTCTAATATTTTTTCACTTTTTGGCATGTCCACCACATATGATAGTATGAACCAGGTATCTTATGACATTTCCAACATTTTGCAGATTTATTCTTAAACAAGTTTGCTAACCTTGAGGGCAGAAAATGCCATCTATAAAACATTTTATAAAGATTTTCTTTATATGCAGTAGACATTGTTAATTTATAATTTCTATCCCATAATCCCTGCCATTTATCTAACTCAATGGAATAGTCAAAATTTTTAGCCCATACTATCATTGTCTCTTTTACTTGTTCCTCTTCCATCTTAATACATATATTTTCTTTATTAATTTTTTCATTGTCCCTATTAATATCTGATTTAATTTTGTTAATTCTTTATACAAACCATACATTTTAACTTCCTTTTTGTATCTAGATTGTATCTGCACATATGACTAATCATGTTATCTCAATTTGTTGCTCGCTCAATTCCTGCTTGATTTTAAGGTCCCCCTTTTTATTTAAAACATCTTTATATCTGGTAACATTCTCTATATCAATAATAACATTGGGTAAATCAGTGCCTCCATTGTGGAGAGCCAAACGGGTATTTTCAAATAATGTTGTTCTTTTATTTTCTCCCATATTAATAATAATGCATTCTTAACATAGTGTTTTTGGAAATAGCTATGTATTTTATTTCTTCCATACCATAAAAAAGCATGCCAACCTAATTCAAGATCATGTCCCTCCAAGGTCGATAGTCTTCCAATCCAAGCTAATCCATTCTTTCACCCAACTAAGTATCGAAGACTAGTAGTACAATTCCCAATTTGATAGCCCAAAACCACCTCTATTTTTAGAATCTTGCAACATTTTCAAACTTATTACTTTTTCCCTTGCCAAATATATTATAATATTGTTTTATTTAATTCTTCAAAATATTTTTCCCATTTTTATTGGTGTTGTTTGAAATGAATATAGTAATCTTGGCAAGATATTCATTTTTATAGTGGCTACTCTTCCTATCAATGATAATTGTATATTTTTCCACATCTCCAAATCCGTTTTAATTTGTTGCAACAATTTATAATAATTATCTTCTTTAATCATTATATACCTTGCCATTAATTGAATTCCTAACTTTCTTGACTATCTGTATACCTATTTTCCTCGTTAGTTCTTTTTTCTGTATGTCTATAACATTTTAAACTATTGTTTTGTTTTTTTCTTTTATTTAGTTTCAGTCCTGCAATTTCATCATATTCTTCTATTTTCCCAATTAAGTCCATTTTCTTGTGGGTCTTCCAAGATAAAGACCAAATCATCTGCAAATGCCTGTAGTTTATATTGTTCCTTTTTTATTTCCATACCTTTAATTTCTGTATCTTGTCAAAATAAATAGTGAAGGAGATAGTGGACATCTTTGTCTTGTGCCTTTTTTAAAGTTAAAATTCTCAGTCGTATCTTCATTTACCAACACCTTTGCTATTTGTTTATTGTATATTGCCGTTATCATATTAATAAATCTCTCATCATGCATCTTGATGTGATAGTTCTGTCATTTTAAAGAAAGTCCTAGTGGCATTATGTGCCTTTTTACCTATTTCCCTACTTCTGTAATCCAATTTTGCGCCCACAATTGCATCGAAGTCCCTAACATACAAATGTTTTCCTAATCCATTTCAGTTATTTTCATATGAAGTTTTTTAAATAGATTTTTTATTATTATTTGGCGTGTATATTACTATCAACAGTAGTTGTTTTGGGTTTATTATTACCTCCACCATCAAAATTCTCCCCTTTTTATCTGTGTATATTTGCTTGGCATTTATTGTTTCCTTTATATATAAAATCATCCCCCTTTTCTTTTGTTGTGCTAATGAGAAATGTACTTTTCCCATTTTGTGGTATTCTAAAAGCTTACTATATAGTTTTTTAATATGGACTTCTTGGAGACAAATTAAATCAAATTTTAATTTTTGAAATTTTGTGAAAGTTTTTTTTCCCCTTTTCATTAGTGAATTCAATTCATTTATGTTAATTGATAGCATCTTTAATTCTTCTTCAATCTTCTCACATATATAGGTCGTATTGTCTAGTTGATTTTATTTCTCTTGTTTGTTCCTTTGCTTTTGCTCCTTCTCATTCTACTTGTTCTATTTTCTCAGCCTCACTTTCTTCTCGCCGTATAGTCTTTTCCAAATTTACTGGTTCTTTTTGTCCTTTATGTTCTACTTGTTCTCCCCTTTCCTGTTCTTCAGTAGTTCCAAATTGATATTCATAGAATTCATGTGCATCTAATCTAATGAGTCCAATCTGTATCTTTTTTCATACCAAGTTACTAAAATTCCCTCTGGTCTCAACCATCTGAAATTTACATTATATTTGATCAGCTGACCTGTCAGGAATTGGTATTGTTTTCTTAGGTTTTTTTACTCTTCTTGGCACCTTTTGCAGCACCACAATTTCTTTGCCTTTATATTGAAATAGTTCCTTTCTTGCTTTTTTGAGTACTTCAACTCTTATCATCATCTTGACAAATATGACATTAACTTCTCTTGGGAGAGTATGTCTTCTTGTGTAGATTGTATGTATTTGAAATATTTCATCAATTTCTGCCTGCATTTCCTGTTTTGTAATTTGTAAGGCATACCGTCTTGAAAGAGGCGGTGGTGAGGCCCTTACTCAAGAGGCCTTCACTCGACCCAATGGAGCTAGCTAATTATCGTCCAGTCTCCAACCTCCCTTTTTTGGCGAAGGTTGTTGAGAATGTGGTGGCGCAGCAGTTTCCGCGTCACCTCGATGAATCCGATTATCTAGACCCACGCCAGTCCGGCTTCCGACCCGGGCACAGCACTGAGACAGCCTTGGTCGCGTTGGTTGATGATCTCTGGAGGGCCAGAGATAGAGGTTGCTCCTCTATCCTGGTCCTATTAGATCTCTCAGCGGCTTTTGATACCATCGACCATGGTATCCTTCTGCGCCGGCTGGAGGGGATGGGAGTCGGAGGCACCGTGTTACGGTGGTTCGACTCTTACCTCTCCGGCCGGATACAATATGTGTTGACAGGGGGGCAGAGATCGACCCCGAGGCCACTCTCTTGTGGGGTGCCGCAGGGGTCGGTTCTCTCGCCCCTTCTGTTCAATGCATATGTGAAGCCGCTGGGCGAGATCATCTGTGGTTTTGGGGTTGAATACCATCTGTACGCTGATGATACGCAGCTGTACATTTCAACCCCAAACCACCCCAATGAGGCTGTTGCAGTGATGTCCTGGTGTCTGGAAGCCGTCGGGGTCTGGATGGGGGACAACAGACTCAAACTCAACCCCTCCAAGACTGAGTGGCTGTGGCTTCCGGCACCTCGGTTCAGCCAGCTGACTCCATCGCTGGCCATAGGGGACGAGCTACTGCCCCCTGTGGAACGGGCGCGCAATTTGGGCGTCCTCCTAGATGCCCGGCTGTCAATGGATGACCATGTGGCAGCCGTGGCAAGGGGGGCGTTCCACCAGGTTCGCCTGGTGCGCCAATTGCGCCCCCTACTGGACCGAGATGCCCTACGCATGGTCACTCATGCGCTGGTGACGTCTCGCCTAGATTACTGTAATGCTCTCTACATGGGGCTTCCCTTGGGACGCGCCCGGAGACTGCAGCTAGTCCAGAACGCGGCCGCGCGGGTTATCATGGGGAGGTCTAGATACTCCCACGTAACACCGCTCCTGCGCGAGCTGCACTGGCTACCTGTGGTTTTTCGGGTGCGTTTCAAGGTCCTGATTACTATCTTTAAAGCGCTCCATGGCTCAGGACCTAGTTACTTGCGGGATCGCATCCTCCCACATACATCCCTGCGGCCAATCCGCTCTCACAGAGAGGGCCTTCTCCAAGTGCCGTCCACTAGGCAATGCCAGCGGGCGGCGCCGAGGAGTAGAGCCTTCTCTGTGATGGGCCCAACCCTCTGGAATGACCTCCCCCCCCGACATTAGAACCACCTCGGACTTCCGCTCCTTCCGTCAAAAATTGAAGACTCACCTGTTCCGACTAGCTGGCCTGGCATGATTATAAATGTTACATCTATGAACTCCTGGTAGTATATTCTCATATGGTTATTTTAAGGGTAATGTTTTAGTTTTAATTGTTTTTAGGGCTTTTAGCCTATATTTATTTATTCTTCTGTACAGTACTCTTAATTTTAACCTCCTCCACATACATATATTTATAGCCCTATTTATATTTGTATTTTATCTGTGATTTATTGTGGATTGTACACCGCCCCGAGTCCCTTTTTGGGAGAGGGGGCGGTTTAGAAATGTGAATAAATAATAATAATAATAATAATAATAATAATAATAATAATAATTTGCCAACAATTCTGTCATTATATCAGGTAGGTCTCCTTTTTCTTCATCTGTTTTGAAATCTCACAAAGGAAGTGGCCTTTTCCACTTGCAACAAAATCACGTTTTCCTCCAACTCTTAATTTTCCTGTGTAAGCCTTAGGTTCATTTTCTCCATTTTTTCTCTGCTTGTTCTGATTTTTCTTCTGTTACCTGAATCCTTTGTTCATTTTTTTCTATCACCTGTTGGAAATTCCCTATTTTTTCATTCATATTGTGTATTGTTTCTTTCACCTCTCCCAACTCACTCTTCACCTTGTTATGATTCTTTGTTATGCTTCCTGTAAAGATTCGAACATCATCATCACATCTTTTTGGAATGAATTTGATTTTTCTCCTTGTAACATGCTCTCTATCGATCTTTGATTTGATGGACTTGATGCTGCTGCTGATGTTGCTGCTGATGTTGCAGATGTGCTAATTTGTTTAGGTTTGGATTATTTGCCATTTCTGCTTGTATCTACTTGTCTCTATTAATCAGGTTAATTTAGAACTTAACCCCTATTTTAAACCAAAGAAAGAACACTTTTTTCTCTTCCAATTTCCCACCAGTATCACAATCTTACAATTTTTAAAATCCACCAGATCAGTCCAATATTTAATCCCATAGTAGTGTGAAATGCTTCTTTGCAAATAATTATTTTTCTTCTTCTTCTCTCAGTAATGAGTATCTATAATCCACAAGGTCCACCAATTTCCCAAGCCATTGTAAGTCTCAGTTCATTGTTCAAAGTTCACAGCTGCTTCTCTGTTTCACTTTGTTAATTATATTTGTAGTAAACAGTTTACAGGTATTCTTCTCTCAGTAGTAGATATTTGTAATTCACAAGGCCCACCAATTCCCCAAGACTTTATAGATCTCAGTTCACTGTTCAATATATTTATAATCCCAAAGAGTGGGGAGACACAAAACATACTATTTGCAGTATCTAGCCAGTCCAGGAACCAAAAAAGAGGGGGGGGGGGATAGACAAAAGAGAAATCATCCACTTAGTCTCAAAAAAAATCCAAGCTGTTTCTGTTCTTTACTTTGCTAGTTCAATTTGTAATCCACAATAATTCAAAGCATAGTTCAAAGCATTTCAATATTTTCACTCTGTATCTCCAAACCTTCAAAGTAAACAATCTTCAGGTGCTATTTTGTTTCAAACTCCTTTCCAAAAATAGCCACCCTAGTCATAACAGACTTTTTCCTTTCACTTGTAGTATCCTCTCCAACCAGTAGGTGTCGATCTCACTTAAATTTTCCCTTTTTGCTACAGTATTTAAAAAATATTTTTGTAAAAGTTCATCCAAATTTAATAACCATAGAATCAGTTCCATTTTTTTAAAATGTGGGAAAAAACAAAGGGAATCAGTTCAGGCTTTCCAGTAATTTCAGCCTATGTCTCTTATTTTTTAAAATAAATCAAACTTTTTCCAGATGTGTTAAAGGCTCAGAATCTTAGTCGCTGCTAAGCTTTGGGGAGTGGGAAAAAGAACACCCTGTCTCGCCCTCTTGAGTCATTCTCTCAAAAAATAAAATAAGAAATGGGGGGAAATTCCTTCCAGGAGTTAGAAAAGAAAAAAATCTCACCCAGATCACTGCCAGTTTGAGGGCTTCCTCCAGACCTGCAAGGGGTTGCTTTTCTCCTTGCGATCCAAGCTGTGTCCCCTCTTCGTCACCTCTCCAGGGTGACCTTTGGCCCCCTGGGGGGCCTCCTGACAGGTAGAATTTGGCTGACTTATCACAGCCCCGCTAAGACCACCGTATCACCGCAACATCAGCCCCACCCATCCATGTTTGCTTGTTCTTAAACCTAACAGTTGGAGAGTTACAACTTTTCCATTTCTGGTCTTCAAATAGCAAAACAGTGTTACCATTACATGATTTTTAACTGAATTTCCCCCATATTTTGTGATTTACCACTTTGCATATATTTAACCTATGCTGCCATTCCTAAAATATATATTGTTAGCCATCAAATTTTATGAATATAGATTGAGAAGCCTAGTTCTCTAGATTAAACATGGAACTTTCTTTTTCTGCATTCTCTCTACTGTGCCTACTATTTATACTTATAAACATACTGTATTCCATTTTGAGAATTGGGGATAAATAGAACATCTTTTATAGGTGTAAAAGCAGTGCTTGAAACAAAATCTAATGTTTTCAGTCTGGAGTATTGCTTTAATATTTTATAAAATTATTAAGAGTCCTTCAAAAAGTTATATTCTTGTATCTCTTAAATGCCTTTTCATCCAAGAAAAACACTTCTGTGTGACTCTAAATCTAATAATGCTAGACTGTAGCTAAATGAAGGTGAATTTAATTAGGACTTGACTTGGAATGAATATTAATTAGGGGTTTTCCCTCTGGGACACTGAAATCAAGATCCCAATACAAAATACATCCCAGATGTTCTATTGTAGGCTAAAGTTCTAATGCTCCATGTTCACCTTCCATTTTTATTATGCTTCTATTTTAAGAGATTTGCAACAGACTATTGCCAGAGAACCCAGTGCTCCTTCTTTTCCTTCTGTGCCTGCATATCAAACTGTTCCCTCTGGGGGAAACAAGCCCACTGCATCCTCTGCTCCAACTCCAGCTCCCCGAACCAATGTGGTAAGTAAATCAACAGTAAAGTTATTGTTTTGTGCTTCCTCTATTTCAGTAAATTCAGTGAATTGGAAGAGTAGCCTAATATACTGAATACTATATATTGAAAAATTGTTGTGCAAAGCACAGATGAAAAATAACCTATTCATAGCCCTGGTAGATGAGACAGAAAAAAAGAGAAACAAAGATAATACCATATTTCTTTCTAATCAAAATAGCATTTGAAAACTATTTTAGTTTTCTTGATAATTGATAATTTTGAGATTTGAGTTTTGGTTTTTCTAACAAAATTCTGGGCTACATAGAATTGTTCTGCTGTGGGGATTGCAGAAGTGGACCAAGCAAAAGAGAAAGGATGATTGATAGGACACAGGAACAGTGAAGTGGATAACTAATATTGCTATTAGATCAACAACCTGATAGTGATTGTGAATATTATGTATCATTTTGTATATTAAAGCTACTGCATTTGCAATTTACAATATAATCTATTTTGTGATGTTATAAATTGCTCTCAGTTATAAATACATTTCCTCAGATTTACTAATTAGATAAGAAAAATGAAGGATAATCCTTGGCAAACTTGATTTAAATAAGTATTTAAGAAAGAGTCTTTTGGATATTTTTTTATAATAATTTTTATTGAACAGTTTTTTTCCAGTTTTATAACACAGTTATCACCTTTGCAACATTTCTGCATCGGTATACATCTGTTATACCATTTTCCCTTTATATCCATACATATGTACATATATTTCTTTTATACATACTAATCTACTAATTTATATACAGTACATCTTACATTTTATATCATGTCTATTTATATGGCTTTGTACCTATTTTCTAATTCTTCAGTCTTTCTTCCCTTGATGCTTTCCTAATCTTTACATCTTTCTTCTAACCATTTATACATATATTCCATACCAAATAATATTCAGATTCTCATTTATCTTTTATTTCTTTTGTAAATCTATCCATCTCAGTGCACTCTAACACTTTTCTTATCACATTTTCCTCTGATGGTATATTTTTATTCTTCCAATTTTATGTGTATATAATTCTAGCTGCAGTTATGACATGTAATATTAAATATTGATTTTTTTCTCATAATTCCCTGTAATTATCCATAATAAAAATATTGGTTGTTTAATTATCTCCTCAAGTCATTTTTTTATTCTTATCCAATAATTTTTTTGCTACTGTACATGTCCACCAAATATGATAGTATGTTTCTTGGGCCTGATTGCATTTCCAGCAGTCCGGTGATGTATTTGCAAACATTTTTGCTTGTCTCACTGGTGGTAAATGCCATCTTTAGAACATTTTGTATAAGTTTTCTTTGTAGGCTATTGATATTGTCAATTTGTAATTTTTTCCCCAGAATTTTTTCCGTTTCTCTAATTCTATGTTGTAGCCAATTTTTTTTGCCCAAGTTATCTATTTCTTCTTCCATTTTAAATTGCAGTAAGTAATTGTATATTTTTCTAATCAGTTTTTCTTCTGTCCCTTGTAAAATTTTAATCTAATCCTTTTAGCTCTTTATAGAATCCGTATAGTTCTAAATCTTTTTTGTATCTGATCTGAATCTGCATATATGGCCATTTGCATCAATGTCCATTCCCTGGTTTTTTTTAGTTTTATTTCGTTTTTAATTTCTCCTAGTTGTCTAATAGGTCTTCATGTCTTACTATTTTGTTTATGGCTAATACATTTGAATAGATTAATGCTTCCATAGTTGATAACCAAATTGGCACTTTATTGTAGTGATTTATTTTAATTTTTTGCCATGTTTGTAATAGAGGGTTTCTAATTTGGTGTCTTTGGAAGTATTATGAAAGCATGCCAGCCTAATTGTAAATCATGCCCTTCTATTGTTTAAAATTCTTTTGTTCTTTAGGTTTATCCAATCTTTAATCCATTTGAGAGCGGCTACCTGATAGTAAAGCTCCCAATCTGGGAGCCCAAAGCCTCCTTTCTCTCTACCATCCTGTAATAGCTTTAATTTGATATGTGGTTTTTTTTCCCCCTAGCCAAATGCATTTTGTTGTTAATTTGTTTAGGTTTTCAAAGAATTTTTTCCCCTAGGTTTATTGGTACTACTTGGAATAAAAACAGAAGTTTTGCTAATATATTCATTTTGATTATGGCCATTCTTCCCATAAGTGAAAGTTGCAGTTTTTTTCAATTTTCCAGATTTCTTTTTATTTGTTGTATAGTCTTATTATAATTATCTTCTTTGATTGATGAACATTTTCCTGTTAGACAAATTCCCAAATATTTCACCTTCTTTATCATTTGCATACTCATCTTTTCCTCCAATTCTTCCTCCTGCTTTTAGTAAAAAAAATTGTTATTATCTTTGTTTTGCGCTTATTGACTTTGAGACCTGCCAGATGTCAATTTGTAAAGCGTTTCCATGACTACTATCAAGTCGACATAAAAAATGGGAGTAGAATTCCATGCCTATCTTTGGCCAGAGTCAGGTCTCATATTCCTACAGCTGAATTCTTCTATTTCTTGTATTAATTTAGATCCTGATTCTAGTGGTTCTTCTAGTATAAATACTAGATCATCTGCAAATGCTGGACTTTATATTCTTCTTTTTTTATTTTTAGACCTTTTATTTCTTGTTCCTGTCTAATTTCTATAGTAGTACCTCTAAAGTTAAGATGAATAATAGAGGTGCGATAAGGGACATCCTTGTCTTACACCTTTAGTGATATTAAATTCTTCTGTGGTGTCTCCATTTATTATTACTTTTGCCGTTTGAATCAAATATATTGTTTCCACCATCTTCACAAATTTCTCTCTGAAATGCATATTTTTTTAGTTGTGTAATAATGAACTGCCAATCAAGTTGTCAAAGGCCTTTTGGGCATCTAGAAAGATCAATGCAACTTGTTTTCCAGGGTGTGCTTTGTAATATTCTACTGTATTTGTAATTATTCTCATATTGTTTTTCAGCTGACTTTTCAATAGAAAGCCAAGTTCATTCATCTAGAAATTGATCTAGATGAATGAACTTGGTTAGCAGTTTTTTTTTAGTTTTTCTGAAATTATGGATGTAAATATTTTGTAGTCTGCATTTAATAATGAAATGATTCTGTAATTCTTTATCTGTTGGTGATCTGAATCTTCTTTTGGTATAAATGTGATCTATGCTTCAGTCCATGTTTTTGGTAGTTTGGCCTCTGCAAGTGCTTCATTGTACAAATCCAGCATTATTTTCTTTATTGGTTCTTGTATGATCTTATAAAGTTCTGCGGGAAGTCTATCTGGGCCTGGTATCTTATTGTTTTTTTTGTCTCTTCATTGTCTCCGATAGTTCCATCATCGTTATTTTCCCATTTCATCTCTAGCTACTGTTCAATGTTGCCTTCTAGTATGTTTTCTTGACTGTATGGACTCTTTAAAAAAAAAATTATTATATTTTTTATCTTCCCTCCAATGTTATATATTTCCTTTCTCATCTTGTAATTGATGTATTATTCTCTTCTCCTTTTCTTTTTTTAACTTATAGGATAACCATCTCCTCAGCTTGTTTGCGTTTTCAAAGAAGTTTTGTTTATCTATTTTGATTTTTTGAGCCATTTCTGTCATCAAATTAAGTCTATGTTTTATCAAATCTCTTTTTTTCTTTTATTTTTGGGAGTTCTTTCTGCAGATTGGATTCCAGGTTTTTAAGTTCTTCCTCTAGAACATCTTGTTCTTTTTTTCTTTTTCCTATTTTTTCTCGCCACATATGCTATTGTCAGTCCTCAAATGTTGCAGGGATGAGTTCCAGCAGGCACTAGTGCTGGTTTGGTCGTGCTTGCTGTGCATACATGCGCAGTGTGATTTAAATTGTTATGCACATGCGCAGAACTGAAAAACAAGATGGCCCGAAACTCCAGTTTGGGGTTGTGGCAGGCCTGGGTTGCTGCCAATTCCAGGGACCCAGGCTGCCAAACCACTTCCGGTTCGGCTGAACCGGTCCAAACTGGTAGGAACCCACCTTGTTGTATCCCACAACTTTTGCAGTTATGTTTCTTCTTTTCTGTTTACTTTATAGAAGAGCTTCATTTCCTTTTTCATCATTTTTGTATATTTTTTGTCTTTCAGTATATTTGATTCATTGTCCATCTCTGCTTCTTCTTCTGTCCTCTCCATGTCACTTTTATTGGGTTGTGGTCTGCACAAGTGTTAGTCATTATATCTATTCTTCAGTATCTTTTCTCAGTCCTGATGTCATCCATACCGTGTCTATCCTTGACCATGATTTATGTGGGTTTGAGTAGAATGTATATTGTTTATTCTCTGCATTTCTTTCTCTCCATGTATCTTGTAAGCCAATTCCTGCACCATCTAGAAGAATGTGTTTGGTAATAATCTTTATAGTTTATAGAATATAATTTATAGTCTTTTTTGATATCCACTATTGCATTGAAGTCACCTATTAGGCATATGTTTTCATATTCTATTTCCGTTATTTTTTAATGAATTTTTCTATAAAATTCTTTTTGGTTTTTGTTTGGTGCATATATTGTCATGAGGAGTATTTCTTTTTGCTCTGTCTATATCCATCGTTAATATTCTTCCCTCCTTGTCTGCATATACCTGTTTAGGTTTAACCATTCTTTGATATATATTGCAATTCCTCTTTTTGTGTGTGCTAGCACTACATAAAGTTTTCCTATTTTTGAATTTTCTAGTAATTTACCGTATTGTTTCTTGATGTGTACTTCTTGAATATCTAATCTTTGTAGTTTTGCCAAGGTTTGCTTTCTTTTCATGGGTGAGTTTAATCCATTTATGTTTATTGAAAGCATCTTAATTCTCCAGTGTAGGTTGCAGGAGGGTCCAGGAATGGGTTGTTATGCCCAGAGACTAAGTCATAATTGTAGCCACACCTCCACTCCTCTCTTGCCTGGCTCCAGTCTTTGCCCAAAAGAGATATTTTTTTGGACAGTAACCATTAGTCGAACCATTCCTGGACTTTCCACCAAACTACATGAGCTGCTAAGCTGTGCTGCCCACCACAGCTCTAGCAATGCTGGCGGTGGCGCTCCCTGCAGTGGTAGGAGCAGGCCGCCATACATATGAGGAGCAGAGCCAGCTGTAGATTGGCGGCCTTACTAATTTGCCTCACGACCAAGGAGAGGAATTTCAAGGTGTGGTGGAGGCCGAGGCTTGAGACTGATCACCGGCTATCAGGATTGCCCAGGCTCTCTTGAAGGGATTCCCTGTCTCACATTCAAAGCCGGCAGTAACAACGGATGCGAAGGGGCCATATCGCCTGTTAAATGATTAACAAAGATACAGAGAGAGACAAGACGAGAAAACAGAGAACTGTACATACATATTTTTTGGATTATAAGACGCATCAAGATTTTGAAGAGGCAAATTAAAAAAAAAGTGTTTGCACTCTGCAGACCTCCCAAAAATGGCCCGTTTTCGGAGCCATTATCTCCTTCAAATTTTTGCACCAACTGCTGTGCTAGAGGAAACAGACTGCCTAGGTTATTGGTGGACACCTCCAACAAGGCTGAATCGAATAGGGAGAGCCAGCCAGAGTCATACAGCTCAGTGGAACGAAGCAGCAGGCAGCAGGAGGCCATGATGCTGCTCAATTTTCAAAGAACAAGCGTGAGTAACGTGTCGATCACAGGGGCCTGAAAACAAAATGGCAGACCCTGCATCTGAGGGAGAAGGAGGATTGCTGGCAGCAAGCAGTTCCAGGGCTCATTCCTCCCTCAGAAAGAAGCCCCCAACAAACCAGCACCCGTCCAGGGCCACTGAACAAGTTGAAGTTAGGAGGCATAAGGCTCTGGACAAGCAAATTGCCAGAGCAGAAAGATTAAGGGATAATCAGGGAAATAGGCCTAGTTCGTCTCTGTTCTTACCGCCCACATCCTGCTCACTGGTGATTGACCAGATCTCCCCTCCTAACTCCCTGGTGTAACTGAAGGATTCTTCCCCCACCCCTGTTAGCCATGGAGGTGGGGGATGAATCAGGAGACCCATTTGCCTTCATGGCATTTGCGATAAGGCAACAGGATCATAGAACCAGACTGGCTCCACAGGCCACCTTTACACCAACTAATGTGGGCCTGTGGCAACTAGACAATCCCATGAGTGAAGTCCCTGACAATCTCAGGACCATTATACACCAGGCCATTTCCCATGGGATAGCTTCGGATCTTCTGCAGAGACGCTCACAGGACTCAGCAGATTACAAGATACAGGCAGCCCAATGTCAGAACCAGTTACGCATGGATTTTCCAACAGTACGGCTAAACAGGTCTGAGTCACCCTGCGGAGCGAGCTGTCCATCATGAAGGAGAAAGGCCAAAGAGAGCTTGGTTTTTCAGAGGATGAGGGCTTAACCCCGGATACTCCTGCCTTTATGGGCCTCTTCCCTCCTGTCTTATTTAGATCATTATCACGACCAAGCTATGAACGAGGTCAACACAGACCACAGAAAGGCCCGTGACACAGCAGGTGATAGAGAGTGGACTCTTCTCTGAGCCCACAACGGAAAAGGAAGAGATCCCAGCCCCCAAACTCTTCTTGGACGTGGTCCAGAAGCAATGGGCTCGGCCAGGATCCTTCCCCACTCCTGGAGGGAATGACAGGAGGTTTCACAACATGGAGTCTGGATTTACCCAGGTGCTTCAAATACCTACCATAGATGCCCCTGTGGTTGCTCTGGCTTCTTCATCTTCCCTAGTGTCAGGTGATATCATAGATAAATTAAAAGCTGAGAACAAGAAATCTGAATGAACGTTACGCAAAACATTTCAGTTCTGTGGCTTGGGCGATTAAAGCGGCCTTCTCCGCTTAGTTCTTTAACCACACAACTCTACTTTGGCTCAGACAGATGCAAGAGAGGGTCTCATCTCAGGATGTTATATTACAACAGGACATAAACAAGCTGATCACTGCCACACAGTTCTCAGCCAGGTCTAAATGGAGACTAGCAACATCTCCCTACAAAGATAGTTCTTTATTCGTCAAATCCTTGGATCTGATTCTAATAGAAAATAAGGACAAATGTAAGGTTTTGTTAACCATGACCAGACGACCGGAGCATCGTCCCTCACCGTACTTTCGTAGGCAGGCCTTTTGAATCGCAGGCAATGTCTTCCACCAGCAACAGAGATTCTTTCCACCTAGACAGGATAGACAATCTGACAGATCTTCCTTTTAGGATAGATCCTGATTCCAACTCCAAGGTAAGCGGCCCTTTCAACGGACAGGTGGCTGCCTCTTCCGCAGAACCAAGTGACTTAATACCTAATCCTCCCATAGGTGGATGCCTAGCCTTGTTCAGGATCTATGGGAAAATATCGCTTCAGACACCTGGGTACTAAATATAGTCAGATTTGGCCTCAGACTAGAATTTCTCTCCACACCACCGAACCACTTTAGGACTTACCCTGTCTCCAAGAACAAGGTAAAACGGGATCTAATGCAATCTACTATCCAACACCTGTTAGAGATAGAGGCCATAGAGGCCTGGAGGGGACAGGGATTCTATACCAACCTCTTCGTGGTTCCGAAGAGTTCAGGGGGTTGGAGGGCAATTCTAGATCTAAAAAACTTAAATTCTCATCTAGTGTTTGATTTTGAACCTCTTGATTGAATGAAGGATTGAACTTCATTCAATCCTAGAAGGCATCCAGGAGGAGGATCTCCTAGCCTCTATAGATCTAACAGAGGCATACCTCCATATAATGATCCTGCCAAAACTCAGGAGGTTCCTTCAGTTCTTATATGCAGGAGTGCACGATCAGTATAGGGCACCAGCCTTTGGTTAGCATCTGCCCCCAGAGCCTTTACCAAGCTTCTGGCAGCATTAGCTGCTTTCCTACACTTCAACCCTATAAGACTCCAATGCTACCTGGATGATATACCCATAAAGCAGGTTCCCCCCATCAGGCTTTGTTGGACTTGGACATTCAAACTCTGTAGACCCATGGCTTCTCGGTCAACTTCAAGAAGAGCCATCTAGTTCCCTCGACTAGACTCCTGCATCTAGGTGCAGTAATAGACACCAGAACAGGGGAGGTGTACTTATCACAGGAACACCGGGACAGCTTAGTGACCTTGATTTGGCACATTCTCAATGAACACTCAGTTCCCATAGCTCTTCTTTCAAAACTACTAGGGAAGATGATATCATGCATAGACTTAGTACCCTGGGCGAGGCTTCACACCAGAACGTTACAATGGTTCCTTCTCCCTTATCGGAGGAGCAGAAGCGCCATTCAACTAGGAGCGCCACTGCCACGACCGCATGGGCTATCCAAATCTCTATTGGGGACATATGCAGGGCAGCTACCTGGGCTTCACCATCGGCCTTCATAAGGTACTATAGGCTGGACGTGTTTGAGTCTGCTGAGGCATCCTTTGGCTAAAGTGTTCTTCAAAGAGTGCACACTACATTGAGGACTCCAGACCCGCCCTTAGGACAGCCGCTTTGGTATGTCCCATTCCTGGACCCTCCTGCAACCTACACTGGAGAAGAAACTCTGGTCCTACCTGATACGTTGCTTCTCAGTGAGTTGCATGTCAGGGGAAAAACACCCTGTTGGAGATCAATGGACCGTGGCTGATTCCCTTCCGCATATCTCTTGAGATATTGAGAAAAATAAGTCTTTAAAAGTATTCTAATTAATAAACAAACTTTAATAATAAAATAATAAAAGTAAATGAAACAGAAAATAACTAATTGGTTACATTTTGATAATGAAAGCTACGTTTGCCAAAGTTGGCTGCCGAACAAAGAAGAGAGGAATTTTGGAATGTGTAACGCGTGCGCAATAAATCACTTTCAGATAAGAACCTTTTTTTGTTTTATGACCTGCGCAATAAAGCTTTCTTAGTTTAACTCTTGAATGTCAGTTTAGGCAGTTCAGGCCTAGCAAACTTTTTAACATCGTGACATTGCAGGAGGGTCCAGACCCTCCCTGATCAAGTTAGATCTGTAGGCCAGGGATCTGCGGGGGTTGCTCTTCCTCTATGAACTCAAGGATTACAGCTGCGCCTTCGTCAAAACTGGAGCCAGGCAAGAGAGGAATGGAGACCTGGCTATAGTTGTGACTCAGTCTCTGGGCAGAAAAGGATGTAACAACCCATTCCTGGACCCTCCTGAAACCCACTGAGAAGCAACGTATCAGGTAGGACCAATGTTTATTTTCTCCTCCATTTCTTTATTTACTGTATTTTTGGAGTATAAGATGCACCTTTTTCCCTCAAAAAAGAGGCTGAAAATATGGGTGCATCTTATACACTGAACGCAGCATTTTTTGCCTCCCAAAATCCTGCCCCCTTCACCAAAATGGTTGTGCATAGCCTTTAGGAGCCTTGCAGAGTACTCCTAGGTGCTGGGGAGGGCAGAAATGAGTGATAGCCTGCCATTTTTTGCTTAATTCCCCCCCCCCCCCCGCCCACCAAAGCACTCTGTAAGCCTCCTAAAGGCTATGCACGCCCTTTTTTTTACATCGCAAGGGCTGGTTTTTTGGTTGTTTTTCAGTCCCTCCCCCTCAGGAGCACTCTACAAGCATAAAGGATATTCATGCTCTATTTTAAAAAAAAAATAGGCCCGTTTTCGTGAAAAATGGGCCGTTTTTGGGAGGTCTGCAGAGTGCAAAACCTTTTTTTAAAAGTTTTTTTTTGTCTCTTCAAAATCTTGGTGTGTGTTTTAATCCAAAAAATACACTATATACAGTTCTCAGTTTTCTCGTCTTGTCTCTCTCTGTATCTTTGTTCTTGTGTCCTCTTGTTTGTTCTCTTTCATGCTTCTTTCTTCTTCTTCCGCCTTCTTGTCCTCTAATTGCTGTTCTTCTTGGCTCCTGCATTCTGCCTCCTCCCTACTCTCTTGTTCTTCCTCAGTTGTAAAGTGACTCATGTAACTTTGAATTTCTTCTCCTGCCAGGTAATCATAATTCCCTCCAGAATAAGCCATCTAAACATCACGTTGTACCTTATTAGTTGTGTGGTTAGGAATTGGTAATTCCTTCTCTGGTCCCTCACTCTCCTGGGTGTTTGTCTCAATGTTTGTACTTTTCTTCTTTTGTATATCATAGGTTTCTCCCTTGCTTTTTTGTACACTTCATCTCTTATTGATTTTTTTTTTTTTTTTGCAAACCTCACGTGCACTTTTCTTGACAGTCTATGTCTCCTTGCATAGTTCATGTGAATTCAGTACACTTCATCAATGTCTCTCTGCATGTCCTGTTTTTTTAGTGTGCCTGCTAATATTTTTGCCATAATTTCTCCGAAGTCTTCCTCCTTATCTTCCACTATATTTTGGAATCTTTAAAAAAATGCTGCTTTTTCCATCTGTAGGAAGACAATAGTTTCCTCTAAGTCTGTATTGGCCAGAGTCAATTTCTATTCTATTTTCCTTTCCGTTGGTTCCCCTTTTGTTTCTACTGTTTGTATTTTTTGTTCATTCTTAATAATTTCTTTCTGAATATTTCTTATTTTGTCATTCATTCTTCTAATATCTCCTTTCATTTCTCCCATCTTGTTTTTGATTTCTTCCTGGTTTCTTTTTGTTTCTTCATGATCTTTTGTTATTGACTCCTGAGTCTTTATCAGTGTTTCTTGTATCATGAGTAACGTACCTTGCATACTCTGTAAATTTAACGTATCTAGCGTGTTCTCTGTTGGGCATTGGTTTGAAAGCAATGACGCTGCAGGGTTTGATGATGCTTTCTTATTTATTTTAGTGATAGTTGTTGTGATCGTCATCTTCACTGCACATACAATATTTTTCTAAAATAGCATATAATAATTCAGGTTTTTAGAATTTTTCTTTTAAATCTTCCCTCCCACTTCTATTATATTTCTCCCACTTTCCAGTTCAGGTTATATTTAGTTATTTATCAGTTAATTTACTGAAATAGTAATAATACCTTAAATATCCATGTTGCTATATAAATTAATATAGTAAATTAATTAAGTTAGTTAAATTCATATAGTTATAACGTCTTTATAGTTTGTTATGAGATTGTATATTTATATATAGATATACAAATATATATCAGCTATATAGATAGAGATAAGTAGATATATACAAATTAAGATATATATAAGTATGTAAATTAATTAAATGGCTTAATCACCTACTGTATATGTTAATTAAATACATATTTTCACTTATTTCTATTCTCTATAATCAGTAGTCTTTCAATTTTTAAATGTATCAGCAATTCAGTTCAACACATTTATGTATCTATTTCTGCATTCAATGTTCATAATCAATCTTTTTCTTAATTGACAAACAAGTCACCTTTAAGAGTTCATTAAATGTCTATTTTATACTTTCCCAAATATGTTCCAATAAGTTTTCTTCTTTTTTTTCTCTCTTTCTTGTTTCAGACCTCCAAATCTCCTAGAATCTCTTCTTGTGTATTGTAATTATTATGGATATTGTATTAGTCACTTTATTTTATTCAGTTTATATCTCCTCAAATCTCTAGGTGGCGCGTTTGTTCTCTTTGAAGCTTGAAGTTTCAAAAGTTTTCTTTTCCAGTTTATAAAGTTTGTTAAGTTCTACAGTTAACAGAGGGTTTTTTTTCTCCAACTTAGCCACAATCTCATTCTGTTGCCAATGTAAGTAATATTTAGTCTTTAGTATCATTTTAATTATAACTATAAATCTGGAATTTTTTTCCTTTCTCTTCCGTCTTCTCCCCCCAAAACTGTCAGCGGTTAGAGGTTAAATGCTCCGATCTCCTTATCACCGCTAACTTTGAGCGGAAATCCTGCCTGACTCTGTCTCAATTTTGCAGCTAACACTTTTAAAAAGTAAATATTTTACCATAGTTCGATGTATGTTCTTTCCCCGATGTCGTTGTGTTGTATTTCAATATTGTCTTCCTCATCTGCAGCTATCACGGCTCCAAATCCACCAAAATGGCCAGTCTCTTTCCTGTCAGTTTCAAGGGGGTTCTCATGTCCGTTTGGGAGATCGCCTTTCTCCTCGACGTCCTCAGAGTTTCCTCTCTCTCTCTTGTTGATCCCTCTGGGATTAATGTTGCCTTTTTAAGGTCTCCAGCAGGAAAAATCGGGCAATAGGAATGGAGCTGCCATTCCTTTGCACCACTCCATCCTGACGTGACCTCCTGAAGTCCTTCTTTTGGATATTTAAAAGGAATCGATTTAAATAAATTTTTCTTATTGTGTGGCAATTATATAATGCTATTTGTGTTTTTAGTCAGCCTTTCATGACTACGATTGCCATAAATATAAAGAATATAACTGTAGTTCTAACTTAGATTATATAATTTTGTTGTTTAGTCTAGTAAACCTCAGCCACCAGCACGTCCTCCTCCACCAGCAATTTCTATAGCACCTGTAGTGACTGCTCCTGGTTCAGCAACCACTGGGATATCACCTGCTCCTGTGGGTTCTGCAGCTAATGTAACACCTTCACAGGCCCAGGGACCACCTTATCCAACCTATCCAGGATATCCTGCGTAAGTTTGCAAAGATGTGAACTAATTAATGTCATATCGTAAAGCAAAATGTGAATGAGCTTGGGGAACAAAGGGAAGAGAAGCTTCCTAGGAAGCAATCAGACAAGAGATAAATCTGTCAGTGGAAGAAACTTCCACTTAACAGTCAGTGGAAACTTCCACTTAACAGTCAATGGAAGAAACTTTTGCCCTAATTGATCAGGTAGTTAAAAATGGCAGTGGGAAATTTGTATCTTCAGACTTGCAAAACTCTGTTAATGTAGCCTTACAGTAAAGGCAGAATTAGCTCACTTCGTCCTATTTCCTATTTGTCTACTTGGGAGTTCTAACATATATAGTTAAGACACTTCTAAACTTAGTGCCACTAATATTGAACATAATAGATTTATGTATTAAATAGTTTTAGTTCCAATATTAGTTTGGAAGAGGGAGCCAGTTTGGTTTAGTGTTAAAGCACCAAACCACTGTGAGTTCTATCAAAGGGACTCTTTCCCAGGTCACAACATCAGGCTTGAGAAACAAGCAAGTTGGTTAATTCCTATGGCAACTAGTGGAACAATGCTTAGCTAATCCAAAAAATAAAAGTGGGACCTGGTCTTTTGGGAAAATATAAGAAGAGAAAAAATGTTTTGAGGAAAATAAATAGAACCTATAGCACAATATGCTGATTTATAAGCATTTCTTAAAAATAATACAGTACAAGTAGTCCTCGGTTTAAAACAATTTGTTTAATGACCATTCAAAGTTACAACAGCACTGAAAAAAGTGACTTATGCCTGATTTTCACATGATCAAGATTTGGGTGCATGGCAGCTGACTCATATTAATAATAATTGCAGTGTGCCAGGGTTATGATACTTTTTATGACCCTCTGAAAACAAAGTCAATGAAAAAACCAGATTCACTTAACGACTGTCATTGAGTGAGGTGATAATATGGTTCAGAAATTTGTGACTATCAATTCAGCAATTCAATCTGCTATTCACCTTAGATGATTTTTTATATTTAAAAAAATACATAAATGTTTATATAAATTATCAATTATGAATAACAGGCTAATAATATCTTTTTATTTTCCATGATATATAAGAGGGATATATCTACCATATTTTTCGGACTATAAGATGCACCTTTTCCCCTCAAAAAACAGGCTGAAAATCTGGGTGTATCTTATACACTGAATACAGCATTTTTTGCCTCCCAAAACCCCGTACCCTTCACCAAAATGGCCATGTATAGCATTTAGACGGCTTTCAGAGTGCTCCTGGGGGCTGGGGAGGGCAGAAATGAATAGAAAATGGGGCTCAATTTCCCCCCCCCCCCGCCCAGCTCCCAGGAGCACTCTATAAGCCTCCTAAAGGCTATGCATGCCCTTTTTTTTGGCAAAAAACGGGCCCGTTTTCACAAAAAGCAGGCAATCTTTTGCTCATTTTTGACCCCAACCCACCCCTCAGAAGCACTTTACAAGCCTCCTAAAGGCTATTCATGCCCTTTTTGTGGGAAAAGGGGGGGCATTTTCGTAAAAAGGCCGTTTTCAGGAGGTCTGCAGAGTGCAAAAACTTTTTGTTTAATTTGCCTCTTCAGAATCTTGGTGCGTCTTATACTCCAAAAAATACAGTAATATTGTTTTAAAAAGTGAGACTGATTCAGAATATAGCATGGAGATCTCATGTGACGGCATGTTTGGCTTAGAAACTTACAAATGTCTTGCATAAGGGCTGATCTAAGCCAGAAATAAAGTAGTACAGATGGTTCTCAATTACCCTTAGGGACTGGTTGAAGTTACACCAAATCCCTTAAAGGTACTTTTGACCCAGTTCTAAAGTTCTAATGGCATTCCCCCTACCCACTAATCATGTGACGGTGTTTTGGCTGCTCAGCTGTTTTGTATTTATGTCTGTTTTCAGCGTCCTGTTATCACTTGACTATGTTGTGTTCAGTTTTGGCAAAAAAAAAATGCCCATAGCAAACAATGGATTTGCTTAATGACTGATGCAAAAAAATTAGGTTGGCCATGCGATGATCTGCAATCAGCTATACAGGGGTGGCGAACACACGGCTCTCGAGCCGCATGCGGCTCCCGGCCAAAATGAATGCGGCTCTTTGCCTCTTATCATTATTTTGTATACTGTGGCTCTTTGCCAAGTTTGGATTTTGTCCCTTTCAGCGCTAAACCTGGATCGCGCGCTCCCTTTCGGCGCTAAACCCGGAAGTACGGTCTTGCCCCGCCCCTGGCGAGCGACGACGCTTGCCTGCGCTCCACCAGCTCGGCTGGGAACGGAGACGTTTCTCTGCTCAGCAATGTCTTCAGTGGAGTGGTGGCAGCCTGGCAGGCTGAGCCTGCGTCCCTTTCAGGCGCTCCGCTCCGCTGAGGAAACGTCTCCGTTCCCAGCCGAGCTGGTGGAGCGCAGGCAAGCGTCGTCGCATCGCCAGGGGCTGGGCAAGACCGTACTTCCGGGTTTAGCGCCGAAAGGGAGCGCGTGGTGTGGCTCTCTGACTCTTACAGTTTAAAATTTTGGCTCTTTTTGTCGAACTTGTTCGCCACCCCTGAGCTATCATAACTGTAATTGGCAGACTCCACTATGGTTATAAGTCAAGCCTACTTCTATTTATAAAAAATCCATATGAAAATGCTGAAATTATATTTTTCCCATTTGCATATTGTTTTGATTAATGTAAGACAGTTGTTACGATCTTCTTTCATTGCTAAGTTTGGTAATAGAGATTGAATTACTATTTCTTATATGATGATTAGATTAGATACTTTCATGTATAGATTATTCAGTGTTTAGTTTAATAGCTTTATGAAATGAAGATTATTTCTGCATCGTCTAAGATTTTTGGGATGTCAGAGCATGGACATTTCTTTATTCTAATAAAATACCATTTTTTGTTTTGTTTTCACAGATATTGTCAGATGCCTTTGCCATTGACCTATAATCCTTATATGTATGGCCAATACAATCTTCCATATACACCATCACCTGCGTATCAAAATCCTGGACAAGCTTCTTATCCAGGACCACCACAGCAACCTGGATACCCTTATCCACAACAGCCATATTATCCACAGCAATAACCTATCAGAAAAGAAACATAGCTTGTTATAACTAAGAGTAATTTGCAATAAGCATACTAAACTTCTAGTTCAGCTAATGTACCTCACTGTATTGGAATGGTTGATCACTTCCTTTCCTATTAATGCTCCAAAATATATATTTTCTCAATTGAATTTTGTCTATATCAGACTTGTTGAGAAAGTGGCAAGCTACCACAACATTAAATTAACAGAATTAGATTTTAGTGAAATTCAATTTATGTACTAATTTACCTACACCAAAAATTCCCCTCCTATAAATAAATACTAAATGATTGATCTAAACAAAATGGCACAAGCATTGGTTTGATATAAACTATTAGAGTAAATAGAATTTCTATATTATATTGGTTTGTATTTTGGATTTGCTTTTAGTTACCAATACGTTTTCTTTAAAGCATTGTAAATTGTAAGTGGAAAATAAACTGCATAAGATAGTTTGAAAATTATACTTAGATATTTTATATTTCGCTATAACTAATGGATGTTTTTGAAGCTAGAGCACCTTCTTTTAACACTGCTTTTGAAGCTGAGATTTCAGCAAACCAATCATGGTTTCTTATATTAAGTTCCTGTAATATACAAAAAATCTCAAAAATCAGTATGTTCTTCCAGAATAAGGTAAAATAAATCAGCATATTTTTATTGAATCATTCAAAACCTAGCTTGTAAGGTATTCATTGGGGATGTACACTTGACATTTTGATATTTTACTTCTGGCTTATCTAATTATATTGTTTTTTGAGATACTGAAAGTTCAGTTGTCCCCCGCAACTTGCCTTTATCCTACCTCATTACATGTGCCTCTATATATAGAAAGATGATCCCATGCAAGCTACTTTTCTTGGGATGTCTGAAGAAAGCTTAAACTACAAACATGGATAAATAAAAATAATTAAATTAATTTAACCAATTTACTCCATTTTCAAAGTTTTAAAAGAACAAGAACCTCATGCTGCAATTAAAATAAGATTCTACTAGAATTGTTTGTCTTAAATTCATAACAAACATGCTGCATTTAAATATAGTTCATGCCTGCATGACATATAGGAGGCAATGTGCCTGACAGAGAAGCCTGTGTAGCCCACCAGCATTTTTAAAAAAGTAATAAATGTACTACTGCCACCAAAAGATGGAAAGTACACTTTCTCAAAGTGTCACTGCTAACACTGCCATCTCCAGTGCTGCTGCCACTTTGCTAACTGCAAAACAGCTATTATACATGCCTGGTATTATTTTGCAGCCTGCAAGAAATTTTAATTTATTGACCATTCATTTAGTTTCTATAGCTGCCATATTGACCAAGTGAGTGGCTTAACAATTCTAAAACAGTTAAAACAATTAAAAATTATAGAATAGTAATCAAGAAAATAAATACAGTAGCCAAGATAATTAACCAATTAACAATATAAGCCAGAAATTGAGCATTCCAGGCCTGAGTACTAGTTAGGTTTTTTGAGCTTTGCAAAAGGCCAACAGGGTGGAGGTCATATTTATTTCCAAGTGGAGAATGTTTCACAAAGCAGGGGCTACAGCAGAGAATGTCCGTCTTCTAGTTCCTGCCATTCTAACGTCTTTGGCAATACACCCAATCTAGATTGAATTGGATGGGTAGAGATTCTTGGAAAAAGACAATCCCACAGGTAATCCCAGTCCCAAGCTATATAAGGCTTTAAAGGGGACAACCATACTTTGAACTATACCCAGAAACACACTATCAATTGATGCAGCTATGTAGTTGTTTTAGTTGTGTCGTATATCTGGCACCATTTGCTACCCGTGCAAATGTTTTATTATGTTATCTTTCAATTTCATAAAAGTTAAAAGTAAGGGAGAAAGAATATTTAATTCTTTATTTTAATTACTGAAATTCTATTATAAATTACTAATAACCTTGTGAAAGGAATACAACTCCCTTATCTTACTAGTAAATGGTGATCTGAATAAATAAATCTCATTTTAATAATAGCAGCCAAAGTATAATTTTACCATTTAAAAAATGGAAGAACAAGAAATATATTTCATGTTTATCACAATGCATCAGTTATCCTAAGACAGGAGTACACAAGTGATAATAAATATTTATTAAATATTTATTAAATATTATATTAAATCTTAGATTGGAGGTATATAAAACAGTGGGAATTTGCTTCTGAATACAGTACAGTAGCAAATAAAAACAGGTCCATGTTCTAGTTTTTTAAAAGTCTCCAGTAGAAGGCTGACTAAAACCATGCTATCAAGCTTTTTCACACAATTATTGTATAAATTTATTATTCTGCTGACATTATCGGGAGCTAATGATTAAAAATAAAATCACATTGGTATAAATTATAAAAACTGAAAACATTATGCAGGAACATATCAGAATTAATAAAGCCTGGTGAATCATGGCTGTTTAAATGAAAATCTTACACTTTTAACTTCACTATTTCAGCGTTGCTAAGGACCAGATTCCTATAATTGCACCCAAGACAGTTCCTTAGTTTCTCATCTTGTGTTTTATCTGTGTTCTCACCTGAGTGTCTTACCTTGTGTCTTACCTGAGCTGCTCTTCAGCTCAGTGACTGAAGAGCAGGCAGAAAAAGACATCCGAAAGGAAGAAATTCTTGAGCAAATGATTTGAAAGTAAGATGTTTTGAAATTATAACTTCAGTTCTCAAACGTTTGAGCAGGCAATCTTGTTTTTTTAACTGTTTTAATCAGCTGTAAGTGTACATTGCAGCAGAATATAGCTATCACGTGATTTGTTATATACAAATAAACCAGATTAGACAAAATAAATATTTTCCTTTAACTATTTTTCATTCTTTTTTGTTTCTATTAAAATGTGAAACTATTGCTCAAGAATAGAAGTTTATTTGTCTACCTAATATCTAAGAAGGAAACTAAGATGCTTTTTCTCAAAGTGTTCTTTGAGAAAGAAGTTTAAAAATATAATCTGATACTTGGGTTTCTGTGCAAATATCTAACTAGCTTGTTCTAACTTCACTGATTTTGTTTCACATTTTCACAATTGGTTTGTGAATGGGAAAGTAAAATTAAGAATGATAAGGAAAGACAGTGTGATTGCTGTCTTTCCTTATTATCCTTATTTTTACTTTCCCATTCCTCAAAGGAAAACTTTCCATTCCTACAGTTTAGTTGCAATGCTTCAAAAGACAATTTCTCATTATAACTTTTCCAAATTGCATGGTTGCACAACTGCACCTTATATTTGCAAGGTTTTCAAAACATTTGTTAGGTTCTGTATTTCTGGACTTTAGGAAACAAAATCCAAATCACCTTTTTATATTTTTTATTTTAACTAGGAGGGGGTGAAGGGAAATAAAACCTGTCTTCTCTGTCTAGTGAATGCTGTTCATCTATATAATTCTGGGAAGATCATGTAGACTAGTTGAATAATTATTCATCTCTCAGATCGGAGACATGCATCAAACAAAGATCAACCTAGAATTTTAAAACATTTATGTTGGGCATCCATTCTCTATATTATCATTAGCTTTGCTATATCAGTCTTTGTTTCTTTATGATGTTGCTTACATCAGTATCTAGGAAAGCATGATTGAAGGTTTTCTTGGTAGAGCTTTTATGTAACATAACACAAAATTTAGAAAATTTCAGTTTTTGTTTTAAAAAATGTATAACGGAACCAGTAAATACTGAAGGCAATTATGATAGATTTTTCTGCTGCTGTGCCATATCCGAGATGATTTTGATAATATGTTCTTGTATTTTGTTTTGAACTGGCTTTTGGAGAACATTTTAATGCAAATATACTGAAAGTGTCAATAATGATGGAATGTATGAAAAAAATGCCAGTTTTTTTTAAAAAATAATATTTATTAAATTTTCCAACATTTAAAAGACAAACTCAAAACACAAATTTACACTTGTAACATATCGATATCCATATTTTTGTAACAATCCTATTTACAAAAAAAATCTATTTCTATGTCATTACCCTAAGTTATATCCTTATTTATATACTTTCTTTACATTTATACATTTATCCTTTATGCCTTAAGTTTTATGTTTATTCTCAAGCCAGGAATACCATCTATTCCAAATTTAATAGACATTTCTGCACGTTCATAGATATTCTTTCTTATAGTCAGGTCTGGAGGGGTATCTGTTTGTTTCCAGTTCTGTACTAGTACAATTCTACTTGTGGTTAATATGTGTAATATTATGTAATTTTTTCTCCATTTTTCCATCAAAGATTCCCAGGAGAAACAATTCCGGCTTCAGCTCTGTCCTTTGCTCAGTTATCTCTTCCAGCCACTTCCTTATTTTACGCCAGTATTTTCCAACCTTGGGGCAAGTCCACCACATGTGGTAGAACATTCTGTGTTTGTACCCACACCTCTAACACTTCGGCAATCTGTTTGGGAACATCTTAGCCATTCTGGCTGGTGATAGATGCCACCAGTAGAACATTTTGTAGAGGTTTTCCTTGTAAGCAGACTTTTATTTTTTCCTTCCTACAGGAATGCGTGCCATCCCAGCTGAAGATCATGGCCCTCTAGTGTTAATACCCTCTTGTTTTTTAATTGGATCCAATCCTTAAGCCACATTACTTCTGCTGCTTGGTAGTATAATTCCCAATCAGGGAGGCCAAATCCTCCTTTGGCTCAGGAGTCCTGTAAAAGTTTAAGTTTTATTCGGGCTTTTTATCCAACCAGATAAATTTGCCTATTATTTTATTTAATTGTTCAAATAATGTTTTCCCCAGCCTTATTGGTATTGTTTGGAATAGGTATAAGAATTTGGATAGTATGTTCATTTTTATTGCGGTGATTCTACCAATTAGAGATATTTGTAGTTTTGCCCAATTGTCGAAACCTTTTTGTATCTGTTGCATAAATTTATCATAATTATCCTGTTTTATTGTTGAACATTTTGCCGTTAGCCAAATTCCTAAGTACTTCATTTTTTTTCATAATTTGAATCCCCAATTACTCTTCCAGTTCTTTATTTTGCTTTTTTGTAAGGTTCTTGGTCAACATTTTTGTTTTTTCTTTATTTATTTTAAGCCTGGTCACTTTACCAAATTTCTCAATTTCATTCACCAGGATGGTTTCCATCTCCAGGGGATCTTCTGTAATAAAAGCCAGATCATACACGAAAGCTTGGACTTCGTATTCTTCCTGTTTAATTTTCAGCCCCATTAATGTTCGATTTTGACTAATTTGTGTCAATAATATTTCCTGTGATAGTATAAATAAAAGGGGGGACAGGGAGCAGCCCTGCCTTACCCCTTTAGTTATAATCTCCGTTGTTTCCCCATTTACAATTATTTTTTCCAGTTGCTTCAAATATATCACTTTAATCATACCCGTACATTTCTCCCCGAAATTCATATTTGTTAATTGATTTATAAGATAGTTCCAATTTAAATTATCAAATGCTTTTTGGGCATCTACAAACATTAATGCCAGCTGCTTTTCAGGATGTGCCTCGTAGTATTCTAATGAATTCATAATCATCCGTGTGTTGTTTCTATTGGGCAAGAATCCATTCTGCTCCGAATAAATGATTTCATTTAATATTTTTGTGGCTCTTTCTGCCATTATCATCACAAATATTTTGTAGTCCACAATAAGTAGTGAAATTGGCCTATAATTCTTAATTTGTTGAGTATTTGCACCCTCCTTTGGAATGAGTGCTATCAATGCCTCCATCCAAGTCTTTGGTAATTTTGCCTGCTCTAGAGCTTCATTGTATATATTCAAAAGTAAGCTTTCCAATGGTATTTGTATTTCTTTGTAAAATTCTGCAGGGATGCCATCTGGACCTGGTGTTTTATTATTATTTTTTTGCTTTTGAATAGCCACCTTTGTCATCGTGATTTTATCATTCAACATTTCTTTCATTTTGTCTGGTATTGTAGTAGATTTCTGTCCTTTAGATATCGCATAGTATCTTCTTCCTCTGTTCTCTCCTGTCTATATAGAGTTCCAAAGAAATCTTGGGCTATTCTCTTCTTCTCTTCCATCCGATAATGGATATTTCCCTCTTTGTCCTATTAACTTTTTTTCTTTTCTTTTTAATTTATAGGCTAGCCATCTCCCTGGTTTGTTAGCATGTTCAAAATGCACCTGTTTTGTTGCCCTGAGCTTTTGGGCCATTTTTTCCTGGAAGATCAAATTTGACTTATGTTTAACCAAGTCTTTTTCCTCTTTGATTCTCTTATTTGGGGATTCTTGCATCTTCTGTCTAATTCCTCCAATTTTTCCTGTAGTTCCGATTGTAGCTTCCTTTTTTCTTTGTTTCTCCTTGCCCCATGTGCTATTGTTTGGCCTCTTATATAGGCTTTGGTCGTGTGCCACAGGTTCTGTATGTTGTGTCCTCATTTAAATTTTCTTTTAGAAATAGGTGCAATTCTTTTTCCATCCATCATACATACTTTCCCTCTTTTAACACCCTCTGATTCATGGCCATGTCCCTCTCAGTTTCACCCTTCCTTTCCATTTTGGTATTATTGGATTGTGATCTGCCCATGTATTTGGTACTATCTCTGCCTACTCTATATTTTGGCTTAATTCTAAATCCATCCATGCCATGTCTATCCTGAATCATGGATCATGGATCTTGCATGTTAAAGAAAAAGGTATACTGTCTTTTTTGCAGAATTACTTCTCTCCAAACATCCTTTAAATTCAGCTCTTGAATCATATCAAAAAAGTGGTCGGTAATATTTTCCTCCTCTTATTCCCCCCCCCCCCGGCGATATATAGTCTTTCTTTGGATCTACGACCACATTGAAGTCTCCCAATAAATAAATATATCCGGTTCTAATTCTACTAATTTTTTATGTAATGTATGATAAAATTTCCCCTGATTAGTGTCCGGTGCGTAGATAACTGCCAATAAGATCCATTTTTGTCCTAATTTTATTTCAATTAATAAAATCCTCCCCTTATCATCTTCATACATTTGTTCCGGTTGTAGCTAATGTATACTGCTATCCCTCTTTTTTTTCCTGATGCAAGAGCTAAGTAAAGATTCCTAGTTTTGGGGCTTCTAGAATGTGCCCATACTGTTTTTTAATATGGACTTTTTGCAGACACATGATACCCGTATTTTGCTTTTGGAGTTTGGATAGAACTTGCCTCCTTTTAACAGGAGAGTTTAGACCATTTATAATAATAGAAATTAATTTAATTTCTTCTTCCATATTTATTGTTTGCTCGTAGTCCTTGTTCCTATCCTTAGTCTTGTTTCTTGCTGTGGCCTCAAACTTGCTCCTTATTTTTCCTGTTGTTCTCCTTCAGTCCTCTCTCGTACTTCTGTTTCGGACTCCCTTTCTTCTTCTTGGTTTTTCTCTCCTATCTCTTCTCCACTTTCCCATTCCTCATCAGCCGCTATACATTGATTGTAAAATTCTTGTGCTTTCTCAGGAGAACCCAGTCTGATTTTCTTGTTTTGCCAAGTCATTAGTAAGCCCTCTGGAATGAGCCATCGAAACATTAATTTGAATTTAATAAGTTGTGAGAACAGGAAGTGATAATTTTACCTCTGTTCTCTCTTCTAGGGACCTGTTTAAGAGTCGGGAATTATTTCCCTTTATGTATCGGCAATATGTCCTGTGTCCTCCTGTAGACTTCATCTCTAATCATTTTTTGTATGAAGCGCACATGTACGTCTTGTGGCAAATGTGTCTCCATGCATAGTTGGTGTGGACTTTATAGTTCATCAATACCATTTTTCATTTCAGATTTATTCATCTACAAGTTAATTCTGTAATCAGATTCTTGATTTTGCTTTCTGTTATGTTTTGGAACCTTAGATAGAACACGGATTTATCTAATTTGAGGGATGTTATTGTCTCTTAGAGCTCCCAATTCGCTGCCATCAGTCTCTTCTCTGTGTCTTCTAATTTATTCTCTGTTTGTTCTGTTCTCACCTCCACCAACTTTATTCTCTGCTCGTTTTTAGCAATTGTCTCTTGTATTTCCCCATTCTATTGTCTAATTTCCATATGTCTTCTTTTACTTCACCCATATCATTCTTCAATTCATCATGGTTCTTCCCTATTGATTCTTGAGTTTTCAGCATTACCTCCTGAATTGTGTTCAATGTCTCCTGCATACTTTATATATTCATTGAAAGTCCTGCTTTCTCCTCTCCCACCATGTCTCCTATTAGTTTCTTTCCTGCTGGGGACGCTGTCATCTATGTAATTTTCTTTGCGGTTTTTGTAATTGTCGCTGTGCTCATCATTTCTAAACCCTTGAACAACTCCCTCCACCGTACCATAAAATGCCAGTTCTATAATTCCTCGGAGCAGGAAAAAAAGAGATGGGGGGGGTGAAATCCCCCCCCCAAACTAGAGATTATTCCTTTTCTGCTCCCTTATCGTATAACTAAAATTGTCAATCCTATCCCACTCCTATCCTAGTATACCTCCTATGTCTTAGCCGTTGTTCTTCCAAAAACTAATGCAGTCCTTACTAAGCTAATTAATCATTAATTAATTAAGTACTACAGTAAATTATACAGTTCTAGTTACCAATACCGCTACCGCCGCCCCGAGTCCCTTGGTGGAGAGGGTGCGGCATATAAATTAGATTAATAAATAAGTAATAAATAAATATCTATTCCACTCTGTTTATACATCTATAATAATTGTTATTAATTATAAAATATATAACCCAAATAGAAATTAATTAATATATCAAAATCAATCCAATCCTCCCTCTTAATTAATAAACTTATAACTATCTATGTATATAGTATATAAATATATGTAAATATAACTATTATCGTAGGTATGTTAATTAATCATCAATAGCAAATAGTAGTAATAACTTTAAGAATTGTGATAAGTAATCATTTTGAGCAGGAGTAGGTAATGAATATATATGCCTAGCCACCACTATTTCCAAACCACCACTTCATCAATTCGTCAGGTCCAAATCAGTCCTTCTCTTGATAGAAATCACACTGTGCCATCCACATTCCTCTGCACTCCGCTCTCCAAAACCAAAATCCAAGATGTCTGCTCCTGCTAAACTGCACAGTCACCAGCTGCTTCTCTTCATTCTCCAGACCTTAGTGTCTCTGTTTATTCTCCATTTATAGATGACTCAGTCCCAGTAACCGCAGGTTCAGTATCAATCTTATGTTAATTTGATTTGTTTTGCCAGCACTATTTCCCTTCAGATCATGCAAACTCCTCTCCTGTTTCTGTTGTCTTCCCATCTCGCTTCACTGCCAAAGCACCGCTTTTCTTCCCCTTTGGAGACTCACCTATCAGTCACCCTGTGGATTCCGCTGCTTTGAAGAGGAAACACGATATATCTCTCTCTTATCCTGTCTGTATCCACCGATATTTCATGCTGCTCTGCTTCCTTCACTGTTCAGTCAGGCTGTCACACCTCCATTACGGTCAGTCTCTTCCGTGCTGAATTTCAATGGGTTCCTCCTTCCGCAGTGGGGGATTACGTTTTTTTTCCTGTCACCCCAGGAGTGTCCCCTCTACATCCCCGAACCCTCCAGCGTCAGCCCTAGCCCTTCAGCTTCCAAACACAAAAATTCGATCTGCAAGAACGGAGCCTCATTCTCCTGGACTGCACCAGTGTGACATTACCCCGGAAGCCTAAAATCCAGTTTTTTAAGTGCCAACTGTTGACATGAAGGGTCAAGAGGAGAAAACATTCATGGACACCAGTTGAAATTATGAGAGGTTGATTTCACACAAGAGATATAGAAAGATTAATACAAAGGAGATTAAGAGAAGAAAAAACAAAGCTAGAACTGAGATAAAAAGGTAACAAGCCAGTTTTACTTAATATAAAGATAATTTTCAAACTAAAAACTAACAATACCTTCACCTTGCAGGCATTTCTCAAGAAATTAGTCTCCCTTAAATAACATCAAACATTCACTTTTTCTACTCCTTGGACAATAGGGTTCATCAAAGTATAGGTTTTCCAAACGGGGAAATGAGAGGTTAAAAAAAGAAATGTGGAAAACCAAGTGAAGGAATGTTGTAATTCTGCCAGTATCATAAACAATGAAAATATGTGATGGGGAGACACAGGTAAAATGTCTGTAATGCTATACTATAAACCACATTGAAAATCATATATAGTATATACATATACCTGACTACTAAAATTGAGATAGGAACTTCAGTTGCTAAGTGATGCAGTAACTGAGTCATCATATGACTCCCACCTAATGTTACAACCTTTTTTTGCAAAGGTCATTCAACAAATTCATTGTAATTAAGTGAATCCAGCTTCATCTGGTTGGAAGCCAACTGGAAAGATTGTAAATGGCAATCACATTCTATGATGCTACAACTGTTGTAAATACAGTTGCGAAAAGCCAAAATTATGTGACCATGGGGGCACTGCAACAAATGTGTGAGGATTGGTAGTATTTTTTTTTCAGCATTGTTGTAACTTTGAATGGTACTAAACAAATATAAGTCAAGGAGAAAGTCTATGGTATATAAACAAAGATATATACCACCTCTTAATGGCAACAACATTGGTTTTGCCCAAACCCACGCAAAAGCAAGTTATTCCCAAGTTTTGTTTCCATTGCAACTCTCCTCTGAGAAACTGTAGCTGAAACTTGCTCAAGAATCAAACAGGACATTCTGATTCCAAATGAGACTGCAGTACTGGAGCAATGGGCAAGGATAGTTTTCCCAAGAATTAAACATTTTCATTACTATTTTATTGCTTGTTGCTTTTTAAAGAATAGCCATTTCAAATCCCAGTGAGAAAACTGGAGCTTTAGTCCATCCTTTCTCTGTCCTTTCCTTCACCTAAGTATCAATATTCAATTCATGAACTACATATGTGTATCACTAAGTTGTCACAGTGAGACAATTGGTTTTTTGTGCCATTTTATGACCTTTCTTGTCACAGTTGTTAAATGAATCTTTGCAGTTGTTAAATTAGTAATACGGTTGTTAAGTGAATCTGCTTCCCCGTTGGTTTTTTTTGTCAGAAGATTACAAAAGGTGATCACAAAAGGCACTGGAACTCTATAATAAATCTATGTTAATTGCCAAGCATCCAAATTTTGATCATGTGACTAGGAATGCTGCAATGGTCTTAAGTGTGAAAAAAATCATAATCACTTTTTTCAGTGCCACTGTAACCTTGAACTATCACTAAATGAACAGTTGTAACTCAAGGACTACCTCTAGAATGTCCCAAATATAATCTCTGGCATCTTTAACTGCATCTTTGTCCTTTTTGGAGAACCTCGGAAGAAATGAAAGAAACTTTTATGTAGGCCAGACACTCATTCTCATGTATACAGTAGCCCATTCAAATAGCTGAGCCATTCACCCATACCATGTACTCTCCAAAACCATGCTACATCAATTTATCATACATAAATGCAAGCCACACCTATGGTTATTGCTCCAATCACCCCAAGGAACTAAACATCTAAACCATCCATCAGAGGGAATTGACCATTACTGTATTGAGAGGTGAGGTGAAGCCGTGTAGGAAGCCAGTGCCATGCATACTATTATTTGCCAGGACTATATCCCTTATGCTAGCCTGTTGCCCTTGCATTTAATGTAAAGGCTGCTCTTGAATTAAAAACCATTTGTTGTTGATCTAGTTAGCTTTTATACATAGAAATGAAGAAATTGCCACATTATTCTTGCTGGATAGCAAATATTTTTGGCTAATATTAATAAATAGAGTACAGTCAGAGTGTTGGATAGGACTTTGTCCAATATCCTGTTTCCATAATGGGACACACGGTCAGAATATTAAGACAATGTTATTATTAAATATTTCTACTGCCTTTGGGACTGAAAAAGAGCCATGTCCAAAGTCATTCATATTGAAGTGAGGCACGGAACTCATTGAATCCTGATTGCTAGGCTAGCACCTTAACCACCTTAACCATCTCTCTCTCTACAAAGATATTAAAAAGATATTCTTATATGAAAATGTACTAGAAACACAAATGATTTGCAATGATTTGGGTTCATAGGATCCAAACCAGGCTTTACTATAATATAATCCTTGATGATTCAACAGCAGCTTGGCCTAGGGGAGGCAGGAGATTGTAGCAGAAAAATGAAGAATTCTGTTTGTGATTTAATAAAAAGGATTCAGTGTAAGTTCCTTTAATAATTAATTATGGCTCATGCCATGCCATGACTGTTTTTGCTGCATCTGCCATAGCTATTATCATTGTAGAAAGCTATCTGAAATCAAGTGTTAATCTCAGTATGTCTGTGGAATTAAAATACAGTGGTACCTTGGTACTCAACTGCTTTGAAACTCATTGAATTTGGTACTGAACCCATTTTGTCATGAAAATTTTGTTCTGAGACATTGTTTGATACTCAACACATAAGATAGAACTTGTCGGTGTCAGTTGCCTTGTGACTCACTCAGATAATTTCTTATGGGTAAAATTTGTTTGGTTTTCATTGTTTTTGGCACTCATCATGCCTCTCAGGACCGATTAATAATGAGTACTGATACTGTTTTCTTGTGTCTCTTACCCTTCTAGATATTTGTTTCAGAACTACTATTTCTCTTCCCTTATATTTCAGTCGTGCATCTCTTGCTCTTTGGAGTATTTCTGCTCATTGCCTTATTTTAAAAGCAGCGGTTCTCAACCTGTGGGTCGGGATCCCTTTGGGGGTCGAACAACCCACAGGGGTCGCCTAAGACCATCAGAAAACACATATTTTTGAAAAAATAGGGAAAACATAAAATAATTTTATGGTTGGGGGTCACCACAACATGAGGAACTGTATTAAAGGGTCGCGGCATTAGGAAGGTTGAGACCCATTGTTTTAAAGTCTCGTGTGTACCTCTCTGGGAAGTTTGTTTCTTCTCACATAACTTGTATATACTCTAAATATTTCTTCCATCCCAGAGAGGACTTCCTCGTTCTTTTCCAATGCCTCTGTCAGTAATTCTGCCATTTTTTTCCTGCAAGATCTTCTCCTTTTTCCTCCTTAATATTCTGGAATCTTAAGAAGTATTAAGGATCCATAATTATGGACCATTCAAGATCATTCAAGATACCTTGGTTAATCTATTCTCCATCTCTTCTACTTTCTTATCTGTTTGCTCTGTGTTTTCTTCCATTTTCTGCATCCATTGTTCATTTTTGGTGATTATATGCTGGATATTGTCTATTTTATCTTCATCTTTTGTTCCATATTTTGCATCCTATCTGCAAGATCTTCATGATCTTTATCCATTGCTTCTTGTATTGCTTCTTTTAATGACTGGAACATATTTTTCATCTCTAACTGAAAGTTGTTTAATTTCTCATTTTGCAGCATGGTACCTATAGAGCATTGACTTGCTGGGCTTGATACTGCTGTTGCTGCTGCTGGTGGTGGTGCAGATGATGGAGTTTTCCTCCCTGTTTTACTTAAATTTGTGTTGCTTGTAATTTTGGTTCTTTGGAGTAGTCAAATATTTTAAATAATAATTATTTAACAAAAACAGCCAATCAGTAATCCAACAATCAATAATAGATAAAACACAACAGTACTCCACAATATCCAACTTTTAAATTATACCTGATTTACTCCAACAATTTCCTTTCTTGCTTCCAATGTCAGAGTTCCAAATAGCATCCTCAATCAAATAGGAATTTGAGACTAGAGGTCCCTCAAAGTTCCAATTTATTAGAGAAGCCATGTTGGCACATCTGGAAAAACCCAAATCTAAAAGCTTCCAGGTTTTCCCCATCTAGTTGAAAGTTCAAGACCCTGCCCCAGCACCCACATGTCCATCACATGGTCCAATCAGTCATTGTCCAGAGGAAGATTCCTCCCAGTCATGCCACTCCAGGTGCAGGGGCAAGTTAACCTTGACTTACGTAGAAAGAATGTTATTTTGACTACATACCTTCCATGATCCATACAATCTCCCTCCCAGTTTCCCACAGTAGAATATGTGGTAGGCTTGAGGCCCACTGTTAAAAGATGGCCTTCAAGCCTGACATTCAATTCTTATTTTCAAGCCTCAAGTCACTTCCCTTTTTGGGGATATCTCACAAAACCAAAATATCTATAGTTCAAATTCTCTTCAACAAAAGTTATTTTCTTTTTTTTATGTCTTGTACATTATAACCCACAAAGGCTCACCAAGTTGTAATCCACAAGGCCCACCAAAACCCCAGAATTATATCCAACTGTTTATAAATCCACAAGGAAAAGGGCTAAGAGCTGAAGTATAAAAATTACATTTATTTTATAAGCAACCTCTTGTTATTTACTAGTTTCAGTTGCTCAGTTGTTATGTTCTATATCCAAGTATATAAGACCATCCTCAGATATGTCAACCTATTTTTCATATTACTTCGGTTAAAATAATTATTAAAAATATGAGTCAGCTTATCTGCAGACAGACTTATATTGCAAGTATGTATGGGAAATATGGGTACTTTTAAAAAGTATTTCCATATATATTTGCTGATAAGCTCAGCAATGGCTAAGCTAAAACTGAGTTTTGGGATATATTTTGGCAGCTCAATTTCTCAGCATTAATTGCAAATATACTCAGGGTCTGGATGAAAGTGAGTTGAGCCGTGTGAAATTAACTGACCCAAAGACACCAAGTTATTTTTCAAGCCTAAAGTAACAGTAACACTCATAAAGTGTGAACATTAGATAGTAATTGCTGCTGCATAAATTTCCCTGAATCACTGTGTATATGCTTAATGATTATTTACAGTTGGTGAAGCAGTCATAGGTTCTTGTGAAAGATTGCTGGGGCAACCCTCGAGTCAATCAGGCCAACTATCTATGGAAATGGTTCAGAGGTTAAACTTGTTCAAAGATCTACAAGCCATGTTACAAGGTATGCAGGAGGCAATGAAATGAAAGCATCATGAACTGAGAAAAGAGATAGGAGAAATAAGAAATGATACAGGAGAACTAAGGAGAAGATGCAGATGATGGATGAGAAATTTGAATCCTTTCAACAACAAATCATGAAAAATGAGGAAAACTTACAAGAAATGGAAGTGAGGATGGAAAAAGAAGAAAAAAGTGGATGAAATTAGTGAAAAATTAATCCAGGCCAAAAGGGAGTTGGAAAATACGGTTGTATTTTTAGAATCCAAATAATCAGCTCATTAGCTATGCTTTCAGAATGTAAGAGAGGAAAAGGGAGAAGACTTACTGGAAATTATGGCAGAAATATTAGCGAAAGCCCTTGGAATAGAGAAAGAAGAGATGTTGACTCCTACAGAGTGCAGACAAACTATGCAAGGAGACATAATCTACCAAAAGAAATACATGTTACATTGGTGAAGAAATCAATCCGAGATGAACTATTACATTGAATGAAAGATGAACCAATAGAATTTGAAGGAAAGCTGCTAATAGTCCTAAAGCAAATACTGAAAAGGATCAGAGAAATGTGAAGACCTTACCAATTTTTGACTTCCAAACTAATCAAATATAACATCAATTTCAGATGTCTGATACCAAAAGGCATTATGGTCTCATGGCAGGACAAAAAACATAGAATAGACACCATGGATAAGGTGGAGGAATTCTGCAGTCAGTACATTAAGAATGAAGAAGTAAAAGAAAGGGAAGAAACGGAAGAAAGAGGCCCTATAGTGGAAAAAGAAAAGAAAATACTACAGAGTAAAGAGACAGGAGATGAAAAAGAAGAAAAGACAGAGAACTATGAGAGAAGATACCATGAACCAAAGGAAGTTAGAACAACAAGAAGCACAACTGAGGTATAGATAAATGTAAGAGATAAAAATCTTTTTTTTCAAACAAAGTTTTATTGGTTTTTTTAAAAAAATAATAAGGAAAAGGGTATTGGAGTAGGTTACAAATTTTGGCAGTTACAATGTGTGAAGGGTATCCCCGCCCCCCGTACTCATAGTATTCATTTAAACAAATAATTCAATATTACATAGTAGTAATTTGTCAGCATATAAATTCATATAAAAGTTTCAATCAATTTGTATAAAGCCGATTTCCTTTCATTTTTGTGATCTGAGTTTTCTTGGTATTGCCCCTTCTCCCCCCGGCAGCAGATCTCCGGCCCCTCCCGTGTCTTGTATGTCAGGTGTAAGATCATCAGGTACATCTAGGAGTGCTTTATTTTTTTCCATAAAGGCCTGTGCCTCTATGGTTGTGTTGATTCTAACTCTAGTATCCTCCCAGAAAATTAACATACCTTCAGGCATCAACCATCTAAACCACACCCCTTTCTGGTAAAGCTTCTTCTCTAATTGCGAATAATTTTTTCTTTTCTCTCTCATTTTCTTGGGGATCTGTTTCAGAATGGTTATTTCTCTATCTTGATATTTCAACACTTGCCCTCTTTGTGCACTCAAAATCTCATCTCTTGTGGTCTTTCTGAGAAATTTAACATGTACCTCCCTGGGAACATTATGCGTTCTAGCATATGCTGAATTTACTCTATAAACCAGGTCCAGTTCCCACTCCATCTGTTGTTTTTCTTTCTGTATATATTCAGCCAAGATGTTTATCATGATGTCCCTTAAGTCTTCATCTTCTGCCTCCACTACATTTTGGAACCTAAGAAAAAAGGACATTCTTTCAAATTCTGTTTTCATTTGGTGGATTTCAATCTGCTGGTTCCCCTTCTGCACCCCTTGCACGTCCCCCCTCATCTCAGCCGTCCCTCCCTCCAAAAGATCCAGTCTCTGTGTGTTTTTACTCGTCTGGTCTTGGTTCACTTTCATCTCCTCCAGTTCACTTTTTATGTCCTCCTGTCCCTTTAAAATTTGTTGGAACATCTGTTGAAAGTCCGTCTCAGCAGGTTTGGGTTGCATCAGTGATATTAACGTTTGTTGTCCGCTCGGACTTGAAACTGTAGATGTGGGGGCGGAGACAGCAAAGCCCGGCTTCCCCGGAGGTGGTCTTTTAGGTGGCATTATGTTGAGCAGTGAAAGTTCAAAGTCAATACAGAGAGGAAATTAAGGAGGGAAACCGCCGAGAGATTTCAGGAGGCTAGGAGTCCAAGCAGAGAGGAAGTTATTCTAATTGCTTCTGGCAGTAGAGTAAAAAAGTCCTTTGTTCCAGGGAGATGCAATTCAACAGGAGATTTGTCTGAGTGTCACAGAGGACGAAGACAGAAAGCCTGAACTTCTATAGGTGGAATCAATTTTCAATGTTTATAAAGACGATGGAAGTGTGCCATCTTGCCCTGCCAGCGTCAGGGTTTAGAGGCATAACAGAAAGTTTCCAAAGTTTCCAAAGTTTTCAGATCATCACCTCATTTATAAAGTTAAAATCCAAAATCCGCCTTTGTTATGTGCGTGAAATCATTAGTTGGCTCTCTCCCTTCCTCCTCCTCTAGGGCTGAGAGCAAAAGGTTTTAAAGCCGCTTGTCCGAGGGGGGGGAATCCCCCTCCCTCCAGTCACGCCTCTCCAGCCAAGTTGAAAGCGACTTTAAAGAGCTGGCAGTTTTTTCTTTCCTTTTCTTACGAACAAGCAAGGGAATGGGGGGGGGGGGGGAAGTTTCCGCCTCACCACACAGCAACCGCGTCCTTCAAATTGCGCATTCAGCTAGCTGCCTCCTCACGAAGACGTCGCAGCGCCTCCCCATCATGCCTCCCCATCATGCCTCCTGGTGCCTAGGGCGATGCGGGGGCCCCCTGGCTGCCGCCGACTCAGGGGATCCCCCGCTGCGCCGCCCCTTTGGCAGGAGCCTCTACAGGGCGTCCTGTACCCCCCAAGCGGTGGGGGGCCCACCAGAAGAGCGCAGGGCCAGCAGAGCCTGCCCGTCGGATCAGCAGCCGGAACCGGAAATCCGCAAGAGATAAAAATCTTATCTCTCAACATCAACAGACTAAACTCACCCATCAGAAGAAGGAAAATATTTAATAAATTAAAAAAATTAAATTTGGATATAGTAGCAATACAGGAAGTCCATAAAAAACAGAAACAGCTGTTAGAATATTCCAAACTAGGGATTACACATGCCTCACTAGCGCACACAGACAAAAAAGGGAAGTAGTGCTATATATTAAAGAGGCAATCCCAGCCAAGCAAATTTATAAGGATGAAGAAAGATCTTGATAGTTGAGACAGAAATAAACCAGAAAAAATTCTATTACTAGAGATCTATGCTCCGAATGGAAGACAAGGGGGGACGCCCGAGGCGAGTCTTGAGACACCACTCTGAGAGGAATTTGACTTGGTTGCCATCGAGGATTTGGACAGGTTACGTGGGCGACTGCGACCTACCACATGTTTATTGGACCCGTGTCCCTCTCCGGGTGCCGTCCACTAAACAATGCCAGAGGGCGACACCCAGGAGTAGGGCCTTCTCTGTGATGGGCCCAGCCCTTTGGAATGACCTCCCCCTCGACATTAGGATTACCTCTGATCTCCGCTCCTTCCGTTCAAAACTCAAGACCCACCTTTTTCAATTATCTGGCCTGGCTCAAGCATAGTTCCATCTTTTTCCTCCTGACAGTCTTTTTAAATTAGTAATTTTAAACTCGGGTATTTAATTTCTAATTTCATTATTATTATTTTATGTGTTGTAATGGTTGTTACCTCCTCTGTGTAATGTAATATATATATATGTGTTTTTATTTATTGTACGCCGTCCCGAGTCCCTTGTGGAGAGGGAGCGGCTAACAAATCAAATAAATTGAAATTGAATTGAAATTGACAAGAGCAATTCTATAGAAAATTACATATTATTTATGACATAACATGATATTTGTATCCTGAGAATTTACGATGCAATAATTGATAAAAAAAATAGATTATAAAAATTATGACGAAAAAGGAAAAGAGAATAACGTTACCAAAACCCTTTTTCAAAATGGTGGAGGAATTGAAAATAAGACATTTGGAGAGAAACCAGGGCATAAATCAATACACGTATTACTCGAACAGATGTCAATCATGGTCCAGAATCAATATGGTCTGGAGATCAACAATTGCAATCAGACATGAAGGAAGTTGAAATTGACACGAACCTCTGGGCAAACCACCACTCTATGAAAATTAGTTTGATAGGGAAAAAGAGGATGACGATGGACACTGAAAAGATCGATTTTAAAAGATGAAGAATTTAAAGCAACAATGGCCAAACAATTACATCTCTTCTTTAAAGAAAACAAAAAAGAAGATACATCTCTACAAAATTAATGGGATACAGCAAATGCATACATGAAGGAAGTGGTCATATCTTATCTGGCAAAAGAAAATAAATTAAAAAAGCAAAGATGGAATTCTTTGGAAAAATAATGCAAAAGACTGGAGGAGAAACTACAAGATAACCCGCAAGAAAGAAACATAAAACAACAAATGGATTTAATTCGATACAAATTGAATCTACTCAAAAAGAAGGATCTGGCACAACAGATAAAAAAGATAAGTCAAAACACTTTTGAGAATACTAACAAGCCAGAGCATATAAATTGAAAAAACAGACAAAGAAGATATGGATTAACAAATGACATGATGAAGAGAGGAATATATATTATCAAAATGAGAAGAAAAATATAGCCCAAGAATTAAATGACAAATTATACAAAATACTGCAATGTCTTGAGAAAGCAGAACTGCCAAAAATCCTGAAGAAATAGAAAATATGCTAAATGAAGAAATAAGGATGTCAAAACTAATTGATGCAATCCAAAAACAAAAAAACGAATGCCACCAGGCCCTGATGGCTTACTGATAGACATAGAATTGTAAGGTAGTTTAGGACCAACTTTATTTGAAGTATACAATGCAGTACTTGAAGAAGCAAAAATATCACCATCATGGGTGGTGGCAAATAATACACTGATACAAAAAGAGAAGCAAACACAGATAACAAGATATTCATATCAATAATAGCTGAACATTTTAAAGGATTCCTAAATGACACACTGAGCAAAATGGTTTTCTACCAAAAAGACAAATGAAAAACAACATAAGAATAATATTACATGTCAGAATATTACGAGATACATAATGGAACTCAGGTGGCATTGTTATTTTTATATGCTCTAAAAGCTTTCAATAATGTTAAATGGGAATTCATGCTACAGCAATTAAAATATTTTCCTGGCTCCGGAAATTTTATATAGCGTTTCTTGCGATCCCACCTTTCCCACCTAGGCATCTCAGAATAGCTGGTAGAACTCAATTCAGCCAGAAACTGGATTTTGCACCTGAAAGCTGAGATCTGAGAAAGAAACACATATTCATTATTCCTGGCACCAGATACCTTATGTGTTTTTTTGCAGATCCGAGCTTTTCCTGTGTAGTTAGAACATAATTCGCCCAAAAATGAGTTTGCACAAGGTACACATTGCTTGGATCAATGAAAGAAAGACATATTTTCCTTCTCCTGGCTCGGGAAAACTTATATGCAGATCCGACCTTTTCCTGTGTAGTTCCTTTACATCTCAGAATATCTGGCAGAACTCAATTCAGCCAGAAACTGGATTTTGAACCTCAAAGATCTCCGCTGAGATCTGAGAAAGAAACATGTATTCTCATTATTCCTGGCTCTGGATACCGTGTGCTTTTTTGCAGATCCGAGCTTTCCCTGTGTAGTTAGAATGTAATTCGGCCAAAAAAGTTGAGTTTGATTGTTACATAATTACTTGGATCAATGAAAGAAGGATATCTTTTGCTTCTACTGGCTTGGAAAACTTATATTGTGCGCTTTTGCAAATCTGAGGTTTCCCGTATAGTTACAACTTAATTCGGGCAACAAACTTGAGTTTGTACACGATTGCTCAGATCTGAGGCATATTCCTGGCTCCGGAAAGCTTAGAATTCCATGTTTTTGTGGATCAGAGTTTTCCCTAGGAATGTCAGAATTGCTTTTATTATTCCATCCAGAAAATGACTTTTGGATCTGAAAGCTCAAATCTGAGAAAGAAACACATAATTTCCTGGCTCCGGAAAGGTTATATAGCGTTTCTTGTGATCCCACCTTTCCCTATAGAGTTGTCCCTAGGCATCTAAGAACTGCTTGTAGAACTCAGTTCATCCAGTAAACTTAATCTTGGACCTGAAAGTTCAGATCTGAGAAAGAAACACATATTCTCGTTCTCCTGGCTCCAGAAACCTTGTGAGCTTTTTTACACATCCGAGCTTTCTCTGTGTAGTTAGAATGTAATTCGGCAAAAAAATTGAGTTTGCTTTTTACATAATTGCTTGGATCTATGAAAGAAAGATATTTTCCTTCTCCTGTCTGTGGAAAACATGTACCCTTTTTTGGATCAGAGGCACGTGTGCAGAGTTTGAACTCAATTCAGCCAGAAAAATTGATCCAGAAAACGTGAAAGATGAGAATTGAGAAAGGAATACATATTGTCTTAATTCCTGGCTCCGGATACCTTAATGTGCTTTTTTGCAGATCTGAGCTTTCCCTGTGTAATTAGAACATAATTTGGCCAAAAAACTTGTTTCTACACGATTGCTTGGAACTGAGACATATTTTCCTGGCTCCGGAAAACATATCACGAGTTTTCCATTGGAATCTCAGAATTGCTTTTAGTAAGTTCAACCAGAAAACTTGACTTTTGGATCTGAAAGCTCAAATCTGAGAAACAAACACATTTTCTTGGCTCCAGAAAGTTTATACAGTGTTTCTTGTGATCCCACCTTTTCCTATGGAGTTGGCCCTAGGCATCTCAGAATTGCTCTTTAGAACTCATTTCAACCAGTAAACGTAATCTTGGACCTGAAAGTTCAGATCTGAGAAAGAAACACATATTCTCCTGGCTCTGGAAACATATCTGCTTTTTTGCAGATCCGTGCTTTCCTTGTGCAGTTGTCCTAGGAATGTCAGAATTGCTGGTAGAAAGTTCAGCCAGAAAACTTGATTTTGGACCTGAAAGCACAGATCTGAGAAAGAAATTCCATTCTATCTCCGGAAACTTTACATTGCTATTTCCCTGTGTAGTTAGAACGTAATGGGTCCCCCAAAAATTGAGTTTGCACAAGTAACACAATAGCTTTGATCTGAGAAAGAAAAACATTTTCTTTCTCCTGGCTCCACAAAGCTTATTTTGTGCTCTTTTCTGGATCTGAGGTTTCCCATGTAAAGTTAGAACTTAATTCGGCCAAAATATTGTTTTTTACCCGATGCTCGGATCTGAAACATATTTTCCTGTTTCCGGGAAGATTATATCGTGCATTTTTGCGGATCACAGCTTTCCATAGGAATGTCAGAATTGCTTTTAGTAATCCAGCCAGAAGACTTGGATCTGAAAGCTCAAATCTGAGAAACACATAAGTTCCTTGTTCCGGAAAATTTATATAGTGTTTCTTGCCATCCCACCTTTCCCTATGGAGTTGGCCCTAGGCAACTCAGAATTGCTTGTAGAACTCAATTCAGCCAGAAATTGAGTTTGCACCTGAAAGCTGAGATATGAGAAAGAAACACATATTCTCATTATTCCTGGCTCCAGAAACCTTATGTGCTTTTTTTTAGGTGCTAGCATTTCCTGGGTAGTTAGAACATAAACTACGAAACAAATTGAGTTTGTACATGATTGCTCGGATAGGAGGAAAAAAGGTATCTTATTGTAGCTACGGAAAGCTATCGCACGTTTTTGCAGATCCAAGCTTCCCCTGTGCAGTTGTTCCTAGGCATCTCAGAATAGATGGTAGAACTCAATTCAGCCAGAAACTGGATTTTGCACCTGAAAACAGATCTAAGAAAGAAACACATTATTCCTGGCAACAGATATTTTATGTGCTTTTTTGCAGATCTGAGCTTTCCCTGTGTAGTTAGAATGTAATTTGGCCAAAAAAGTTGAGTTTGATTGTTACATAATTGCTTGAATCAATGAAAGAAGGATATATTTTCCTTTTCCTCGCTCTGGAAAACTAATATTGTGCTCTTTTGCGGATCCGAGGTTTCCCATATTGTTAGAACAATTCGGGGAACAAATGAGTTTCTACACGATTGCTTCAATTTGAGATGTATTTTCCTGGCTCCGGAAAGAACCCAAAAACAAAGAGAGAAAGGCAAAACAGAGCAAATGTCACAAAGAGGTATTATTCCTTGCTTTTACAATCTTTAAGATTTGTCCTCTTTGTCCAGTAGGTGTCTCCCTTGCATCTTATTTCTCTTGTCAAAATGCTTTGTCAGTGCTGGAGGAAAGAGCCATTTTGCCTTTCTCTTTTATCTTTTTATAGCCACTTTCTAAGAAATGGACTCGGATTGTTTCAGCATTAACTCTGTCCAGCTCTTCTTTTTGAAACTCCAGAGAACTCCAGTCCGGATCAACCTCTCTATTTTTTCCTTTTTTCACCAAACAGATCTCCCTTTGCTCTTTCCTTATATTTTGGAACTATGCTTGCTCCGCATTCCCCCTCGCTATTTCTGTAGTGGAGGGGAGGGAAAGGAGAAGAATCCCTCCCATTCATCTTACTGGAGCCCCCTTTTCTTCCTAGATCAGTTTGAAGGGATTCACTCACTTTGTAAGAGTCAGAACAAAGCTGCAGCCAGACACGTCCACTGCTCTTTCTGCTTTTCCATCACTCACTCTGACCAGCTGTCAATGCTTCGGATTGGCCATTAAAGGCCGTCTTCTTCTTTGTCATCTTTCAAGAAGAATTACTCCTGAGTGGCAAAATAGACTGTCATCTGTTTGCAATCAAAAGAATGCTCTTCCTCTCTCATTGCCCCTTCAAGGCTACTTTGGCTTTGAAAAGCCCCCCCCCCCCAAGATGGGCAGAAATCTACTGTGCTCCTCAAAGTGCCCGTTGCACACCTGTTCACACTGACAGCTGCCCCCCCCATACAGGTAATCTTTTAACTTATTTACCACTGCCCACTTAAGCTCTAGGAACTCCAGATTGTGGGTAGGATAGTTCTTTTCAGCTGAAATGACAGCTGACATATGTGACAGAAAAAAACTGTTTTTCTTCAGATGAAGATTGAGGATATAATAATAAGGCATGTGTATCAATAAGATTAACCATGAAATCAATAAGGATTCAAAAGGAGTACTAGTATTAAGAACTACATAGCTTGTGATTAACAAAAAGCTGATGTTGTGATCCTGGCTGTTGTAAGAAACAAAACACTATCATATCTTTAATTTGATCCAGGAGAATTCTTTTGTTTTTTTCATAGTTCATAATATCACACAATATTAGAATTCAAAGGACCTTGAATGATATATTTTCAATTCTCTCTAGAGTATGAATCTTGCATACATAAAGAAGTAGACATTTTTATTCTGGCATCAAGAAATTATTTTTTGCTTTAAAAGAATTTTATTGGTTTTTAAAATTTATGGGAAAGGTAGGTGGATATACAAAAAATTTTTTGGCAGCTCCATCGTGCTAGAGGTAGGAATCTCTCCAATTCTCACAACTTTTACAGAAAAAAAAAACAAAAGATAAAAGATAAGCAGAAACAGCATCTTATTATACATTGTATCACCATGTGTTCAATCATCTCTTTTGCCACTTTCTAATATATCAACAATTAGAATGATATTCCAAATATATTTATTTTTGTGACCTGAGTCTTTCCATTATTGTTCCCTCCCCCCTGTCCCCAGGTGGAGGCGGAGCCCCTCCCTTCTTCATGTCTTGTGTATTGTCGCCTTTTTCACTACTTCTTATATTTCTGTCCTCTAGGAGGGCACTATGTTTTTTAATGAAGTCCTCTGCCTCCACAACTGTGTTAATTCTAATTCTGTTTCCCTCCCAGAAGATCAGCATTCCTTCTGGCAATAACCATCTGAACCAAATTCCCTTATTATATAATTTCTTTGATAAGGTGTCAGCGTTCCAAATATCATGCAGAATTAAATCATTGTCCAAAGCAAAGTTATCCTTAAAACTCCAATTTAATAAGACAGACATGTTGGCATTATGCTGTGAAATTTCAACTCTAATGTACATCCTGTGGGTTCACCCAGTTGAAAGTTCATCATCTATCCCCACACCCCATAATTCATCACATAGTCCAATCTTCATCTTCCACGCTGGCATGTACACCCCTCTGCTTCCGGCCAGGTGTCGAGGTGCGGAGACAAAAGACGACCTTGAGCTTCTAAGAAAATCCATAACAATACATTCCACAATCCTACTCCTTTCTATTCCCCCCTCCCAACTACTACACTAATGAAATTTAATAAAAAGTGTGGCAGGCCAAAGATCCTAAAAGGAGCAGAACTACAGGCCTGACAGGCGGCCTCTCCTCAGGAGAAAAGCGTTTCCTGAAAAGAGAATAACATAAAAGTTAACATATTAAAATTTAACCACTTCTTCCTCCCCCAGGGGGGCCCTTTGGCTTATCAGGGAACTTCTCATGGAATTGTTTCACTAATTTATCTGCTTTCAGATCCCAACTTTTCACCCATGTAGCTTCAGACAAAGGGTATCCCTTCCAATGCACTAAATATTGTAAGCGACCTCTATACAGTCTGGAATCTAATATTTTTTTCACCTCATAATGTGTTTCCCCTTCTACCACTATGGGAGGAGGTGAAGTTTGGGTGGATGGTCTTATGCTAGACCCCCTAACCGGCTTCAATAAGCTACAATGGAATACCGGGTAAATTTTCCCTAAGAGTCTGGGTAGGCTGAGTCGAACTGTAACTGGGTTAATTATCTTTTCTATTGGGAAAGGACCTAGAAATTTTGGACCTAATTTCTTACTAGGCATCTTTAATCTTATGTATTTAGTAGACACAAAAACTTTGTCCCCCACTCGAAAGGGGGGTTGTAAGGAACGATGTTTATCAGCTTGCTTCTTGTAGGCTTCTGCCACATCTGTTAGTGCCTTTTTCGTATTCTCCCATCCCTTCTTTAGTGCCTCCAGCCATTCATTCAGGGACATGGTGGAGGGAGGTTCCTTAGGTAGTTCAGGCATGGGAACGAATTCCATGCCACTGGTAATCTGGAAAGGAGTTAATCCTGTACTGCTGTGGACCGCATTATTATATGCTACTTCAGCGAAAGGTAGCAAGTCCGACCAATTGTCTTGCTGATAGTCCACATAACACCGGATGTACTGTTCCACCATCTCATTGGCCCTCTCTGCTGCCTCATTTGTGCTGGGATGAAATGCTGAGCTGAGTCCCTGCGTGGACCCGATCGATTTTAGGAATTCTCTCCAGAACTTGGCGGTGAATTGAACTCCGCGATCTGAAATGATCCTTTTTGGTACCCCATGTAGGTGATAAATGTGTTTCACAAACATTTTCGCTAATTTCTTTGCGGATGGTAGGCCTGAACAAGCGATAAAGTGTGCTTGCTTGGAAAACAAATCAATAACTGTCCAGATTACTTTATTACCACTGCTATCTGGAAGCTCGATGATGAAGTCCATTGCTATCTCTTCCCATGGTCGGCTAGGGTTGACCACTTGTTGTAGTAGTCCAGGGGGCTTTCCCAGACGGGTTTTCATTGTTGCACAAGTAGCACAGCTTTTTACATAATCTTCCACCTCCGACTTCATCTTTGGCCACCAAAATTGACGTTTAGCGAGGTGGAGAGTTTTCAGGAATCCGAAATGACCTCCTAGTTCCGCATCATGACTCCGCTGTAGCACTTGCAATCTCATCTCTGCAGGGACGTACAGTTTGGATCCCTTCCAGGCTACGCCATCATTAATTGTTAGGATGTCCTTGTTGTTGTTGAACCATGGGTCTGTCTGGAGGGCTGTTTTCAGTTCGGTTTTCAGCTTATCTTGGCTTCGACTGGTGACTTGAGCTGCCTTTTGGTGAGAAGGAGATATGATGGGGTGAAAGATTTCTTCCTTCTTACTGTCAAACTGGGGTTTTCTCGACAGTGCATCTGCTAACAAGTTCTTCCCTGCAGGGATGTGTTTAATTTCAAATTTGAACCTTTGGAAATATTGGGCCCAACAAACTTGTTTGGGGGATAACTTTCGATGGGCAAGGAGAGTTTCGAGGTTTTTATGATCAGTCCATACTTCGAACGGTATATCCCCCCCTTCCAGGAGATGTCTCCAGGTGAGTATGCTCCACCTGAGCGCAAATGCCTCCTTCTCCCAAATGGGCCACCTTCTTTCCATAGTGGTGAGTTTCTTGGAGATGTAAGCGCATGGTAAGAGGTGGCCTTCTTTATTCTTTTGCAGTAGCACCGCTGCTATCGCGACATCACTGGCATCCATTTGGATTATGAAAGGTCGCTCTGGATCGGGGTGTTGCAATATGGGTTCTTGGGCAAGAGCCGTTTTAAATTCTCAAAAGCCTTTTGACAGCCGATTGTCAATTTTAATGGTTGGTTTGCTTTTGGTTTAGTAGGGGAAGGCCCCATTCTTAATAGTTCAGTCAATGGTAGGGCAATTTCAGCAAATGTTGGAATAAACTGCCTATAAAAGTTTGCAAATCCAAGGAAGCTTTGTAATTGTTTGTGAGTGCTTGGAGGTTTCCAATCTAACACCACTTTCACTTTTCCTGGATCCATTTCTACTCCTTCATTGGAGATACGATATCCCAGGTAATCTAGCGAGGTCTTGTGGAATTCACACTTTGACAATTTTGCGTATAGTTTGGCAGCTAGAAGTTTTTTCAGGACTTGCCGTACCAGTTTCACATGTTCTTCCATGGTCTCAGAGAAGATCAAGATGTCATCTAAATAAATGAGTACTCCGCGGTACAGGTGGTCGTGTAGCACTTCATTTATGTACTGCGGGTGCTCCTTGTAGTCCGAAAGGCATGACTTTATATTGGAAGCTGCCTAAGGGAGTCTTAAAAGCGGTCTTGCACTCATCCCCTTTCCGGATTCGTATACGGTAATACGCCTCTCTCAAGTCCAGCTTGGTGAAGATCTTGGCCTTAGCCAAGTGGTTCAACATATCTTTCATGAGAGGGAGGGGATAGGTATTCTTTTCGCATACCGCATTCAAAGCTCGTAAGTCCACTCAGAGGCGAACTCCCCCATCTTTCTTTTCTCTGAAGAGCACTGGGGCCGCTACTTTCGATTTTGCTGGTTCAATAAACCCTCTTTTCAAATTGGTGTCGATGTACTTCCTCAATTCTATCATCTCTTTAGGCGTCATAGAGTAGATTTTGGGCTTTGGTAAGGTTACCCCAGGTTTGAACTCTATTGCACAATCCGTGGCGCGGTGAGGTGGAAGGTAGTTTCCGTCTTCCTCACTGAACACCTCCGCCAGATCCCAATAGATCTTTGGGACTCGTTGGATTCCCGGAGGTTTAGTGTCTGCTGCGGTTGCTGCAGGTTCTGGATGGGTTGGGCTGTTAGGTTCCAATGTTCCTGGGTGGCCTTTTGGTTCCACCGGTGGTAACGGCCCAATTCCAATAGTCACCTTTCTAACGCCATCCTCCCACTTTATAGTAGGTTCCCACTTATCCAACCATGCAAGCCCTAGGATAATTGACTCCTGCATTCCAGGGGCCATGATGAATCTGAGGAACTCATAGTGGCGGCCTATCACCAGCTTTACTAACTCAGTGATCTTTGTAGCCGTAGCTCCCCCAATTAGGGTTCCATCCACTTGCTCAAACGGAATGGGATGCTTTAGGGGTCTGGTGCGTATACCTAATTGCTCCACTATTGACATGCTGATTAAGCATCGGGTGCAGCCGGTATCTATAATCACCCCAATTTCCCCTTCTACCCCCGTTTTCGGTATTTGGAGTTTGGCTTTTATCTGGAAGGGGCGGATAGGTGCACTCACCATTGGGTCATCTTCTGGGTTTCCTTCCTCTTCCTCCTCTGAGGTGGCCGGGGCATTTTCAGTCGCTTCGCTCTCTGCCTCTGCTGGCTGTTGTGCCAGACGACTTTTTTCTGGTGGTTTTCTGGGGGTTTTCTTGATTGTGCTGGCAGGTGGTTGGCGTGGTTGTGGAACTGGGGCTGGAGCCCAGCATGTAGATGCCCGGTGCCCAAGCTGACCACAACGGTAGCACTTTATTTTGGGGGGTCCAGGAACGAGGGGTTGGTGGGGGCTTTTCAGTTTGCTGCCTCTGTGTTCGGTGGGCTAACGGTGTTTTGGCAGGGGTTCTGGTACCCGGCTTTGGATAGGTGTTAATCTCGTGGTCTAGTATGATTGCAGTGGTGTACCATTCTTGGAGACGATCTGGGGTCCCCCTTATGGCACAAGCTTCTTTCAGTTTGGGATCTAAGGCCTTTTTGAACGTATAGACCAATAGTCTTTCTGGCCAGTATCGTAGTCTTCCAGCTATTCTCCGGAATTCCCAAACTAATTCTTTGACCAGCCGACCCCCCTGTCGTAATTCCTGGATCTGGTCTTCAGCATCTACCTGTTGGGCCACATCGTAAAATCGGGCCCGCATCAGTTGGATGAACCCCGTTACATCATCTAACTCAGGAGCTGCTTCTTCATGGAGTTCTGCTATCCATTGTGCAGCCTCTCCTTCATTCATCCCCTCTGCTATTTCTTGGATCAGTTCTCGATCCATCAGATATTGTGGGCCTACTTGGTCAATGTACGCCAATACTCGATTCATAAAGTAAGCTAGCTTGTCTCGGCTTCCATCGTAGGTTGCATGGAACCTTGGGGGTGTTGGAGGAGGAGGGGGTGCTGGTGGTTGAACCGGAGCAACCTGTTGGCCTGCTGCTTGGGGTGGTAAGCCCCTTTGTTGGGCCATACCCATCGGTTGGGCAAAAGCCTGCTGAGGCATTGGTGTGGGGGGGCCTGGACCCTGTGGTGGTCCCAGTCCCTGGCTCTGCCTCTGGGCAGCTATTTGGGGTGGCGCCATTAGTTGGGAAGGGGCAGGCGTCCACTGGCATTGAGCCCATCCACGACCCAGGAGGAAAGCCCAACCTGGATTGGCTTGATTCATGGGTTGAGAGCCATTACTTTGCAGAGGGGCGGAGGTGAAAGTGCTCCAGGCCCCTTTTGGCTGGTTAGTTTTTACTTCCCAACTTTGTTGCACTCCAGGAAGGGGGGGTGCTGATTTGCTGGTGACTGTGTGGAAAGAACCAAGGTCTCCACTCCATTGCGCAGCAGTTTCTCTGCTGGGAAAAGATAATGTGGGCTTTGCTAGGCTCCACCCGGGTGGTTCTGGGGGCCCCAGGGTTTTTTTTTCACTCACATTTGGGCATCGGAATTGGTCCTGAAGGCCCATCAAAGAATGGCTGCGTGAGAGTGGCTGAGACCTCCATTCATTTGTTCTTCTCCCCATCCTCCAGTCGTCTGTCGGAGTTCTCTTGGGGGGCCTCTCTCCTTCTAGCAGGCATTCCTGAGAAGCAATAAATCCCGAAGCTTCATCTCGCAGGTCTAATTCCGTCTGTGAGGAAAATCTTGGTTTCGGTTCCTTTCGCCGGGCGCGAAATAATAAAAAGTGTGGCAGGCCAAAAATCCTAAAAGGAACAGAACTACAGGCCTGACATAAGGAGGAATACTTCCTCCTCTTATTTCTTATTTTTTTCGGCATTTACTTAAGAATGGCAATTTCTTTATCTTTATATTTTAGTGGTCCCCCCCTCTGAGCCTCTAGAATCTCATCCCTCGTGGTCTTCCTAAGAAATTTAACATGTACTTCCCTTGGAACATTATGTGTTCTGGCATATGCTGAATTAATCCTATAAACCAGATCCATATCCCACCACAACTGTTCTTTATCTCTTTTAATATATTCTGCTAAAATTGTACTCATAATATCCTTAAGATCTTCATCTTCTGTCTCCGGTAGGTTCTGGAATCTGAGAAAGAAGGACATTCTTTCAAGTTCTATCTTTGCCATAAAATTTTCCAATTCTATATTCCCCTTCTGGACTGCCTTAACCTCCTCCCCCAGCCCAGCCGCGCCCTCCTCCAGCACATCAATTCTCTGTTTATTTTCTGTTATTTGTTGCTGCACACTTTTAAGCTCTTCTCTAAAATCTGCTACCTCCTTTTTCAACTAATTTTGTCCCTGCATAAGAGCCTGAAACATTTGAGTAACAGATAAATCTTTTGAACTCTCTCCAGTCCTTTCTTGTGAAAATGATGAAATTTTTGTATGTTGAATCATTAGCCTGGATGTAGAAGAAGTCAGTGCCGAGGCTGCTTTGCCTGTAGGTGGTTTTCTGGGCCCCATTGTCTAAGTTCAGAAAGAGTATAAATCTTTTGCAAAAGAAATGGCGTCTGTAAAGCGCGCAGCCGAGGAAATCCGAGAAGACAGGCAAATCCAAAAGTGAAAATTAACCCTCTGTCACAGTTCCAAGCCAAGAAGTCACTAAAAAAAATAAAATCAAATAATCCAACTCCAGAAAGACCACGTAACAGGAGAGGCTCCAAGAGTCCTTCAGGGGGGATAATATAAAGCCAGACTTTCTTCAAAGGTAGTTCTGACATTAACCATTTGTTTAGCAAATGTTCAAAGCTACAATGGTGTTGAAGAAAGTGACTTAAAACTGGTCCTTGCACATGTGTTGCAGCATCCACATGGTCACATGTTCAAAGTTTAGGCATCTGGCAAATTACATGTATTTATTGATGGATTCAACTTTCCAGGGTCATGTGACCTCTATTGGTGACCTTCCCAGTTGTATTCTAAAAAGTCAATGGAGAAAGCTGGGTTCCCTTAATGACTGCATGATTCACTTAACAGCTTAACAACTCTAACAAAAATATAAAATTGGGCATGAGTCCTTTAACAATAACCTTGCTTAGCAAATGGAAATTCTGGTTTCAGTTATGGCAATAAGTTAAAGACTACTGATTTCTGGCTACATTTCGACGATATTGAACATGATGAGTGGGTCTCCATGCTCCCATGTCAAGTTCTCCATGTTAGAAGGCTTTGAAAGGAGCTAAAGCCACCCTGGAAGGGTGGTGAAGAAAAGAGGGACACCCTGCAGGTCGCAGAGAGTTGCAATCTCTCCTGCTTGTTCCAGGGTTTCCGCCCTCTTCTTCATGACGAGAAGAGGATAAAAATGGCTGCTGTGAAGCTGAGACAGCTGAGGCAACAAAGAAAGTGCAGAGCGGTATAAATGAATAGTGAATGGAACTGGGTGAGGTGATTCCTTTTTGCTCAAAACCTAACCTTAAAAGAGAAGAGGGAAGAAATCCGAAAGAGACTCTTAACTATTTTTTAAAGCGGTGAATAATCACATAGAGAAAAAGCAGTCAATTATTAAAGTAGATAAATCCAGCATTATGAAATGCCTTTTAAAAATAATTCCTACCCAATTTAGCCATCCAATTTTCTGTATTTTGACATTTTTAACTGGTAAGTTTAAAAAGTTTTTAACGGGTAAGAAAAGAACTAAGAGAGGAAAAGTTAAAAATGTCAAAATACAGAAAATTGGATGGCTAAATTGGGTAGGAATTCTTTTAAAAAGCATTTCATAATGCTGGATTTATCTACTTTAATAATTTGCTTTTATAAATTGAATTTAAATTGGATTTAATAGCTGTTAGAACTGAGGCAATGCTGAAATCTAAGTTGAGCGCACCATCTACTGATGAAGGAAAAAATACCATACTCTATAACCCTGGGGAAAAATTATTAGAAAAATAAACATTTATTTGGAGAACTATAGTGAATTTTACTGCTCTATATTTATCTACCTTAGGACTATGGGAGACTTAATGATGTGAACAAGGAAGATACCTAAGTAAAGCAATTTTTGAATGCTATTAAACTTACAGAGGGGACATAAGGAGATATTTGGAGAGTTCCCTGGACTAACTGAACATTTGATTGAATAACCCTGGAATATAAAAGAACTGTGACTATAGTATTCTTTGAAGTGCAACATTAGGCCTGGACATATAGTCGTTGAACTACTGAGTAAAAGTTGACCCTATTAAAATAAGATGCTCTATATGGGAGAAATGACTGGTTCAAAAGAAATATTGTTGATGTTCAAAAACATTAAGAACTTTTATGACAAAGAATTTTAGGGAGATAAACAATTTAATGCAAAGCATAGATGGGAAAATAGAAATATTTACAAGGGACAATGAATAAAGACCAAGATGCCCCGGAGTGGGAGGAGACAACAGAAAGAATGGAGGAAAAAACAGAACAGATAAATCAACAAGCAAAAGAAGAAGGGTTTGTCTGGAACGGTATAGGGTTTCCTGCCTAGGCAGGGGGTTGGACTAGAAGACCTGCAAGGTCCCTTCCAACTCTGCTATTGTATTGTATTGTATTGTATTGTATTGTATTGTATTGTATTGTATTGTATTGTATTGTATTGTATTGTATTAAGAAGAGAAGATAATAAAGACCATAATGATTAATGAAACAAATCAGGGGAACGTATGTTAAGAGATTTAAAAATGGAATGGGAAGATACCATTGAAAAAGAGTTAGGGTTTGGGTAGATACCATGGAGGCTTGGCAGCACAAGAGGATAGAGATGGGAGGAATACTTAGATTAAGCAGTAAAAATGCAGAGGTAGATAGAGACAAAGATCCAAGAGAGGAGTATGGGGTAGTGCAAAAAACAAATAAGGATTGAAATATTGAAATGGGCAAGAGATGATGGATAGAAAGGAAATGTTGTTTCTTTGGGTTTTCCCCACTTCTTTCTTTAATATAATGGGGAACTGATTAAAAGTTAGAATAGAGGTAGAAATAAAGATAAACATATTATAAAAGTAATGAATAGAAGATTAGAGGTTGAAAGATGAATTTAATATGTATGTTTAAATAATGCAGTTGTTGTCAGGATGCAGTAAGGCAGATTTTAATACAATATGTGTACTATACTATACTAGGATTAGTAAGAATGGCCTGATTAAATAGAATAAATTAAATGAAAATTAGAGGTTTAGTATTATTATGCATGCTTAAATAATGTTGTAATTGGCATTTGAAATATTGAATAATTAAATAACGAAGGTTTCATATTAATACAATTACGAGTATTAATACTAGGAGTATATAAACTTAATTAATGTAACAAATATTATTGATATTAGCATTGTTATTTGTATCAAAATTAATGATGCCCAGATGTCAAACTGTTCATCTATTGATATTGATAGATTATATATATATATATATATATATATATATATATATATATATATATATATATATATATATATATATATATATATATATATATATATATATATATATATATATATATATATATGTAAAATAAAAACATATAAAAAGTTAAAGACTACATGTACAATTTTTTATCCAACTCCCCAAAATCTAATATGCTATCATGCAAAAACACTGGAATTTTGTAAGTTTTCTATGAATGGTATATGCATTGATACTCATGGATATCTTATTCAGGACTCTGAGCTCTTATCTTTGGAAAATTGCAATCCAGCCACTATCTCATAAAGCAGGTCTCCTGGTTAATATGCTTCTCCAATTGTTAAATTGAAATTTGCTTCCATGTAATTTTCATCCTGTTTCATACAAGTGTGAAGGAGAAATCATATTCTGTTCTTACATATATGATTCTGAGGTGCAACAGGCAAACATGAGCCTGATGGCAAGGAAACAGAAAACAAAACACCAGCAACCAAAAAGTGCATCTTTTCCAAAGTGTGAAGCAAGTCAATATATAAGTAGAATAAATGACGTTATTCATGTAGTTAATAGAAAATGCAAGATTGGACTCTTTTGAAAAGAGCAGAACCTAAGGAACAGGATAAGCCTTTAGTAATATGTTCCCATATTATCTATTCTGTTGTAAAGATCATGGTATTTGTAAATCCTAGTATAATTTTCAAAGTGCATATAACCTGCAAACATTTAATATTTCTTTGGTGTGGAGCCTAGTAATCATTGCATTGGCACTGCACATGCAAAAAGCATACTTTTTTGCATATATTTTCACATATTTTGGTTTCTTACTTCAGTGGGTATTTCATCCACAACATATGGTAGACTTTCAGAGAATAGGCTGAATGGTAGGCTCAAGATCCAGATGGACTGGGCCCTATCTAACAAAATGAAATTCAACGTAGAGAAAAATGAAGTCTTACACTTATTCCCACTTACTGGATATTGGATGCCCATGCCTGAACATTTAGCAAGATAAAAACTGTTCCATCCCAAAGTATCAGAGCCTAAAACGGCTCTACCTGTACATCATGGCCTCTGATTAGACAATTTGTATGGGGTTTGTGTGTATGTATGTGTATTTATAAATGGAAATGCCATTCCATATTTTGCCAATTAACACATGAAAGTCAGATGTCGAGAGAAACAGCCAATCAAGATTGTCTGTTCTTCTTTCATGCATTTATATTTTCTGAAGTTGGCTGTTGCTCTTTTTAATCAGGGAAGTTTCAAAATTCACCATGCTTTTGGTTCTTGTTTTGTTGCTAACTGCAGTAAAAATGTCTGAAGTATGAAAATAACATGCTCTATGTTGTTCAATATGGAAGATTAAAGGTGTGTGATAATTATTTAATTTTGTTTACTTACTTTAAGTAAATCAGTAATTAATTCATCTGCCACCCTCTTGTTTATTTTAAGAAACATCATTTAGAAGACTTAGACTTTCTTGATAAGGAAGTTATATTTTAGATATTGCTTTCAAATTGTGTGTGTGTGTGTGTTGGGGTGGTTTATCTTCCACCTGTGTTGGATTCTGGACTCAATTCTTGGAAGTGGCATCAGACAAACAGGAACAGAAAGGATAAAAATGATAATGTATAGATTAAAGAATACAAAGAGAAATGGGAAGATCCATTAAGCCTTGAGAAGAAAAGATTGATGATGGACACAATAACACTCTTCAAGTATCTGAAAGAATACCTCAGAAAGGTCATGAATTGGAGGAGGAGCCACGCATCGCTGCGCTACCACGGATCTTCTGGTTACTCCAGATGATCCGTTGAATCCCGATTGTTTGGACGGTCCACTGGACCCAAGCTGTCCCGTAGAGACAGTGGGAGGTAAGGGGAAATTCCGGGGGATCCAGAGACACTCGCAAAGTCTCTGGAAACCCTGGGGAAACCCCTTTTTGCCGGCGATCAAGAGCCAGCCCCCAGGCTGCCGAAGCGGCTGACGGCTCCGCAAAGCAAGAGCAGGAGAGAGAGAAGCATGCCGTGTTTTGGTGAGACTATTTGAAAAAAAAGTTTTTTTTCTTCGTTTAAATTTTGCAGAGGACACCCTTAAATTGGAGACTAAAGGAAATAGAAAACAACCGGAGACTTAGCGGCGGGTTTGAATAGAGTTAATTGAAACCATTTGGGCTTTTTTTCCCCCCTTTTTATCTACCGGAAGCCAGACCGGACTTTCATTACAGCTGTTACAATTGCTGTTGAAGCTCTCTCTTTATTTTTAACTTCCCTTTCTTTTTTAAAGTGACTTCATTAGAGCCTTTTTTCTTTTACTTTATTCCTTTTAATGCCTAAAAGACCTTTTTTCTCTTTTTGCCGAGTTTAACTTTCCCTTTTACTAAAGGCAGCGCTTTAAGGGGCTAGGGACTGGATACATTTTAACACTGCCATCTAGCGGACTTTGAAACATTGTTGCTAATTCCTACTGCTGGGACTATTTTGAAAAAACACCATTCATCCAAGGTCGAGACCTGATAAGAAGCAAGAAACACAGCTGTTTATTGCAGGCTGCTTCTTGTGGAGCTTTAAGGTCTGGAAACTTATCTTATCTTGGAAGACTTATAAGAGAAAACTGGAGTGACTTTGGAAATTACATCGAGTGTTTATACTATTCTGCTGGGGATGTGATGATTTTTCCTCTTCCTGGTTGGTGCGTGTGCTGTTTGTCTCTTTTTTTCCTGAAGTCCTGAAGCCTGGAAGTGCTGAATAATTTTTTCTTTCCTTTTTTTTTTCCTGGTCCTTAAATTTTTTCTTTTTTCCTTTTCTTTTTTTTTCGAAATAACAGAGACACAATTTTTTCTTTCTCTCCTCCCACTCCCTTCATCTACCCCCATCCTTCTTATACGGATTGCCTTTTTTTCCCTTTCTCTTTCTTTCTCTTTTTGCTCCTCTCCTTCTTCTACCTCTCTTTTATATCCTTTATTATATTCCCCATATTCTGTGCTCTCTACTTAAACCTTGATTCCTCCCCTTACTACTTTTATCTAACTACCACATACTCTTTTTCCCTTTTTCCTCCTCCCTTCCTCTTTTCTTCCCCCTATCTTCTCTTTCTCCTAGTGTTAATTGCAATTGGACTGAACTACAAAACGAAGAAGAAGAAGAAGAAGAAGAAGAAGAAGAAGAAGAAGAAGAAGAAGAAGAAGAAGAAGAGAGAATAAAATAGCAAGATGAGTAGAAAGCCAACACCAGTGGGCTCTACAACAACAACCCCTGCCTCTTCACCGGCAGGACGACAAAGATCAATACAATCTATGATTCAACAGGAAAAAAGAGAAGACTATATCTCTAGATTCAATTACGCAATCAATACAGAAACTACAAACAAGCACCGATGAAAAATTGGATACACTTATAAAGAAAACAGGCAATATGGAAATGAAGATGGAGAACATAGAAAAAAACAGATGAAGCAGAGAGAAATATAAAAGATATACAACAGTGGGTCAAAAAACAAGAAGATGTTATGCAAAAAATTGCTGAAAGAGAGAAACAGAGAGAGAAGAGGGATGAAGAATTTGATTCCAGATTGAGTGAAGTGGAAATAGAAAGCAGTGCAATAATTGGATTGGAGATGGAGCGTTCCGAATATTTTCTGAGGTTTCAAAATATAGTAGAAGAAAAGGGTGAAAACCTGCCACAAATAATATCTGAAATTCTCATAGAAATATTAGGGATACCTGAGGAGAAGATAATGGACGGGATAGATGAGACATTTCGAGTTAATACAAGATATGCAATGAGGAACTCCCTCCCAAGGGAGGTCCATGTAAGATTTACGAAAAAAGCATTTAAACTACAAATCCTGCAAAATGCAAGAGATAAAAAACTGGAATACAAAGGCAAGGAGATTGCAATTCTAAAGCAAATACCAAGAAGGGTGAGAGAGAAGAGAAAAAAATATCAATTTTTGACCACAGTTCTACTTAAAATAGGAGTTAACTATAGATGGTTGATTCTGGAAGGCCTCATGTTTTTATGGAAAGGACAGAGATACAGAATTGATACAATTGAGAAGGCAGAAGCTTTCTACACAGAACATTTGAGAGGAAAGGCAGAGAAGCCTGGAAACGAAGAGCTACCGGTGCAACTGCTGGATTTACCTATAATCGAAATTGAGAGGACAGAGGGTGCTGTAGGTGGAATTGACATTGAAGAAGGGGCTGTTGGGGGGGTAGAGATCAGAGCACAACGGGAACCAAGATCAACTAGAGCTATAAACCCTATATATAAAACATAAGGATGGAAGGAATAAAATTACTTTCAATTAATATAAATGGACTCAATTCGTCATATAAAAGAAGGAAAATATTTCATAAATTAGGAAAATTAAAATTAGACATAATTTGCTTACAAGAAGTACATATCCAGCAAAGAAACAGCCATCTATTAGTACAACCAAAACTGGGGAAAATTTTTACTTCGTTAGCGGATTGTAAACAAAGAGGTGTGACTTTCTACATTAAAGATAAAATCCCTGCGAAACAAATCTATACAGACGAAGATGGAAGAATTTTAATGGTGGAAATAATGGACAATGTTAGGAAAATACTACTAATTGGAATTTACGCACCTAATGAAAAACAAGATGAATTTTATAAAAAAAATCCACAAGAAAATTTCTGGTCTAGACTATGTTGACATTTGTATGATGGGAGACTTCAATGGTATTGTAGATCAGAACTTGGACTATAAAACCCACAAAACAACAAAACTAAATAGAAAAACACTCCCAAAGTCCTTCTTCAGGATGATGGATGAAATAAACCTAAAAGATGTTTGGAGAGAAAGGAACCCCACTAAAAAACAATACACCTTCTATTCAAATAGACACTCATCGCTCTCTAGAATTTACATGATTTGGGCGTCAACGGATATATCCAACAGTGCACTAGACGTGGAGATTGAGTCGAACACCTGGGCGGATCACAATCCAACGACAATAGGTTGGAGACAACAAAGAATAAGATCTAGATGGACACTAAATAACATGATATTGAAAGAGAAAGAATTTGTAAAGAAAATGGAAAAAGAATTGACTTTCTTCTTTAAAGAAAACAAAAAAGAAGACACATCCTTACAGAATCTTTGGGATACAATGAAGGCCTTTTCTAGAGGTTTGATAATAGACTATGCAAGAAAGAGAAATTTAAAGAAAAGACAAGTGTCTAAGGTCTAGAAAAAGATTACAGCACACCGGAAAAAGAACTACAGAAATTTCCACAAAAGAAAGAGATTAAAATAAAGATGGACACAATAAAACACAAAATGGACCTACTGGAAAAGGAGGACTTGGCTCAAAAAATCAGAGGCGCCAAACAGAACTATTTTGAAAATGCAAATAAACCAGGCAGATGGCTGACATATAAACTGAGAAAAGAAAGAGAGACCAAGAAAATATTACAACTAAGAGATGAACAAGGACAATTGCACTATGGAAATATGGAAAAAAAGAAAATTATTCAAGATTACTATGCCAAGTTACATGAACAAGAGAACATAAAAGAGGAAGAAGTGAAACAATATCTACAAAATGCCAAACTCCCCCAAATACCAAGTGATATTAGAACCATACTAGAAGATAAAATAACAATGATGGAACTAACCGAGGCCCTTAAAAGACAAAATAACGGGAAGGCCCCGGGACCGGATGGCCTTCCTGTGGAATTCTATAGAACACTAGAAAAATCTTTGGCCATTCCATTACTAGAAGTCATGAATGAAGTAATGATTGAAAGCAAAATACCTAATTCATGGTTGGAGGCATATATTACATTGCCCAAAGAGGAGGCAGACCATACGCAAATTAAGAACTATAGACCTTTTTCTTTGTTGAATTCAGACTATAAGCTATTTGCTTCTATACTGGCGGAGAGACTGAAAAAATACTTAAATGGGTTCATTCACTCGGACCAAAATGGCTTTTTACCAAAGAGGCAAATTAGAGACAACATAAGGATAATTCTGGATACCTTGGAATATTATCAGGTCCACTCTGGGAAGCAAATGGCTTTGATGTTCCTGGATGCACAGAAAGCCTTCGACAATGTGAATTGGATGTTTATGATACAACAAATGGAACAAATTAACTTTGGTAAGAACTTTATTCAAGCTATACAAACGATTTACCACAAGCAAACTGCCAAGATAATGATAAATGGAGAACTGACGGATCCAATTGAAATTAAAAGAGGTACGAGACAAGGCTGTCTACTATCACCATTGCTTTTTGTCTTAACATTAGAAGTACTAATAATGTTAATAAAGAGCTATTGTTGTCATAAGCCTGTGTCTGCCTTCTCAATACCCAATCTAACACTGGCGACGAAGGTGGGATTGGAAGGCAAATAGGCGGAAAAAAGAGCAGCGAAATCCAGCAAGTAGATCCAGCCTGGAGCTCTCGGCACAGCATTGAGCGACCATTTTGAGTGGCAAAACTCGAATCGCCCTCTATACGAAAAATGGCCATGCACGCCCCGCCCACTCCGTATGACCCGGTGGCCGAGCACTGGGAATCGTACATGTTATGCTTTGAATGCTTCCTCGAGGCCAACAACCTCATGGGCATCCCTGAAAGCCGAAAGAAGAACCCTTTTCTGGGGTACTGTGGCCAAAAGGTTTTTGAAACAGTGAAGAACCTGTCGGAGCCAACACCACTCCAAGCGGTTCCCTGGGCGGCATTACAATAGACTTTGAAAACCCACTATGCGCCCAAACCATTGAGGCATGTTCGCCGCCACAAATTCAATATTAGGAACCAGAGAGAGGGCGAATTAATCAATGAATACGTGGCGGTGCTTCGGAAGGCAGCCTCCTATTGCGAGTTCCATGACCTGGATGACTTAATATTGAACCGCATAATCTGCGCTGTGCAGGACATTAATCTTCAGCGAAGATTGCTTGCATGATCTAATCTGTCTCTGCAGATCACACTCGATGAGGCCAGAGGGTCCGAATCAGCAGACAAGGCAAAAGAGACCTTGCAGCGCCAACAAAACGTGCCACAAGCTGCACAGAAACAAACATGCATCCACCACGAGGCCGCAAAGCCCGAGTGCTCTGACAGTGAAGAAGATAACAGCTACCACATGCGCAGTAGCCGCACGAAGCCAGCACGAAAATGCAACTCACATTTGCCGCCTTGCACAAGCTGTGGAGGAGACCATGCCTGGTCTACTTGCCATTTCCGAGATGCAACCTGTCAGAGTTGCGAACAAAAGGGGCACATTGCCAAAGTGTGCCAGAGCAAATTCCCTGCCACCATATGGCAGCCTAAACCTACTCTGAGCCGTCAACAGAGGCTAGCCCAGGGGCCTGGCAGAAACCACAAGGGCACCCAGAGAGAGAAACCAAGGTTACCTATCACACTGCGATAAACCTACTCTGAGCCGTCAACAGAGGCCTAGCCCAGGGGCCTGGCAGAAACCACAAGGGCGCCCAGAGAGAGAAGCCAAGGTTACCTATCACACTGCGATAGGACAAGTCCACACCAGGCAGCCAAAAAAGCTGAAGGTCACTGTCCTCATAGAGGATGCTCCATGTGAGTTGGAGATAGACACTGGATCGACATTAACGATCATGTCGTGGTTGACCCTGAAGCAAGCCATTCCGAGCTTGAAAAAGCAGCACCTTTGTATCCCTGACATCAGCCTGTGAGACTATCAGGGGAACCAAGTCCCCATCGTGGGCCAGGGCACCTTCCAGGTGAACTTCAAAGAATTCTGTGCAAAACTTCCCATGACCGTGGTCAGCATAAACCTGCAGAGTCTCCTGGGGCTTGATTGGTTCTAAGCCCTGGGGTTGGAAGTGACCGGGATCAACTCCGTGAAGGAAAATGCTGCCAAGTCCATCTTTAAGGAGTTCAAGGACGTCTTCGGTACCGGTCTCAGTAAGTATGTGTGGACACCAATCTCCTTTAGCTTGCACCCCAACATAGCGCCAATTAGGCTAAAACCCAGGAGAGTACCTTTCGCTCTCCGCCCTAAAATTGACAGGGAAATTGACAAGCTCGTGAGCCAGGGGATCCTACAACCAGTCGACCATGCATGCTGGGAGACCCCTATTGTGATCCCGGTCAAGCCTGATGGGTCAGGCCACATCTGCGTGGACTACAAATGTACAATTAACAATGCGCTACAACAAAGCACATACCCCTGTGATGGCGAACCTATGGCACACGTGCCACAAGTGGCACGCGGATCCATTTGTCAGGGCATGCGAGGCGCTGCCCTGGTAGCTGGCCAGTGTGCATGCGTGCGCTGGCCAGCTGAGTTCACCTTTTTAAAAGCTATTTTTCGCCTTCCCCAGGCTCCAGAGGCTTTATAGGAGCCTGGGGAGGGCGAAAAGAGCCTCCCCCCCCCGGAGGCTTCAGGGACCGTCCCTGAAGCCTTCGGAACGCTTAAAACCACCCTCCGAGCAAACCGGAAGTGACTTCCGGGTTGCTCGGAGGGTCGTTTTAAGCGTTCCGAAGGCTTCAGGGACCGTCCGAGGCTTCCCTGATGCCTTCGGAGCGCTTAAAACGATCCTCCGAGCAACCCAGAAGTCACTTCCGGTTTGCTCGGAGGGTGGTTTTAAGTGCTCCGAAGGCTTCAGGGAAGCCTCTGGACAGTCCCTGAAGCCTCCGGAGGGCCTCTGGGAGGTCGGGGGAGGATCTTTTCGCCCTCCCCAGGCTCCTATAAAGCCCCTGGAGCCTGGGGAGGGCAAAAAAAACATGTAAAAATGGGGGGTCGCACGTTTTGCGCGCATGCGCACTGGGGGGTTGCGCATTGCATTATGGGTGTGGCACGCCCGCACTCGACCCCCCCTGTGCTCCCCCCACTTGTGGCACGTGAGCCAAAAAAGGTTCGCCATCACTGACATACCCTGTACCCATTGTAAAGCACCTACTACATTTGCCAGGCCCAGGGAAATTTTTTGTGAAATTAGACATGGTGTAGGCATACCAACAGTTGCCTGTCGATGGCGCTACAGCAGAGGATCAAATCATTGTGACGCACGGGTGCATTCAAATGCCACCACCTGCAATTTGGTGTTAGTATCGCCCCTGGACTGTTCCAAAGCATCATGGAACGGCTTTTGCAGGGGATACCAGGAGCCGTCCCCTATTTCAATGACATCTTGGTATCGGCTGCAAATGAGGCACAACTTTTAAAATTAGTAAGAATGGTTTTGGCCAGAATTAGAGAAAAAGACCTCCGGCTCAAAAAAGAAAAATGCAAAATTAATGTATTCCTTGGGTACATGATCGATGGCTCTGGGATTCACCCGACATCACAAAAAATAAAAGCAATTCAGGAAGCCCCCACACCCTGCACTCAAACCGAGCTGCAGGCATTCCTCAGGCTCCTTAATTTCTACAGCGTCTTTCTTAAACAGAAAGCCACCATTGCTGAACCATTACACCGGCTCCTGGCCAAGAACGCCAAATGGTCCTGGGGCAGAGACGAGGCTACAGCATTTGCTGCGGTCAAACGACTGCTGACAGCTGACTCCCTTCAGCCAGACCCTGCCATTGGTGTTAACCAACTCCATTCGGTATCGGCACTGTCCTCAGCCACCGCATGCCCAATGGCACAGAAGCCCCTATTGCCTTTTACTTGAAAACTTTTTCTTCTGTGGAAAGAAACTACAGCCAGATGGACTGCGAGGCTTTGGCTGCAGTGGCGGGAGTTAAAAGGTTCCATGAGTACTTTTATGGCCGGGATTTCGAGCTTGTGACTGACCACAAGCCATTGCTGGGGCTACTAGCTGGGGACCGACTTACCCCGGTGTCGTTATCACCTCGCATGACCAGGTGGACTGTTTTCCTGGCTGCCTATTCCTACAAACTAATCCACTGACCTGGTTCCACGTTGGGGCACGCAGATGCATTGAGCCGCTGTCCCCTACCACAACATCTTGCTGATCCCACTCCCGAGACACCGGTCCTGCTCATTGACTGGCTGGACACTGGGCCCGTCTTGTCCAATGACGTTGCCCGTCATTCTGCAAAGGACTCCACTATCAGACAAATTTTGAACTGGGTGTGGAGCGGCTGCTGTGGGGCTGATTTTAAAATGTACTTTACAAAATGCAATGAGTTGTCGGTAATTAACAGCTGTTTATTGTGGGGGGACCGGGTGGTTGTTCCAAACAAACTGCGCAGGGCAGTATTGGAGGCTTTACATGTGGGGCATCCTGGAATTGTCAGGATGAAGTATTTGGCTAGGAGTTACGTGTGGTGGCCTAACATGGACAGGGAGATAGAAGAATGGGTGGCTACCTGCACACCATGCCAGGAGTCCAGACCAGCTCCTCCAGAGGCGCCCGCTAAGGAGTGGGAGCATCCTGAAGCACCCTGGTCTAGGGTGCACATTGACTTTTGGCATGTTCATGGCCAAACTTTCCTTGTAGTTGTGGACTCTTACTCGAAGTGGTTAGAGGTAGTCCTGATGACCTCCATCACGGCAGAAGCAGTCATCAAGGTGATACGGAGACTTTTCTCCACACACAGCCTGCCCGACATCTTGGTCTCTGACAACGGGCCCCAATTCACAGCCATACAATTCGAGACCTACTTAGCAAGTCAGGGAATCAGGCATGCCATGGTTGTGCCATTCCATCCAGCTTCCAATGGTCAGGCAGAGAGAATGGTGTGATCTGCAAAAGAGGCCCTTGCTAGGATGGGCCTGGGGGATTGGCAAACACGGGTTGATCACTGTTATTAATCCAACACATCACGCCAAGTGCCACTACAGGAAGAAGCCCCTCCGAGCTTCTCATGGGTCGCCGGCTAAGGTCCCACTTAGACCAGCTACACCCAAACTATTCTGCCACATCGCCCCCTGACTCCACAAGCAAGATTTGAAACTTTAGTGTATGGGACTCAGTATATGCCCACAACTATGCTGGGGGAACTCTGTGGATCCCTACCACGGTGATAGGCATCACCGGGCCTTGCTCTTATCTGTTAGAGCTCAAGGATGGTAGAAACTGGAGGAGGCATGTTGACCAACTCCATAGCCGCCTCTCCAACTCCACACTTAGAACACCAGATGTAACTCCTGCACAAGTCAGCCAAAGCCCTACCCAAAAGGAAAAAACACTCACTCCTTCTACAGCCAGCTCATGCCCGAGGGTACCGGGGGACTTATCTGAGTTTGTTGCAGGCCCACAGCAAGCTCCAAACGAGCAAATCCCAGAAGCTCCAGCCGCAGCCTGGGAAAAGTTCCAGGAGGTTCCACCAAGCTGAGCTGGTGAGCAGACAGGTCCGTCTGACCTGCCCAAAGAAACGGTTTCAAATGAACTGTGCAGGTCTGGTAGAACTAAACAAAAACCCGCCTATCTGCGTGATTATGTGACCAATAGAAACATCCCAACTAAGAGGGGAGGGGTGTTAGATATTCACTCTACCATGGTTTTGACCAAGGTTCTCTGTTCCGGCAGGACAGAGGTTTAATCCTATTGGTTGAGAGGTCTGACAGCTCCCTATAAAAGGGCTGCTGTCAGACCAAGCAGTTGCTGGATTGTACATACTGTTTACTGGTTAATAAAGAGCTGTTGTTGCCATAAGCCTGTGTCTGCCTTCTCAATACCCAATCTAACAGTTTCCTCTTGCTCTCCAGAGATCTGTCAAGATAGAAGTTGGACTCAGAGGAAATCTCAGACAGGGAGGGACTCCAGACAGGGAAATACCAACAATGTTTTGGGTTGGTAGAAGAATGTCTCCTTTGGTGTGCTATGCACACGTGCTCATACACGCATATAGACACAGACACAGACACAGAGAGAGAGAGAGAGAGAGAGAGAGAGTGAAATGAGTGCTAATAGATTACATTATTCAAACATAATGTTTCCCAGAAATTCTGAGATAGGAACAAATTGTATTTATGTAGCACTATTTACAGAGGTGGCTTGCTCCCGGTTTGGCCTGGTTTGGCCAAACCAGTAGTGGTAATCTGGCCTGGGTCACAAAATTGGCAGTGACCCAGGCTGGCTGCACTCCTGAACCGGTTCCCCAGTTTCTATTGGCGTTGCTGACATCTTGTTTATTAGCTTTTAATGGTCTTTGCGCATGCTCACCACCATTTATAGTGAACTGCGCATACGCAAGCAATGTGTGGCTGGCACGTGCACAAGCAAACCAGTACCAGTTTACATAGGAACCTCAGACTATTTAGCCTTTGCTTAATCATATCCCTTGAAAGTGAACTGGCCATTTGTAAGCAGATCACTGTAAAATAATGGATTAGCCATTGTTAGGAGAATTGCTTTCTCAATGTCTTCAAATCTGTTTAAAGAGCTTTATGCTGCACATGCTATTCTAAGGTACTTCTTGCATGGATCAAGCTGGTTTTTGAACTTCAATCTTATTTTAGGGATGAGATTCCGCTTGGATGCAAAAAAAGACACTGCTTCATTTTGGATGGATTTCAATACCCCTTAAAACTAGTGCGCTTACACACACTCCTTAAAGACCTCTTAGGAATGGTGTGAGGTTGACAGTAGTCTAAGGTTAAAGTTTTAGGGATTTGGGGAAGAAACCACAAAGTCATATAGTGCATTCCAGACATTGACAACTCTGTTATTGAAGTCGTATTTTTTGCAATCAAGTTTGGAGCTGATTACCATCAGTTTGAATCTATAGTGAGTTTCATGTGGTTGTGGTTGAAGCTGAAGTATTCATTGAGAGGTAGGACATTGTAGCACATAATTTTGTGTACTACGCTTAGGTCAGATCAAAGATGGCAATGTTCTAAATTGTCTAAGCCCAAAATTTCAAGTCTGGTGGCATAAGGTATTCTGTTACGAGCAGAGGAATGGAGGATTCTTCTCATGAAATATCTCTGGACTCGTTCATTGTATTTATGTCTCATATGCAGTGCAAATTTTTTCAAATTTTTTTAGAATCTTTTCTGTAGGTGTGGCCTGTTTTGTGGGAGTGGCTTGGCAGTCATGTGACTGGGTGGGAGTGGCCAACTTGGAAAATGTAGTGAAACTCACTTAACAACGCTCTTGCTTAGCAACCAAAATTTTGGACTCAGTTGTGGTCATAAGTTCTCTTTCCTTCCTTTTGTCTCTCTCTCTCTCCTTCCTTCCTTCCTTCCTTCCTTCCTTCCTTTCTTTCTTTCTTTCTTTCTTTCTTTCTTCTCTCTCCCACTTTTCTTTCTTTTTTTCTTTCTGTTTTTCTTTCTTTTTTCTTTCTGTTTTCTTCCTTCCTTCCTTCATTCCTTTCTCTTTCCTTCTTTCTCTTTCTCTTTCTTTTTCTTTTTCTTTCTATCTGTATCTCTCTTTTTCCTCTCATTCTTCATTCCTCTCTTCCTTTCTTTCTTGTGTTTATCTCTCTCTCTTTCTCTCTCTCTTTCCCTCTCTTTCTCCCCCCTCTCTGTCTTATATTTTTTGAACCCAAAAATATGCGCTTGGCCTTATTTTGGGGGAGGTCTTACTATTTTGGGAAGCAACTTGGGGGTGGCAGGTGGGGAGGGGGAGAAGTAAGACGCATGTTTTACCTGACTTCCAGCTCCGTCATTGACGAGAAACATGATGGAGTTGGAAGTCAGGCAAGATGCGCATCTTGCTTCTCCCATGCCCCACCCCGCCCCACCTGCCACCCCCAAGTTGCATCCATAAAGGGGCCGAGGGGCAGGAAGCCCTGCTGTGCCCAGCAAGTTGGGGGGGAGAAGAGATGGCAAGAATCGTGGCTTCTTTTGCAGCTGATTGAGGCTGCAAAAGCAGCAGGAGGTCCCACATGCCTTGCGCCCCGTTCAAGAACAGTCTTACCTCAATTGGTTGCCAAGAGTTAGGCCCCAATTGAGGCTCCCTGCGGTGGACACTGCAGCCCGGCACTTGAGAGGGTCTTAGTGGGGGAAGCCCCTTTATGTAACCCAGCCTCTCTTTCAAGTGGACAGGAAACTCCCTCCTACCATGCAGCTGGCTGGTTGAGAATCAGGCAATCATGGAAATTGCCTGCAATTGTTATTACTGTGAGAGGCTGCATGTTGCAAAGAATGGAGGGTGGGGGTAGAGGACAAAGCAAGGTAGGGGCTGCGGAGCTGGCTCAAAGCCCTACACTGGCTTATCCGAAGACTCTTCAGCTAGGCCACCCATGTCAAACCCCCTCCCCAGGGGAGTCACATCCCTTCACTAATCTGCTTTCCAGCTCCGTTCTCTGCTGAACATTCAGGACAAGAAAATTAGTTTGTGCGACCATGGTAAAAAAAATACCAGAAATTCAGACCTTCCAACTTCTCGCAAAAAAAAAGTCTCGTGAAGTTGGAAGTAGTCCCACAGACTACTTTTCTTGCCCTGCACATGGCAGTTGAGAATGAAGCAGGTAAGCAGGTTAGTGAAGGGATGTAGCTGCCTTGGGAGGGGTGGGTGGGTGAGAGATGTGTGTGTGTGAGAGAGGGGGAGAGATGAAGAGAACATTGCTGCCATCCCTGGATAACTCTCCAAGGTTAGATCGGATCTCTCTCTCTCTCTCTCTCTCTCTCTCTCTCTCTCTCTCTCTCTCTCTCACTCTCACTCTCACTCTCACTCTCACTCTCACTCTCACTCTCTCACTGGCCCAGTGATGATGTGAGAAAGATGGCAAGGGGAGCCATGTCTCGCTCCATGCCCCACCTGCCATCCTCCTCTATGCTGGTAAAAGATGGCAGAAATGAGTCTTTGTGAGACTCAAAACAAATGAGAGAATGCGGAGAAAGGAAGAAAAGAAAAAGAAAGGGAGGGAGGGAGGGAGGGAGAGAGAGAAAAAGAGAGAGAAACAGAAATTGAGAGAATGGGGAGAGGGAAAGGAAGTGTTGAGAGAATGGTGAGAGAGAAAGGAAAACCAGAAAAATAATGACAATAAATCAAGTGCTTCAGTAGTGAGATCAAAATGTCAAACCCTTTCACTCACAACTAAGAAAACAAGATTTAGAGTAAGCAGATTTATTGCAATAAGGAAGGGTACAGAAATACCTTTCTAAGGTATAGACCTTAGAAAGAAATATGCATATCTAGACTTTATTTATAACTAGTACAATAAAATGATCTTATTTCTTAAGATCCTGGTTTAATGAAGAACATTAATTGTTTGATACCATAAAAATGTTCATTTGACATTGTTCTGAAATAGGCAAGCTGCCACAGCTCCACTGAGAAGACATTTCTGAGAAGAGAAACTTCTCCTTTCTCTTCCCCACCCCACTCCCTTCTAGCACTGATGTTGTTACCTAGGCATTTTTTGCATCGGGCGAGCCCAGAATCCTTGCAAGGGGAATGGGATCACATTTGCAGAAGGCTCCTCAGTGCCAGCCTCAGATCAGCATGAGCCGCAGTCCCCTTCCCCTGCACACATGGTCCCATTCCCCTCCTTCCTGAACCAACACGATGGGGACCGCGGCTGCGCTGATCTGAGGCTGGCGCTGAGGAGCCTCCTGCACACGTGGTCCCATTCCCCTTGCAAGGATCCCGGGCTCGCCCGATGCAAAAAATGCCTAGGTAACATCATCAGTGCTAGAAGGGAGTGGGGGGGGGGGGGAGGAGAAAGGAGAAGTTTCTCTTCTCAGAAATGTCAGAAAGGGACAGGCAGGCTGCCACAGCTCCACTGAGAAGACATTTCTGAGAAAAGAAACTTCTCCTTTCTCTCTCTCCCCCCCCCCCCCATTCCCTTCTAGCACTGATGATGTTACCTAGGCATTTTTTGCATCAGGCGAGCCCGGGATCTTTGCAAGGGGAATGGGACCATGTGTGCAGGAGGCTCCTAAGCACCAGCCTCAGATCAGCGTGAGCTGCGGTCCCCTTCCCCTGCACACGTGGTCCCATTCCCCTCCTTCCTGAGCCAACATGAATGGGACCACGGCTGCGCTGATCTGAGGCTGGCGCTGAGGAGCCTCCTGCACATGTGGTCCTATTCCCCTTGCAAGGATCCCGGGCTCGCTGATGCAAAAAATGGTGAGAGCGGCGCACTTGGGGCTGCTGCTGCAATGTCCAGGGAGGCTAAACCAAGCCGCATGCCTCTCCCAGCCACTTTCGCGGCTTCCCAGAGTAATTTTTTTTATTTTCATGATGAGAGCAGTGAGGCTCTGCCTCCCCTGCCTCCTCTGACTGCACGTCACTGCTTACCACATAGTGATTCATCCTTGAATCAAGATGTCTGTATCTACTATTAGTACTGAGAGAAAATAGACAACAGCATCCCATTTGGATTAGAAAGACATACCACCCCAATTTCTCAATAGTGCAAATTACACAATATATATGTTTCTGGGTCTCTGGATACTTCATTATAAATATACCTGGGAAAAATTAGTAGTGAATTAGAGATACATTTCTGAGCTGGCCTACATGAGAACCATTTTAGCTTAATGTTTTCAGTCTTAAGGACAATGCAAAACTAATGATATTTTGCTACTCAAATCCTCCATGCAATATCAATAAGCAGGTCAAAGAACATACACATATTAAGGAACATATACACTTCCAAGAGAAGCTAGCTCAATTGCTCGACCTCGTTTTACAATCATTTCACACCTCCAGCACCACCCATCAGTTGTTTGGCAATCTTTTATTTTCCAGTAATATACCCTATCAATAGCTGATATTGTATGTGTGTGTGTCATAAGGGAGAATATATACCTGGGAGTGTACAGTATGGATTTATATATCTTTTCTTAGATTACTAGCTAGTAGAAGTCATTATTGTGTGACATTTTTTCTTTTTTCTTTTTTATTAAAGTTTTAATAAGTTTTACAATTGTTTTCTCCCTTCCCTCCCTCTCCCCCCAACCCTACCCATCCTCCCTCCCTCCCCCCACCTCCCAGAGCAAAGTACAGGGTATAATCATTTAACAATCATATGCTAACATAAGCTAACTAATTTTAACATTCAACCATTCTTGTGCTTTAACTCCCCCTTTCTCAAACTAACTTTGAATAAATTGTAATATTCCTTATGCCTTCATTCATAAGCTAATTGAAGTTTTTCTGATATTTGTTTTGAATATAATCAATCCATCTTCTCCAGTCTAACTTGAATTTCTCATCTGAGTGGTCCATCAAATACGCTGAAATTTTGGCCATCTCGGCTAGGTTTACTACTTTTAACGTCCATTCTTGTATAGTAGGCAACTCTTCCTTCTTCCAGTACTGCGCCACCAACAGTCTCGCTGCCGTCATTAAGTTCAAAATCAAGTTAGTCTCTATAACAGTAGAATCTGGAACTATGCCTAACAAAAACAACTGAGGCAAGAATTTTATCCTCTTTTTCAAAATATTTTGAATAATCCACCATATTTTTATCCAGAATGCTTTAACTTTTTTACAAGTCCACCAAATATGATAATACGTGGCATCAACACAATCACATCTCCAGCATTTGGATTGTAAGTTCGGGTACATACACACTAGTTTTTTTGGATCAAGGTGCCATCTATAAAACATCATAAAAATTCTCTCTTAAGTTCTGAGCTTGTATAAATTTTACATTTTTTACCCAGATCTTTTCCCATGTTTCCATCATTATTGGTTCCTCAAAGTTTTGTGCCCATTTTATCATGCAATCTTTGACTAACTCTGTTTCTGAGTCTATTTCTATCAATACATTATACAAACTTTTTATGTGCATTTGACTCTGGTCCCTAATTTGTTTTTCCAAGTTATCTTCATTTTGAATAATACCAATTTTCTGGTCTTTTTGCCATCTAGCCTGCAGCTGTCCATACTGAAACCACGTTTGAATTATCCTTTCCTCTCTTAGTACATTCAAGGATTTTAACTGTAATACACCTCTATCTATACCAAGAAGTTCTCTATATGTAGTCACATCTTGTTTTTGTTCTATACTTATATTCTCTATTGCGTGTCTGGGCACCCCCCACATAGGTACCTGTCGTTTAGTTTATATTGATATTTTTTCCAAACACGCAGCAAAGCATTCCTTAAGATATGACTTTTAAAGATCTTGTCTACTTTTTTATCATATATTAAGTAAGCATGCCAGCCATATAGCAAATCATGACCCTCAACATTCAGTATTCTATCCTCTGTTAGATTAATCCAGTCGCTAATTGTTGTTAAAACTACTGCTTCATAATATAATTTTAAATTTGACATTTTCAAACCTTCTCTTTCACGTGTATCTTGCATTATTTTGAGTTTTATTCTCGGTTTCTTCCCTGCCCAAACAAATTTATTAATATCTTTCTGCCATTCTTCCAAATTTGCATCTTTTAAAAGTATTGGCATCAATAACATTAGCCGAAGTGGAATCAGCTCTGAAAAACCAGAAAAGTAATAAAATACCAGGACCAGATGGAATACCGGTGGAGCTATACAAAAATAATAAAATAATACTGGAAGAATTAGGGGTAGACATGTTTAATGAAATCTTAGGAAAAGCCAAGATACCGGAAACATGGACAGAAGCAATAATCTCGTTAATCCCAAAAGAAGAACCCAGCCAACAAGAAATTCAAAATTACAGACCAATTTCATTATTAAATTCTGACTATGACGGGTTTGTGAACCCTGAGAGGTGGAAGAAACGGAAGCTGAGGGGATTTTTATCTAAATGTTTTGTATTGTTTTTAGGGGGTTCTAGGGAGGAGGGGTGGGTTAACCAGGCCGGGAGGGAAGCCAGTGCCAGACGAACAGGTGAGTCCAGGAGGGAAGTGAGCGGGGTGGGGGGGGAGAGGGAACAAGCTATTCCTGAAGCGGGTTGTTTTATTACAACGGTCGCAGGGAGGGGGGGATGCGAGGACAAGAAAAGATCAGGTCGGTTGGGAGACCGTGGCTGCTGGCTATGCCCGGTCGTTTGTACCAACCCCCGCAGTCTAGGTGGTCAGGAACTACAGAGCCAGGGCCTGCGGCTGATGCTTTGCAATGCAAGGTCCGTGACCAACAAGGCCCCCCTCATTAGTGAGTTGATCTCTGAGGGGGAGCTGGACCTTGCAGGGATAACGGAGACCTGGTTGGGCCACGAGGGTGGTTTACCCCTTGTGGAAATGTGCCCACCGGGTTTCCGTGCATTCCATCAGCCTCGGGCCCTGGGTAAGGGTGGCAGGGTGGCGGTAGTTATACGGGATTGTCTAGAGCCGAGGGAGTTCACTGTTCCTCAGATACCCGGGTGTGAGTCCCTAGGTGTGAAATGGGGCCCAGGGAGGCAGTGGGGTCTGCTGATTGTATACTTGGCTCCTCGCTATACATCAGCGGCCCTGCCCGAGCTCCTCGAGCTGATCTCAGAGACGGCGGTTGAGATCCCCAAGCTTTTGGTTATGGGGGATTTCAACCTGCCGTCGACGGGAGCAGCATCTGAGGTGGCTCGGGAGTTCATGGCTTCCATGACAGCCATGGGCCTGACCCAATTAATTCAGGGCCCCACACACGAAGGTGGCCACACACTGGACCTTGTTTTTGTATCTGAGCAGTGGACGAGTGATCTGGGAATAGGGGATTTAGTGGTTACTCCCCTGTCATGGTCAGATCACTCATGTCTCTGGCTGGACTTCCCTGGCGCTACCCTCCACCGCGAGGAGGCGGAGCCAGACTGTCCAAGCTGGTACCGCCCCAAGCACCTGATGGAACCGGATAGGTTCCAGACGGAGCTTGGGCCACTACCTGTAGCCCTGACCCGCGCTCGGTCGGAGGACCTAGTGGCTGCCTGGAATAGGGCGACGGCTGGGGCCTTGGACCGGGTTGCGCCTTTGCGACCTCTCCTATGGCAGCGACCCACCCGAGCTCCTTGGTACACCGAGGAGTTGAGGGTGATGAAGCACCATAGGAGACGTCTAGAGAGCAGGTGGAGGTCCTCATGCTCCGAGTCTGATCGAACACAGGTAAGAGCCTATTTACGGACCTACCTTGTGGCATTGAGAGCGGCCAAACGTAGACATTGTGCTGCTCTTATTGCATCTGCGGATAACCGCCCTGCCGCCCTGTTTAGGGTGACCCGCTCCCTCTTGTCGCAGAGGACGCGGGGGGCACCCTTGCAGGGAAGAGCAGAGGAGTTTGGGGAATATCTGCAGGACAAGTCGCTCAGATCCGGAGCGGATGGGCCCCCTCCAGTGGACCAGGCGAGCCGTCAACAGTGAGTCTTGTGAGACCATTCTGGGAGGAGTTTGACTCTGTTGCCCCCGAGGATTTGGACAGATTGCGTGGACGGCTGCGACCCACCACATGTTCAATGGACCCATGTCCCTCCTGGCTGGTACTGGCATCCTGGGAGGTGACACGAGGCTGGCTTCTGGGCCTGGTGAACGCCTCATTGGGTGAGGGATCATTACCAACGGCCTTGAAAGAGGCGGTGGTGAGGCTCTTACTCAAGAGGCCTTCACTTGACCCAACGGAGCTAGCTAATTATCGTCCAGTCTCCAACCTTCCCTTTCTAGCGAAGGTTGTTGAGAATGTGGTGGCACAGCAATTTCCGCGACACCTTGACGAATCCGAATATCTAGACCCACGCCAGTCCGGCTTCCGACCCGGGCACAGCACAGAGACAGCCTTGGTCGCGTTGGTTGATGATCTCTGGAGGGCCAGAGATAGAGGTTGTTCCTCTATCCTGGTCCTATTAGACCTCTCAGCGGCTTTTGATACAATCAACCATGGTATCCTATTGCGCCGGCTGGAGGGGATGGGAGTCGGAGGCACCGTTTTGCGGTGGTTCGGCTCCTACCTCTCCGACCGGACGCAATGTGTGTTGACAGGGGGGCAGAGGTCGACCCTGAGGCCACTCACTTGTGGGGTGCCGCAGGGGTCGGTCCTCTCGCCCCTCCTGTTCAACGCATATGTGAAGCCACTGGGTGAGATCATCCGTGGTTTTGGGGTTGAACATCATCTGTACGCTGATGATACTCAGCTGTACATCTCAACCCCAAACCACCCCAACGAGGCTGTCGAAGTGATGTCCTGATGTCTGGAAGCCGTCGGGGTCTGGATGGGGGACAACAGACTCAAACTCAACCCCTCCAAGACTGAGTGGCTGTGGCTACCGGCACCTCGGTTCAGCCAGCTGACCCCATCGCTGGCCATAGGGGGCAAACAATTGCCCCCTGTGGAATGGGCGCGCAATTTGGGCGTCCTCCTAGATGCCCGGCTGTCAATGGACGACCATGTGGCAGCCGTGGCAAGGGGGGCATTCCACCAGGTTCGCCTGGTGCGCCAATTGCGCCCCCTTCTGGACCGGGATGCCCTACGCACGGTCACTCATGCACTGGTGACGTCTCGCCTGGACTACTGCAATACTCTCTACATGGGGCTTCCCTTGGGACGCGCCTGAAGACTGCAGCTAGTCCAGAACGCAGCCGCGCGGGCTGTCATGGGGAGTACTAGGTACTCCCACGTAACACCACTCCTGCGCAAGCTGCACTGGCTGCCTGTGGTTTTTCGGGTGCGTTTCAAGGTTTTGATCACCATCTTTAAAGCGCTCCATGGCACAGGACCTAGCTACCTGCGGGATCGCATCTCTCCACATACATCCCTGCGGCCAATTCGCTCTCACAGGGAGGGACTTCTCCTAGTGCGGTCCACTAGGCAATGCCAACGGGTGGCGCCAAGGAGTAGGGCCTTCTCTGTGATGGGCCCAACCCTCTGGAATGACCTCCCCCCCGACATTAGAACCACCACCGACTTCCGCTCCTTCCGACAAAAATTGAAGACACACCTGTTCCGATTGGCTGGCCTGGCATAACCATAACTGCTACCTCCTGTCAAACATATTTCAACTGGTATTTTAGGGGAATTGTTTTTTAAATTCAATTTTATGGGATATTTGTAGGGGTTTTAAACTATTTACTCAGCTGTACAGTTCTTTTAAACCTTTTTTATCCTCCTTCGTATCTACTTATCTATTTAATAATTTTTAATTGTTTAATTTTATAGTTATTTTTATGATGTATTTCTGATATGGACTGTACACCGCCCCGAGTCCCTTTCGGGAGAGGGGGCGGTCTATAAGCGCTCAGTAAATAAATAAATAAATAAATAAATAAATAAATAAATAAATAAATAAATAAATAAACTATAAAATATTTGCAGCAATTATGGCAGGAAGAATCAAACAAGTTTTAAATGAACGAATGCACCCAGCCCAAAACGGATTCCTACCTCACAGACACATCAGAAATAATACGAGAATCATCCTAGACATAATAGAGTATTATGAGGTGCACCCAGAAAAACAAATGGTACTGGTTTTCCTTGATGCACAAAAAGTATTTGACAATGAAGTTTGGAAATTTATGATAACAGTATTGGATGAGATGAAATTCAGTGGAAAATTTATAAAAATGATAGAAGGATTTTATAATAACCAGACAGCCAAAGTTCTGATGAATGGAGAACTAACAGAGAAGATCGAAATAAAAAAGGGAGTCAGACAGGGATGCCCCCTCTCTCCTTTGCTGTTCATACTGACTTTGGAAATCTTACTAAATGAAATCCGGAAAGACCAGGGAATAAAAGGTCTAAGACTCAAAAATGAAGAATACAAGGCACAAGCCTATGCCGATGACCTAGTATTTGTATTAGAGGACCCTTTAGATTCTAGTCGGAAATTAATTCAAAAATTAGAAGAATACGGCGAAGTGACAGGATTAAAGATCAATAAAAACAAAACAAAAATGATAACCAAAAACATGACCAAAAAACAAAAAGAGGAACTGGAAATAATAACCAATATGCAAATAGCTAAGAAAGTAAAATACTTGGGGATCTGGGTGTCGGCAAAATGTTCCACAATTAAAGATGATAACTATAACAGTGATACAAATAAAGAAAGACTTAGAAAATTGGAAAAATATTCAACTATCGCTCATGGGACGCATAGCGACAATCAAAATGAATATATTACCAAGAATCCTATTCCTGTTACAAGCCGCACCTATTAACCCAGGTAAAAAATTCTTTCAAGAATTAAAGAACATAACCACTAGGTTTATTTGGCAGGGACGAAAAGTGAGGATCAAACTAAAGTCATTGCAGGACAGCAAAGAGAGAGGAGGTTTAGCACTACCAAATTGGGATTTATACGCATTGGCAGTATCAATAACATGTGTGAAGGATTGGATAGAGCTAAAGAATAAAAGAATTTTGACCCTGGAAGGCCATGATTTGCAAGCAGGCTGGCACACTTTCCTATGGGATGATAAAAATAAAACACACAAATACTTTCAAAAACATTTAATTAGAAGAGCGTTATTGCAAAAATGGCTCAGAATAAAAAAAATCCATTACGTGAAAATCCCGAATTGGCTATCACCAACAGAAAGGACGACTCATCCAAATTTTATAGATTGGAACAAAATACTAAGATATAGAGACTTAATTGATAGACAGGGAAACTTAAAAACAGTTGAAGAATTGGCAGAACGGAACATGAAAGTGGACTGGTTAACCTACTTTCAAATCAAAACTAAATACAATAATGATACCAAATTATATGACATTGAAACAGAATCACACAAATTGGATAAAATCATCCAAAGCCCAGATAGAAAATTGATAGGGAGAATTTACAAATTTCTCCTGAAATACAAAATGGAAGAAAGAACAAATGATAAAATGGGCACAGAACTTTGGACACAATATTGAATTAGACAAATGGGAAAAATTTTGGGGAACAAACTTAAAAATGACACTCTCAGTCGCATATAAGGAAAACCAGTATAAAATGTTTTACAGATGGCACCTAGCACCAACAAGGTTAGCCAAAATATCGGCAAATACATCCCCAAAATGTTGGAAATGCGAATCAATGCATGGAACATACTATCATCTATGGTGGACCTGTGAGGAGGCTAAAAAGTTTTGGAAAAAGATCCAAAAGTGGCTGGAGGCAATAACGGGATTTAAAATGGATTGGAAACCGGAAATTTTCTTATTAGGATTACTGCCTACAAAATACAAAAAAGAAATCCAGTACTTAATATTGCATATAATAACGGCGGCAAGGATTGCCTATGCCCAGAAATAGAAAAGCAAGCTAACCTCAAGTGAAGAGGAAATAATAAGAAAGGTGATGGACTGTGCCAAAATGGACAAATTAACTAAAGAAATCCAGGGAAAAGAAGAATCAGAATTCTATCAGATATGAGATAAATGATATAGGTGGATGGAGGAAAGAAATAGGAATCCTAGGCGATAAATAAACAGAATGTGGTAGCTCTCATAGATGGTTGTCGGTGTTAAAATGTTTATCCATTGAATAATATAAATACGAATGATTTTTGATAAAAGTACTTTCAAACAAATGTAGCTAAAGGAGAATGTGGGTATCGTCTTTGATTTAAAATGCACAATTTAATGTGAATGAAGTATAAAGAATGATTGTAGTAATGCACGGAACTCAAATGTAACCAATTGACATGCTAGCTGGCAGTTGTATTGAAGAGTGTTTTGTGTGTGTGTTATTCGTCTAATTAAAACAATAAAAAAAAGTATTGGCATCATTTGAAAAAGAAATAAAAACTTAGGCAAGACGTTCATTTTAACTGCTGCTATCCTTCCCAACCAGGATAGTTGTAATTTTTCCCACTTGTTCATTTCTATCTGTATTTTGCCATAATGGTTCATAATTATATTTATATAATTTCCCATTTGAAGTTGTAATGTAAATTCCTAAATATTTGACCTTTTTTACTATGTCACATCCTGTTACTCTTTGTAGTTCTTCTTTTTGATTTGTAGATATATTTTTAACTATCATCTTTGTCTTTCCTAAATTTATTTTGAACCCAGATACTTGACCGTATTGATTAATTACATTCATTAAGCCTATAACAGATTCCCCCGGCTGAGTTAAAGTTACAACCAGGTCATCCGCAAATGCTCTTACTCTGTATTCATACTGTCTGATCCTAATTCCTCAAAGCTCATCGGACCCACGTATTCTATTCAGCAACAACTCTAAGGTTAAAATAAATAATAACGGAGACAGGGGACATCCCTGTCTTGTTCCTTTCTCAATTTGAAAAGATTCTGTTAGACCTCCATTAACTATAATTTGAGCTGTCTGTTTCTGGTATATTGCTGTAATAAATTGTATAAAGTGCTCTCCAAACTGCATCTTTTGTAAAAATTTTATTAAAAATTGCCAATTGACTTGGTCGAATGCTTTCTCTATGTCTAAAAATAAGAGCACTGCCGGGACTTGGTTGTTCTTTCCCAGATATTCCATTATATTAATGATTTGTCTTATATTATTTTTCATTTGTCTCCCTTGTATAAAACCAGACTGATCATTATGAGTCATTTGTTGCATGATTGGCATCAACCTATTTACCAGTATTTTAGCAAAAAAATTATAGTCTGTGTTAAGTAGTGAGATAGGCCTATAATTTTTTGGCTGGGTAGGATCCTGTTCCTCTTTAGGAATCAGAGAAATAAAAGCAGTTCTCCAGGATGGTGGAACCCTGACTTCCACTTGGATTTTGTTAAATAATTCCTTGAGAGGTTCCACCATCTCTAGTTGTAACTTTTTGTAATAGACTGCAGGCAAACCATCTGTACCAGGAACCTTACCCATTTTTAACTGCTTAATTGCCAGGAGAATCTCTTCTGTGGTTATAGATTGATTCAGTCCTGCTCTTTGCTGATCTGTAAGTATAGAGGTTTTCTCTTTCTGCAAATATCTGTCAATATCTAAATCTTGTATTTTATCACCAGCGTACAATTTAGTGTAAACTTCTAAAAAAGCCTTTTTAATCATATCCTGTTGGAAAGCTTCTTTACCTTTATATTCTACTTTTTCTATTATATGAGACTTTTGTGTTTTCCTTAACATGTATGCTAACCATCTACCTGGTTTGTTGGCATTACAAAAGGTATTTTGTTTAGCATATAGAAGGTTAGTAGCTACCTGGTCTGATATCAACATGTTAAACTTCCCTCGCAACAAGCTAATTACCTCCTTTGTCTTTTTATCATGTGGCTTGGACATTAACTCCTGTTCTTTCTTTTTAATCTCTCTCTCTAGTTCCCTACATTTCTCTTGTTGTTTGTGTCTATGGATATTATTCAGATTTATTAAAACACCCCTCATGTATGCCTTACTTGCATCCCAAACCATATCTATAGATATCCCTTTGCACATATTAAAAGCAAAATATTCTTTCAATAATTTTTTACATTCCATAACATTTTTCTCATATCTAAATAGATTTTCATTCAATCTCCACGACCTCCTTGGTCTCTCTCCATTTTGAACTTCTATCCAAACCGGATTATGATCTGTTAAAGTTCTCGAGCATATCTTAGTCTTCTTCACCCTAGAAAAAAGATCATTTGTAATTAATATAAAGTCAATTCTAGAAAAAGATTGATGCCTATCTGAAAAGAAGGTAAAATCCCGTTCTATAATGTTCCGCTCTCTCCAAATATCTCTCAGCTCAAAATCATCTAACATATCAAAAAAAGATTTAGGTAGTCTTGATCGTGTTCGGGTATTTTGCTTGAGCCTCTTCTTATCTTGAACCGGATCCAGTACTCCATTCCAGTCACCCAATAAAACACACGATCTGTAACCCCATTGTATTAATTTAGTATGAAGCAACTTATAAAATTTTTCTTGTTGTTGATTGGGAGCATATACTCCTGTTAAGAGTATTTTCTTGCCTTCTATTAATATTTCAATTGCAATATATCTTCCTTGAGGATCAGCTTCAATTAATTCAGCCTTTAAATCTCTTTTTAAATATATAACTATACAATTTTTCTTCTCCGGAGCAGATGCAATGAAATGTGGTCCCAGTTTTGCATTCATCTAGTATTTCTGATCTTGTGTTCTAATGTGTGTTTCTTGTAAGCAAATTACATCATTTTTAAATTGTTTCAGGTAATGAAATATTTTTTCCTTTTTTGTGGTGAATTTAAGCCATTAACATTCCAGGTTAAGAATTTAGTTGTCATCTTCAACGCGCTGAAGCTTTTAAAGAGCTGCCTGGAAATCTTGATGAGATTTCACCTTTGGTCTCGCTCCCCCCCCCAAGCTTCTGATATCTGGATTTGTTGAAGCTTTAGTTCTTGCTCTTTACGCTTAGTAACCGCACGGGTTTGTCTTTGTTCCATAATTCCTTCTGTCTCCTCCAGTAAGCTCACAGCCCCAGTTTGTGTATGTGAGCCTTGCTGCCTGGGATCTTCTGTATCTTTTCTTTCTTTGGATCCTGGAGATGGAGGACATCCTGCCTTTAATACTCTGCTGTAGAAATCTCTTGCTTTCCAAACTGTGTTGAGTCGATGTCTTTCTCCCAGATAGTTCACCACCAATCCTACTGGAGCCTCCCATCTGAATTAAATCTGACGACTTTTAAGTTCATCCACTAGAAATGCATAGTCCTTTCTAGATCTCAGCATTTTGGGGGGAATTTCTTTCAGTACTATCACTTCTTGATCTGCCACTTGTAACTTATTTTTATAGGTTGCTTGTAGTATTGCATTCCTAGTTTTCCTGGAAACAAAATAGATTGCAATATCTTTTGGCAGTTGTCTTTGTCTGGCAGTCCATGAATTAATGCGATAAATTTTGTCCAATTGCCAGGTACATTCGACCTTTGATTCCCTGGTTAGTTGAGCAAAAGCATCAGCAAAAATTTCTCTTAAATTTTCTTGGGTATGTTCCTTCAAACCCCTTATCCTCAGGGCAAATTCCATTGATCTGTATTGTATCATTGTAAGCTCCGCTTCAGAGTTGTCAATATTGCTTTGTGCCTCCATGAGTTTATTGTCCAACTTTATATTAGACTCACTAATTTCTTCCACCTTCTCATCAAGAGATGCTACATAGCCAAATAGTCCTTTAAGTGCATCAACAATATCCTCTCTTATCTCTTGGTTACGCGTTTGGATTAAGTCCTTGATTCCAGATATTTCCTCAGAAACATCTTTAAAAGCATTTGAAATTTTCCCCTCCAGGACATCTGCTTGATCTTTTAATGCTTTCTGCAGGGCCTCCAGTGTCAGAGTTTGTGGTTGTGTTTCCCCCAGGGGTAATAAAGCTTGTAACTTTTGCCCCTGTGCAGGTGAATTCCCTGCACTTTTGGAAGCATTTATTTTAATTTGTTTTGAAGCCATTTCAAAGTGTTCAAATCAGCTGCCCAAAGTTCTTTGCAGCACTATTGAATAAATGTCACCAGACTTTTCAGCTTGTAATTGTTTCTTTTCCTCCAATGTCCCCATTACCACTCTCAGATTGCAATGATTGCTTAGCTTGGTCCTTTAGAGATACTGTTTGCAAATGTCAAGACTTTTAAGATGCCCATATGAGTATTTGCAGCAGATGTAAACAAGTTACAAGTTTAAACAAATTAAAGATAGTCACAAAACCTTGGTGATCTCCCATGATAATACATTGTTCAAATATTGTATAGCTAGAATGCTGGAGGATTGGCTCTCTCTCTCAGACGAAATGGATCATCTGGGTCATGATAAAAGTACTTAGTGATTATTGCTGTAATTTATAATATTGTATTTTCATTCCACATATCACATCTTACAATAAAGTTAGAAAAAATGGTCTACTGATCATTGTCCCATTTCCTTTGTTCATCTAGTATAAGTCATCACAGGCAGAATGGAAGGATGATGTGGAAAAGCTTTTCATTCCATATCATTAGGTTTGATACTTCATTTGTACAGCCTTGAATGTAAAAGAATATCTTGCTTTAATCTCCAAAAAGATTAGAAGTTATATGACCAAGGCACTTGTTAGGCTAGAATCCCTTATTTTGTCAACACAGCAGTTACCTCTGTCTACATATGGAAGCAATTGTAAGACTAATAAAACAAAACCCAAATATATGCCTGGACTTTAAGGGAAAAAAATCTTGGGTTTTTTTGCATATGCGCCGAACTGGCAGTAATGCTGGCAGCAACCTACCCCTGGTTTCACCAGTATAAAGAATTGGATTGATAGGTATGAGTTTAAATCTCCCAAGACCAGAAAATTTCATCCTAGGATATGGAGAAAATGTATTGTTAGAAAAATTTATATATTATTTTGAAAAATCACAGAGAATATGATGTATCAAAGGATGGAAAAAGACAAATGTTGTGACCATCTTAAAAAAAAAAGGGGGGGGGGAGTCTTCAGACAAAAGGGTATTATATAAAGACCTAAATATGTAATTATTAGAATCATCATTGATTTCTGAAGAGTAAATCTTGTCAAACTATCCTTATATCATTTGTTGATTGGGTAACTTGCTTTGCAATTTGTGGGAATACTGAAATAATATATATTGATATTAGGGAAGCATTTCACAAAGCATATTTTGATTAGCAAGTTTCTTTTTTAAAGTTTTTTATTTTTTTACAAACATATCAATGAATGAACAGTGTGGCACCTCGGTGTCATACATTCTAATACAAATAAAACTAATAAAATTAATCATAGTTATTACATTCAGTTAGCATATTTCTATTAATAATACATATTTATATTAAGTTGCAGTCATTATTCAATTATTCCAGGTTTTCTCTTGTTATTGTTCTTATTTTGTTATAAAAGTGCAATACATTAATAGTCCCCCTTTCTCTTATTTCTATCTCTTATTCTAACTTTTTATTATATCACCCTTTATTAAAAGAAGTTTTCTTTCTATTCTACCTAACTTCTAGTCACGTCACCTACCTAAAAAAAAGTAAAAAGCGAAAAAAAGAAAAGCAAACCAGAACAATAACAATAAAGAGAAATCATTATCCATAATCTCTTGCCCACTTCAATACTTTAATTGCTTTTTTGACTTTCCTCCCATATTCATCTATGCACCCACTTTTTGTCTGTTTAATCTGGGTATTTCTCCCATCTCTACCTTCTTCCATTGCCTAGTTTCCAAAATTTCTGTCCAAACATCTGTCTCCCTTTCAAGTGTCTTCCCGTATCTCCAATTCTCTTTTTAACTCTCTTAATATACTTCCCCCCAATTTAATTCATCAGTCATTGTTATTTTCATTGTTATCTTCGCCTTGTCTTCTTCTTTTATTATCTGGTTCTTCACTCAGTCTTTTCCTCCATTTCTCCTGTTGGCTCCTCCCTTTCCTGGTCATTTTGGTCTTTACTCATCATCCTCAAGTGAGATAGGCTAAAACTTTGATTCAGGCATAAAAGCCAAGCCGCAATACTAAAGGCCCATGAAATCCTGGTCAAGGCAATAGTTCCTCCTTCTGCCGGGAAGGGGTTTGCTGAGATGACATATGGTATTTTTATCTATAGCCGAGCAGACCCAGACGGATGTATCCTGTTGTTCACTTCTGCTTTCCTCCCCAAATGCAATAGTTAGAATGTGATAAGGTTGCACAATTCTTGAGATGCGTGTAACTCTCTTTTCTGTCATTAACTGTGACCAAATATCTGTATGAAGCATTTTCCAGTTCCTCTTAGGACCATATATGTCAAATGTAGCAATCAGCAACTGTATACGTAATGTGGAGTATAAAACCCTGTTGATGATAATCATTCGGGGTCCGGACAAGCTGTTTTGTCCTTCCCTCTTCCTACATCAGGTGGCGACCACGAAGGGACTGACAGGCTGAGGTAATATTTTACTGAGGGTCGTTCAACCCCTCGGGCCCTTGGGGCAGCCGCTTCTGAACATCCTCCAGGCGCCACGGGAGTTTCCTGACCTCCGGGAGGTGGCAGCGACTCCCCTATGAGGCCGACGGTGCTGTGAGCGAGCCCAAGAACCCTGTGGTGTAGGATGTGTGGCTATCTCAAGTGGTCCTTCATTAAATCTCAAAAAAGACCCTACAGGAGCTCTTCTGTAATAGACCATGATGAGAACAATAAACAAAGCAACATTATCATTCTGTATGTTGAAGGCATATCAAAAAAACTAAGGAGAATCTTCAGCCAACATAACATATGTGCGCACCTCAAACCCAAGAATAGACTAAGGCTTATCCACCCCAAGGATAAAACACCCAGACAGAAACTGAAGCAGCATGGTATATGCAGTACAATGCTGTGAGCCATGTGCGGATATGTGCATTGGGGAAACGAAATAACCACTTCATAAACGCATGGCACAACATAGGAGAAAAAACACATAAAGACTGAATTTAGCAGCATCTACATTTAAAAGTCACAGGCCACTCTTTTGAAGACAACAAAGTCCATATTTTGGCCAGAGAGGATCACTGGTTTGAAAGAGGGGTTAAAGAGGTCATCTATGACAAAGTTGAACAACCCTCTCTCAACAGAGGGGGGAAGGATATGACATCATCTATCTCCAATCTACAACACAGTCCATTCAATAGTTCCAAGAAGGCCAATTTGCACCACTCAGGTGACCCTGATGACATAGATAAACCTCCAGGTGATCTTAATTACAGTCTAAAAGAATACAAATGACCAGCTGTCTGCAAGGAGTATAATTCCTTCCATTCCCCACCATCCAGTTAGAGCTGAAGAAGCTTCCTGGGTAAAAAGCAAAATGTCTTCAAAGAAAAACAAGAAAATCCAGTTGCCTCTTGAAAAATCACCTTTGGGACATAAAATCCAATTGTTTGATAAGACAAATATTGTTTAATATTTTAAGAAAAAAACTTATTATTAAGAATCAATTGAGGATATTTGATCCTGATTGACAATATTCATTGTGATTTATGGTAGACCAGAAGCGATTGTTGGCTTTCTGTGAGTGAAATAAAATAAACAGAAGGTTTAGAATTTTAATTTAGCTATTGGTTTTACCTAACTACGGTATAAATATACTATACTATACTATATGCTAAACAGATGTCAGGCCAAGTGGGTTGGGCAAATAGTGATATAGAAATTTACAAATTGTATGCCTGCTTTGCAAGGGGGGGAGTTATTATCTCTGAAATATATTTATCAATATTCAACCGGGGGGATAATTTATGTATGTCTGTTTTGTTTCGGTTATGCAGTTTTTGGTGTAGCCTTATTTTGTATTATTATTTTTTGGGAGTTTGTATTTTACTGTTTTGAATAACATTTTAAAAAAATTAAAAATACGGTTATTACCATTTTCATCCTCCCAAATTACATCTCACGTTCCCTTCTTTCTATAAACAAATTTCAAAATTACAAATGTATTTTTGTCTATTTTCAGCAAAATGTCCATAAAGTGTTTCCAGTTATTTTTATAGAATTGGTTATTGTTCCTTTCCCCCAACCTACCTACTTTTTTATTGTCTTCCTACAATTTTACTGGAGCACCATTATATAATGCAGTGGCTTGCAACCTTTTGGGCACCAGGGACCATGGAGGGCAGTTTTTCTGTGGATTTGGGGGGCATCGTTTTGTGCTGCTCAATCCTGCTGAATTTCATGCTGCCTGGATCTCCATAGAGACCTGCTAGGCCAGAGGGAATGCCTTCTACGACCTATGAAATTACTTCATTGGGAAATGAAATGACTGGTGACACACCTTGTGGGGAAGGGCTACAGGATCAGAGGCAAGGCGTGAACTGGGTGAAGTCAGAATTGGCTTCATGTAGTTTGTGCAGAGATGATGCTCCAAATAAACAACTGAATTTTCTTGCTAAAAGGCTTGGGGCTCTTGCTCTTATTAGGGCATTAGTTGGAACCCTGACATCAAACCAACTCTGACTTCACCCAGTTTGTGTGGTTGTAGAAGTCATTCCCTCTAGCCATTGCGGGTCCTTGTGGAGATGGCCTTGACTCAGGGACAAACTGCCTTTGATCCTCCCCACTGCTCCATTCCTCAGGCACCTCTTTGTGGCCAACCAGCCTCTCTGGTCTCTGCTCTGAGTCTGAACCCTGCACAGGGTCCTCCACATCGTCCAGGGAAGACTCATATGGTTCCTTGCTATCTGCGTCCATCAGCTGCTCAACCGGATCCTGCTGGGCCACAACATTATCCCGCACCGCAGGGCCCTTCCTCTGGGTCTGATGCGCAGGGTGCGGCCTCGAGGGTCATTGTGCATGGTAGCCCGCACCAAAGCAGGAGCATGCATGTCCATCGCATCGGCCCAAGTCCCCCTGTCCGGCCCATCATCCTTCCAGTCCACCAAGTACTGGAATCGTCCCTTTAGCCATCTCGAGTCTTGGATCTGAGCCACCTCATGCGTAAGCTGCTTCTCCGCCTCACACAGTGATGGCTGGGGCAGAGACAGTTGGCGGACAGGACAAGCCGACCGCTCAGGGACCAGGAGCGTGTGATGGAACACCGGGTGCACTCGCATCGAGTGTGGCAAGATCAGGCGACAGGCCATCAGGTTGATGACAGCCTCCCCCAGGAACAGCCCAAGATAACGGTGGTCCAACTTCTTAGTCAGCCGGTGGGATGGGAGGTGTCGCATGGACAGCCACGCAAGATCTCCCACAGCCAACTCTGGCACTGCACACCGAGACCTGTCTGCCACCCTCTTGTAGTCCTCTTTGGCTTGAGTCAGATAGCGGCGCACCACTTGGTGAACTGCCTGGAGCTCTGAGAGGAATTCTTGCGCTGCGAGGACTGGGGAGTCGACTGGGGCAAGAGGAAAGAAGCGAAGGTGGTACCTGATGTTAGCCAGGAAAGGCGTCGTCCGCGTGGAGGTGTGCTGTGAGTTGTTAAATGCAAACTCCTCCATGGCCAGGTAGTCCAGAGCCTCCATCAGCCCTTTCCAAAACTGGGCCATGAACTGCGTCCCACGGTCCAGCATGACCCGATCCAGTAGGCTGTGTAGCCGGAAGACGTGCTGGATGAACATGTGGGTGGTGGCGCGGGCTGTCGGCAATGTCCAACACGGAATGAAATGTGCCATCTTCGTTAGCATGTCCACCACCACGAGGACCGTGGGAAACCCGAAGACAGAGGCAATTCCATTAGAAAGTCCATGGACACGGCTCCCCAGGGTCTGTTCGGGGTCGGCAATGGCTGAAGCAACCCTGGAGGAGCTCCTGTTGCTGACATGGCCTGCCGATACTGTACACAAGAGGTGACGTACGTCTGTATATTGTGTTGTAAGTGGGACCACCAAAAGGTACGGGAGGCCAGATTCAAAGTCTTGAAAAGGCCAAAATGTCCCACCGCCGGATTGTCATGGCACTGGAAGAGAATAAGTCCCTGGAGGGGCCCCGAGGGCACATAGAGTAGTCTGTCACGGTACCTCAAGAGGTTGTTGTCGAAGGCCCATGGGGAGGCCGGCCCTACCTCTGCCCTCTGTTGTTCCACCCACTTGTCATACCCCTGCGCATCCCGTATCTGAGACCGTAAGTCCACGGGCTTGTGAACTGCAGGGAAGGATTCGACGGGCAAAACTGTCTGGGGTGGACGCGGGTCTGCAGTGCAAGAGTACTCAGGTTTCCTGGACAGGGCATCGGCCCTTTGGTTGCGTGCATTCGGAATGTAGGTCACTTGGAAGTTGAACCGGGCAAAGAACAGAGACCACCGGATCTGGTGCTGGTTCAGCTTGTGCACCGTTTTCAGGACCTCTAGATTCCTATGGTCCGTCTGGACTTTGACTTGATGCCTGGCCCCCTCCAGGTGATGCCTCCATGCCTCAAATGCCACCTTAATGGCCAGCAACTCCTTCTCCCAAATGGTGCAATTGCACTAGGAAGGATTGAGTTTCCACGAGATGAAAGTGCAAGGGAAAAGGGTACCGCCAGGGGTGTGAGCCTGCAGTAACACCGTGCCCCCATGATGTTGGATGGGTCCACCTCCACCACAAATGGATGATGGGGATCAGGGTGCTTCAGGATCGGCTCCTTCATGAAGGCGTGCTTCAGGGCCTCGAACATGTGTTGCTCCATAGGCCCCCAGCGAAACGGCACTCTCTTCTGCAGGAGCCGAGTGAGGGGCACGGTCAGGGATGCAAAGCTGGGGATGAAAGTCCGGTAGTAGTTGGCAAACCCGAGGAGTCTTTGGACATCCTTTGCTCACCGAGGAGGTTGCCAACTATGCAAAGACTCTACCTTGCTCAGCTCTATCGCAATTCCTTCAGGGGACATACGGTTCCCCAGGAACTCGATGGTAGTCTGCCAGAACTCACACTTCTCCAGCTTCACGTACAAACGATGCTCTCGGAGTCATTGCAGGACCAGGCGTAGGTGCTGCTGATTACCCTCCCGAGAAGCCGAGTAAATCAAAATGTCATCCAGGTAAATAATAACAAACTGGTCCAAGAGGTCCCGGAAGATATCATTCATAAAATGCTGGAAGACAGCCGGGGCATTGGTCAATCCAAACGGCATGACCATGTACTCAAAATGTCCGTACTGGGTGCCAAAGGCCATCTTTCATTCATCCCCCCACCCAGACTCAGACCAGATTATAGGCGCCATGCAAGTCCAGTTTCATGAACACTGTCGCCTCCCAGAGCCGCTCCAACAACTCAGGAATCAGGGGCAGAGGGTAACGGTTGCACACCATGATTGCATTCAAGCGACGATAATCACAACAGAGTCTCAGATACCTGGTCTTCTTCTTGATGAACAAGACTGGGGCAGACAGTGGTGAAGACGAGGGCCAATAAAACTGCAGGTGAGGTTCTTGTCCAGAAAGTCCCGTAATGTGGCCAATTCTGGCTCGGACATGGAGTACAGGTGACCCACAGGGAGCTGTGCATCTGGCACCAAGTTGATGGGGCAGTCATAAGGTCAGGGCAGATCACTATCATGATACTGTGGGGAGGGGGCCAGGATACTTTTATTAGCTTATGGATCTCTTCCTGTTTCCATGCATCCTGTATCTCCCTAGTTTATAGCCTTTATTCTGGCACCTATGTGCCCTAAGCTAGTTTTTCCTTTGGAGGAATTTAATAAGGGGGGGAGGGCCATATGATTTGTCTCAGTCCCTGCAAGATGACTGCAAGGCCAGCCATTCTAACAACATCTTTGCATCTGCCTTCATTTCAAGCCTGGTGCCATGTTACTAAACCTTATTAGCATGAGAGAAAATGAATTGGAGGGAGGATCCACACCCTAGCTCCTTTAAAAAAAACCTCTTACTATCAGTGGGCAATTGTGTGCCCTGGCCACTTCAGAGCAATGCAAGAGATTCCTACCCCAGAGGTGCTTTTTAAAGCAACTAAACTTTCTGGAAACCAAGAAATAACCATGACCCAGATGACTGAAGAATCCCCATAGACAAGAAATTCCTGTGCTCAGTGAACTGACAAAACACCCTTTCCCACCCAGGAGAAGCAATCCTTAGATCCATTTGCACCATTTAAAGATACCAGCTGGTCTCACTCACCTCACAAGATATCCTAAAGAAATCATCCAGATTTAAGGAAAGATTTTGGAAAACACTTAAGCAGGGCAATAAAGATAAGCTAGAAACAACATACAGAGGGACACCAGAATGCCTCCTTCCTGCCTTCCTGACAGGATTAACCCAGTAAGGTGGGAAAAACAAAAGGCTGTTTGAAGAAGATTTCCGGTTCATCGAACCGTTCAGAAAGTTAGCTACCAGTTCTTTGCAACTGGTTTGAAATGGCTGGATCCCACCACTGCATTTTTCTGTTTTCTGAAGAAAAAGAGTGGCAGTGGATTGATTTCTGGACATAGAAACAGTAGACAAGAAAAAAAGAAGATAAAAGAAAAGAAGATAAAGACAAAGAAAGCTGGCCTACTAACTGTAACAAAAAAAATGCCACAACATAATAATTTAGTTGTTCCTTTTCTTCATCGATTTTCTAAGTATAACTCATCAACTTTAAGTTATGGGGACTTGCACAAATTGGAGCCCTAAAATACACATGAAATTCAAAATTTTTGTTGGAACTTCAGTGAAGAAAAGCTACAAGCTTAAGACAATTGTATGTACACCAAATAAAGCCAGGGGCATAATTATTAAGAGAACATTTCGGTTCTTGTAACTCTGTTGAGAGTGAGCTATTTTATTTTTTGTATTTTTAAAAAAGCAGATAAACATTTTTAATGAGGTGGTTTAACTACTGAATTAAACATAGATCAAAGCTAAAGGTTTTGTGTTCCTTCATTTTAAACTCATGTCATTAAGCTGCTGTTTCAAAATCATAATGCTTTTAAAAAAACTTTAGTTTGATTAAGGCATTCATATATGCATTAATGAGTTCTCTGGAGAGTGATCATAATACAGAGGCTTTATGCTTTTCTGCCTAGATCCCTAGCTGGTGTAAATCAATGTGTTTTTTTAATTGGTATGGATGTTATTCCTCTTTGAGATCACAAGCCTGAGCTATAACATCCATTGTTAAGCAACTTTTAACTGAAGTTGGCAATGACATTAAATTGGTAAAACACATCTCTGAAAATTGAGGGCTGCAGTAGCTCCCATTGGAAGTATGGAAAATACAAGTAAGGTAATTACAATTTATCCTGTAATCTGCAACTACTACACCGCAAAAACATATGGACTACACATCTCAGTCAGGGCAAAGCAATAGACACAATTCACTTTGACCTCTAAAGCCTTTGATTCAGTGGTACATGACAAACTACTTCTAAAACTAAAATCTTATGGAATTTCTGGACTCCTATATAAATGGATAGCTGCCTTCCTGTCAAATAGGCAACATGATCAAAATAGGAAATGCTCTATCAAATCTTGTACCTGTTAACAGTGGTGTACCTCAAGGCAGCATTTTAGGACCAACACTCTTTATACTTTACATAAATGACCTTTGCAATAGTATTAAAAGCTTCTCTTCACTGATGATGTAAAACTATTCAACACCATCAACAATGCTACCACCATTCAAAAAGACATTGACTACATGTCAGATTGGTCAAACAAGTGCCAACTTCAAATCCCAACCAGCAAATGCTCTGTCTTACACATTTGCAAAACAAATCAGAACATAAAATACAAGCTAGATGGACATGGTCTTGTAGATGACCTGCACTCTGTCAAGGACCTTGGAGTACTCATTTCTAAAGATCTAAGTGCCAGAGCCCACTGTAACAATATTATAGGCATTAATAAAGGCATTAAGAATTGTTAACCTAAACTTGCGTAGCTTCTTCTCTGGTAATATTGTACTACTAACTAGAGCATACAAAACATTTACTAAACCAATTCTCAAGTACAGCTCATCTGTCTGGAACCCGCACTACATATCACACATTAATACAATTGAGAGTCCAGAGATATTTCACAAGATATAAATTATTAATTTATAATTGATTCCATGATTTTACAGGTGAGGCAGCACAAGGAGATTGGTCTGTAATTTTCTACTAGTGGATTGCAATACTCAGCCTGCTAATGCTATGAAGAACAGTGATGGATTTCTGAAAGTTCAAAAGAAATAATAAATGTAAGGCAAATGCAATTAATACCACCTTTCTCATACAGAAAGGAACAAAATTATTATGGAATATACTGCTTTAAGCCTTAGTTGTTGCTTCCCATATTGAAACTTCTTAACTTTTCCCATATATTTGGGAAATCTAACCTCTGTAGAGTAATTCAAGGAACACAATACACAAATTGCTATGACTAGATCCCGGTATTGATGGGAAGCTACAGAATTCAGTATTGTTTTCTTCCTCAGAAACTTTATTAATGGTAAACTTTCATTGCTGCAATACAATTAAAACATTTAAAATTTAAAAAAGCATTCTTAGCTACTTATTAAATAGATACTGTTAACTAGGGCAGTGATGGCGAACCTATGGCATGCGTGCCACAGGTGGCACGCGGAGCCATTTGTCAGGGCATGCGAGGGGCTGCCCTGTCAGCTGGCCAGCGTGCATGCGCGTGCTGGCCAGCTGAGTTCACCTTTTAAAAAGCCATTTTTGCCCTCCCCAGGCTCCAGAGGCTTTATAGGAGCCTGGGAGGGTGAAAAGAGCTTCCCCCGCCCTCCCAGAGGCCCTCCGGAGGCTTCAGGGACAGTCCGGAGGCTTCCCTGAAGCCTTCGGAATGCTTAGAACAACCCTCCGAGCAAACCGGAAGTGACTTCCAGTTTGCTCGGCGGATCCTTTTGAGCGCTCTGAAGGCTTCAGGGAAGCCTCCGGATGGTCCCTGAAGCCTCCAGAGGGCCTCCGGGGGGGCGGGGGAGGCTCTTTTCACCCTCCCCAGGCTCCTATAAAGCCTTTGGAGCCTGGGGAGGGCGAAAAAAGCATGTAAAATGGGGGGTCACGCATTGTGCGCGCATGAGCACGGGGGGGTCGCGCATTGCATTATGGGTGCGGCACGCCTGCACAGGACCACCCTGCGCTCCCCCCACTTGTGGCACGTGAGCCAAAAAAGGTTCGCCATAGCTGAACTAGGGCATACAAAACATTTGTTAGACCAATTCTTGAATACAGCTCATCCGCCTGGAATCCACACTGTATATCAGACATTAATATCCAATCAAACAGGTCCAGAGGTATTTCATGAGAAGAGTACTCCATGTCTTTGCTCAAATTAGAATCCTGTATGCCACCAAGCTTGAAATTTTGGGCTTGGATAATCTAAAACCGCATCACTGTGGTCAGACCTAAGCATGGTACACAAAATTGTCTGCTATAATGTCCTAAATGTAAATGACTACTTCAGCTTCAACCACAATAATACACGGGCAAACAATCGATACAAACTCAAGGTAAACTTCTGCAAACTCAATTGCAGAAAATACAACTTCAGCAACAGAGTGGTCAATGCCTGGAATCCTCTGCCTGTTGTGGCCCAGCAGCGGCCAGCTGAGCTGTTGCTGGAATCTGACAATGATGAACATTATGGGACTGCCCTGGAGGCTGAGGAAGACTCTGGGGGGTGTTCGGAGTCAGAGCAGGTACTAGAGAAGCCTATTGGCCACCAGGTGGCGTCTGAGCCAGGGAGCAGTGAGGAAGAACGGGGAGGTTGTCCCTGACATACGAATACAGAGGGCTGATAAGAGAAGGGAGCAGCTATGGAAACAGGCTCTTAGAGCTTATAGGTGGGGCAATGGGAGGGGAATTTTGCAGAAAACAACAGTTACAATCTCAGTTTAAAGTTTGAAGAATTCTATGAGTTCCGTGAGTCTTGTTTTTCATAGAGATAATTTTCTGGGCTCCTAGCCAAGAGGTGGCTTATCTACTTCATTAGTCGTGGCAGATGGCCAAGCCGGCATCAGTGTAATTTAGTGGCCTGGGACAGAACAGTTTGTTTCCTGCCTTTTAAAGCAGTTACATCAAATCTAAAATGGAGCAGCTTCATGCCGACAACGCACAATTCCAGCAACAGTTCAGCTGGCCGCTGCTGGGCCACAACAGGCAGAGGATTCCAGGCATTGACCACTCTGTTGCTGAAGTCGTATTTTCTGCAATTGAGTTTGCAGAAGTTTACCTTGAGTTTGTATCGATTGTTTGCCCGTGTATTATTGTGGTTGAAGCTGAAGTAGTCATTTACATTTAGGACATTATAGCAGACAATTTTGTGTACCATGCTTAGGTCTGACCACAGTGATGCGGTTTTAGATTATCCAACCCCAAAATTTCAAGCTTGGTGGCATACAGGATTCTAATTTGAGCAAAGACATGGAGTACTCTTCTCATGAAATACCTCTGGAACTGTTTGATTGGATATTAATGTCTGATATACAGTGTGGATTCCAGGCAGATGAGCTGTATTCAAGAATTGGTCTAACAAATGTTTTGTATGCCCTAGTTAACAGTATCTATTTAATAAGTAGCTAAGAATGCTTTTTAAAAATTTAAATGTTTTAATTGTATTGTAGCTATGAAAGTTTACCATTAATAAAGTTTCTGAGAAAGAAAACAATACTGAATTCTGTAGCTGGCTGCACAAGTGGCTCAGCTCCAATTTCACGCTGCTCCATCCCCACCTCGGAGGAAATGCCTACTTGCAGTGCCTGATAAATTTGTTGGCAACCAAGCCATGTTTCCAGCTTTTTTGGGACAATGCCAGCTGTTTATCAGCTTGAGAGCAGAGGATTTCCCCACTGACCAAAATAAAGTGGGGTTTATGATTAGCTTGCTCTCTGGCTCCGCAGCTCGTTAGGCTACCCCACTTCTGGTCCAGGCTAGTCCTTTGCTGGATGCCATCAGGGTGTTCTGTGACCACCTCAGGTTAATGTACAAGGACCCCATTAAGAAAGAGACGGCTACCAGACGTCTGAGGACTCTGAAGCAGGGCCGGGGTTCCTTGCAGGAATACATCAGTGAGTTTAGGCTACTTAGCCAGGATTCGGCTTGTAATGAGGCAGCCCTCATGGACACTTTTCAGGATGGGTTGTCGGATGAATTTCAGGCTGAGCTGGTGCGTGTGGATAGGCCATTGATGTTCAACACATTAGCCCATCTGTGTCTCTGGATTGATGCTTGGTTGCAGAGGCGGGGAAGTTGCTAACTTCTCAGGAAAACATGGTGGTTCCGGCCAGGTGTGAGACTCCAACTCCATGGGAGGAGCCTATGGAATTGAGTGCAGCCACACCCCACTCGTCGATAATGGAGAAAGACAGGCGGCGCTCAGGGGGGTTGTGTTTTTATTGTGGGGAACCTGGACACATGGCAGCCTTTTGCCCCAAGAAGAGATGAGTGGCATCAGTTACTGGACCTACCCCCCCCCCCCCGCTCCAGAACATTTTGTCGGGAAAGACCCCCAAGCCCGATCTAAGGGAGACGGGTGCACACTAATTCTGAGCCATGCTCAGAGACAGTGACTTGCGGGCCTCCATGACACCTGATCCTGGCATCACGAATAGTCCTGTCCAGTAGTCTGCAGGGGATTTTGGCGCATGCTCTGGTCGACTCCGGGGCTACTACAAACTTCATGGATGAGGCGTTTGTGACCAAGTATGCAGTCCCTGTGGGGTAGATCCTACTGTGCTTGTGGAGACCATTGATGGCAGGGTGCTTCTGTCTGGGCCTATCAAGGCCACCATGCAACCCTGGGTTTCCCTGTGGTCTTGGTCTTGGCTTGGCTTCAGGCGCATGACCCACAGATCTACTGGTCCCAGAACCTTGTCACTTTTCCAGCCTTGCAATGTGTGGACCACACCCGTCATGCCTGTGCCGGCCAGCTGCTGAGTCCACTTGGGATGTCCTTGCCTTCCGACATAGCAGATTTTGCAGACGTGTTCAGTGAACAAGAAGCAGACCAATTGCCACTGCACTGGCCATATGATTGCCCCATCGATCTGATTCTGGATGCGCTATTCCCCATGGGTCGTTTGTATTCGATGTCAGACCCAGAGTTGACCACATTATGGGACTTTTTGGACAAAAATCTAGCCTGGGGGGTTTATCTGACCCTCATTTTTGCCACTGTCTGCCCCGGTCTTGTTCGTCAAAAAGAAGACCAGAGATTTGAGACTCTATTGTGACTATCATAGACTTAATTCTATCATGGTGTGTAATCAATATCCTCTGCCCCTTATTCCTGAACTGTTGGAATGGCTCAGAGAGGCTATGGTTTTCACCAAATTGGATCTGCATGGAGCCTTTTCCAGATCCGGCCCTAGGACAAATGGAAGACAGCATTCGGCACCAGGTACAGGCATTTTGAGTAAACGATCATGCCTTTTGGGCTGACCAATGACCCTGCCGTCTTCCAACATTTTATGAATGACATCTTCCGGGACCTTTTGGACCAGTTTGTCATCATTTATCTCGATGACATTTTAATTTACTCATCCTCCCGGGAGAGTCATCGGCAGCACCTACACCTGGTCCTACAATGGCTCTGTGAGAATCGCTTATATGCAAAACTGGAGAGGTGCCAGTTTTGGCAGTCCATGATTGAGTTCCTGGGGCATCGTATCTCTCCATTGCGATGGAGCCGGGCAAGGTGGAGTCTTTGCATAGTTGGCAACCTCCTTGGCAAGTGAAGGATGTCCAGGGACTCCTCGTGTTTGCCAACTATTATCGGACCTTTATCCCTGGTTTTGGTTCCCTGACTGCGCCCCTCACTCGGCTCCTGCAGAAATGTTCCGTTTCACTGGGGGAGCCCTGAGCACCACATGTTACAGGCCTTGAAGCAGGCCTTCATGAAAGAGCACATTTTGAAGCATCCTGACCCCCATCATCTGTTTGTAGTGAAGGTGGATGCATCCGATATCGCTGTGGGAGCGGTGTTACTTCAGGCTCACGCCTCCGGCCGTACCCTTTTCCCTTCTGCTTATTACTCGCGGAAACTCAATTCTTCCAAGCACAATTATACCATTTGTGAGAAGGAGTTACTAGCCATTAAGGTGGCATTTGAGGCCTGGAGGCATCATTTAGATGGGGCCAGGCATCAAATTGAAGTCCGGACAGACCATAGGAATTTGGAATTTCTGAAGACCGCACAGAAATTGAATCAGTGCCAGATCCAGTGGTCCCTTTTCTTTGCATGGTTCATTCCCCGTGATGTACAGCCCCAGTGCACACAACCAAAGGATGGATGCCCTATCAAGGAAGCCCAAGTATTCGTGTACCAAAGACCCGATTCCACGCTGGACAGTTTTGCCCATAGAGTCCTTCTCCGTGGTTCACGAGCCTGTGGACTTATGGCCTCAGATACGGGAAGCACAGCAGTATGATGAGTGGGTGGAACAATGGAAGGCAGAGGTGGGGCCTGCCTCCTCATGGACATTCACCGATGAACTCTTGCGGTACCGAGACAGACTCTATGTTCCAGCGGGGCCCCTTCAAGGACTTATTCTATCCCAGTGCCATGATAATCCTGTGGTGGAGCACTTTGGCCTCTTCAAGACCTTGAACCTGGTCTCCCATACCTTTTGGTGGCCCCGATTATGACATGACATACAATCTTACATCACATCTTGTGTACAGTGTTGGCAGGCCAAGTCAGTGATGGGAGCCCCTCTAGAGCTGCTTCAGCCATTGCTGACCCCGGAGAGACCCTGGGGAGCCATTTCTATGGACTTCCTGATGGACTTGCCTCCATCTTCTGGATTTACCACGGTGTTCGTGGTGGTAGACATGCTGACAAAGATGGCACATTTTATCCCGTGTTGGAGATTAACAACAGCCCATGCCACCGCCTGCATGTTTATCCAACATGTTTTCAGGCTGCACGGCCTACCTGACAGGGTTGTGTCAGATAGAGAACGCAATTTACAGCCCAGTTTTGGAAAGGGCTGATGATGGCCTTGGATGTAAAGATCTGCTTGTCCTCAGCGCGCCATCCCAAAACCCACTGAGGGACGGAGAAAGTGATTGGGATCTTGGAGCAGTACCTGTGCTGTTTGTGAACCAGCAGCAAAATGATTGGGCGGACTACCTGGCAGTGGCGGAGTTTGCATTCAATAACTCACAGCACACATCCATGCAAACGACGCCCTTCTTGGCCAATGTAGGGTATCATCCTTGGTTCTTTCCCCTCACACTCATCGACTCACTGGTCCCCTCAGCTAAGGACTTCCTGTAGGAACTACAGGTGATCCATCAAGTGGTGCGACGATATCTGGATAAAGACAAGGAGGACTATAAGAGAGTCACGGACAGGTTTCAGCACGCATAGCATTGACTGTTGGGGATCGAGTGTGGCTGTCCACTAGACACTTTCCATCAAACCGGCCAGTCAAGAAGTTAGAACCACCGTTACCTTGGCCGTTTCCTGTTGAGGCAGTCATCAATCCGGTCACCTATCACCTGACATTGTCATGCTCGATGCGAGTCCATCCAGTCTTTTATCGATCTCTCCTTGTTCCTGAATGGCCGGCTTGTTCTCTTCACCAACCATATCAGCCCCAGCCAGACCCTCGTGATGATGATGAGCCGCCCGAGTATGAAGTTGCTAGTATCCGGGATTCCCAATGGCTGAAAGGAAGGTTCCAATACCTGGTTGAATGGAAGGGCCATGGGACGGAGGATTTTACCTGGAAGGATGCGACCTCCGTGCACATACCTGCTTTGGTGCAGGCCATCCATGTACAATTCCCATCTAGGCCATACCCTGAACGTCAGACCCGGGGGAAGGGCATTGTGGTGAGGGAGTGTTGTGGCCCAGCAGCGGCCAGCTGCTTATTTGGACAGTTCTACGGCAATTTTGGCATCTCTTTATGTATCAATGAAGCTATTATGTTGTTTAATAAAGCTATGATTAAAAAATATTAGCCATATCCCTAAACCTGAGGAATCCAATTGCATATTTGAGAGCAAAAGAAGAAAAGGAAAACCTGTAATATTTCCTCCATTTCACAACAGCCAGCTTCATAAGAGCAGAACTACACTTGTTAGAGACAATAGCAAATGCACCCAAGATGCCTGACATTTGGCTGGATAAGTGGTTTACATAATTTATCATTAAGAGTGGAGAAATGGATTTCTTGCAGAAAACTGACCCACTTCCCATACTAGTCACCTTTTGAGTTACGCAAGTGCCTGAAACTTGCGTAACTCAAAAGTTGACTGGAAGGTCAGACCAGGTTCTTTCAGAACTCCTGCTGATTAGTTAGCACAAATAAACTCTTTGAAGTTCTATTGCCCTTTCTGAACTGACATAAAAGCATGCTTCTCTCTTTCTTTCAACAGAGTGTCAGTCTGTTCATTTCCACCAAACCTTGCAACCGGAGCAGTCTGTTTTTTCTCTGCTCCATTCTATCTTGGCTTTCAAGCTTTTTTCTCATTGGTACTGATATTTGGGAAGCACCAGCTCTCTCCGCCATCTGGCTCCTACAGCTGTGTTGCTGGTGACTGCAGGGTGCATACATGAATATAGATCTTAGAAACTAAAAGTGGCTGGAAATGACTAGTTAATAATGATAGGAGTTTTGCTGATGCTTCTAATAGTTAAAGCAGGTAATGTACGGTAAATAGGCTGTCAGGATTTCCATTTCTCATGCAGCAACCACTTTAGTTTAAGAGTAGCAGACTAGGACCCAGAGACTCAAATTCTAATCTCCTTCCAGCCACTAAATTATGTGCTTGATTTTAATCTATCATTGTATGAATAAAATGGGAGTGGTAGATTATATATGCTTGTATTCTATCTGAGAACAATTCAGAGTTGTAAGGTCCCAACTCCATATATTGTACTGGCTCGTTATGGAAACTGAATTCCAAATTGTCTGGAAGGCACACCAATGTGAGGTTAATATATTAAATGCCAATGTGAGGTTAATATATTAAAGTAAGTATATCAATAGCTACTAATTATAATGTTTTTGAAATATGATACTCCATTAATATGGTTGCTTTTAAAAGCTCCTTCATATAAGTGCTAGCTATAAACTGAAATTAGATAACTATTTTATATTAACAGTATGCAAATTATGTCATGGATGAAACATGGATAAAGTTAGCGTGAGAATTACAAGTTTTCTCTGCAGCTCACTTTCCTCCTGATTGAATTTCCCTGCTCCAGTAGGCACAGCAAGAACTGATTTACGCAGCTGGCTATATGATTGTTCAGTATTACTCATGAAGGAAATAATTATTCAGCCTCTTAAATATTTCCGAAGTATTTGGAATGAATAAGTCAACCAGCAGGTTACAGAAAGAATATAATATAATTACTCTTCTTTATGAGACTCAAACAATTGTTGTGAGGAACAATATGTAGAAATTTCAGAAAGATCGATTACCTGTTTTGATGGACATAATCCCACCCAGAATTTATAGAGTGATAAATATGGGAAAGGGGATTCATAAGGCACCATAATTCCCTCCATCTCCATCCACTTAAAAAAATAAAATACAATATGACACACCTTCCCCCCACAAAAGAGGGTGTGACATACACAATACAGCATTTTTGGCTTCCCAAATCCCACCCCATGCATCCTGTTTTTCACAAATATGGATGTGCAGAGAATTTGGGAGCCTGCAAAGTGCTCCTGGGGGCTGAGGAGGGGAAAATGAGCAAAAAATAGGCCCATTTTTTTGTGAAAATTGGGTGTTTTTGCCTTTCCAAGCCTCTGCATGCCTTCCAAACTCTCTCCTTGCCCCATTTTTTTGCGAAAAATGTGACCTTTTCCATGAAAAAGGGGCTGTTTTTGCTCCTTTTTGCTCTCACAAAAAATGGGGCATGCAGAGGGGTTGGGAGGCCTGGAGGCTGGGGAGGGCAAAAACATTTTTAGAAAATTTCCTCTTCAAAATCTTGGTGCATCTTATACTCCAGTGCATCTTATAGTCCAAAAAATATGGTACTTATTTTGGGGAGCAAAATCCATAAGGCAATAAAAAGGAATTGAGGGAGGAAGAAACCACACATCTCATATAATTGGCATTACTTCAGACTACTTGCCAGATACATTCACCAAAGATTTAACCTCCAGGTCATTGGATTTTTAATTGCAAAATCTGTCAGATCTCTAAAAGTGATACTGCCATTCAATTTGGAGGAGAAGGGCTTGAAGTCAATTTATTAGCAGTGCCTGTGACAACTGATATTTTACAACTGGTTTCCTGGTGCCGAAATGTCTGAGATCCCATCACCTTTTTGGGGAACGTTTATGATGGCCATCTGGTAAGTTGCATTTTACTGGGTAAAAGAAGATAGCCATGGGAATGTACTTTTATTCAATTCTCAGGAAAGTTGATAAAGGAAACATCTTTACACTTCCATTCTTCTTAATAAAAGGTTCCTTTTGAAATACTCCATTTCAAGAGTCTTCATTTTTTTAAGTTAGCAGAGCACCCCTTACATAAAGCAACATCTCTGCAAAACGATCAACCCACAGAAGCAACATTTGCTCTAGCGAGAGGACCCTACAAATCATGCCCAAGCACAACAGTGAACGAGTGGAAGCTGAATGCTGGAGGAAGATGTCAACACGCCTCCCTTCCACAACCAGAGGCCTGCTCCATGTACCTTGTCAGAGAGGATGTGGTGAACCTGGAGGACCCCCAAAAGCCCCACTGGTCAAATGGCATCGGGACAAAAGACGGCTGGGATGGGAGGGCCAGAGGAGTCACTCTCACTCATGGTAACTGAAAACTGTAGAAATTGGAGCTAGAAGCCCCCTCTGACCAGGAAGAGCTAAATGAAGCCCCACTGAGAGAGGATCATCTGAAGAAATATGTAACCCAGTTGGTGATGGAAATTTTGGAAAATATCAATATCCGGAGGGAGCTAGAATGGCAACGAAGAGGTGTTGGAAGTGTGGCAGCCACAGATGACGCCATGGGGGCTATCCCCCCTCTGGGCCCTGCTGATCAAGCAGATGGCACAGCAGTGACAGCAAGGAACCTAGCAAACTCTCCCCCCAGTTGGCACATGGATTGGGAGCCGCTTCCAACCAACCTCGAAATCTGCATTTGGAAAGAAAAACTCCTTGGGGTGAAGTTTGATGGGAACCCGAAAAAATTGGGATACTTTGTGGCACATGTGCTCACCTACATGCAAGAATATAGGTGTTATTTTCAAACCCAAGGATCCCGATTGCGAGTGGTTACCCTAGTCCTGGAAGGAGCCACTGCCAGATGGATGGTGACCCTACATGATGCCAATGTGTCAGAACTACAGGACTTCTACCATTTCATGATGACCCTGCAACGACGTTTTGAGGACCCCCTCACAGACCACAAAGCACATGACCACATTAAAGTTGTGAAGCAGGCGACTTCCGGTTCCGGCAGCTGACGGCGACGGGCAACTCGTTGCTCGCTCCGGCTCCCCGGTGGGCTTCCCCACTCCTTGGGGGGCACAGGACGCCCCGTAGAGGCGTCCTGCCGTAGGGGCGGCATCACGGGGGATCCCTGCATTGGCGGCACCGGGGAGCAGTTCGGAGGGTGCGTGGGTGCGTCTTTGCTGACAGGCTGTTCGGAGTGAAAAAAGAAAGCTGAAGGATGCGGCGGCGGAGCGGTGAGGTGTAGACTCCCTTCATTCCTATTACCAACTTTAAAATTTGTCAGCTGTGCAAACGTGAACTTTTGGCTTGATTTGGAGAGGTGCGGCTGGAGGGGAGGGGGATTTCCCCCCCCTTGGACAAGCGGCTGGAAACAAGTGAGCTCTCAGCCCCAAGGGAAGGAGGAGGGGGAGAGCCAAACCAAAGATGTCACACCCCTATTAAATGGATTTTCAGATTTAAACGAGCTGCAGAATACTGTTCTCAACCACTGGCTAGGAAACCAGAGCACCCATTGGGTGGAAACCTACGACACCTGCCCAGTGCAGGAAGGAGATGGCCCTGAGCAGCAGGGAGATAATAGAATCTCCACCTCCTCTCCTCTTTGAGGAGGAGACCCCAGCTTCTCAGCAGGAGGAACCATATCTAGAAGCGATCCAGAAGATGAATCACTGGTAAGCAAACCAATTAAACCGCTTACCCTCCCCCTAAGACTGTTTATCCCTAACTGGGAGAGACATAGCTAACAGCTCTGAACCCGAAGTAGTGGGAGATGAGGGCTGCCTTGAGTGCAAATGTACCACAAAAAAGATGGAATGTTGTTGCTATGCAAAGACAAGTACAGGGGCACTTCGCTCCCACACAGGCTTTGGCCATAAATATATAAGGTAAAAACTGGCATTAATATTAATGGATAAAAGATAATATACTAATCCTGCAAACAAAGCTGTAGTAGATGTGTAATATCAATAGAACAGCTAGTGGTCCTAATCTGAATTTCAAAGTTTGCTTACAAAACACAGTGAGGTCTTTGCAGGCAGTGCTGTAGAGTATATTTCAGTAGATGTATTTGTAAAGGTTTGTCCCATTTTTGTTCATCACATTTAAAATTAATTCACGATTCTCACCTATACTTAAGGACAATCTGTTACCATGGAAACAGGCAGCAAGTACTAAATATGGCATATAATATAAACAGATCAAATGCTCAATATGGAAAGTGATGTAATTACAGCAGGGGTGTCAAATTCAATTTCATTGAGAGTCACATCAGCATTATATTGCCCTCAAAGGATCTGTAGTTGGGTTGCCATGATTAGGTGGTCATGGCCAGCTCGATGCTGCTCTCTGGTCTCATTGGCTAACTCGATGTGGGGACTATTCAGTGCCCCACAAACTCCTCACCTTCCCAAACTGCTAGCAGCCAAGTTCCTGCATGTGTACGTGCATACATATGCATTCCATGTTTGGCAACTTTTATCCACCGAGAAAGAAGAGGGCTGTGTCCCCAAGCCCAGGCATGATTGGCAGCTTGTAAGCTCAGATGTAGATAAAAGTCTCCATGGAGACTTTGGAATGATGTGAGTGTGTTTGTCAATGGTAGGTTTCAAAATTTTTTAGAACCTATTCTGTAGATGTGGCTGTTTTGTGGGAGTGGCTCGGCAGTCATGTGACCGGGTGGGCCTGGCCAACTTGGAAAATGTGGTGAAACTCATTTAACAACGCTCTTGCTTAGCAACCAAAATTTTGGGCTCAATTGTGGTCATGTTCTCTTTCTTTTTCCTTCCTTCCTTCCTTCCTTCCTTCCTTCCTTCCTTCCTTCCTTCCTTCCTTCCTTCCTTCTTCCTTCCTTTTGTCTCTCTCCCTCTTTTTTCTTTCTTTCTTTTTTCCTTTCTTTCTGTCCTTCTTTCTTTTTCTTTCTGTCTCTCTCTCCCTTTTTTCCTCTCACTCTCCCTCCCTCCCTCCCTCCCTTTCTCTTCCTTTCTCTCTATCTCTTTTTGTCTCCCCCCTCTCTCTCACACACACATCCCTTCCAATTATATTCATAGATATATTATATGAACTAAAACTGGTGCCCAATAAATTCTATGATCATGGCATTCTGTGTCTTACAAGCCAATTCACAGAGCTCCCAATTCAGCGTCTTACCACTCCAGGGGTTAACCGAATATGGTTAGTCATCCTGTTATCTCTTGGCCTTGGTTCCTGTCTTTTTAGCAGAGCGGCAGAGAGGGCTAATTTCAAACAGCTTTTTTTCCTTTTGCCGAAGCCCAATTTTTCTGCCACTCGGCGGGTGACTTGGTGGGTGTTTGAAGGTGTTGGGCATGCTACAGAAGGCATGCTCATCTCTCTCTCTCTCTCTCTCTCACACACACACACCCGTGGCCCAAAAGACTACTGCAGCCCCATGCCATGGAAAACATAAGCGCGCGCACACCCTGCACAATTACAGCCCCGATGGAGACTCTCGGAGGGAAGCCCCTGCACAAGCCCAGGTGAGTGAGAACAAGTTCCCACCATTACAAAGGCTCTGGGATGAGGGACACAATCTTTGCCGCAGAACAGTAAAATCCCATCCGCCAGAGGCAGCAGGACCAAAGCCCCTCTCCCAAATGGCCCTTCCTCCCTCTGAGGGCGAGAGACCTGGCTTCCCTGCTGCCTCTAGCGAAGAGGGCTTTACTGTCCACACCACTTTCATTGGAAATGAGGCAGCTATCAAAGAGAAGAGGGCAGCATATGCCACGTAGCCTTGTCCAACAGCCAAAGAAGGAACAGGAGATAAGGATTTGTTGGACAAGCCCACAGGTGCACGTTGCTCTCTTCTCTGACAGCCGCCTCATTTCCAATGAAGGGGATGGGGAATCCATGTGATTTCCTCCCTCTGTATGGATTTCCCACCACCTTCATGAAACGAGGCAGTATCAAAGAGAAGAGGGCAGCGCACACCACGTGAACTTGTACAACCGCTGAAGAAATAACAGGAGGCGAAGATTCCGGTACAGAGCCTCCGGAAGAACAGATACACTAAGGCATGCTAAATTTCACCAACTGGTATGCCCATACTGGTCTCTACCACCTGAAACCCCTCCCTTGTGTGTGTTCTTCTACCACTCAAAGACATTGTTCTATCAGTCTACCACTCAAAGACATTGTTGACTTTTCCCTGTCTGGAGTCCCTCCATGTCTGGAATTTCCTCTGAGTACAACTTTTGCCTTGACAGATCTCTGGAGAGCAAGAGGAGGAGGCAGGGGATCAGTACTCCGTCATCCTGCACAAGGGAGGCTGGCCTTTCTCAAAAGAGAATCCCTATTTCCAATTGTGTGCTGGCTTGTTGAGGCAGCCTTCACTCATGCAGCTCCCAGTCACCTCCTGTGAATTTTCTCCTCCACCATTCCACATGCAGCAGCAGCAGCATCCACCTCCTGTGTGTGTGTGTGGGGGGGGGGAGAGGCAAGATTGGAAGGGAGGATCCAGAGGTCTCCAGTGGAGGAAGGTGAAACCAGGGCAAGCACCAAAGACTAGTCCACCAGAGGGGCCTTATTGTGTCTCTCAGGCCACATAGAGGACCCCCTGGACAGTGGCATGGAGGCATAGAGGACCCCCTCGACAGAGGACAAGCACCCAATCTGGCCCTTGAGCTCCCAGGGCACTGGGACCCCACAGCCCATTATAGTCCTGCTTCCCCAAAGAGGTGCCCAACTATCCTTACTTCCTCCTTGAGGCTGCTGCTGCTGTGCTCCATCTCCTTGGCTAGGTTGCCATGAAGGGTGCAGGATTGCAAAGTGTATGGATTAGAGGGAGGCTCATTCCCTCTCCATGCAAGAAGAACCAGCTTTGTAACCAAAGCATCCTCAGTAACTGGATGAGAGACCACCGGGAGATGCCAGGAGGAGGGAGCAAGGGAATGGCGAAAGGGCAGCAGGGCTGCTGGTAGCCAAGTGCTAAGGTAAAACTTTTCTTAGACCTTCCCTCCCTCCCTCTCATTCCAATCTCCGTTCTTCCTTCCTGTTTCCCTCCATCCATCCTTTCCTACCTCCTCCCATGCCTCCTACCTTCTAATCCCATCTCCTTCCTTCCTTTCCTGCCTTCTCATTCCCATTTCCTTCCTCCCTCCCTCCATGCTCAGAAAGGACAAGGTAAAGGGGAGAGATTGGCAGCACTGCTGGGGGCCATGCCACCATGGCCATGGAGGTGGGGTGATCCCATTGAAAGGGAAGCACTCATGTGTTGCAAGGGAGTGGGCCATAGAAGCAGTCAGCATTGGATCAGTAATGGTATCTCTTATCTTCACTACCGGTTCAGTAGTGGGAGCATGCACTCCATTCCAGTGACGTGCAGGCAGGGGAGGCATGGGAGGCAGAGTCTCACCGCTCTCATCATGAAAAGAAAAAAGATTCTCCCCTTTTCTCTTTCATCTCTCAGCCTCAGATCAGCATGAGCCGCGGTCCCCTTCCCCTGCACACCTAGTCCCATTCCCCTTCTTCCTGAGCCAACATGAAGTAGACCACGCTGCGCTGATCTGAGGCTGGTGCTGAGGAGCCTCCTGCACATGTGGTCCCATTTCCCTCCTTCCTGAGCCAACATGAAGGGCTGCCTCCTGCACACATGGTTCCATTCCCCTCCTTCCTGTGGCTCTTCTCTGCAGTGCAGCGGAAGGAGTTGCTGTCCCCGCCACCGTAATCCTGGGGTATTTTGCTTGCCCAGCAAAGCACGGGGCAGCAGGGCAGCCCCATGCTTTGACAGCCACCTCGTTTCCAATTGGGGTGGGGAAGAAATCCATCTTTTCTGTCCAGAATGCTTGGCTCGCTCCCCCCCACCCAATGCCTCATTCACTCGTTCAGGCAGCAGAAAATGAAAGGAGATCGCATAGCCGAGGACAAAGGAGCCTGCAGCATTCTTTATTCAAATGTTCAGGTGGGGGGGGGGATTTATCACGCGCCTTCTTTCTCTGAAGCTGCGCCGGATTCAGCAAGCACCAGGCAGTGCATGCCCTTGGGCTTGTGCAGCAGCCAAAGAACAGGAGGCGAAGATTCGGCTGCTGTACAAGCCTATGGGCACATGCTGCCCTCTTCTCTCTGATAGCCGTCTGGTTAAAAAGGAGGAAGCGGCTCCACTGGTCCAGAGCCCATCCGGGAAGACGAGGAACGTGAGGGGGATCCCTTCCCGCGCGGATGGGCTCTATCAGAGAGAAGAGGGCAGCTCATGCCCATGGGCAAGAAGCGCAAAGGAAGAGTAGAACGGCCTTAATCACGTTGAGCTGCCCAGAGAGAGAGAGGGGGGAGAGGCAGAGACAGACAGACAGAGAGAGACACACACAGAGTGAGAAAGTTGTCACAGTCCTCCCTTCATGATGATAATTTGATGATGTCACCAGCCTCACCAGCCATAAACCTCACCGCACATCACTGCTCCGTTCCCTTTGCCCGATTTTTCGAGTTTGGAGGCCTATATAAGCAAAGTTCATCCTGGAGGGACTGATGGCATAGAGGGGAAACTCCAGAGATAACATGGAGAGGAGTGATCTCCTATTATGGTAAGAGGAACCCCTCAAATCTGGCACAAAAAAGATAGGCTTTTATGGCGGATCTGGAGTCATGGCAGCCTGATTGATCGAATGGAGTAGGAAGAAAAAAGGGGGAAAGCAGCATAAAGTGTCAGCAGAAATTGGTGGAAATTGAGGAACTTGACTCCTGAGATTGTGTGACCTGCAAACTACATCTGCGGATAAAGTGAGTTTCCAAGGCGAGGGGGAAGTGGTCCCCAAAAGCAGCAGTGATTTAACGGTGGTAGCGGAGGTTGGGAAGATGGATATTGACATTGTCAGATGAACTGGTGCTTACTAAAATTCTTAAGAACAGATTGGACTCAGTGATGGCAAACTTTTTTGACATCAAGTGCCCAAACTGGTAAATGCATTCATGTGTGTATGCCAGAGGACTGGAAACTCAATGGCCAGCTGACCGGTGCACATGCCTATTTTTTGGTCATTTTTCAAGCCATTTTCAGGCCATTTTCTGAGCCCAAAAATGATCTGAAAACAGCTGCAAATCAGCCCAAAAACATCCTGGAAAAGGCTAGAAAACAGCTCAAAACCAGCCTAGTTTAGGGGCAATTTTTGGGCTGTTTTCTGGCCATTTTCCAGGCTTCTGGTGCTGATGAAGACATGTACACCAGAAACCAGAAGAGCAGCTGGCGATGTATTGCGTGCCCACAGAGAGGGCTCTGCGTGTCACCTCTGGCACGAGTGCTATAGGTTCACCATCATGGGATTAGACATTTGGATTGGGGCTGTGTTGAGGGGGATCTTAGTGGTTTGGAAAATATAGAATTTTTACAAGAAGACTCTAATAGTAATGGTGAAGTGATGGTGACTGTGCTAAATAGACAGAATATGACACTTAGAAATAAGAAAAGCAGCTGATGCAATAGCAAAATTAATAGACAAAGAAGTACTTTTAAATATTGGTGGAGCTTAGTTATAATAATCTACCCTAGAAGAGACTACTTAACAACATGGTTTGGACAATACACCTTACCTATTGACAATATAAAAATACAAACCAGATACATTTCATGTTTATTCTGTATATACTATTCATTCCCATATTTATATATGTATATATGTGTATATAAAAATTAGATCTAGATCTCACCTCTACAAAATTTTGCCAAATTCCTCGCCAAACTCCAACCCTACGCGGAATCCATCACTTCACACGTATAAAACTCACTCCACTTCATAGAAACAATAAAGAAACAAAACCTACAACCCAGCAACCTACTCGTGAGCTTCGATGTCATATCCCTCTTCACTCAAGTGCCTATAAAAGAAGCCTTGACAGCTATCCAGAACAAACACAACCCCCTAAACACATCCTGGACCTGACCAACCACTGCCTAACCAACACATACTTCATCCACAACGGACAAAGATACAGATAGAAGGAGCACCCATGGGATCATCCCTCTCACCCGTCATTGCAAACGTATACATGGAACAGATAAATCTGAACACAAACCCAAACTCTGGCTTAGATATGTTGATGACACTTTCATGATTTGGCCACATGGGAAAGAAAAACTGGACAACTTCCTCACACATCTCAACAGCCTACACCCCAAAATACAATTCACTATGAAGCAAACAACCAACTTCCCCTTCTGGATGTCCTAATCTACAAAAAAAACCAATGGCTCCCTAGGACATACCATTACCAGAAAAAAAACATCAACCACTACTTAAATGCACAATCCCATCACCACCCTGCACAGATCAACTCTGTAGCCAAGACCCTCATCTCCAGAACCAAATGACTAGCCAACAAAGATCACCTGAAAACTGAATTACACACTCTCACGAATATATTAATCTCCAGCGGATTACAAAGAAAAACAATTACCAACCTAATGGACTCCCTCCAAAAAACGAGACACAGAACAGGACAATGACATCGCCCTCCTCCCTTACATCAAAGGCACCACAGATAAAATCAACAAATTTCTCCACAAACACAGTATCAAGACAACCATCAACACTGACCAAAAAATAGCCAACATCTTAAGAAACCACAAAGACAGAATCCAGCTAGAAAACCAAGGAGTCTACAATACCATGCAAAATCTGCCCTGCAACATACATAGGACAAACGAACAGGAGAATAAATGCACGTATCACAGAACACAAGAACGCAGTAAGAAAAAAAAACTTCCTCCCTTTTCCAGCACCTTAAAGCTACAGGACATGAAATTAATTTTGAAGGAACCAGGTTAATCTCCAAAACTGAACCTTCAACAAGAGAATAATTATGGAAGCTATCGAAATAGAGAAACACCCCCACAACATGAATAAACGTGATGATATCTCCCGCCTACCAGACATCTGGAAACCAGCCCTAGTCAACAAACGAGCTCCACCTACCACCCAGGCCATTACAACACAAAACAACAACGGACACACAGCCAGCACCAATCTACCAATCATGATACAACCACACAACCAATCATTCCACTTGCTGAAACAAAGCCAGCACTCCACACCCACCCACCAAGATTTATAGAAAGACGGCAGCTCCGACCATGCTTTAAGCCCCAAATCCAGCCTGAAGATGGTGAGTGAGACCTCGCCGAAATGGCCCCAAGACAATCTCAATCTTACATGGGAAAAGACCCGAATACAACAAAACCAGCATATGTATGTATGTATGTATGTATGTATGTATGTATGTATGTATGTATGTATGTATAATGTTTTGTCAAGGCACCTGGTATGCCCCAAATATGAGAGGGAGCATATTGCTTCCCCTTTTGCCTTTCACTCCACCCTAGGAGCCTTCAAGGCTGAAATCATTTTGCATTGGATTTTTTTACTGATAAATAAATGAAGGGAGACTAGTATATATCTATTTCTAGCTATTTAGCTCTCATCAGCTAACCACACCCTTACTGGGATTTGAACTTGGGCTATTTTACATGTTAGGCAGTTATAATAACCTCAAAACCACAAGCTCTTCTCCCTTATCAGCTGAGCCAGAGGAATGATTACATGTTTTGTCAAGGCACCTGGTATGCTCCAAATATGGGAAGGAGCATACTGCTTCCCCTTTTGCCTTTCAGCTCCACCCTAGGAGCCTTCCAGGCTGAAACCATTTTGTATTGGATTTTGTATTCAATTTTGTATTGAAATACATCTATACTTCATTCCTAACTCTAGAAGGTGGTGCTCATCTCCATTTCAAAGCTGAAGAGCCAGCGCTGTCCAAACATGTCTCTGTGGTCATGTGGCCAGCATGAATAAATGTTGAAGGTGTATGGAATGCTGTTACCTTCCCACTCAAGATAATGAGAGCTCACTCTGTTACGCAGCACTAGGGATTTGAACCACCGAACTGCATATCTTTCTGATCAACAAGCTCAGCGTCTTAGCCACTGAGCCACCACAGCCCTTATATACTATATATATACAGCTGTGTGAAAAAGTCCTGCATACTCAGTTTTAAGCTGTATTTGCATGTTTAATCAACTTTTCACTCATAGAAACCATGCAAAATTAGTACTTTGATGAAAATTTCTGTAGTCGGATTGAGATGCATCTTTTATTAATATAACCAAAGTCTTTTAAAGATTTTGAGTGAGTTTATGTGCTAAAACAAATACAACTTGAATTTTTGAGAATGTTAGGATCGAAAGTAGCCAATCAGCAGCAAGCTTTGGATGACCAATCAAAATGCACAGAGGCTATGAGCCAATCAATGTTGTCATATTCTCTGACTATAAATAGGCATGAAAAGCATTGAGAAATTTAATTTAGCTCTGGCTGCAGGCAAGGATGAAGACCTTTGCTTTCACCAGTACTGAGCAGTGGTATCACATCATTGTACTTTATGAAAAGAGTTACTCCTGTACAAAAATAGCCAAGAGAGTGAAATGCCCTCGCACCACAGTGAGCAGAGTGGTTGAAAAATACCAAATAACTGGTTTGGTTGATGACAGGCTCCGCTCAGGAAGACCAAGAAAGTCAACAAAACTGCAAGATCGGGCTCTGCAACACATATTGATGGCTAACAGGAAGCTCACCTCACCTCAGATTACAAGAATTTGGGGTGGGAACGAGATGTAAAAGTGTGTACAAGCACAGTGTGTCGCAGACTGATTGCCAGATGGTTCAAAGGCTGCAGGGCTCGAAGTAAACCTTTGCTCATGGACGCTCACCACTCTCGTCAATGTGCATGAGCCAAGAAGTATGCCAAGTGGACCAATGAACAGAGGGCCAAGGTCTTCTTGAGTGATGAGAGCAATTTTTACTTGACTGGGAATCAGTGCAATAAGTATGTCAGAAGATTTCCAGCTGAAGAATTTAGGCCGTACTGCCTGAATCTATCTGTGAAGCATCCACTCCACATGGTGATCTGGGGCTGTATCACTGCTTCTGGTATTGGTCAGATACAAATCATGCAGGGAATAATGAATTCCAAGCAGTATGTTGAAGTCCTGGAAAAGACCATGCTTCCTTCAGCTCAGCAACTTGTAGGGAAGGACTTTTACTTCCAGGATGACAACACTCCTTGTCATCGAGCCAAGTCCGTCCAGCAGTGGATGAAGAAGCATGATGTTCGACTCCTGGATTGGCCAGCTCAGAGCCCAGATTTGAACCCAATTGAGAACGTGTGGGCCAAGATTTGTTCTGAAATAAGCAAGAAGCATCCGAAAACCAAGTAGGAGCTGATTGCATCCATTATTGCAGCCTGGCACTGCAATAATATTGTCACCAAAGATCATGTGCAAAGGCTTATATAGTCTATGCCGAAGCGATGCCATCTGGTGATAAGCAATAAATGGCTGCCAATTTCATATTAGTAACCATGTTTGGGCCGCAAACAATAAAAATGTTAACAAAACTCTAGCATTGGCCTTAGTAATTGCAACATGTATGCCACTGGGTATGCATCAGTTATTCTGTTTTCATAGTCATTGTAAGCATGCATTTTAAGCATGCAAGAAAATTCACAATCCCCATCCAAGCAGCACCAAATTGCAAAAAGCTTATGCTTTTCACTTAAAAACCACCAGTATTTATTTAAATATAACAATGTTTGCATAGCAGTTGGAATAAAATATCATAAAATCAATGGCCTATCCAAAAAATGTCATAAACCGTAAACTGTAAAGCGCGCAGGACTTTTTCACACAGCTGTATATACATTACACAGAGAGAGAGACAAGAGCAAATAGAGGACTGAGACCTACATATAAACAATAAGATGGAGGAAGAAATTAAGATGTTATCAATTAACATCAGTAGAGTGAACTCACCAGCAAAAAGAAAACAAACATTGACAAAACTTCAAAAACAGAATATGGATATTATTTGCTTATAAGAAGCAACATGGTACTGGAATTTTATAAGAACCTGCAGGAATCATTATCTCTCCCATTATTAGAAGTTATGAATGAGGTGATGTCAGAGAGGACAATACCCAAAACATGGTCAGAAGCATATATTACACTTTTACCAAAGGAGGAGGTGATTTACTACAAATTAAGAATTACAGACCAATCACCTTGTTAAATGCAGATTATGTTATTTGCTTCAATATTGGCAGAACGACTTAAAAAATACTTAAGTGGTTTCATTCATTCTGATCAAACTGGGCTTTTGCCAAAGAGACAAATTAAACATAATATGAGGATAACCTTAGACACTGGAATATTATGAGGCATATCCTGAAAAACAATTGGCATTGATGTTTTTGGATACTCAGAAGGCATTTGACAACGTGAATTGGTGCTTTATGCTGTTACAACTGGAACAGATGGGCTTTGGTGAGAAATTTACTCAAGCCATACAAACTATATATTATAAACAAACAGCTAAAATAAAGATAAATGGAGATCTGACAGAGTCTATTGAAATAAAAAAAGTGACGAAAAGTCAAAGAAGGAAAAGAAATAAAAGGAATGAGAATCAAAAAGGAAAAATACAAGCTACAAGCATTTGCAGATGACTTGGTCTTCACTCTAGAGGATCCATAGAAACAACACCTAAATTGATAGAAAGGATAGAAGAATATGGAAAAGTAACAGGATTAAAAATAAATGAAGACAAAATGAAGATCTTGACAAAGAATAGGTCAACAAGACAAAAAGAAGAGTTGGAGGAAACCTTGGGGATGCCAGTTACGAACAAGGTTAAATATTTGGGGATATATTTAACAGCAAGATGCAGTGGTCTTAAAGATAAATATTTGGGGATATATTTAACAGCAAGATGCAGTGGTCTTAAAGATAATAATTACTATAAACTCAAACACAGATCGCGATGGACCTGAAGAAATGGGAAAATCTACAACTTTCGATGATAGGGAGAATATCTACAATTAAAATGAATATTCTACCTAGAATTTTATATCTGTTCCAGACAATTCCAATTAGGGAATTAGGGAAGGAATATTTTGATGGCTTAAATAAAATAGTGTTGAAGTACATATGGCAGGGGAAAAAAGCAAGAATAAAGCTAAAATTGTTACAAGATGCAAGAACAAGAGGAAGATTGGGCCTGCCTAATTGGAAACTATATCACCAGGCAGCAAGTTTGATGTGGGTTAAATAATGGATGACAGGAATACCAGATTCTTGATTCTTGAAGGGCATGATCTGTTGTTGGGATGGCATGCCTTTTTATGGTATTATGGTATGCCTTTTCATACGCAATAATATACAAAAAGGAACAAAGTTAGATATGGTGAAATATTGAATACAGAGGGTAAAGTTAAATCTATGCAAGATCTGGAAAAGGAAGATATAAAGATGAATTGGTTTTCATATGTGCAAATACAATTTAGATATGACAAGGACTGAAAAGAGGAAGGTTTTTTAATGATAAAATGACTGTTAGATAAAATTTTGATTGGTACTGATGAAAAAGTAATTAAAAAACTTTATGGACTAGAGGTTAATTTAGAAGAAGAACATTAAAGGAACTATGATAGCTTGGGGGGAAAATTTAGGCATGGGTTTGAATTAGAGGTGGCAGAAATTGTGGTCCCAAAATTACAAAATGACAATGTCAACAGCATATAAAGAAAATTTGTATGAGATGTTTTATACGTGGCATCTACCCCCGATGAGAATAACAAGAATGTTCAAGAATAAATCAAAAAAGTGTTGGAAATGTCATCAGACACCAGGTTCATATTACCATATGTGGTGGACTTGCGCAGAAGCTAAAAGATATTGGACTAAAATCCACATGTGGTTGGAGAAAATGACACAAAAATGTATAGACTTTAAACCATAGACTTTCTTATTGGGAATTCTACCAGAAATATATAATAGCCTTGAAATACTTGATTGTAAATGTTTTAACAGCAGCTAGAATTGTATTTGCAAAAAATTGGAAAAATGAGAAAATACCAACACAGGAGGAAACTATTCAAAAAATTATGGAATGTGCAGAAATGAGTAAATTGACATTTGAAATTAGAGAACAAGAAGATGAACAATTTTACAAGGTTTGGGATTTGTTTTATCAATGGTTAGATAAGAAATCATGGTAATGGAAAAAGTGGGAAAACTTTTTATATTTTAAGAATAATAGAATGATATATGCAATACTAAAAGGGCTTAGCACTGTTAAACAGATTAGAACAATGTAATGGAATAATGTATGTATGGTTTCAATATATAGAATATTTTGTTTAAAACAGGAATAATTGGAGTTGAACTATTGAGGCAAAATGATGTACGTATGGATTCAATATTCAGAATATCTTGCTTACAATTAAGGAATAATAATTACAGTTGAAAAATTGACATTTAATAATAATGTACTTATGTTTATCTAATGAACAATTTGTGATTCGAAATTTAATTGTAAGTAGTGACCATGTGAAGGACGCACAAAATCTTGTAACCAAATGTCACGCTATATGAAATGGAAGAAGGTTGTATGTGTTTTATGTTTTTTGTTCATTTTTGTTTGTTTAAAAATTAAAAAAATATTTTTTAAAAAAGAAGCAACATGGTACTATTGTAGAATACCCTAAAATTGGGAAACTTTGTTTCCTTGGAGCAGAAAAAAGGGGTATAGTAGTATATATAAAAGAGTGGTTGAAACTGAAACATTTTTGCTGATGAAGGAAGAATACTACTGATTGAAATAACAACACATCAAAAACAAATGTTGCTTGCAATAATTTATGTACCGAACAATAACCAGAAGGAATTTTACCATAAATTACATGGGAAAATAATAGAGACAGAACATGAAAATATGTGCTCAATAGGATATTTTAATGCTGTGGTGGACATCAAGAAAGACTATTGTATAGCAATAAAAAAATAAGAAGAGAATACCGCCAAATACTTTTTTTTCGACATAACACAAAGTTAAAATTACAGGACGCATGGAGAGAATTAAACCCAAAGAAGAACCAATATTTTCAAATTCCCATAATTCTTGGTCAAGATTGACATGGTGTGGATGAACCTGGAATTGAGAAGGGACATAGAAGAAATAGATATAATGATGAATATTTGGGAAGACCATAACGCCTTAAAAATGAGATGAAAGGGACAAAAAAAGAGAAGGAGATGGACTTTAAACCAAAAGATTTGAAAGAAAAAGAATATATGCAAATGATGGGAAAAGAACTGAAATTATTTTTAGAGAAAGCAAGACAGAACAAACAATGTTGCAAAATCTGTGTAACACAACCAAAGAATATGTTTGGGGTTTAATAGCATTTGTGGCCCAAAGGAATAAGGTAAAAAGGAAACAGCAAATGATACTCTAGGAAAAACTTTAAAAATTGGAATTTGAGATACAAAAGAACCCCAAAATGATAAAATTAAAGGAGAAAGAAACTCAGTAAAACATAAAATAAATTTAACGACAAAAGAAGAAAGGGTACAAAACCTTAAAACGGCAAAACAAAACTCTCTTGAATTTGCAAATAAACCAGAGACATGGTTGTCACAATTTTTTTAAAAAAGAGAGAAAAAATTAATACAACCATTGCAAGATGAGAATGGGAATCTACATTATTGGACAGAAGAAGAAAAAATATCAACCCAAAAATTCTTTAAGGCTTTATTTAGCCAAGAGGATATATTGGAAGAAAACATTAAACCATACCTAAAAGAGAGGGATTTGTTTAAAATACTGGATCTAACAAAGGAAATGCTGAATGATAACATTCCCATGATGGAAATTCAGGCCATAAAAAAAACACACTGGGACTGGAGGGACTCCCTGTGGAACTATGTAAGAAAATACAAGAACCACTTGAGATATATTCATGTTGAATCTATACAATGAAGCCCTAGAACAAGCCAGATTACCAAACTCTTTGACAGATGCATACATTACATTAATATTAAAAGAGGATACAGACAACCAGTAGATTAAAAATTACAGATCTATCTTGCTATTAAATGCCAACTATAAAATATTTGTCACTATAATTGTGGAAAGGGTAAAAAAATATTAAATGAACTTATCCATCCCTACCAAACTGAGTTTCTACCAAAAAAGCAATTGAGAAATAACATGACATCTGGATGATACAACAAGTGATCTTGGAGCTCCAAGATCGCTGTAGATCTCTCCCCCGCTGGACGGTCCATCAGGACCTAAACTGTCCCGTAGAGACGGTGATAGTGAAGGGCACGTTCTGTTTATCCCAGGGACACCCCAAAGTCCCTGGTCGATCCAGGAGAAGCCTTTCTTGCCAGCGTTTGCAAGGCAGCCATTAAGCTGCTGAAGTGGAGGACAGCTCCAGCATGGAAGAGAGAAAAGGAAACAGTGTGTCATTTTGGTGAGAGGACTTTTATTTACTACTATTTGAGAGAATGCCCTAAAAGGCTATAATTAAAATTAAAATCCAAGATTGAAGAGGCTAAGTGGTAAAATTAAACCACAGTCAAGTTGAGCATTTTTTTCACAGGGCACTCAAAAGAAAAAAAAAATATCCTATTGCTGTTAATACAATCTTACCAATTTCTATCAATTTAGAGTTCACTATGAAAAGATTACAGAGAAGCAATTTCCTACAATTAATAACTTTATTTTGGATTTGCTATCATTTTCAATGAGAAAGAAAGAAAAAGAAAGAGGGAAAAGCAGGAAAGAAAGGAAGAAGAGAAAGGGAAAGAAAAAAATAGAGAAAAACAAAGGAGACTGAGGGGGAGAGGAGAGAGAGAGAGACCCTATTCCCACAGAAAACACTAAGCCATGAAACCTGGGTAGGCATGTGGGGGGGATGTCATGTGACTGGATGGGAGTGATGTTGAGTTGGCCACACCCACCCAGGTTTTGTGGCTCCCGGTGTTTTCTTTTCTGTGGGAAATGGATCCAAATGGCTCTTTGAGTGTTTAAGATTGCCGACCCCTGTGCTACACCATGCTTCAACACAAAATTTCATTTATTTGTAATTAGAAATAAATATTTCACTATATTATATATTGTTTTTGTGATTAATCACTATGCTTTAATTATGTTCAATTTATAACAATAAAAATACATCCTGCAAATCAGATATTTACATTACGATTCATAACAGTAGCAAAATTAATTATAGAGTAGCAACGAAAATAATTTTATGGTTGGGGGTCACCGCAACATGAGGAACTGTATTAAAGGGTCATGGCATTAGGAAGGTTGAGAACCACTGGTTTAGAGAAAGTTAAGAATTAGCGTTAATTTGTTTATGAAAGGATAGTGGAATGAATACGGAGAATTGTTTATCCAGGAGCTGTTTTGGAATACTATCAGTGTTTGGAGCTCGGGCCTGAAGAAAGGCTGGAAATGGAAGAAAGAAGTTTGTTGTGACCTTGAAGAGGCAACTGTCAATTTTATTTGAAATCAACATAAGAACTTTTGGATTTTACATAGTGGCAGTGTTCCTCTCTCTTTGTTTTCTTCCCCCCTTTCTTTCCCTTTCATTTAGCCATTGCCAGCTGGTTGAGACTTGTTGCAAGTTTGGTTCTTTTTTTCCCTTCTCTTTTTTTAAGAAGAGGTGTTTTGTTTTGTCTGTTCCTTCCTATTTTTTTTTTTGGGGGGGGGAAGCCTATATAGACATTTATTTTCTTTTTTCAATTTTTTCTCCTTTTTCTGCTGGATTTTGTTTTCTGTTTTCTTTTTTTCTCTCATCCCTCCCTTCTTCTCGTTCTAGGGTTGTTTGGAACTATAATCACCTTTCCTATAAGTAGATCAAGGCATAGAAGAATTTGAAGACTCAGCACCCCCCAACTAGATCATTTTTTTGAAAATGAGTAGAAAGATATCGACCGTCAGCTCTGCAATACCAACTTCCTCTTCTTCACCATCTGGAGGACAAAGATCAATACAAATGATGCTGCAACAGGAAAGGGACAAGGAAGTGACACTCCAGACAATTATGCAACAAATACAAAAAAATACAAGTGAAAACAGAAAATATTGAGAAAAGAATAGACAAAACAGACAAAAAAATTGAGAATATTCACCAGATGATAAAATATGAAGAAAGACTTCAAAAAATTGAAGAAAAAGATGAACAGAGATAAGAGAATTGGAGATATTGATAGCCGATTGAATGTAGTGGAAAAAGACAACACTGGAATATTGGGATGAGAAATTGATCAATCAGAATTTAATAATAATAATAATAATAATAATAATAATAATAATAATAATAATAATAATAATAATAATAATAATAATAATAATAAATTTATTTATTAGCCGCACCCTCTCCCGAAGGACTCGGGGCGGCGTACAATAAAACACATAAAAAACAATATGGACAATACACACACAGAATAAATGAACACGCGTACATGGAGGAGGTATGAAGATAAGAAAAGACAGTTAAAACATAGTTTAAAATCCCCTAATAAAAGTCTAAAAGTCACAAAAATTAAAAAACCCGCCAGGAGCAGTGTGAACGAACTATGGTTGAGCCAGGCCAGCTAGTTGAAATAGGTGCGTCTTGAGCTTTATCCGGAAGGCGCGGAGGTCAGAGGTAGTTATCTCAGATTCCAAAATATTGAAGAGGAAAATGAAGAAAATTTGGCAGAAATAATGATAGAAATTCTGGCTGACACCCTGGAGATAACCAAAAAGATGATGGACAGCATAGATGAGGTGTTTTGAGTCGATACAAGATATGCAGCGAAAAACGGTCTTCCTAGAGAAGTTCATGTAAGATTCACTAAGGAAGCAATTAAGAAACAAATATTACAAAAGGTAAGAGACAAGAAATTGGAGTATAAAGGCAAAGAGGTTGTAGTTTTGAAACAAGTACCAGGAAGAGTGCGAGAGATTAGAAGAGAATATCAATTTTTGACTAAAATTCTATTTAAAAAGGGGTGAATTATAGATGGCTGATACCAGAAGGTCTTATGTTTGCATGGCAAAGGACAAAGATACAGAATAGATTCATTTGAGAAAGCAGAACAATTCTACGCAAAACATCTGAAAGGTAAAGAGGAGGAGACAGGAAAAGATTACCAATTGATTGCAAGAGGAGTGTACAGTTGTGCCTGAGAAAGAAGAAGGGGCAGTAGGTGGCATTGACACTAGAGAACAGCTAGAACCGGATCGACTAGAGCAATAAATCCTACATAAAATACAAACATGGAAGGGAAAAAATTGATTGCAATTAATATAAACGGACTTAATTCAGCTATTAAAAGAAGGAAAATATTTCATAAATTAGAGAAATTAAAATTGGATGTAATTTGCTTACAAGAAGTACATATCCAAAAGCAATATGAACAAATATTGGTTCAGCCAAAGTTAGGGAAAATATTTACTGCATTGGCAAGATGTAAGAAGAGAGGAATTTCTTACATTAAAGACAGTGGAACAAATTTATACAGATGATGATAGAAGAAATTTGATGGTGGAAATTATGGATAACAATAAGAAAATACTTTTAATAGCAATTTATGCTCCTAATGACAATCAAAATGAATTTTATAGGAAATTGCACATGAAAATAATTGAGTTGAACTATGTTAATATCTGCATGATGGGAGACTTTAATGGAATTATAGACCAGAATATGGACTATAAAACACAAAAAACAAAAAACTAAATAGAAAGATTCTTCCAAAATCCTTCTTTAAAATTATTGACGAAATAGACTTAAAAGATGTATGGAGAGAAAGAAATCCCACAAATAAACAATACACCTTCTACTCAAATAGACACTCATCATGGTCCAGAATAGATATGACATGGGTTACAATAGAATTGATCTGAAATTGATATAGAAACAAATACATGAGCAGATCACAATCCAATGACAATTAAAGGAAAGGACAAAGGAGAAGATCTAGATGGACGTTAAATAATACTATACTAAAAGAGAAGGACTTTCTACAGAAAATGGAGAAAGAACTGGCTTTCAACTGGTTTTCTTTTTCAAAGAATAGAAGAGAAGACACATCAATGCAGAACCTTGGGACACAATGAAGGCTTATGCCAGAGGCTTGATAATAGACTATACAAGGAAAAGAAATATAAAGAAAAGACAAGCCTTCAAAATATTAGATGATGACTATAGGAGATTTGAAAAAGATTTACAGAAATTTCCACAAAAAAAGGACATTAAAATAAAAATGGACATGATTAAACATAGAATGGGGTTAATGGAAAAAGAGAAATTAGCACAAAAAATTAGAGGTGCTAAACAGAATTACTGAAAATGCAAATAAACCAGGCAGATGGTTAGCATACAAATTGAAAAAAGAGAGAGAATCAAGAAAAATATTGCAATTAATGGATGGACAAGGGCAAATATGCCATGGAAATGAAGAGAAGAAAAAAATTACACAAGATTATTATGGGAAATTGTATGAACAAGAGAATATTGAAGACAGAGGAGCTAAACAATACTTACAGAAAATGAACTTACCCCAGATACCTAAAGAAACCGAAATGATGCTAGAAAGCAACATAAAGATGATGGAGCTAACTGAAGCACTTAAAAAATAAAGCAATGGCAAGACCCTAGGTCCGGATGGACAGCCAGTGGAATTTTATAAGACGTTGGAGGAATCGTTGTGTCTCCCATTATTAGAAGTTATGAATGAGGTTATGTTAAAGATGAGGATGCCCAAATCATGGTCAGAAGCATATATTACACTTGTGCCAAAAGAGGAAACTAACCCACTTCAAATCAAGAACTATAGGCCTATTTCTTTGTTAAACTCAGATTATATTTGCTTCAATATTGGCAGAAAGACTCAAAAAATACTAAAATAATTTTATTCATCCTGATCAAAATGGGTTTCTATCAAAGAGACAAATTAAAGATAATATAATAATAATTCTGGATACTCTGGAATATTATGAGTCACATCCTGAAAAACAAATGGATTTGATGTTTTTAGATGCACAGAAAGCCTTTGATAATGTGAGTTGGTGATTTATGTTGTTACAGCTGGAACAGATGGGCTTTGGCAAAAAATTTACCCAAGCTATACAAACTATATACCATAAACAAACAGCAAAGATAATGAAAAACAAAGAATTGACAGGCTCCATTAAAATAAGGAAAGGGACAAGACAAGACTGTCCATTGTCTCCTTTGTTATTTGTCTTAACACTAGAAATTTTAAACAGAAAAAATTAGAGAAGACAAAGACATAAAAGGAATGAAAATAAAAAAGGAATATTAATATCAAGTATTCACAGATGACCTGGTCTTCATTTTAGAGGATCCACTGCACCCAAATTGCTAAAAAAAATAGAGAAATATGGAAGAGTAGCAGGTTTCAAAATAAACAAAGATAGAACAAAGATTTTGACAAAGAATATAGTATTAAGACAAAAGGAAGAGTTGGTGGAAGCTTTGAAGCTTCAAAGTCACAAATAAGCTTCGTCACGAATAAGGTCAAGTATTTGGGATATATTTGACAGCAAGATGCAGTAAACTCAAAGAGAACAATGATCATAAACTTAAACAGCAGATCGCGACAGATTTGTCAAAATGGGAAAATTTACAACTATCAATAATAGGGAAAATATCTACAATCAAAATGAACATATTACCCAGAATTTTAGATTTGTTCCAGACAATTCCAATGAGATTAGGGAAAGAATACTTTGACGAATTAAAAAAAATAGTGTTGAAATATATTTGGCATGGAAAGAAAGTAAGAATAAAACTACAATTGTTGCAAAACGTTAGATATATTTGTAGAAAAATAAAAAAGAACTTTTTTAAAAAGCTCAATGAAATATATTTTTGTTATCATCACTGCCATTTAGGGCCTACTGACAATTTTAAATTGTGTCTAGTTGTCAACTGGCAATCAATGTGAATTTTTTAATGCAGATTCACCTGTTCCCTATGTCTTTCATTAGTTAGGAACATGAACATTGCATTTTATACCAATTGCAATGTCTTTCCAAGGGTAGCTCCACAAAAAAGTACACTATAACAATCAAAATAGTTTATAATCAAATTATGGATGATAGTCACTGACCAGTTTGGGAAATGTATGTTAGGGTGGAATTTCAGCCCTGTTCACCTCCTGGGGTAATTGTATTTAATGAGGGATGAACCTTGGCTTTTCCTTGAAGTATACTTCAAAGTTAAGAAAAATAAACCTAAGATATATTCTAAGAAACACATTTTATTGTAAAGAAAATGAAAACAAAACTTACTAGCTAATGATTACATTTTGGCAGCGTTCGTGCCTACCTTCTTGGCAGGCGAACAAAAAAAATGAAGTGGAAAAGAATGTGGACATGCGTAGTGAGTTTAGTGATAAGAGTCAGATCAGCCTACCATATGTCTTAGAGTTTAAGCACAGCTGGCAAACATAAAATGCAGTGACACCCCTTCTTTTGCCAGTTGAGCAGACATCAGGTACATCATCAAATAAGGCACATCTTACGCAGATGCTCGTGTTGAGCTGCTGGAAGCGGTTTGTTGAGCATGTCAGCAATTTGATCATGTGTAGATACATATTGCAATTTAACAAAACCTTGTTTAACTAATTGCTTTATGTTTTGATAACGGATGTCAATGTGTCTGGACCTAGAACCTGTGAAATGTGACTCAGAAATATAAACCACTGATTCATTATCTTCCATCACAGTGATTGGTCAAATCACATGTGTCCAGATATCTGTGATCAAAGCATCAAACCATGTTAGAGAATTACATTCATCTGAAACACAAGCACATTCAGCTTCAGTAGATGAACAAGAAACCAAATTCTGTTTCCTCACTGTAAACAGGACATCCATTTAGGAACATCATATAACCTGAAGTTCTTATCACTCGCCCAATCAGAATCTGCATAACAACATAATTCTGCATAATCAGCATGTGTTGGTTCTAACGATAACTTCATATGTTTAGTGTGTTTTAGGTATTTCAATAACTTCTTAACGAAGGTCCAATGAAACTGTTTTGCCTTACCTACGCGTCGAGACAAGAGAATAACACTAAGTGTAATGTCGGGTCTGGTCCAACTACTAATGTACAACAGTGACCCAATGACTGAACGATAAAGTGTTTGATCCTCGAACTCAGGACTTGATTCATGTGTCAAGTTGTGAAAATCTGTTTGCATGGGTGTCTTTGTTGTGTTAGCATCCTTTATATTGCAATGATGCAAAATGTGTTCAATTTTATCCTCTTGTGAAAGACTAAACCCCTTCTATGTTTTGTCAATCTGAACAACTAAGTAAGTGCTAATATGACCTAAAGATTTCAATGTGAAGTATCTCTGCAAAGCTTTAGCAAAAATCTCACTCATTTTCTTATTTGGACCAATATAAATGATATCATCAACATAAACAAGAACTATCTCATATGTATTGTTAGATCTTTTTGTGAACATGCACTCATCAGTTTTGGACTTAATAAAGCCCATTGAATTTACTTTGTCAGTAAAACATAAGTACCACATCAAACCAGACTGTTTCAGACCATAAAGACTTTTGTTTAGAAACCAGATATCCCCTTCTTGCTGTCGGAATCCTGGAGGACCTCTCACGTAGATCTCTTCATCTAGGTCAGCATGTAGATAAGCCATGTCAACATCGAACTGGAAAACCTCTAAATCAAGGATAGTTGCAGTGGCTAAAGGAATTTTTACACTCTCAGTTCTGACTGTCGGTGAGTAGTGTTTGTGTAGTCATCAGGATAACGTTGAGCGAAACCCTGAGCTACAAGTGTGGCCTTGTACAAAGACTCACGGTGTGGCTTCTTCTTGATTCTGTAAACCCATCGAATGCCAATAACTTTTTTGTTTGCTGGAGGTTTTGCAGGTGTAAATACCTTAAGTTTCTTTAGACTGTCCATTTCATTCTGCATTGCCTCATACCACTTCTCTTGCTCTGAATCAGGAAGATGCTTGATTTGTGTGAACGTATCAGGAGGAAGTGCAACATTGCAAATCAAAGGCAAGGGTGTCTTTGTCAGCTGCCATGAATATCGCCGTGGAGGGATTCCCTTTGTGACCCTCTTGGAACATCTCGGAACAACAGTCCATTCTTCTTCTGCTTCGTCCTCGTCCTCACATTCATCGCTAGCATCAGCATCTACGGCTCGCGAAGACGGAACATCATGTTGAGAAGAACTAGAGGATGGAATATCTGCCTGTAAATCTTGGTCATCAGGCTGCGTGGCATCTACAACATTATCTCTAGGAAAATAATCTCCAAGATCATTGGAATGAATCCTGGACCAATCAACATCTTCCTCAAAATTAGCAGGTTGGGAAATCACAATTACATGTTTAGAGTCAATACATTTGCTCCATTTTGAATTATCATCAATACCCATAAATCTCAGTCTCTTTGCTGCTGGACCTCCTTTTCTTCTTTGAGCTAAGGGAATGTTCACCATAGCATATGAACCAAAAATATGGAGGTTCTTGAGATCAGGCTTGTATCCATACATCAGGAAGAAAGGAGTCTGATTTATTACACTGCTCCAAGTACGGTTGACAATGTAATTTGTGTCAGGGGAAAATTTCACCCTGAAGAAAATGAGGTCTAAGATCGGGCTGATTTCCAACAGCATATGCTTTAAGATGCAAAGAAAAAGAATAAAAGTCTTGGGAAGCATATTCTAATTAATAAACAAACTTTAATACAAAAATAATAAATGTAAATAAAACAGAAACTAACTAATTGTTACATTTTGATAAAAAATGTTCTGTCTGCCAGCTTTTCTGAAAGCCGGACAAAAGTTCAGCAGTAGCTCTCTTTCTCTCTCTCTCTCTGAAATGTGTGAAGACATGCACAATAAATCACTGTCAGATAAGAACTTTTATGACCTGCGCAATAACTCTTTCTCAGTTTAACTCTTTAGTGTCAGTTCAGTCAGTTCATGTCTAGCAAACTTTTTAACGTAGTGACACCCCTTCTTTTGCTAGTCTGGGCTGACGTCATCAAATCATCAATTAAGGCACATCTTCTTCCGCAGATACTCGTGTTGATTTAGAGGAAGTGGTTTGTTCAGCATATCTGCAATCTGATCATGTGTAGAAACATATTGCAATTTACAAAGCCTTGCTTAACTAATTGCTTTGTGTTTTTATAATGAATGTCAATGTGTCTGGACCTAGAACCTGTGAAATGTGACTCAGAAATATAAACCACAGATACATTATCTTCCATCACGGTGATTGGTCGAATCGGACGTGTCCAGATATCTGTGATCAAAGCATCAAACCACGTTAGAGAATTACAAGCATCTGAAACACAAGCATATTCAGCTTCAGTAGATGATGAAACAAAACTCTGTTTTCTCACTTGCCAGTAAACAGGACATCCATTCAGGAACATCATGTAACCAGAAGTGCTTTTGCGTGACTTTTTATTGCTCGCCCAGTCGGCGTCAGCATAGCAAATTAACTGTGGATGATCAGTGTTTGTTGGTTCTAGCAATAACTTCATGTGTTTAGTGTGTTTCAGGTATTTCAACAACTTCTTAATGCATGCCCAATGAAATTGTGTTGCCTTACCTACGTGTCGTGATAAAAGATGAACACTAAGTGCAATGTCAGGTCTGGTCCAACTACTAATGTATAATAGTGAACCAATGACTGAACGATAAAGTGTTTGATCCTCGAACTCAGGACTTGGTTCATGTGTTAAGGTGTGAAAATCTGTTTGCATGGGTGTCTTTGTTGTGTTAGCATCTTTCATGTTGCAATGATGTAGAATGTGGTCAATTTTCTCCTCTTGTGAAAGACTAAACCTCTTCTGTGTCTTTTCAATCTGAACACCTAAATAAGTGCTAATGTGTCCTAAAGATTTCAGTGTGAAGTATCTCTGCAAACTTTTGGCAAAAATCTCACTCATTTTCTTATTTGGACCAATATAAACAATATCATCAACATAAACAAGAATTATCTCATATGCATTGTTAGATCTTTTGGGAACACGCATTCATCAGTTTCGGACTTAATAAAGCCCATTGAATTTAGTTTGTCAGTAAGACATAAATACCACATTAAACCTGACTGTTTCAGACCATAAAGACTTTTGTTCAGGAACCAGGTATCCCCTTCTTGCTTTCGGAATCCTGGAGGGCTTCTCACGTAGATCTCTTCATCTAGGTCTGCATGTAGATAAGCTGTGTCCACATCAAATTGGAAAACTTCTAAACCAAGAATAGTTGCAGTGGTTAAAGCAATTTTTACACTTTCAGTTCTGACTGTTGGTGAGTAAGTGTTTGTGTAGTCCTCAGGATAACGTTGAGCGAAACCCTGAGCTACAAGTCTGGCTTTGTATAAAGACTCACCATTCGGTTTATTCTTGATTCTGTAGACCCATCGAGTGCCAATGACTTTCTTGTTTGCTGGAGGTTTTGCAGGTGTGAATACATTAAGTTTCTTTAAACTGTCCATTTCATCCTGCATTGCATCATACCATTTGTCTTGCTCTGAATCAGGAAGCTGTTTGATTTGTGTGAATGTCTCAGGAGGAAGAGTAACGTTGCAATTCAAAGGTAATGGTGTTTTCGTCAGTTGCCATGAATATCGTTGTGGAGGGATTCCTTTTGTGACCCTCTTGGAACGTCTAGGAACAACAGACCAGTCTTCTTCTTCTTCTTCATCATCGTCCTCACGTTCGTCGCTAGCATCAGCATCCGCGGCTTGCGAAGACGGAACATCAGGTTGTGAAGAACTGGTAGAAGGAACATCTGCCTGCGAATTGTCATCAGGCTGCGTGGCATCTTCAACACCATCTCTAGGAAAATAAACTTCAGGATCATTGGAATGAATCCTGGACCAGTCAATGTCTTCCTCAAAATTAGCAGATTGTGAAATGACAATCACATGTTTAGTATCAATGAATTTGCACCATTTTGAGTTATCATCAATACCCATAAATCTCAGTCTCTTTGCTACTGCACCTCCCTTTCTTCTTTGACTTAAGGGAGTGTTCACCATAGCATATGAACCAAAAATGTGGAGGTTCTTGAGATCGGGCTTGTAGCCATACAGCATGTAGAAAGGAGTTTGATTGATTACACTGCTCCAAGTACGGTTGACAATGTAATTTGCATATTTGATTGCTTCACCCCAGTATATGTTACTGAGATTGGCATCTTCTAGAAGACAACGCATCATGGTTTGTAGAACCCCTTGTCTTCTTTCTACGACTCCGTTATGAGCCGGTGTATATGGAGTGGATATCTGATGAAGAATTCCATTCTTACGCATCCAGTCCTGGAAACGCTGAGACATGAATTCTGCACCACGGTCACTCTGGATTCTGGCAATGCGAACTTGGTATTGTGTAGAAACAAAAGCTGCAAAGTCTTTAAAGATCTGAAAGGTCTCAGATTTCTCTCTCATAGGATATACAAATCCATATCTAGAATGATTATCTACTATTGTTGCAAAATACTTTCTGCCACCAAGTGTTGGTGGGAAAGGACCTACTATGTCAGTGTGTACCAAATCAAAAATGCATGTTGACCAGCGTGTAGCGTGTTTTGGAACCGCAGCCGCCTTGGATTTAGCCTTTTTGCAAACCGCACAATCCAAAAACACCTTACACCCCTTTAGATCCAAACCTTTTGCGAACTCCGGCATCTTTCTAAGAACACGGAAACTGGCATGCCCCAATCTTCTGTGCCATTTGTGAATACACCTGGAATGCAAAGGTTTACCTGTTAGTGAATTCTCAACATTAACAGTTTCATGAGGAACCTCAGGTTTGCTCTGAGCAACCTGTTTCTGTTTTCTCTGTTTGTTGGCTTTAGGAGCCTTTGGCACAGTAACGGGTTCTCTCTCTGAACCAACTCTCTCTGGGCCCGTGTTGTGCCTTTTTGGGGTTTGCATACTTGCCTGTGCTTGCCTTTTAGGCTTTGGCTTTAAGTAATAAACACCACCAATCAGCATGGTTTCAGCAACAATATCTCCATCTTTAACTAAGTAACTTGCTTTTTCGAGGTGGTGAACCTGGAACTTTAAATCTCTAGACAAGTGACTTTGACTAAGCAAATTACTGGTATGTATCGAGCTCTTCAATGTAAACAGTTCCTTTTCCCATGACCTTGCAAGTGTGGTTGGTGAAGGAATACAGTTCTCGATACTCGGGCTCTGGCTCGCCCATCTTCTGTGGGTACAGCTGCTCCACTATCTAAAGTCCACAAAAGACGTCTGTCATACTTTGCATCAGGTTGTGGAACGTTGGTTATGGCCAATGTTGCGAGTGGAGCTTGTGGATCACGCCTTGGACCACGACGACCTTGTCTTCCGCCTCTACCTCTGCCTCTGGAGTCTGTTCCTCTGGGCTGGTACATGACGGGAGCTGGAACTCGTTGGGGACAATCCCGGGCGTCATGTCCCACATGGTTGCAGGTGTAGCATTTTGGCATCCTTGGAGCGTAGCCTCTTCCTCGGAAGGGACGTCTAGCTGGAGCCTTTGATGCTGGGGGTCGTTGCAGATGTGGTGTAGCTAACTTGATAGCTTCTTCCTCCACTAAAAATCTGCAAACGTGGTTAACTGTGCGTTGAGCAATAGGCACGTAGTTAATCTTTGCAACAGCATCTTTCCATTCATAATTCAATGAGTTAATGATGATGCTAATCATTTGGATATCATCGATTACATGGCCATTTTGTCTCAATTCACTTCTCATTCTTTTCAGTTTGGTCAAATGTCCACCAATTCGTTCACCAGGTTTCAACTTTGAACCATGGAACTCAGACATGAGGAAACATGAAGATTCAATTGAAACGGGCCTGTAGCAATCTTCCAGAATAGCCCAAATTTGTTGGGCTGTTGCATCAAGTGGAAAGGTACCCTGGAGCTCAATTTCCATTGACATGAGCAAAGTCGTGATTGCTCTGTTTTCCAGGTCTCTCATTGCAGGTGTCCATGGTTGGGATTAAAAACCATGCAGTATGTGCCTTCTCTGCGAAGCAAGAGCGCAATTTCACTGACCCAGGCTTTATAATTCTCTCCTGACTCCTTTAATTTGGACTCACCAGTCAAAGGAGTGACTGGAAATGCCTGCTGAGGAATATGCATTGGAACAACTTGTTGAGCAGGTTGCAAAGCTGGTTGTTGAACCAGGGGGTGCTGCAATTGCACCATTGGCCTTTGCGTGGCAACATCAAATTGACTTCCTTGCATTCACCTTTGGCTTTGCCTTTTTCCATCTAGGGAGGATTCAACACCACCAGGGGGCGTTGAAGACTTAACCTTTGGAGGCAAAACTTTGGCTTCTAGAGGACTCATAGATAAATCTTTAAAGCTTTTGCGTAGCTGCTTCAGCTTTTGCTCTAATAATTTTTCTCCACCAGCAGATGGTAGTGCAGCTTCACTTCTTGGCTGCCTCAGCCCTCTATACGTGGCCGGAAGTTCAGTGGAACAAAAGGGATCACGTGACCTCGGTGACGTGTACATATCTCTTTGTTCTGATTCACCTAAAACCTCTGTGGGGTGTGTCTTAGGCTGTTGTTTTGAAGAAGACAAGATGGCGTCCTCAGACATTTTGGGAGTGGGGGAGCCCCTCCTACTTCTTTTCATTTCCTCAAAACATTCTCTCGCTTCCCTGGCATATTTTTCGAACAGCTCTAACTGATTACGATAGTTTTGCATTTCTTCCCCAGTGCCTGAAAAGGATTCATAAATTTCGCTTTGTGCGTGGGAGCATTTTTCCTCTGCCGGCAGTTGCCGCTGAGGCTTTTGCCATTCATCAATTGTTTCATGATAAGAAGGGAGATTTACTGACCTCAGTCCGTAGATTTCACCTCCTGTAGCTCCTGTAGCTCCCACCACATGTTTATTGGACCCGTGCCCCTCCTGGCTTGTACTGGCATCCTGGGAGGTTACACGAGACTGGCTCCTGGACCTAGTGAACGCCTCGCTGAGCGAGGGGTCTCTCCCGGCTGCCTTGAAAGAGGCGGTGGTGAGACCCTTGCTCAAGAAGCCTTCCCTGGATCCTTTGGAGCTGGCCAATTATCGTCCTGTCTCCAACCTTCCCTTTTTGGCGAAGGTTGTAGAGAGTGTGGTGGCCTACCAGTTTCCACGGCATCTGGAGGAAAATGATTATCTAGACCCGCGCCAGTCCGGCTTCCGCCCCGGTCACAGCACGGAGACGGCCTTGGTCGCGTTGGTGGATGATCTCTGGAGGGCCAGAGATAGAGGTTGTTCCTCTATCCTGGTCCTATTAGACCTCTCGGCGGCTTTTGATACCATCGACCATGGTATCCTGCTGCGCCGGCTGGAGGGGTTGGGGGTCCGGGGCACCGTTTTGGGGTGGTTCGGCTCCTACCTTTCTGGCCGGACGCAGCGTGTGTTGGCAGGGGAGGAGAGGTCGACCCTACGCCCCCTTACTTGTGGGGTGCCACAGGGGTCGGTCCTCTCGCCACTCCTGTTCAACACATATATGAAGCCGCTGGGTGAGATCATCCGTGGTTTCGGGGTGGGATACCATCTGTACGCTGATGATACTCAGCTGTACTTTTCCACCCCGAACCACCCCAACGAGGCCATCGAAGTGATGTCCCGGTGTGTGGAAGCCGTACGGATCTGGATGGATGACAACCGACTCAAACTCAACCCCTCCAAGACGGAGTGGCTGTGGGTACCGGCTCCCCGGTTCAGCCAATTAATTCCATCATTGGCCATCGGGGGCATTCAACTTGCCCCCGTGGAGCGGGCGCGCAATTTGGGCGTCCTCCTGGATGCCCGGCTGTCCATGGATGACCATGTGACAGCCGTGGCAAGGGGGGCGTTCCACCAGGTTCGCCTGGTGCGCCAATTGCGCCCCCTATTGGACCGGGACGCCTTACGCACAGTCACTCATGCGCTGGTGACGTCTCGCTTGGACTACTGTAACGCTCTCTACATGGGGCTTCCCTTGAAATACACCCGGAGGCTACAGTTGGTCCAGAACGCAGCCGCGCGGGTAATTATGGGGAGTACTAGGTACTCCCATGTGACACCATTCCTGCGCGAGCTGCACTGGCTTCCTGTGGTCTATCGGGTGCGTTTCAAGGTTTTGATAACAATCTTTAAAGCGCTCCATGGCTTAGGACCTAGTTACTTGCGGGATCGTATTCTGCCCCATACATCCCTGCGACCAATCCGCTCGCACAGAGAGGGCCTCCTCCAGGTGCCGTCCACCAGACAGTGTCGAGGGGCAGCGCCTAGGAGTAGAGCCTTCTCTGTGGCGGGCCCAGCCCTGTGGAATGACCTCCCCCCGGATATTAGGAATACCTCTGACCTCCGCTCCTTTCGTGTAAAGCTCAAGACCCACCTTTTTCAAGTTGCTGGCCTGGCTCAACTTTGATCCAACTATATCGCTCCTGACGGGTTTTTTATTTGGGGTATTTTAATTGCATTCAATTTATTTAGGGGTTTTTAAACATTGTGTTTTTACTTGTTTTTATCTATCAGTTCACCTCCTCCTTGTATATGTCGTATATATGTCTTGGTATATGTTTTGTTATATGTATGTCGATATATTTATTTCCTATGTTTTGTTGTACGCCGCCCCGAGTCCTTCGGGAGAGGGTGCGGCTAAGAAATAAATATTTTTTTTTATTATTATTATTATTATTATTATTATTATTATTATTATTATTATTATTATTATTATTATTATTATTATTATTATTATTATTATTATTATTCCCCCACATCTGGCTCAGCACTTGGATACATTTGTTGCTTTTGAAGTAATTTTGAAGGATCTTGCTTCTCTGTGTCTGAGGGAGCCTCTGTGTCAGAAGAGGTGGACCCATCTGAGCTTGTTCCATTTTTCTTTTTCTTTTTCTTTTTCTTCGACATGGCTAATTAGCCTAGTCGGTTATCTCTTAAGATAGCTCGAAGGAAAAACAGCCGTAAATTATAGCCATCTCTGCTTCCATTAACCGTATCTGCTACCATCAACCAACCTCTGCTACCATTAACCAACCTCTGCTACCAATAATTGTCAGGGGAAAATTTCACCCTGAAGAAAATGAGGGCTGATTTCCAACAGCATATGCTTTAAGATGCAAAGAAAAAGAATAAAAGTCTTGGGAAGCATATTCTAATTAATAAACAAACTTTAATACAAAAATAATAAATGTAAATAAAACAGAAACTAACTAATTGTTACATTTTGATAAAAATGTTCCGTCTGCCAGCTTTTCTGGCAGCCAGACAAAAGTTCAGCAGTAGCTCTCTTTCTCTCTCTCTCTCTGAAATGTGTGAAGACATGCGCAATAAATCACTGTCAGATAAGAACTTTTATGACCTGCGCAATAACTCTTTCTCAGTTTAACTCTTTAGTGTCAGTTCAGTCAGTTCATGTCTAGCAAACTTTTTAACGTAGTGACAATTTGCATATTTGATAGCTTCACTCCAGAATGGGTTACTGAGGTTGGCGTCTTCTAGGAGACAATGCATCATGGTTTGTAGGACCCCTTGTCTTCGTTCTGTGACTCCGTTATGAGCCGGTGTGTACGGAGCCGACGTCTGATGAAGAATTCCATTCTTACGCATCCACTCTTGGAAACACTGAGACATGAATTCGGCACCACGATCACTCTGGATTCTGGCGATGCGAACTTGGTGTTGGGTAGAAACAAGAGCTGCAAAGTCTTTAAAGATCTGAAAGGTCTCAGATCTCTCTTTCATAGGATATCCATATCCATATCTAGAGTAATTATCAACAATTGTTAGAAAATATCTTTTTCCACCAAGTGTTGGTGGAAAAGGACCCACTATGTCAGTGTATACCAAATCAAAAATGTGTGTTGACAGGCGTGTAGTGCATTTGGGAATGGCTGCTGCTTTGGATTTGGCCTTCTTGCAGACAGCACAATCCAAAAACACCTTACACCCCTTTAAATCCAAACCTTTTGTGAACTCCGGCATTTTTTAAGAACACGGAAACTGGCATGCCCCAATCTTCTATGCCACTTGTGGATACATCTGGAATGCAAAGGTTTACCAATTAGTGAATTTTCAACATTAACAGTTTTGTGAGGAACCTCAGGCTTGCTCTGAGCAACCTGTTTCCTTATTTTCTTTTTGTTGGCCTTAGGAGCCTTTGGAGTAGCTACAGGATCTCTCACTGGAACTTCTCTCTCTAGGCCTGTGCCCTCCTTTTTTGGAGTTTGTATACTTGCCTGTGTTTGTGGTTTAGGGTTTAGTTTTATGTAATAAACACTACCAATTAACATGGTTTCAGCAACAATATCTCCATTTTTAACTATGTAACTTGCTTTTTCGAAGTGGTGAACCTGGAACGTTAACACTCTAGACAAGTGACTCTGACTAAGCAAATTACTATTTGCTGTGGGTATGTAATAAACATCAGGGATGAATGCATCGAGCTCTATCAACATAAACAGTTGCTTTTCCCATGACCTTACAAGGATGATTGGAGAAAGAATAAAGTTCACGTAGTTCAGGTTCAGGCTCGTGCATCTCTGTGAAAATTTCCTTTCTGTAGGTAACATGCAACGCTGCACCACTGTCCAAAGTCCACAAAAGCTGTCTGTCGCGAAAAAGGGGAAGAACCAAAGGAAGTGAGAGAAATAAGGGCAACAAGAAGCACACGACCCAAATACACATAGAAGTATGTCGGGAGAAATCAAGATTCTATCATTGAATATTAATTGTCTAAACTTACCCCAGAAGAGGAAAACAATATTTAATAAATTAAAACATTTGAACTGCAATATAATTGCAATGCAAGAGGTCCATATGACTAAGAGACAGATCCTGACAGATATAGAAATTTAGAGAGTGAACTGCAAAAGAAACCGCAGAACAGAAGTATAAAAGGAAATATGGAACTGATTAAACACGAATTGGCTATATTTGAAAAAGCAAAATTGGCACAATCTATAAAAACAAACAAAACGAAACTTCTTTGAAAATGCAAATAAACCGGGGCAGTGGCTATCCTATAGGTTGAGGAAGCAAAAGCAAGAGAATTGGATCAATAAACTGCAAGATGAAAAAGGCGAGATCTGCTACCAACTAGAGGAAAAGAAAAGGATTTCCCAAGAGTTTTATGAACAATTATATAGAGAAAACCGAGACCATACAAAGGAAGGAATATTACAGTACTTGGAAAAGCCAGATCTGCCAAAAGTACCAGAGGAGATTAAGGACATGCTCAATGAAGACATTAAAACATCAGAGATAACCGAGGCCATACAAAGACAAAAGAATAATAAAGCTGCAGGGCTGGATGGGTTGCCAGCGGAAATATATAAAGAATTCCAGGATATACTTGTCCCAACGTTGTTGGAAGTCTATAATGCTGTGTTGAAAGAGGTGAAGACACCGTTATCATGGACGGAGGCTAATATTGTATTATTACCTAAGGCGGACACAGACCAGGTGTTTATACAAAACTACAGATCAATCTCACTGCTAAATGCAGATTACAAAATCTTTGCCTCAATAATAGCAGAAAGGTTGAAAAAATTTCTTACATCATTCATCCATACAGATCAAAACGGATTCCTCCCCAGAAGACAAATTAAAAACAATATGAGAATTATTTTGGACATTCTTGAATATTATGAAGTGCACAATGAAAAACAGGTTGCACTAATCTTTCTCGATGCCCAAAAGGCATTTGATAATGTCAAAGATTACTCAAATTGGAAGGCCATGACCTCCAAGAAGGCTGGCATGCCTTCCTCTGGTATGAAAAAGGATCTGCACACAAATATTTTAGTAGACATTACATCATACAATCTCTGTTAATAATATGGAACAAAATTAAACATGACCACTATACCAAAATACCTATTTGGCTATCTACGATGGAAGCATACATACACCCAAATTTAATCAATATGGAAAATATAGTCACATATAAAGAGTTATTGAACAGGCAGGGAGAGATCAAAACCAGATCAGAATTGACATCACAAAGAGTACAAGTAGAATGGTGGTCTTATTTACAGATACAATCAAGGTATACACAGGATAGGAAGAATGAAGGTATTGCCAAAGACTACACAATATTAGATAAACTGTTGATACAGACAGAAAACAGACTGATCAAAGTGCTGTATAGATTCTTTTTGGAATATAAACTAGAGGAGGAACATGTAAAAGAAACCATGGTCGCCTGGGTGAAAAATTTCAGTTACAATGTGGAATTGGCTAAGTGGGAAAAACTTTGGATACTTAATCAGAAACTAACATTGGCTACGGCGTATAAAGAAAATCTTTATAAGATGTTCTACAGATGGCATCTCCCTCCAGCACGGCTTTCCAAAATGTTCAAAAATCTGGCCCCAAATTGTTGGAAGTGTAAAAAAACACCAGGCACTTTCTATCATATGTGGTGGACGTGCAATGAGGCAAAAAAATATTGCAAAATGATTCAATCATGGTTAGAACAAATGGTGGGAGAACAAATTATGTTTAAACCAGAAACTTTTCTCCTAGGCATAATACCGGAGGGGTTTAAGAAAGATACACTTCATTTAATTATACATATACTAACTGCAGCACGCATAACCTATGCACAGTATTGGAAAAAAGAAAATACACCATCAGAGCTTGATACAATCAGAAAAGTGTTGGCCTGTGCAGAAGCAGATAGTTTAGTTAGTTTAGTTTAGTTTATTTAATTTATAGACCACCCCCTCTCTCCGTAGGGACTCGGGGAGGTGTACAGACCATTCATAATCAAAACAACAGAAAATAACATAAGACATAGAGCAGAAACAACACACACACACTGTCTGTATATAAAATCCCAAAACCAATTTAAATAATTAAAAAACAATTTTAAAACCCGTTTAAAACCCCAATATAAAATTTAAAAAGCCATCCAGGAACTATATATATATATATAGTTAAGGCCAATGTGGTGAGTGGAACTTGTGGATCACGCCTTGGACCACGATGACCTTGTCTTCCGCCTCTGCCTCTGCCTCTGGAATCTGTTCCTCTGGGCTGGTATGTGATGGGAGCTGGAACTCGTTGGAGACAATCCCGGGTGGCATCTCCCACACAGATACAAATGCTCTGCCTCCCCTGCCTCCAATGACCGCACGTCCCTGCTTCCTTAAGATAAAAGGAAAGGAGAAGTATAATGAGTTGCATCAGTTTACTGATGCTATTTCACTCTAAATCTCTGAATGATCTCTGTAGTGGTCTAATAAAACAACATAGGAGACAAAACCAAATCCCATAGGACACCATAATTGTGTAATCTTGTGTGAACAATAGTCTTGCAAGGACATTTTCTGGTCATGCCAAATCTCATCCCACCAAATGAGACAGGAAAGACACGTCAGATCCCTAAACGTGATACTGCCATTCAATTGGAAGAAGGGGGGGGGGCTCAGAGTAATTTATTGGAAGTGCCCATGACAACTGATATTTTACAACTGCTTTCCTGGTGCTGGAAGGACGGAGATCTCAGTACCTCTGGAGGGATGTTTATAATGGCCATGTGGGCTATCTTACTTTAATGTCAATGAAATATAGCCATGGGAATGTATGTTTATTTGGCTCTCAGGGCAGTTGGTAAAGGAAACATTTTCACACATGTATTGGCCAGAAACTGCATTCTGACAAAAGGGGAGGGGTCACTATCACTTTAATTCTACTTCCATTGCCTAAAGTGATTCAGATGTTGCTTTGCCTTAATGGCTTCCATTGTTCTTAATTAAAGGTTCCTTTTGAAATAATAGGTTTCGGGAGTCTTCACTTTTTTAAGTTAGGAGAGGAGCCCTTACATAAAGCAACATCTCTGCAAAGTGGTCAACCAGGAGAGACAACATTTTACTCTACCGAGGGGACCCTGTAAACCATGTCTGATCATAACAGCGAACGAAGGGAAACTGACTGCTGGAGGGAGATGGAAAAAGCCTCCAACCAGAGACCTGCTCCTTGTACCCTGTTGGAGACAACGAGGTGAGCCTGGAGAACACCCAAAAGCCCTGCTGGTCAATCGGAATTGGAATGAAAGATGGCTGGGATGGGAGAACCAGGGGAGTCACTCTTACCAGAGGTAGCCGAAAACCAGGGTGGAAATTGGAGTTAGAAGCCCACTCTGACCAGGAGGAGCTAAATGAAGCCTCGCTGAGAGAGGATCCTCTGAAGAGGCATGTAACCCAGTTGGTGATGGAGATTTTGGAAAATCTCAACATCCGGGGGGAGCCAGACTGGCAACCAAGAAGCGTTGGAAGGGCAGCAATCACAGATGACACCAGGGGAACTAACCCCCCTCTTGGCCCTGCCGATCAAGCTGATGGCACACCCTCCCCCCTGTTGGCACACAGGTTGAGGCCCACTCGCAACCAACCCCGAAACATGCAGTTAGAAAGGAAAACTCCTTTCTTGGGGGTAAAATTTGATGGGAACCTGAAAAAATTGGGATTCTTTGTGGCACACGTGCTCACCTACATGCAAGAATATGGGTGTGATTTTTGAACCCAAGGAGCCCAAGTGCGAGTGATTACACTAGCCTTGGAAGTAGCCGCCGCCAGATGGATGATGACTTTACATGATGCCGATGCACCAGAACTGCAGGACTTCAACAGTTTCATGATGGCCCTGCGACCATGGTTCGAGGATCGAAGTTGTGAAGCAGGGATGCTGACCAGTGAGGAATTCCGAGACCTGGTGTGTCATGTGAACTGGCCAGACAATATCCTGGTAAGCTGGTTCAAAGATGAGCTGAGTTATGATCTCTACAATGTCTGTGTAGCCCAAGGTGCCCCAAACCACCTACATGAGTGGTATCTCATTGCTGAAGAGGCAGAGTGACATAGCGGGGGGGGGGAGTTAGCTTCATTTGCCACTGAGCCTCTACAGATAGGCATCAGAAGCCACAAGGAAATGCTTACATTTATAGTGGCCCCTGGCATGGAATGGCCACTGGGTCTTGCAGGGCTGAAAAAATGGAACCCCAAAATTAATTGGAAGCAGTATCATAAGAGTGCAGATGCATGTGGCTTTTGCTGAGAATCCAGACAAAGAAACTGAGGGGGCAGAACACCTAGAAACAGCAATGCTTGCTTACACTATGCCAACCCAGGGCATACCCAAAGAATATAAGGACTTGGCTGAGGTTTTTAGCGAAAAAACATCTGATGAGCTTCCCCACCACCGCTCCAATTCTACCCGGAGCCAAACTCCCCAAACCCAAGATGTATAGCATATCTCCAAGGGAGCTGGAAGAACTGAGGGCATTCATTGAGAGAAACCTAGCAAGGGATTTCATTGAACCAGCCCAGCCAAAAATTGCAGCCCCAGTGTTGGTTAGAGAGAAAAAAGATTGCGATTTTCGAAACTTGAATTCTGTCAGTGTGGAGAATATATATCCCCTCCCACTCATGAAAGATATGCTAGCACATCTTACTAAAGGGAGAATTTTTTCAAAGCTGGATTTAGGGAGGCTTACTACCATATCAGAATTAAGGAGGGAGATGAATGGAAAACGGCATTTAACACCCCTCTTGGATGCTATCAATTCAAAGTGCTACCATTTGGGCTACAAGGGCCCCTGCAGTAGTTATGCAATTAATAAATGAAGTGTTGCAGTAACATTTATATAAGGGCTATTTGGTCTACATAGATGACATTTTGTTATATTCAGAGACCAAGGCAGAACATGCAAAACTAGTCCAGGAGGTTCTGAACAAACTTCGCTCTGCAAAACTTTATGCTAAACTCTCCAAATGCGAATTCCACCAAGAAAAAATTGATTACCTAGGATACCGCATTTCACATGAGGGCATAGAAATGGATCCTTTGAAAGTGCAATTGGTACTTGACTGGGAACCAACCAGAAACAAACAGTTGCAAAGCTTCCTGGGATTTGCCAACTTTTACCGCCAGTTTATCCCTGCTTTCGCCAATAGCTCTCCCCATCACCAAGCTTTTAAAAATGAAGGGGGGGGGGGGGGCTAACCTAACCCAAAACTGAAAGCAGCCTTTGAACTGGACACTGGAATGCCAAGCTCCATTTGAAAAACTTAAACGGCTGTTTTCGACAGAACCAATCCTAAAGCACCCAGACACAGAGAAACCATTCATCATACAAGCAGATGCTAGTGATGTGGTGATAAGAGCGATCCTACTTCAGAAAAATGAGCAAGACCAATTACAATCATGCGCTTACACATCCAAAAAATTGGATGAATCTGAGCAAAGGTGGGCCATTTGGGAGAAAGAGCCTTATGCAGTTTGGTGGGCTCTTTTAACCTGGAGGCATTTCCTAGAGGGGAGTAAGATCCCTTTTGAAGTCTGGACGGATCATAAAAATTTAGAAGCCCTAAAGACCCCAAGGAAACTCTCTCCAAAACAGGTACGATGGGCTCAGTACTATAAACGGTTTGATTTTACGCTCAGATATCTTCCAAGGGGGAAAAATTTCCTGGCAGATGCTCTATCCAGAAAACTGCAATACAATAGTATGAAGCCAGATGTAATCAAACCCATGATGCAAAACAATCAACTAGCCGCTAAAGTAACCACTAAATCCCAGGAAATACTAGAAATTTGGAAGGACAATGACATCACCCAAAGTTTTAAATAAACTTTAACCACTGATGTATGGTTTTTGAGCCACAAAGCCAGCTGCCTGAAGAAAGATAGCTTGGGTGGGAGGGAAGTTGCATGTTCCAGCTAGGCAAAGACTACACTTAATGGAAAGGTGCCATGACTCCAAACTAGCAGGGCACTTTGGTTTTGTAAAATCTTTACACCTAATTAAAAGGCAATTTTGGTGGCCATTACTAAAAAAGGACATAGAGAGCTATGTAGCCAGCTGTCCTATTTGTGCGGCAGCTAAAAGACGCCAAGTGAAAATCCCAGGACTGTTACAGAAGGTAGCTGAACCTTCAGCACCCTGGAAGGAGATTGCTATGGACTTTATTGTTGAACGACCAGAAAGCGCAGTGAATACTGTCATTTGGGTCGTAACAGACCTGTTTTCAAAACAGGCACATTTTATATCTTGCCAAACGATCCCAACTGCCAAAACTCTAGCCAAGTTATTCCTGATACATCGCCTTCATGGAGCCCTGCAGAAAATCATCTCCCACAGAGGAGTCCAATTCACCTCAAAATTTTGGAGGGCATATTTAAACTTACTTGGCACCACCCAAGGACTGAGCTCCAGTCACCATCCTTGCATCAAGGGTCAAACTGAAAATCGGAACTTGGTTCTAGAACAATATCTCAGATGTTTTATTAATTTTCAACAGGATAACTGGACTGACCTTTTGCGGAAGTGGCCTTCAATAACGCTGTGCACTCAAGCACTGGTTTCACCCCTTTTAGAGTAGCAACAGGCCAGAATTGCAGCCCCTTGCTTGAACTACCCACAGAAGAACCACCTATCCCCTCACTTAAAGAATGGATAGCCACCCTATGAAACACATGGCCAGTAGTTAGATTAACCCTACAGGATGCTAGAGAGGCTTTTAAAATTGAAGCTGACAAGAAAAGAGTGGAACCCAAACCTTTCCATGTTGGAGATAGAGTTTATCTACAAAATTCCTGAAGTCATTGCAGCCATCAAGGAAATTAGGGCCAAATTTCATTGGACCTTTCCAGATCACTAGTTATCAACCCAGTAACAGTAGAATTACTCCTTCCAAAGTAACTCAGGCACGTCCATACAGTGTTTCACATTAGTTTACTCAAACAAGAAGACCCCCTGCACCTACACCAACTGTTCCTATCATGATAGAAGGCAAACAACATTTTGAAATTAAGGAAATCCTGGACTCTAGGACCCACAAGGGGAAAACCCAATAGTTATTTGCTTGGAAGCATTTACATTCATCCCAAAATGAATGGGTAAATAAACACGATGTTAGGGCCCCTGCCCTATTGAAAATTTTTTACTCCCAATTTCCTGACAAACCATGTTAAAAAATATGATGGAATTTCTGTTTCTATCCTTTCACAGGTGGATCTCCCCTTTTTCTAAAGAACGGCAGCATGTCAGATCCCTAAACGTGATACTGCCATTCAATTGGGAGGAGGAGGGCCTCAGAGTATTTTTGTAAAATACTGTTTTCCTGGCGCCGGAAGGATGGAAATCTCAGTACCTCTGGAGGGATGTTTATGTTGGTCATGTGGGGTATCTTACGTTAATGTCTAACGAAAGATAGCCATGGGAATGTGTTGTGGCCCAGCAGGAGCCGTTGCCGCTGCCACCAGACTCCAAGAGTGAGGGTCCCTATGAGTCGGCTCAAGAGGAGGTGGAGGACCCTGGACAGGGTTCCGACGCTGAGCAGGGATCGGAGAGTCTGGTCAGCCACCAGGAAGCGCCTGAGGCATGGAGCAGAGGTGAGAGCCAGAGGAGGGGGGCTCCCAATGCCATGCCTTGGAGCAGTGGGGAGGAGTCACGAGACAGTGAGTCAGAGTTGAACAGGGAGTTCCTGGATGCTTGTTATCGCCGTGCCCATAGATGCAAGGAGCGTGGGCGTAATTATCGGCGGTAAGAGCTCTCAGCTGCTGATCAGGAGGCTCCTCTCCAGGTTATAAAAAGGGTTGACTGTGCATACGCCCTTTGCAGCAGTCAACAGAGGACTTATGCCAGAAGTTCTAGTCTGGAATTCTAGCAAGCTGGATAGCTGCTTTCGTGTTTTGTTTTTGTGAGTTTTGTCTTGGTGGTTTACTGCCATGGAACCTTCTGTTTGTTTGTGCAATAAACCTTGTTACCTTGTACTGTTCCGGAGCGTGTTCTGTGTGGGCAAAGGAGGAAGGGGGGTCAGAACAGTTTGACTGCTGCCCCAAACAAACCTCCATTAAGTAATAATGGAGCAACTCCAGGCGGAGAATGCCCTCTTCGCACAGCAACTTGCTTTGTTAACAGCGCAGGTTGCACAACTTTCTGCTCCTGCCAACCCCCCACCCACCCCCAGCAGCAATGGAGGAAATGCCCAGTGGCCATGCTGGACAAATTTGATGGCAATTGAAAACTTTTTGCGGCGTTCCTGGGCCAATGCCGGTTGTTTATCGGCTTGAGAGCGGAGGACTTTCCCACCGACCAGACGAAGGTGGGATTTTTTATCAGCTTGCTCTCAGGCTCAGCAGCGAGGTGGCTACTCCTTTGCTGTCTCAGCCGAGCCCCCTGCTGGACAACTTTCAGGGCTTTTGTACCCATCTTTGGCTGATGTTTGAAGATCCCATCAAGGGGGAAACAGCCACCAGACTCCTGAAGGAGTTGCACCAAGGGCGTGGTTCTTTACTGGATTATATCAGCGAGTTCTGGCTGCTTAGTCAGGACTCTGAGTGGAATGAGCCAGCCCTTATGGATGCTTTTCAGGATGGCCTGTCAGATGACCTGCAGGACGAGCTGGTGAGGGTGGACAGGCCTCCAACGTTTGACGCGTTGGTTCATTTATGCCTCCAGATTGACGGCTGGCTGCAGAGGCAGAGGCCTCGCTGAGCGTCCCGGGAGGTTACGAGAGTGCCAGTTCCACAGGAGTCTCCTGTCACACGGGAGGAGCCCATGGAGTTGGGTGCAGCCAGACCCCGCTTGTCATGCATGGAGATGGATAGACGGCGTGCAGGGGGGTTGTGTTTGTACTGTGGGGATCCGGGACATCTGGCTATGGTTTGCCCCAAGAAGGGAGGTAGAGGGGCTGCACGGTCTACGGCCTCCCCTCAACGACGGACCTCCATATCGGGACACGGGGGAAGCCCGATCTGAGGAAGACTTCGGGTCGGGCACAGGCCAGATCAGAGGCGGAGGGGCCTCCATGGCATATGATTTTAGCAGCGCACATTCTCTTGTCGGGTAGTCCGCAGGGAATTCCAGCCCATGCCTTGGTCGATTCCGGGGCTACCACAAACTTTATGGATGCAGTGTTTGCTACAAAATACAACATCCCTCTGTGTCCGGTGGACCCTCTGATGCGAGTAGAGACCATTGACGGTCGGGTGCTTCTGTCTAGGCCCATCAAGAATGCCATGCAGCTTTTGCGCCTGATCCTCGGGGAGCATGAGGAGGCCATCCAATTTTACGTGGCTTCGGGTCTGCATTTCCCCATGGTGTTGAGCTTGGCTTGGCTGCGGGCGCACGACCCTCAGATCTACTGGTCGCAGAACCGGATCTCGTTCCTGTCCTTGCAATGCATCGACTACACCAGTCATGTTTGTGCGGCTCAGGTGCCCAGTTCGGCCGAGGTGACAGTGCCACTGGATTTAGCGGAGTTCGAGGATGTTTTTAGCGAACAGGAGGTGGATCAACTGCCACCGCACCGGCCTTACGACTGTCCCATTGACCTGGTACCTGATGCGAAACTCCCGACGGGCCGTTTATACTCCATGTCTGAACCGGAGTTGGCCGCATTGCGGGACTTTATTGACAAGAACCTTGCCCGGGGGTTTATCTGGCCTTTGTCTTCACCCTTGTCTGCCCTGGTTTTGTTCATCAAAAAGAAGACCGGGGATCTAAGACTTTGTTGCGATTACTGGCGCTTGAATGCCATCACGATACATAACCGTTACCCTTGCCTCTGATTCCTGAGTTGTTGGAACGGCTCCGGGAGGCAGCAGTGTTCACAAAACTGGACTTGCGTGGGGCTTACAATCTGGTGCGATTCAGGGCGGGGGACGAACGGAAGACAGCCTTTGGCACCCGATACGGACATTTCGAGTACACGGTCATGCCGTTCAGGTTGACCAATGCCCCGGCTGTCTTCCAACATTTTATGAATGATATCTTTCAGGACCTTTTGGATCAGTTTGTCGTCATTTACCTGGACGACATCTTGATCTACTCCACGTCTCGGAAGGATCATCAACATCATTTGCGTCAGGTCTTGCAGCGACTTTGAGAACATCGCTTATTTGCCAAGCTGGAGAAGTGTCAGTTCTGGCAGACTACCATTGAGTTCCTGGGGCACCATATATCCCCTGAAGGAATTGCGATGGAGCCAGGCAAGGTGGAGGCGTTACTTAGTTGGCAATCTCCTCGACGGATGAAAGACGTTCAGAGACTCCTCGGGTTTGCCAACTATTACTGGTCCTTCATCCCCGGCTTTGCTTTCTTGACCGTGCCCCTCACTCGGCTCCTGCAAAAGAAAGTGCCGTTTCACTGGGGGCCCACGGACCAATAGGCGTTCGTGGCCTTGAAGCGCACTTTTACAAGGGAGCCGATCTTGAAACACCCTGATCCCCATCACCCTTTTGTAGTCGAGGCGGATGCGTCTGACATCGCGGTGGGGGCGGTGTTATTGCAGGCTCATGCCCCTGATGGTACCCTTTTCCCTTGCGCTTATTACTCTCGGAAAGTCAATCCTTCTGAGTGCAATTATACCATCTGGGAGAAGGAGTTGCTGGCTATCAAGGCCGCGTTTGAAGCCTGGCGACATCACCTGGATTGGGCCAGGTATCAGGTCAAAGTCCGGATGGACCATCGGAATTTGGAGTTTTTGACAACAGCGTGTAAGCTGAATCAACGCCAGATCCGGTGGTCTCTATTTTTTGCCCGTTTCCATTTCAAGGTCACGTATATCCCCAGTGCCTTGAACCAAAGGGTGGATGCCCTGTCTAGAAAGCCAGAGTACTCAGATCCTGCAGATTCACTTCCCCCCCGGAGGTCCTACCCGTCGAGTCCTTCGCTGCAATCCAGGAACCCGTGGATTTACGGTCTTTGATACGGGATGCGCAGCGGAACGACGAGTGGGTGGAACAACAGCGGGCAGAGGTAGGGCTGACATCCCCGTGGACCTTTGATGAGGACCTTTTTGAGGTATCGGGATCGGCTCTACGTGCCTGCAGGACCCCTCCGTGGATTGGTTCTCTCCCAGTGTCATGACACTCCAGCAGCAGGACATTTTGGCCTGTTCAAAACATTGCACCTGGTTTCCCGTACTTTTTGCTGGCCTCGCCTGCGACACGACGTGCAGACATATGTCACATCGTGTGTGCAGTGTCGACAGGCCAAATCAGCAACGGGAGCTCCTCCAGGCTTACTACAGCCATTGCCGACCCCGGACAGACCCTGGGGATCTGTGTCCATGGACTTCTTGACGGAATTGCCTCTGTCGTCCAGTTTTACTATGGTCCTGGTGGTGGTGAACATGCTCACGAAGATGGCGCATTTCATCCCCTGCCGGAGATTGCCGACAGCCCGCATGTTCATCCAACACGTGTTCCGGCTGCACGGCCTACCTGACCGAATCGTCTCAGATCGTGGGACACAATTCACGGCCCAGTTCTGGAAAGGGCTGATGGCCGCTCTTGACGTCCAAGTTTGTTTATCCTCGGCGCACCATCCCGAAACTGATGGGGTGACGGAGAAGGTGATTGGGGTTCTGGAACAATATCTGCGCTGCTTCATGAACCAGCAGCAGAACAATTGGGTGGAGTACCTAGCCGTGGTGGAGTTTGCATTTAACAACTCGCAGCATACCTCCACACGGACGACGCCTTTCATGGCGAACGTCGGGTACCATCCTCGTTTTTTCTCTCTCACTCCCGTGGACTCTCCAGTCCCCGCAGCGCAGAATTTCCTCTCTGAGCTTCAGGCAATTCACCAAATGGTGCGCTGCTATTTGAATCAGGCGAAGGAGGATTACAAGCGAGTAGCGGACAGGTCTTGACATGCGGTGCAGGAATTGGCTGTGGGGGATCGCGCGTGGTTGTCCACATGGCATCTTCCGTCCCACCGGCCAACGAGCAAGTTGGACCACCGGTATCTTGGGCCATTCCCGGTGGAGGCCGTTATCAACCTGGTGGCTTATTGTCTGACCCTCCCGCGCTCGATGCATGTACAGCCGGTGTTCCATCGCTCGCTCCTGATCCCTGAACGGACGGCTTGCCCTCTCCGATGTCCCTCTTCGCCCCTGCCGTCATCGCGTGAGGTGCACGCACATCCACTGCACAGAGTGACCCAGATCCGTGACTCGAGATGGCTCAAGGGACGATTCCAGTATTTGGTCGACTGGACGGACGAGGACTCGGACGGGGGGACCTGGACTGATGCGACGGCTGTGCATGCTCCTGCTTTGGTGTGGGCCTATCATGTACAATTTCCCTCACAGCCGCATCCCGAGCGTCAGACCCGGGGGAAGGGCCCTGCGGTGAGGGATAGTGTTGTGGCACAGCAGGAGCCGTTGCCACTGCCACCAGACTCCGAGAGTGAGGGTCCCTATGAGTCAGCTGAAGAGGAGGTGGAGGACCCTGGACAGGGTTCCGACGCTGAGCAGGGATCGAAGAGTCTGGTTGGCCACCAGGAGGCGCCTGAGGCATGGAGCAGTGGTGAGAGCCAGAGGAGGGGGGCTCCCAATGCCATGCCTTGGAGCAGTGGGGAGGAGTCACGAGACAGTGAGTCAGAGCTGAACAGGGAGTTCCTGGATGCTTGTTATCGCCGTGCCCATAGATGCAAGGAGCGTGGGCGTAATTATCGGCGGTAAGAGCTCTCAGCTGCTGATCAGGAGGCTCCTCTCCAGGTTATAAAAAGGGTTGACTGTGCATACGCCCTTTGCAGCAGTCAACAGAGGACTTATGCCAGAAGTTCTAGTCTGGAATTCTAGCAAGCTGGATAGCTGCTTTCCTGTTTTGTTTTTGTGAGTTTTGTCTTGGTGGTTTACTGCCACAGAACCTTCTGTTTGTTTGTGCAATAAACCTTTTTACCTTGTACTGTTCTGGAGCGTGTTCTGTGTGGGCAAAGGAGAAAGGGGGGTCAGAACAGGAAGGTATGTTTATTTGGCTCTCAGGGCAGTTGGTAAAGGAAACATTTTCACACGTGTATTGGCCAGAAACTGCATTCTGACAAAAGGGGAGGGGTCACTATCACTTTAATTCTACTTGCATTGCCTAAGGGGATTCAGATGTTGCTTTGCCTTAACGGCTTCCATTGTTCTTAATTAAAGGTTCCTTTTGAAATAATCGGTTTCAGGAGTCTTCAGTTTCTTAAGTTAGGAGAGGAGCCCTTACAGACACCATGATAGGCCTCTATGAAGACACTTTTTGTTATCAGTACCAAGTTGTAAATTTGCTCTAAATACTTGAACCAACCTCTGTCAATACTACATGACTGGCAGTAATCATATTCCCTCCAAATGCTGTATTTGGCCGCACAACTTCACATATTTTTTCTTTACAACGTATTTTAATACAGTGATGTATCCTAGTATACAGAGCTTAATGCATACTTGTGATACTTATGGTTTTGTTATTAGTCAAAGCAGCTGCAATAATGCATTATATATTTGTTACTTTGCTCTGTAAGAAAAGATGATTGCCTAATAAAAACATTTATAGTTGCTCCCATAAAAAAAAACCAAAACCCACTGCACAGTTTAACTGAATTAGCAAGATTGTATTCCTCACATTTAGTTTTTAATTTATCTACTAAGATGATCAAAGAAGAGACAGTATTATATTCTAGATACTATATGAACATTCATTTGATCCAGATATATCAAGAATGCAAGACCAATTATTCAATACTCTTACCCAAGAGAAATATTTGAGTATACCTATAATTAGAAGCAACTTCCACTCAAGGGATGACTTGTTCTATAAAAGTAAATTTATTTTAAGTTTACTTGTTATTTGTTTTATCTCAATAATTGCCTCCTTTAAGAATGCAAGAGCACATAATACATTGATCACCTCTCTTGACCATGAGATTAACTTGATCAAAGGATCAGCAATAGAAAGCAAGTTAAACAAGTGGTTGTCTGTCAAGGTTCCAACAGATGTCCAAATTAAATAACGAGCCTCAGCCTTCAAATGAAATCCAGTTACGTATTAAGAGCAACATGTTGCTTCACCCAAGTGAAGCCAACTCTGACCCCACATAATTTATGGCTCAATTATGACCCTGTTTTCCCCTCCCCCTAGGGTGTGTCATAAATCACATTCTCCAACAGAGCACTTTCGTGGGCTGTAGAGATCACTCCCTCTCCGGTTGCTGTGGGTAGCCTGGGAGACAGCCTTGAGAAAGATATGCCTGGAGTGTGCTTCTGTTTGTGACTGCTGTCTGCTTCATCAGTTTCCTATCCCCCCTGCCTATAGCAACTCAGGCCAGGGATGCTTTGCAAGTTGACACTGTCCTTATTTCACTAATCTATATCTTTGAGATTTATAAGGTTGAAATAATTCATATGAATTTTACAGTGATTGTCACTACTGCCTACTAAGACTGGCCCCAACTCTAGAGTCTAGGAGTTACAGGTTAATAACCCCAAGACACCTCTGCCTCCACAAGTTAGAGTTTGAATAATATCACCAATAAATAAGGTAGGAAATTTCCAAAGCCTATGTATATGGAAATTTTGTGTGTTTGAGAGAGAGTGAGAGAGAATATGTGAGTGTGCATGTACATGTGTATATACATAATACATATATGCTTCCAAACAACTAAGTATTGGGTTTCCCCCTGTGGATCCTAGAGTCAAGGAATTTCAAGTGTTGCTCGCCTTCTATCATAATAGGAACAGGTGGTGTAGGTGCAGGTAGTTTGAGTGGTAAGATTACTTCTCGTTTGAGTAAACTAATGTGAAATACTGGGTGGATGCCTGAGTGTCTTTGGAAGGAGTAATTCTACTATTATTGGATTGATGCCTCTAGTGATAGGGAAAAGTCCAATGAAATTTGGCCCTAATTTCTTTGATAGTTGCAATGACTTCAGGAATTTTGTAGATAAGTATACTCTATCTCCAACATGGAAAGGTTTGGGTTCCACTCTTTTCCTGTCAGCTTGAATTTTAAAAACCGCTCTAGCGTCCTCTAAAGCTAATGTGCCATGTGTTTCATAACATGTCTATCTACTCTTTAAGTGAGGGAATAGTGGGTTCTTCTGTGAGTAGTTCAGGCCTGGGGCTGAAATCCTGGCCTGTTGCTACTCTAAAAGGGGTGAAACCAGTGCTTGAGTGCACAGGATTATTGAAGGCCACTTTTGCAAAAGGTAAAAGAACAGTCCAGTTATCCTATTGAAAATTAATAAACATCTTAGATATTGTTCTAGGACTGTTTAATTTTTCAGTTTGCTCGTTAGTCTGGGCGTGGTATGAGTTCAATCCTTGGGTGGTGCCAAGTAAAGTTAAAAATGCCCTCCAAAATTTTGAGGTGAATTGAACCCCGCTGTCGGAGATGATTCCCTGCGGGGCTCCATGATGGCGATAAATGTGTATCAGAAATAACTTGGCTACACTTTTGGCAGTTGGGATCATTTGGCAAGGTATAAAATGTCCCTGTTTTGAAAACAGGTCTGTTACGACCCAAATGACATCATTCCCCGCACTTTCTGGTAGTTCAATAATAAAATCCATAGCAATCTTTTTCCAGGGTGCTGATGGTTCAGCTCCATCTGCAATAGTCTTGGGATTTTCCCTTGGAGTCTTTTAGCTGCCAAACAAATAGGGCAGCTGGCTACATAGCTCTCTATGTCCTTTTTTAGTGATGGCCACCAAAATTGTCTTTTAATTAGGTGTAAAGTTTTCACAAACCCAGTGTCCAGCTAATTTGGAGTCATTGGAGTCATGCCATTAAGAACAGTCTTTGGCTAGCTGGAACATACAACTTCCCTCCCACCCAAGCTGTCATTTTTCATGAGCAGCTGGATTTGTGGCTCATAAACCATTCATCGGTAGCTAAAGCTTGTTTAAAAGTTTGGGTGGTGTCATTTTCCATCAAAGTTACTTGTTTTGCCTGGGATCTGGGGCTTACTTTAGCAGCTAGATGATTTTGTATCATGGGTTTGATTACATCTGGCTTCATACTATTGTATTGAGGTTTTCTGGATAGTGCATCTGCCAGAAAAAAATTCCCCCCCCGGGAGATATCTGAGCGTAAAATCAAACTGTTTAAAGTACTGAGCCCATTGTACTTGTTTTGGGGAGAGTTTCCTTGGGGTCTTTAGGCTTCTAAATTTTTATCCAGATATCAAAAGGGATTTTACTCCCTTCTAGCCTCCAGATTAAACAAGAACACTGGACTCTTTCTCCCAAATGGCCCACCTTTGCTCAGATTCATTCCAGTTTTTAAATGTGTAAGGCATGGTTGCAATTGGTCTTGCTCATTTTTCTGAAGCAGGACCTCTCCTATCTCCACATCGCTGGCATCTGCTTGTATGATGAATGGTTTCTCTGTGTCCAGGTGCTTTAAAATTGGCTCTGCTGAAAACAGCCATTTAAGTTTTTCAAATACCGTTTGGCATTCCATTGTCCAGTTCAAAGGCTGCTTCAGTTTTGGGTTACTCTCCCTAAAAGCTTGGTGATGGGGAGAGCAATCTGGGTGAAAGTGGGGATAAACTGGCAGTAAAAGTTGGCGACTCCCAGGAAGCTTTGTAACTATGTGTTATTTAATTTAATTTTTAATTTTATTAAATTTATAGACCGCCCCCTCTCCCCAAAGGGACTCGGGGCGGTGTACAGACCACAGTAAAAACAATATACAAAAATTAAATATTTTTAGAAACCCATAAAAACAGATTAAATAATAGGCTGTACAGTATAGTTAAAAATTAAAACAACCTAAAAATCTACCCCTAAAAATTTAAAAAACAGGCTAGAGGGACACAAAACTACAGTTAGGCCAGGGTGTTTTGTTTGTTTTATTGGATTTATATGCTGCCCTTCTCCCAAAGGACTCAGGGTGGCATACAGCATTAAAAAACACATATTACAAAAGTTAAAAGGAAATTAGAAACAATCCAAAAAACAAACCCAATTAATATAACACTAACATTTAAAAAATTAGATAAAATTAACAGGCCAGGCCAACTTGCTGGAAAAGCCAACTTTTTAGGGTGCGCCGGAAGGACTGGAGGTCGGGGATTATACGAAGCTCCGGGGGCAGCTCATTCCAGAGGGAAGGCACTCCCACAGAGAAGGCTTTCCCACTGGGGGTCGCTAGCCAACACTGTCTGGCCGATGGCACCCTGAGGAGGCTAACTCTGTGAGATCACACTGGATGGTGGGAGGCTACTGGTGGCAGTAGGTGGTCTCGTAGGTACCCTGGACCTAAGCAATGGAGTGCTTTAAAGGTCATAATTAGTATCTTGAATCACACGCGGAAAACAACCAGCAACCAGTGCAGGCCACCTAAAAGGGGTGTAACATGGGAGCACCTAGGTATCCCCATGATAACCCATGCGGCTGCATTCTGGACCAGCTGAAGCATCTGGGTGCTCTTCAAGGGCAGCCCCATGTAGAGAGCATTGCAGTAGTCCAGGCGAGAAAGGACGAGGGCATGAGTGACTGTGCATAGAGCATCCCGATCCAGGAAGGGGCGCAACTGACATACCAGGCAAACCTGGTAAAAGGCCCCTCTGGTCACGGCTGTCAGGTGATCTTCGAAACTAAGCCGCGTGTCCAGGAGGACTCCCAGATTGTGGGCCTTTCTGAGGGGGCTAAAATTTCTCCCCCTATCATCAAAGATGGAACAAGATGCACAAATCGGGATGACAGAAACCACAGCCACTCAGTCTTGGAGGGATTGAGCTTGAGCCTGTTCCTCTCCATCCAGATCCGCACAGCCTCCAGGCATCGGGACATCACGTCGAGGACATCGTTTGGGTGGTTTGGGGTAAAGATGAAAAGTTGGGTATCATCAGCATATTGATGATACCATACCCCAAAACCACAGATGATCTCGCCCAGCGGTTTCACATATATATGTTGAATAGGAGGGGAGAGAGAACCAACCCCTGGGGCACCCCACAAGTGACATGCCTTGGGGTCGATCCCTGCCCTCCAGTCAACATGAACTGTGACTGATCCGACAGATAGGAGGAGAACCACCATAAAACAGTGCCCCCCACTCCCCCGAAAGCAGCCGATAGGTCTAATAAGACCAAGAGGAGCAGCCCCTGTCCCGGGCCTGCCAGAGATCATCGACCAACGCAACCAATGCCATCTCTGTGCTGTACCCAGGCCTGAAACTCAACTGAAACGGATCCAGGTAGATAGCTTCATCTTTACTCCATCTTTACTGGGGAAGCTGACGTGCTACCACACTCTTGACAATCTTTGCTACAAAGCGAAGGTTGGAGACCGGACGACAGTTGGCTAAAGAAGCTGGGTTCAGGGAAAGCTTCTTGAGGAGGGGCCTCACCATTGCCTCCTTCAAGGTGGTGGGAAAGAACCCCTCTCTCAATGAAGTGTTGGTAATTGCCTGGAGCCAGCATCGTGTCACCTCCCGGGAAGCCAAAACTAATCAAGAGGGACACAGCTCCAGCACACAAGTGGCAGCACTGAGTCTCCCCATAATCCTGTCCATGCCCTCGGGGTCAGACTCATCCCAGATTGTCTCCACAAGATTCATCCCCGTTGACTCGCCCAAATCTACCCAGTCAGAGTCCAAGCCTGTCCGGATCTGAGCGATTTTGTCCTGCAGATACTAAACAAATTCTTCAGCCCTACCCTGCAAGGGGTCTTTCCCAGTTCCTTGGTTAAGTAAGGAACGGGTCACACTAAACAGGGCGGCTGGGCAGTTATCTGCAGATGTGATAAGAATGGAAAAATGTTGCCATTTTGCCACTTTTATCTCCACTAAGTAGAATTTAATATGAATTCTTACTAGTGTTGGATCAGATTCAGACCGGCTGGCCCTCCAACCACTCTCTAGGGTTCTTTTCCGACGTTTCATCTCCCGGAGCTCCTCGGTAAACCAGGGAGCTACCCGGGATTGACACCGGGTTAGAGGCCGCAAAGGCACAACGCGATCCAAGGCCCCAGTGGCCGCCCTATCCCAGGCTTCCACTAGGGCTTCGGTCGAGTTGTGAGCAAGGGATTCAGGAAAAGTCCCAAGCTCCATCAGGAACCTTTCAGGGTCCATCAGGCGCCTGGGGCGGAACCATCTAGTTAGTTCCGCCTCCCTGCAGTGAGGGGTAACAGTATGGAAGTCAAGCCTGATGAGGAAATGATCAGACTATGACAAGGGTTGAATAGAAATATCCCCTAAATCTAGGTCATTCATCCACTGCCCAGAGACAAAAATCAGGTCGAGCGTGTGTCTCCTATTATGGGTGGGGTCTTGAATTAACTGAGTTAGGTCCATAGCCATCATGGAAGCCATGAGCTCCCGAGCTGACTCAGATGTCTCGCCAATGGAAGGCAGATTGAAATCCCCCAGGATCATAAGCCTCCTGAGGTCCGAGACTTTCCGTAATAACCACCACCACCATCCCCGCCCCTGCCCTGGGCTCTCAGCTGGTGAAACGCCTGGAACCCTGATGGGTATAGTTCACTAATGGGAACACCCCCCTCATGACCCAACCAGGTCTCCGTAATACACGCCAGGTCCGCTCTACCCTCTTGTATGAGGTCGTAAATGAGGGGAGCCTTATGCACCACGGACCTGGCGATAAGCCGACTGTTGTAGTCAGAGACCAGGGTCCTATAATCCCGAGCACCCAGGGGTACGAGAAGGGCGATGAGGGTTGGAATGCGCAATCACTCTTAAACAGCGAACCCGCATCCCCCGAACATAATTTGGCCCTCGGCCCCCACCATATCTGCCTCTCCCACAAACAGTAGAGATGGTAAACCCCCCAATGGAATGGCTTAATGTCTCTCCCGGAATCCCAACCCTTCCCAGCACTTCCGACCTGTGCCCATTAGTTAGCTCTGGCCTGTGCCTTGGCAGACTCCCCCCCAAGCCTGTCTAAGCCATCTGAATCAATCCCCCCTTCCCGCCCCTTAAAATTTGATTTTTAAACCCCTGTAAAAAAAACCTAAGAAATCTCTTCTTCGCATGCCACCTCTTGGGATCCCGTCATTAAGGAAGCATCTTGATAGGCAAGAAGGCCATCCCCGGGACAGGGGGAGTTCCCAGAAGGAGTAAAGTTCTGTCGCAGTATAACATAGAGGAGAGTGTGGCATCAACCAAATGGGATGACATCATGGGGAGATGGAACGAGGAGGTGCCTTGCTTCCAATTAATTTTGGAGTTCCATTTTTTCAGCCATGCAAGACCCAACAGATGCCACTATAGATGTATTTCTTCATAGCTTCTGATACCTATCTGTAGAGGCTCAGTGGCAAATGAAGCTGGCTCCCCCACTGCTATTGACCCAACTAGTTGGCAAAAAGCTATGGGGCTTTTCAGCTTCCTTAAATTAATCCTCAACTTTCTTACCAGGATTGGGCTGATCAAACAGAGGGTGCACTCTGAGTCCACTAAAGCAGAGATTTTATCTCCCTCTTCCAGTTGGGGATAAACAGTCTTAGTGGGAGGGTAAGCGGTTTAATTGGTTTCTTACCAATGGTTCATCCTCTGGATTGCTTCTGGATGAGTATGGTTTCTCCTGCTGAGAAGCCGGGGTTTCCTCCTCAAAGAGGCGAGGGGGTGAAGATTCTATGATCTTCCTGCTGCTCAGGGCTGGCCAGGTTTCATAGATTCCCACCCCCAACAATGGACGCTCTGGTTTCCTAGCCAGTGCTTGGTAATGGCATTCTGTAGCTTGATGCCCCTCCTTTCCACACTTGAAACAGGCTGAGGGTTTAGGAGAATATGCCGTTTGCAGATTTAAAGGCTTTTGCTTCCACTGGGATGGGGATTTTTTACACATTCATCCTGCTCAGTACTGATTCCTGGCCATGTTGATCTTTGCCTCTTCAGCAGTGAGATACCACTCAAATAGGTGGTTTGGTGCATCTCAGGCTATGTAGGCATTGTAGAAGTCATCACTCAGCCCATCCTTGAATCAGCTTACCAGGGTATCTTCTGGCCTGTTCACATGACATGCCAGGGCTTGGAATTCCTCGGTATACTCTGCCATTGGTCGGTGTCCCTGCTTCACAACTTTAATGCGGCCGCGTGCTTTTTGGTCTGCTAGGGGGTCCTCGAACCATCGTCATAGGGCCATCATGAAATGGTCGAAGTCCTGCAGTTCTGGTGCATCGGCATCATGTAAAGTCACCATCCATCTGGTGGCAGCTCCTTCCAGGGCTAGGATGATTCTTGGGTTTGAAAATCATGCCCATATTCTTGCAGGTAGGTGAGCACATGTGCCATAAAAAATCCCAATATTTTTGGGTTCCCATCAAACTTCACCCCAAGGGAAGAAGTTTTTCTTTCTAATTGCAGGTTTCGGGGTTGGTTGGGAGCAGCCTCCAATCCATGTGCCAACTGGGGGGGTGGGTTTGCTGTATCATGTGCTTGATCAGCAGGGCCTAGAGGGCGGTTAGCCCCCCTGGCGTCATCCGCGGCGGCTGCCCTTCCAACGCTTCTTGGTTGCCGTTCTGGCTCTCCCCAGATGTTGAGATTTTCCAAAATCTCCATCAGCAACTAGATTACATGTCTCTTCAGATGATCATCTCTCAGTGAGGCTTCATTTAGCTCTTCCTGGTCAGAGGGGACTTCTAGCTCCAATTTCCACCCTGATTTTCAGTTACCAAGGGTAAGAGTGACTCCTCTGGTCCTCCCATCCTAGTCATCTTTCATCCCGATTCCAATTGACTATCGGGGCTTTTTGGGGTCCTCCAGGTTCACCTCATCCTCTCCAAAATGGTACATAGAGTAGTTGTGTGTGGGGGGGGTGTTGATGTCTCCCTCCAGCATTCAGGTTCCCCTTGTTCACTGTGGTGCTTGGACATGGTTAGCAGGGTCCCCTCGGTAGAGCAAATCTTGCTTTTCTGGGTTGACCGTTTTGCATTCACATGTTGCTTTATGTAAGGGCTCTTCTCCTAACTTAAGAAAATGAAGACAAAACAGAGTATTTCAAAAGGAACCTTTTATTAAGAAGAATGGAAGCCATTAATGTCAAAGCAACATCTGAATACCTTTAGGCAAGACAAGTAAAATTAAAGCAGTAGAGACCCCTCCCATTTGTTAGAATGCAGATTCTAGCCAATACACAGGTGTTAAGATGTTCCCTTTATCAACTGCCCTGAGAGCCAAATAAGCACACATTCCCATGGCTATCTTCTGTTACACAGTAAAGTGCAACATCCCAGATGGCCATCTTAAACGTTCCCCCAAAAGGTGTTGGGAACTCAGGCATTTCAGGGTCAGGAAACCAGTTGTAAAATATCAGTTGTCACAGGCACTACCAATAAATTAACTCCAAGGCCCCCCTCCTCCCAATTGATTGGCAATATTACTTTTAGGGATCTGACACTTACTCTCTGTAGGACCTCTGTTTTTATTGCTTTCTTGGTAAATCTTATGTGTACCTCCCCAGGTAAATTATGTCTCTTGCATATCTGGTGTTGTTCTGTCCCAAGCCTCTAATATATACTGATGCAGACTTGGCTGTCTGCTACAACTAAGGAGGGAGATAAGCAACCCCTTCGCTAGGAGCCCAGAAAATTATCTCTATGAAAACAAGGCTTGAACTCACGAAATTCTCCCAATCTTTCACTACACCTGGATTAGTAAACGGTTGTTTCCTGCAAAATTCCCCTCCCGTTGCCCCAACTATAAGCTCTCTGGGAGGGGCCAATCAGTAGCCACCTGTTCCTATTTCCTTTTGTGAGCCTTTTTCCAAAGCTGCTCCCTCTTCCTCTCAGCCCTACACATACGTATGTCAGGGACAGCTTCCCTCTGTTCTTCCTCACTGCTCCCTGACTCAGATGCCATCTGGTGTCCAACAGTCCCTGCTCTGACTCCGAACATCCCCCAGAGTCTTCCTCAGTGTCCAGGGCAGTCCCATAGTGTTCATCGCTGTCAGATTCCACCAACAGCTCAGCTGGCCGCTGTTGGGCCACAACAGGTATGTACTCTAAATATTACACTGAACTCACGTAATATATTTTCTTTAGTTTTTTCCATTGCTTCTGACAACCACTCTGCCATTATCTCAGCCAGGTTTTCTCCTTTCTCTTCTTCCATATTTTGAAATCTAAGATAATAATCTGCTCTATCCATTTCCAAAGCAATAATTGTTTTTTCCTGTGTTTCTTGATTTTTACCATTTGTTCTTATTCTATAATCTCTTCCACTCTTTTTTTCTGTTGACTCTGCCTTTCTTCCACCTTTTGTATTCTTTATTCACTTTTTTCCAACTTTCCTTTAACATCTTTTAGCCCCTCTTCCATTTCCCCATTTTCTTGCCCAGATTGCCTATCTTTTATTTGAAATCTTCATGTAATACTTGTATCATCCTTTTAAACTCCTGTTGTATAGTATTAGTATTCTCTTGGAGTGCCATGTTGTCCAATGTTCTCTGTGTTGCTGGGCTAGCAGTCGCAGCAGGCATTGAAGATGTGTGTGTTGTTGTTTCTTCATCTTGCATTGTCCTGATGTTACCTTGCAATTTATAATCCACTCGATTTATATTATATTTGTAATCCAGATATTTAATCCACCCCATTAGGAGGACAATATCAGAAAATCAAGCAAAAAAAGAGATACCTCCCCAAAAGAAAAAAAAAATAAACATACTCCAAGAAAGAGAGAGATAAAAAAGTGGAAAAAATAGAAGTAAAAAAGGATTGAGAAAAAGAGAAAAAAAGGAAAAAAATTCAAATACAATAGACTTCTTCAGGTTCTTTTCACTTTAATCCATTACTAATTATATGACAAAAATATAGAGAAAAAAAGAGAGCACACACTTAAGTAATCCAAATAGAACCCCCCCAAAAGGAAAACAAACAAACTTCTATATCAGAATAGAGAATGGAACCCCCCCCCAATCCAAAAATCATACACTTTATAGAGTAAATCCAATCATCAATCAGTCTCCATTTTACCCCAACACAAAAGAGACAACAAAAAAAGAACAAGAGGTAGGAGGGGTGGTGTGGAAATATCTCCAGCATCTAAAAAGTAGAAATAAAAATGCCTCTGATCTTTCTTGTTATTTCTTTTTTTATAAACTTCAAAGAGTTCACTGTTCCAGCTGGTTTTAAAACAAACATTTCAGTATATTAGACCAAACACCTTTATCAATTCAGCCAATTAATTCATTAAGTTCATTGTCCATTTCACTTGCACTTCTAGATGGCACTGTAGAACTCTCAAGTGGGAAATATAAACCACTTTATAAAGATAGTTCATTTAATCACCCTTTCCTCTTAATTTAACTTAATTTCAATTTTGGAAAAAATATAAATGTAAAAATAATAATTAGACTTCCAATCCCTGTCTTTTTATTTCCAAATCAAATTTTCTTTTAACTTTTTTCTTCTTTTGCTGGGCCTGCCACCTTTTTTTGCTTCTGTACTATCAATGGTGGGGCAGCATACACACAACCACTCCCACCCCCTCTCTTTATGCCATTTTTTCCTCTTTTACTTTGTCAAAGGAGATTAGAAAAGAAACATCTTTTTTTCCTCCTTTAAAATAAAGCAAAATCTCACACGGATGATTCACAGTTTCTTTGTTTCAACTCTTTCGTTGTGACTGCCCCAGCTTCTTAATGGCTCACAATGGCCATTCTCCCAGTCATCCAGTTGAGAGGCTTCTTCCAGCCAACCAGGGATTTGCTACTTCCCTGGCTTGCTGGTGTGTGCCTCACTCTGGTTTCTGTCAAAAAAGACCCCTTGATGCCTGCAATATGAATGATCCCTCAGGAGCCCCTGAGGAAAGCATCATCCTGCTGTGATGCTGGCCATGCCCCTCCCAAATGAATGTTACTTTGAGAGATTGACTCACTGTCAATCTATTGTTATTATTATCAGGCCATTATGGAATTGATTCTGACTTTTAGCAGTAATGTAATGGGAACTCAATTCACAATTGATGGATTGATAATTTGGCATTTATGGGGAATATTCTGCTGAATATTTTCTGGGGGATATCAAAGTGAAATCTAGAGAAGATTTGGCCTTGGAAGACTACAGATTTGTAGATTTATTTATACCTTTGAAATGGAACTATGTTATTAAATTATGACCACTTTATTTTCAAAATGTATAAATTTTTGCTAAAATTATAAATAGAAGAATTTCGTTAAAAACTGTATGATACATTTGGAAACAAATTTCAATATAGCATGCAAATTGATTAATGGGAAACATATAGATGAAGGGATTGAACTTTACATTATGCTATACCTCAAAGTGAACTTTTATAAAATGAAAAGTTTACAAAATTATCTCCAGACAAATTAGTCAAAATGTATAAAGGATCTCCAAATAGTTGCTGGAAGCAAAATACTCAAGTAGGGACCAGAATGCAGAAGAGTCCTTAAACTCATTAAGTTACAGTTTATTTATATATTCAATTTATCACAGAACAGCTAAAAAGGCACCAAAGAATAATAAGCAAAGTACAAATAAAGACAATAACATTAAAAACATAAAATGTCAAAAACCATATTAAAAATCAGTGGCAGAAATACAATCTATTTATAACATTCAACATAACTACTAAACAACTATACAATATAGCCAGATGCTAAAGTGCAATGATGATGCCATAGCTACAGAGCCTTCCAAAAGGCCAATAGAGTTGGAGTTAATCTAATTGCTGGGTGGAATGATGCTTCACATGCTGCCTCCTAGACCCAGATGACACTTCTTAGTAGACAAGAGCTGTAGTATGCATCTTGATGAACCTAATGGGATGGGTAGATATAATCAGGGAAAGGATAAATAACCCAGACTCCAGAGGGGGATTACTGCTGGTTCGGCCTGGTTCAACTGAACTGCTAGTGGATTTCAGGCCTGGGCTGCAGAACTGGCAGTGACCCAGACCTGACATGCCCCTGAACCCATTCCCTTGCTGCTGCTTGGGTGCTGCCATTTTGAATTTTAGCGACTGCCTGTGTGCAGTTCATTGTAAATTGTTCTGCACATGTATGCAGAACAATTTACATTGAACAGCATATGCACAGGTTGTGTGCAGGTTGCGAAGTGACATTAAAGCTGGCAGCAACCCACCACTGCCAGAAATGCTATGTCTGATTTTATAGTCATTACCTGCACCTTGAATTGAACATACCAACAACCAATAAAGCTAACAAAGTAGAAATTTAATATACATTGATTGATGTGTATACATTACCCATGCTACCACATTTTGTGCAGATCATACATAATGATACATTCATTTTACATACACGTTACACACCATCTGAAAATGATTCATAGGGAGCACAAAAACAATGCAAATTGTGACATGACCATAGCAGAAATGTATACCATATCGTCAGTGTATTGAGAGTTCATGACTGGAAGGGACATGGCAACAAGGTCAGCCAATGAGGGCTGTTTGGAAACTGAAACAGTATTTGCTGTGTGGACAACAAGGAGACAGCAAGGAGCCTGGATGTGTTGTAACTTAACTTCTGTACTAAAGCTCTGAGTTTCTGCTGAACTAAAAACTAGTCTGCAGCTCTGAACTGAAACTGTTCTCTCCTCTGCTTGTGTTTTCTTGTATTTACTACCACTTTGGAAAACCTGCTTTTGTTATTGTATATTTACATCATGTGTTATATATAAAGATAATGAATCGTGCTGAATCTGTTTCCTGTGTGTGTGCTTTCTGAATGTCATTGCTGCTGCAACTCTGACAGGTTATGGGCCCAGAGCACAAAGAAAGACTGAATTGTAATTAAACTGAGAGACTGCCTGTGTGGGAAACCAGGCAGAGAAAGCTTGCATGATGGCTGTTGTTGAAATTGAGGAGAGCTCTCTGCCTCGATATAGAAGAACTATATAATTTGGGATGCAAAGATGGAATGTTTCCTGAAGGCTAAGGAGCTCTGGGATATTGTTATTAATCCACCCCAGGAGCCATTAGCAGCTGCAGAACAGAGGCAGCATGATAAAGCAATGGCCTACATCATCTTAAGTTTAGAAGATGAACAATTTATTAATGTGGCTAATTTGAAGTGCATATGAAGTTTGGCTGTAATTAAGAAGTGTGCATGTGAGTGTGTCAGCATGTAATATTGTGCAATTATTAAGAAAGTTATACAGAGCCCGGCTTGAACTATATGAATCTGTGGAATAGCATTTTCTACACCTGCAGACTCTATTGTTAGAACAGCATGGAATGCAGATTCCTGAATTTCAGAAAATGCTGTTGGTGTTAAAACAGTCTGGACGAAATTTGGGATATTGTTTCTGCAGTATCTGAGTGCAAACCACAGCAGAAGTTGCATATGGAGAAATTAAAAGCCTGTTTAATTTCTGAAAAGCAAAAACCCCATTTTAGGAGAAGCCATGAAGAGAAATTCCTGAGGTGGGTGCCCAAGGAGCAGAGAGAGAAATATCAGACTGACTGTCTGCAGAGACCAGAGAACAGACAAGATTTACATAAAGAGAAAAGTAGTAGAAGAGACCAGAATACAGCCCAGCAAAGATTTTCTAAGCAGAAAGAACAGCAACAATGGAGGAGTTTCATCTGTGGTGACACATATTTAAAGAAGACCTGTTTGCAGGGAAAAAAAACTATTTGCAGACAGAAACTACTTGCAAGGAAGAAAATTAGCAGATGGACAAATTGCTGTGGCAAAAGTTAGCTATTGCAATAGCAGTGACAAATGGTTAACAGACCATTTGCTAGTCAAAAAATTGTTAATAATTCTAAATTGTTTTACAGGATCCAGCTGCTGGAGATGCAGTAGCCTTGGTAAATGGGCAGAAGGCTAAAATCATTGGAAGAGGCCGTGAGCAAATTCCATATCTGGAAAAGAGGTTTAATGATGTGTACCTGAAATAGAGCATAATTTATTGAGTGTCTGTAGCTTAGACAAGCAAGAATTTGAGATCACATTTGTAAATGGGAGGTGTCTCATAAAGAGACATGGGAATGTATATTCACAGGGCATAAAAGAGGATAATCTTTAATCTGTTGCAAGGACAAAAGTGCCCAAACATTTAGAAATATGGCACATGATTCATGCGTTCATCCCTTTCACAGAAAGCTTGGGCAGACCAGCTTCAGAGTTATGCAAAACATGCAATACTTTGGATAAAGATTAAATTTAAAGGGATGTAAGCAGAGGTGATATTCAGCCAGTTCACACTGGTTCAGGTGAACCTAGCAGAAATTTGATGTGCTTTGCCAAACTGATAACAACCTCTGGCTGGCCATGCTCTGGCCCACCCAGTCACCTGGTTGCCCCAGCCACTCACCCTGCCCATCTGCCAAGTACAGGCAGAGGTGGGTGGGGGCTAGCATGGGTGCAGGTGGGCTGAAGCGGTTTGGAACCTACCTTACCAAACCATCCATAAAGTGCTGCAATGGAGAGAACCAGCTGTTGACCCAAAGAGCACATGGAGCCACTCCATGTGTTCTCCTGCAAACTGTTTTCTCTGTTTTCTCTCCCCTGCTGCTCTTTCCCTCCCTGCATCTGGTAGCATTCTGGGATTCCAGCAGAGCTTTGGTGAGGAGGAGAACCTAATGTACAGTGAGGGAGAAGCTGCTCTGCCATGAATAGGCAGAGACAGGCAGTGAGGGGCGTGCCCGAGCAATGCTCTTGCACTGATAAAATCTTCTCTTCCCCTGTGGAAATATCGGGCTCTACTAGTTGGCTTTAAAGTCCGGGAGGGGGGGTATATCAAGCAACTTCCCCCTCATTGGGCATTAGCCAAGAGGAAGGAGCAAAATCAGTTTTAATTCCTTTGCAAAAGCTGCTGAGATCAACTCAGTGCCAGCCCCTGTCCTCTTCATGTTGGCTCAGGAAGGAGGGGAATGGAGAGGAGCAGCTGTCAACTCTGGATGCAGGGAGGGAAGAACTCCACCTCTCCTGCCAGCACAGCCAGCTATTCACCTCACTGTGCAATGGTAACAGTGAAAGGAGGAGTCATTGTCCCTGCTGCCATCACGATCCCAGAGCAGGAGGGTATCCGCATGCGCATATGTGTGAGAGATGAGAGAGGGAAGAATGGAGTGGGGAGAAGCAGCCGCTACTGCTGCTAGATACAGGGAGGGAACAGCTCCACCTCTCCTGCACAGCACTGGAGCACTACTCACCTCACTGCACAGTGGTGGCAGCGAGAGGAGTCACCATCCCTGCTGCCACTGTGAACCCGGAGCAGAAGGGTATCCACTTCTGTGTGCATGCGCATGTGCATACAAAAGAGATGAGAGAGAGGAAAAGGGAGAAGAAGACTTAAAGAGGGAAACAAATGAGAGAGAGGAGAAAGGAGAGAGAAGAAATGAGAGAGAGCTGCAGGGAGAGAAGGAGAGAGAGGGAAAAGAGCAGGAAACAAATGAGAGAGGGGGGGAGAAAGAGATGAAAGAGAGGAAGGAAGAGAGAGAATTGAGAGGGAGAGGTGGGAGTGAGTGAGAGTGAGAGATGAGAGAAAGAAAAATGAAAAACAGAGGGAGAAAGAAAAGAGAAAGAGAAAGAGAGAAGAAAGAAAGAGAAGAAAGAAAGAGGAAGAGGAAGGGAGAGAGAGACAAGAAAGAGAAAAAGAGAAGGAGAGAAGGAAACAGAAAGAAAGAAAGAAAGAAAGAGGAACAGAGAGACAAGAAAGAAAGAAACAAAGAGAAGGAAACAAAGAGAAAAAAGAAAGAAAGAGAAAGAAAGAGGAGGAAGGGAGAGCAAGAAAAAGGAAAGAAAGAAAGAGAAAGAAAGAAAGAAACAAAAAAGGAAAAAAGAAAAAGAAAAGGTAAAAGAAAGAAAAAAAGGAAGGAAGGGAGACAAAGAAAGAGAAAGAAAAAAAGAGAGAGAAAGGAATTGAAAGAAAGAAAAAGAAAGAAAGAGGAAGGAAGGGAGCGAGAGACCGAAAGAAGGAAAGAAAGAGGGAGAGAGAGAGACAAGAAAAAAGAAAGAGAACGAGACATAGGAAGAAAAAGAAAGAAAGTAAAAGAAAGAGAAAGAAAGAAAGTAAAAGAAAGAAAGAAAGAGAAGGGAGAGAGAGAGACAAGAAAGAAATAGAGAGAAAGAAAGAAAAAGAGAGAAAGAGGAAGAAAGAAAGAAAGGAAGAGGAAGGAAGAGAGAGAGAAAGAAGAGGAAGGAAGGACCACAAACCCTGGCACTAGGTGTGGCTTTCAGAACACACTTTGAAACAGCACAGCAATCTAGGGCTGGAAGGGATCTCAGGGGATGTCTAGTCCAAACCCCTGCTCCAGCAGGAAACCTTATATAGTCTGGATTATTTTGGTTCCTCTAACAGAGAGGCAAATTGTCAGAAAGGAGAAGGGTGGGCACCCTAGGACAAGGGCACCCTAGGACAAGGGTGCCATGCAGAAGAAAGGCAGAGATAGTCCTTGACTTATGAGCACAAATGAGCCCATAATTTTGGTTGCTAAGCAAGAGTGTTGTTGTGAGTTTCATCACATTTTACACAATCCATGACATCTCCTGGCTCTAACAGTAATGTGTATAGGGAAGAACATCTGAAGGCATGTGTAATGCCTAATGTACAGAGTTTACAGTTAAATGTGTGGCATAAAGTGGTCGCTGGGTGTATTTTTCCAAATGCAATAAGAGAGGCTGAACGTGTATAGTTTTAGAAGAGAGGTGTGTATATGTTTGTATGTGTTTTTGTGTGTACATACACAGTAAATATAGTAGATAATGTATCTTTTGTGTGCCTGTACACACTCTATACTATGTAATATGCATGTATACATATGACATATATACAGGATTAAATAGTATATTTTGGATGTTCAGTAGTAATAAATAAATAGACAGGGAAATTGTAACTTGTTGAGGCTTTTGAGGTGAGGAGAGGCCAGGCAAGACGGCCATTGATGTGAGTGATGTCAAGTTGGCCACACCCACCCAGTCACATGTCCAACCAGCCATGACCACCCAGTCACATGACCACCAAGCCATGACCACCTAGTCACATGACCACCAAGCCATGCTCACCAAGCAAGCCACCCCGACAGAACTGGTAGCAAAAAAATTTACCCATACACAGCAGCTGAGAATGGTGTAACGGAGAAGTGGAATGGAATCTTACAAACAATGAAGGACTCATTGCTGGAGGACTCTGGTCTGAGCAGGTCATATTGGAATGAACCCATGTTGACTGATTATTTAATTAATAAGATGTGAAAGTTAATCAATTAATGATACTCCATATGCAGTGTTATATGGGAGAAAGCCATCTATGGCATATTTAAGGGTTTTTGGAAGCAATGAATGGGTGGATATTCCAGAAATAATTAGAAGAAAAGGATAATGAAAGGCTAGAAAGCTCAGTTTTATGGGCTATGGGGCAGGCTCAAAAAGCTATCGCTCTAGTGATGGGAGCAAAAGAATAATGATTTCCAGGTCTGTTAGGTCTGCAGAGCCAAATTGGAACAGAATTGATGCCAATTTTTGGAATGATCCAGTTAGTAATGGTGATCCACTTAGTGATGGTAACTCACTTAGTGATGGTGTCAGCATTCAGGGAGAAGCTGAAAAAGATATGAAGCAAGAGAGGGTTTGAAGCACAGGGGCAGTCAATGCCCCGCAGGTCAGAGTGATGGAACAAAGAGAATCCACCTGACAGGTATTCTGCTAGTAAAGTAAAGGTGTGTAATGTATGGTATGAGCCAAGGAACTATAAGGGAGTATTACTATTACCTAAATTTGAACAAATAAAGTGGAAAGAAGCCATAGACAAATAAAGAAATCCATGGGTGAAAGTGTCAAAGTCACATCTATGACTTTGCCACAGGGTAGCAAAGCCATATGATATAAATGGGTATATGAGAAAGTACAACCAATAATGAGATACAATATAAAACAGGTTAGTGGCCAAGGTTTTTCACAGATGAAAAATGTGCACTACGATGAGGTATTTGCACCTATAGTAAAGAGTGAAAGCATAAGGCTGGCTCTAGCATTGGCAGCGGCACGTGGCCATAAAATTTGGCATTTTGACATAACCACTGCATTCCTTAATGCAGAATTAGAGGAAGAAATTTATATGGTTCAAGCACCAGGGATGAAAGTAAAAAGCCTATGTGTATAAATTGAACAAGGTCATTTATGGGTCAAAATAGTCAGCCAGGAATTGGAATATGTGTTTAGATAGCAGTAGCACTTAGCAATACCTTTTAGACTTATACTTCACAGTGCTTTACAGCCCTCTCTAAGCGGTTTTCAGTCAGCAAATTGCCCCCAACAATCTGGGTCCTCATTTTACCCACCTTGGAAGAATGGAAGGCTGTCAACCTTGAGCCTGGTGAGATTTGATCTACCAAACTGTTGGCAGTCAGTGATCAGCACAAGTAGCCTGCAGTACTGCACTCTAACCACTGCACCGCCACAGCTCTTAGGCATTGAAGAGTCTTGGGTTGCAAGGCTGGTTGCATATACACTGGAAAGTTACAAGGTGAGGATTGTCAACTATTAAGCATTTTTGGATGATCTTTGTTTCATTGGAAAGGATGTTATCATAGTAAAAAGGATTCTTAGGTATTTGAAGGAACTGTGAATTTGGGTCTTCAAATACAGGTACAGCTGTGTGAAAAAGTCCTGCATGCTTTACGGTTTATGGTTTATGACATTTTTTGGATAGGCCATTGATTTTATATTTTATGCTGCTATGCAAATATTGTTATATTTAAATAAATACTGGTGGTTATTAAGTAAAAAGCATACACTTTTTGCAATTTGGTGCTGCTTGAATGGGGATTGTGAATTTTCTTGCATGCTTAAAATGCATGTTTACAATGACTATGAAAACAGAATAACTGATGCATACCCAGTGGCATACATGTTGCAATTACTAAGGCCGATGCTAGTGTTTTGTTAACATTGTTATTGTTTGTGGCCCTGAAAAGGACTCTTTAGGTAACCAAACATGGTTACTAATATGAAATTGGCAGCCCTTTATTGCTTATCACCAGATGGCATTGCTTCGGCATAGACTGTATGCCTTAGCACGTGATCTTTGGTGACAATGTGGTGCCAGGCTGCAATAATGGATTCAATCAGCTCCTACTTGGTTTTTGGATGCTTCTTGCTTATTTCATAACAAATCTTGGCCCACAAGTTCTCAATTGGGTTCAAATCCGGGCTCTGAGCTGGCCAATCCAGGAGTCGAACGCCATGCTTCTTCATCCACTGCTGGATGGACTTTGCTCGATGACAAGGAGCGTTGTCATCCTGGAAGTAAAAGTCCTTCCCTACAAGTTGCTGAGTTGAAGGAAGCATAGTCTTTTCCAGGACTTCAACATACTGCTTGGAATTCATGATTCCCTGCATGATTTGTATCAGACCAATACCAGAAGCAGCGGTACAGCCCCAGATCACCACGTGGAGTGGATGCTTCACAGATAGATTCAGGCAGTACGGCCTAAATTCTTCAGCTGGAAATCTTCTGACATATTTATTGCACTGATTCCCAGTCAAGTAGAATTTGCTCTTGCCACTGAAGATGACCTTGGCCCACTGTTTGTTGGTTCACTTGGCATTCTTCTTGGCCCACGCTCGTTGATGAGAGCAGTGAGCGTCTGTGAGCAAAGGTTTACTTCGAGCCTTGCAGCCTTTGTGTTAGATATTTGCATAAACTGCTGTAGTCTCCACTCAGGTCCGCCACTAGGGCGGGAACAAGGGGGAGTTCTGATTGGACAGGAGGTCTGCCAGCTCCCTATAAAAGAAAAAACTGAAACTCACTGTCCTCCTAGAGGACTCCCCTTGCAAGCTTGAAGTCGACACGGGATCATCACTGATGATCATCTCGTGGTCAGCGATGAAAAAGGCGATTCCGAGCCTAAAGAAGCGGCAACTACGAACACCAGACATCCTGCTTCGAGACTACCAGGGGAACAGGGTCCCTATTGTGGGTCAAGGCACGTTTCGAGTCCAGTTCAAAAACATCACAGCCCAGCTGCCCGTGACCTTTGCCAGTGCGCCATTACAAAGCCTCCTGGGACTGGATTGGTTCGAAGCCTTGGGGCTAGAAGTTACCGGGATCAACGCCGTGGGTAACAGCAGCGCTGAAGGAATTTTTAAGGAGTTCGAGGATGTGTTCAGCCCCGGCCTTGGTAAGTATGTGGGCAAACCAATTTCATTTAATTTGGATCCAAATGTGGCACCTATCAGGCTCAAACCTAGGAGAGTGCCTTTTGCGCTCCGTCCCAAAATTGATAAGGAAATTGATAAGCTGGTAGTGCAAGGAATCCTTGAACCAGTGGATCATACTCGCTGGGAAACCCCAATCGTGACCCCCGTTAAGCCAGACGGGTCAGTCCGTATCTGCGCAGACTATAAATGCACAATTAATGTCGCCCTACAACAAAGCGCATATCCTGTGCCCATAGTACAACACCTATTGCACTCGTTGGGGCCAGGAATTTTTTTTTGCAAAACTAGACATGGCACAAGCATATCAGCAGCTGCCAGTGGATAGCCCCACGGCGGAGGCCCAAACTATAGTGACGCACAGGGGTGCTTTTAAATGCAACCGGTTACAATTCGGCATAAGCATCGCTCCGGGATTGTTCCAAAGCGTCATGGAACGGCTTTTGCAGGGCATACCAGGAGTCGTCCCTTACTTCAACGACATCTTGGTATCGGCTGCAAATGAGGCACAACTTTTAAAACGTGTTAGGACTGTTTTGGCCAGAATTCGAGAAAAGGGTCTCCGCCTAAAAAAGGAAAAATGCCAAATTAATGTGCCCAGCGTAGAATTCCTGGTTACAGGATCGATGGACTGGGAATACACCCGACATCAAAAAAAATTAAGGCGATCCAGGACGCCCCCACACCACAAAATCAGACCGAGTTGCAGGTCTTCCTCGGACTTCTTAACTTCTACAGCGTATTTCTCAGACAGAAAGCCACCGTTGCTGAGCCATTGCACCGACTTCTAGCAAAGAACGCGAAATGGACCTGGGGACGTTCCGAGGCTGCCGCTTTCGCCGCAGTCAAGCGCCTGCTGACGACCGAATCTCTGCTAATCCAGTACAGCCAAACCCTACCACTGGTATTGAGCTGCGATGCCTCACCTTTCGGCGTCGGCGCAGTACTCAGCCACAGAATGCCAAACAGGAACGAAGCCCCCATCGCTTTCTACTCAAGGACATTGTCTTCGGCGGAATGCAACTACAGCCAACTGGACAGGGAAGCGTTAGCCGCTGTGGCTGGAGTCAAGCATTTTCACGAATACCTCTACGGCCGTGATTTCGAACTTATAACGGACCACAAACCATTGCTGGGTCTACTGGCGGGAAACCGTCCCACACCAGTCTCCCTCTCCCCGCTCATGACCAGGTGGACTGTTTTCCTGGCTGCGTATTCCTACAAACTGGTACACCGACTGGGTTCTACATTGGGGCATGCAGACGCGCTCAGCCGCTGCCCGCTACCGGAACTCTTGGCCGACCCCACTCCAGAAATACCGGTCCTTTTGATTGACTCTTTGGACACAGGGCCAGTATCTTCTGTGGACGTTGCTAGGTTTTCTGCTAAGGACAACGTGATCAGACAAGTGCAAACTTGGGTATGGAGGGGGTGGCCCAAAGGGATTGTGGGACCCGAATTCAAACTGCTTTGGTCTAAGCGTGATGAACTGTCAGTTTTGAAAGGTTGTTTATTGTGGGGGGATCGAGTTGTTGTACCGCACAAACTGCGGAGAAATGTATTAGAAGCATTGCATGTTGGGCATCCAGGGATCGTAAGGATGAAAGCATTGGCTAGGAGCTACATTTGGTGGCCGAACATGGACAAGGAGATAGAGGAATGGGTAGCCACTTGCAATCCGTGCCAAGAATCCAGACCAGCCCCCCCTGAAGCGCCCGCTACGGAGTGGGACAAACCGAAAGCACCCTGGTCGCTAATACACATAGACTTCGCAGGACCAGTTCAGGGACAGATGTTTTTAATAGTTGTGGATGCATACTCCAAATGGTTAGAGGTAGTCCTGATGACCTCGATCACGGCAGAGGCGGTCATCAAGGTACTACGGCGACTTTTCACCATGCACGGCCTGCCCGACCTCCTGGTCTCCGACAACGGGCCCCAGTTCACGGCCATGCAATTCGAATCCTACCTAGCAAGTCAGGGAATTCGGCATGCTCTCGTCGCGCCATTTCATCCAGCATCAAATGGTCAGGCGGAAAGAATGGTGCGCGCTGCAAAAGAGGCCCTCCCTAGGATGGGCCCGGGTGATTGGCAAACATGAATCGATCACTATCTTTTAATCCAACATATTACCCCTAGCGCCACGACGGGAAGGAGTCCCGCTGAGCTCCTCATGGGTCGCCGGCTAAGGTCTCACCTAGACCGACTACACCCAAATTACTCTGCCACATCGTCCCCAGACTCTACAAGCAAAATTCAGAACTTTAGCATAGGGGATTCAGTATATGCCCACAACTAAGCAGGGGGGACACTGTGGATTCCGGCAAGGGTAATAGGCCTCGTTCCTACTTGTTAGAATTGGAAGACGGTAGGAATTGGAAAAGACACATCGACCAACTCCGAGGTCGCCTGGCACACTCCAACCTACGGTCATCGAACGAGGAACTCATACCATCAGAGAGATTGCCGACACAACAACCCGACTCGCCCAGCGCAGACGACTACGGCACAGCGGAGCCAGGGGAGGAACCTGAGATCGACGAAAGAATGGAGCAGTCCCCGAGCGAAGGGAACCTACAATCCCTAGCCAGGACAATGGAGAAAAAAGGACACCCCGATCCTTCGCCCGTTCCGGCACAACCAGAACTTCGCAGGTCCACCCAAACGAGGCAGAAACCCGCATACTTACAGGACTTTGTCACTAACTGGAACACTCCATCTAAGAGGGGAGGGGTGTTAGATATTTGCATAAACTGCTGTAGTCTCCACTCACTAGGGCGGGAACAAGGGGGTGTTCTGATTGGATGGGAGGTCTGCCAGCTCCCTATAAAAGGGGAGCTGCATGACCCCACAGTAAGCTGGATCACTACTACCTCACTAATAAAGAGCTGATATGTCACTACCGTCTGGAGTCTGTTCTCTCGTTGCCCAAATCTAACACTTTGAATCTCTTGCAAGCAGTCTGCGACACGCTGTTCTTGTGCACACTTTTACATCACATGTTTCACCCCAAATTCTTGTAATCTGAGATGCGGTGAGCTTCCTGTCAGCCATTGAAATGCATTGCAGAGCCTGATCTTGCAGTTTTGTTGACTTTCCTGGTCTTCCAGAGTGGAGCCTGTCATCAACCGAACCAGTTATTTGGTATTTTTCAACCACTCTGTTCACTGTGGTGCGATGGCATTTCACTCTCTTGGCTATTTCTGTACAGGTGTAACCCTCTTCATGAAGCACAATGATGCGATACTGCTACTCATTATTGGTGAAAGCAAAGGCCTTCATTCTTGCTTGCAGCCAAAGCTAAATTAAATTTCTCAATGCTTTTCATGCCTATTTATAGTCAGAGAGTATTACATTGATTGGCTCATAGATTTAACCTCTGTGCATTTTGATTGGCCAGCCAAAGCTCCCTGCTGATTGGCTACTTTCGATCCTAACATTCTTGAAAATTCAAGGTGTTTGTTTTAGCACATAAATTCACTCAAAACCTTAAAAATACTTTGGTTATATTAATAAAAATTATGCATCTCAATCTGACTACAGAAATTTTCATCAAAGTACTAAGTTTGCATGGTTTGTATGACTGAAAAGTTGATTAAACAAGGTCAGCCAATGAAGAGACATGGCAACTGGGTCAGCCAATGAGGGTTGTTTAGAAAGTTAACCAGTATTTGCTGTGCGAGCAACAAGGAGACAGCAAGGAACCTGCGTGTGGTGTAACCTGTACTAAAGCTCTGAGTCTGTGCTGAGCTAAAAACTAGTCTGCTACTCTGAACTGAAACTTTTCTCTCCTCTACCTGCTTGCATTTACTACTTCTTTGGAAAACCTGCTTTTGGTATTGTATATTTACTTCATGTTATATAAAGAGAAGTTAATGAATCCTGCTGAATCAGTTACCTGTGTGCTTTCTGGATGTGACTGCTGCTGCAAACTCTGACACATATGAAGTGCTGTTACTAAAGGCTGATCCACCAATTCAACATTTGGCTTTTCTAAACTGGGGGTGTCAAACAGGCATCGTCACATCATTGTCACGTGATGTATCAGGACTCCCCCCCCTTCGCTAAACAGGGCATGGGTGTGATCAGCATCTGCTGCATCTGGCCCATGAGCCAGGAATTTGACAGCCCTGTTCTAAAAAGTCTCCAACCCTATCCTATCTATTAATATTACCATCTTCTAGCTTAAAATATATATTTTTAATGTACACATATATTGACTCCATTCACACCACAATTGCATTCGGAACAACATGAAAAGCCAGCACAATATTTCTATAGAAATATTTAAAACAACTTTATAGACCTCATAAACTTCTAGATTTGGCAGCAGATTTCTCTAGATCCTCAATGTTATCTTTTAACCAAAGGCTTTTCTCTATACCATGAGAACTGATAGTAATAGAGCAGCTAATTTCCTTATGGTAAATGAAATCAACAATTATATTCCCCAAGACGCTACTTCCTTCCATCTTGCCAGATAATGTTTTAAAAGTAAGTTCTCCACAGCTCCAAATAATACCTAGTCTTTAAATTTCTCCTTACAAGTAGCTCTAGTCTGTTTGAGGTCAGCAAATACAGTATAAGGCAATAATTCCAAAAGAACATTTGATTATTATTTGTTAATAATAATAAGAGGTTTCTAGCAAATATTTTCTGTCGTAATAATTGCTCAGACTGTAATGTATCTGTCAAATAGCTCAGATTATAATGTATCTGGTAAGATAGATGTAATGAAAATCATCTGAAGAATGAATCAAATTGCACAGCTTTGAGTTTCACCTATGCCTCAAAGGACTTCTCTATTTCCTTGAACACAGCAGAAGAAGTACACTAAGCACAAACCAAGCAAACCACATTATGTTTCAACTTGATATCTGTACTTTACTTCCAAACCATTTTTTACCCTGAAGACTGAAGGAATTGCTAGGATCTATGTTTTGTTTTGTTTTCCAAACAGTGAAAAAATATAAAAGGTGAACTATTTGTATTAGTTGATTGGCTTTACACATCATGCCAAACAGGTTTTATTCTTGTTTGTTAAATAAACAATAATAGTTAATATCTATGCATGTTAAACTAAACCTATTGGGCTGTAAAAATTAAGGTAAAAAAGAAGGTTTTCTGTAAAACTTTTTGGTAAAATGAGGGCCCAGATTGTTGGGAACAATATGCTGACTGGAGAGGGCTGAAAAGCACTGTAAAGCAGAATAGGCCTAAGGGCAATTGCTATTGCTATTAGCTGTTTGGATCGCAATTCACTCTTTCTGGAGTTCTCCATTCACAAGTCTATTTGAAATCTTTTTAATGTTTTGTTCCATTCCATTTTTTACTGATTCTGAAATTATGCAAAATGAAGAACTGTCTCTTTGAAAAGTCTTAGTCAAGCCTTTCGGAAAGTATTATGGCTCTCTGTCAACCAAATGACAAATGAAAAGAGGAGACATAAGTGTAGCGTACTGAGGAGATGATCCCATAATTTTGAAATTATAGTTATTGGCACTTTACCTTCTACTCTGCTTTCCTTAAAAAGAAAATGACAGCAGGAGTTACACCCCTTTGAACATCTGCTCAGTGGGTTGTGCCACTTCTGTGTCCTTTTATAAATTTATCACCTCCCTCAGATCCCAGGTTGGGTTTGCTGCCTAAGGCAATCTCTCTCTCCCTCCTTCCCTCCTTCCCTCCTTCCCTCCCTGTCTCTCCCTCCCTCCCCCCCCTCTCTCTCACACACACATACACCACTAGAACAATTTTCTCTCTCTCTAATTCTTATTTATTTTAAGAGATGAACTTTTAAAACCTGACATCTCAGTTGAGATTCTGTTTTTTTTTTTGCAGATGAACAGCACATTTTAACAAATGGTTTTCCTATTCACTGTTTTCCTATAAGTACAGGTGAAACTCAAAAAATTAGAATATTGTGCAAAAGTTCATTTATTTTAGTATTGCAACTTTAAAGGTGAAACTTATATGAGATAAGACTCATACAAAGCAAGATAGTTCAATCCGTGATTTGTCATAATTGTGATGATTATGGCGTACAGCTCATGAAAACCCCAAATCCACAATCTCAGAAAATTAGAATATTACATGCAATCAATAAAACAAGGATTGTATATAGAACAATATAGGACCTCTGAAAAGTATAAGCATGTACATGTACTCAGTACTTGGTTTGGGCCCCTTTTGCAGCAATTACTGCTTCAATGCAGCATGGCACGGAAGCTATCAGCCTGTGGCAGGATGCTTCAATAGCGGCCTTCAGCTCTTCTGCATTGTTCAGTCTCATGTTTCTCATCTTTCTCTTGGCAATGCCCCATAGATTATGGGGTTCAGGTCAGGCGAGTTTGCTGGCCAATCAAGCACAGTAATCCCACGGTCATTGAACCAGGTTTTGGTGCTTTTGGCAGTGTGGGCAGGTGCCAGGTCCTGCTGGAAAATGAAGTCAGCATCCCCATAAAGCTCGCCTGCGGAAGGAAGCATGAAGTGCTCCAAACTCTCCTGGTAGATGGCTGCGTTGACCCTGGACTTAATGAAGCACAGTGTTCCAAAGTTCTGTTTCTCCTTGTTCCAAAGTCCTCTTTTCTGATGAGAGCAACTTTTGCATCTCATTTGAAAACCAAGGACCCAGATTATGGAGGAAGAATGGAGAGGCACACACTGCAAGATGCTTGAAGTTTAGTGTGAAGTTTCCATAGTTTGTGTTGATTTGGGGAGCCATGTCATCTGCTGGTGTTGGTCCACTGTGCTTCATTAAGTGGAAGGAAATATCGATGGATTTTATTGTTGAGCTACCAGAAAGTCTTGGAAATACCATGATTTGGGTGATCACCGATCTGTTCTCCAAACAGATCCACTTTGTACCTTGTTGCAAGATCCCATCAGCAAAGTTGCTAGCTAAATTATTTTACATGTGTATAGGTTACATGGAGTTCCTGAATACATTATTTCAGAAAGAGGGGTCCAATTCACCTCCCTCTTTTGGAAAGAATTCCTGAAATTAATAGGCTCCACCCAGGGTCTAAGCTCCACCCACCATCTGCAGACTAATGGGGCTTGTGAGAGGACTAACTCGATTCTGGGGCAATACCTTAGGATAATTGGGCTGACCTTTTGCCACATGCAGGGGTGGCGTACAATAATTCAGTAAATAGCAGTACCGGAATGACCCCTTTTAAAATTGTTTGGCCAAGATTGTGCCCATTCCTGAATTGCCTCAAGAGAAGTCCTTGTCTGAGTGGAGTGATCAACTTCAATGGTTTTGGCCAATGACCTGCAAGGCCTTAGATGCAGCTCATCAAGCACACAAGAAACAAGCTGACAAGAAAAGGGCCAAGCCAAAAGAGTACCAAGTTAGGAATAGGGTATTTTTGTCCACTAAGTTTCTGAAAACCACCCAGAAATTGAAAAAATTGGGTCTGAATTTTGTGGGTCCATTTCCCATTGTCAAAATTATAAATCCTGTATCAGTGAAATTGGAACTGCCAAAGGCCCTTAGAAGGATTTATCCTGTGTTTCATGTAAACTAATTGAAACTGGAACACACTTCTGCCATGCATCCACCCAAACCTTCACCCCCTGTTCCCCTTCTGATTGAAGGAGAGCAACATTTTGAAGTTAAAGAAATCTTGGATTCCAGGAAACATAGAGGTCACATCCAATATTTGATGTCCTGGAAACATTTTCCCCCTTCCCAGGCTGAGTGGGTGAACAAATCCGATGTTGGAGCTCCCAGACTTCTTTAGAAATTCTGTGCCAAGTATCCTGATAAGCCCTGAAGTTGATATGTTATTGGTTATTATTGTTGTTTTGTTTTGTTGTTATTTTCTCCAGGGTGATGTCCTTTCTGAAGGAGGGCCGGATGTCAGCCTCTGCTACGCTTGCTTACTATCAGCTGCCTAAGAACAGGGAGGGTGAGGGCATGGTATTGGGGAAGGGAATTATATTGGGAGGAGTCTTGTTCTCACTGTCTTTACGCATGTTGGTGGCTGATGTTTGGACTTGGTCAAGGCCAACCGTCTCGCATACCAACTTGATGAGGCTGTTTGAAGATGCACCCCACAAGACACCTTAGGGCTGTGATGGCGAACCTATGGCACAAGTGGCACGCGGAGCCATTTCTCAGGGCACGCGAGGCGCTGCCCTGTCAGGTGGCCAGCGTGTATGCGCGTGCTGGCCAGCTGAGTTCACCTTTTTGAAAGCTATTTTTCGCCTTCATAGGAGCCTGGGGAGGGTGAAAAGAGCCCCCCCGGAGGCTTCAGGGACCGTCCGGAGGCTTCCCTGATGCCCTTGGAGCGCTTAAAACCACCCTCCGAGCAAACCGGAAGTGACTTCTGGGTTGCTTGGAGGGTCTTTTTAAGCGTTCCGAAGGCTTCAGGGACTGTCTGGATGGCAGAGGGAGGGGGGACTCCGTCCCACACAGGAATCCATCCCCTCAGGGCTTTGCGCGGGCGTCGCAAGGGTTAAGCCAAAAGGGAGGGGAAGGGGGAGGGGGAAAGCAAAGGGGGCTCTGTTGTCCTCCTTCTCCTTCTCCTCCTTTCCCCCTCTGGCTCAAACGCGGCGCCGGGGCCCGGCAGGCAGCGAACGAGTCGGAACCTGCCGACCGGAGGAAGAGGGCAAGAGGCGGGTACCGTGAACGGCGGCAGCAGTGGCGGCGGCGGCAATAGTCGCAACTCGGTGGCGGGCCGCCCCCGCTGGGAGACAAAGGAGGGGAAAGGCGGCAGGCAGCCGAGCTCCGAGGACGGAGCCGCCCGCGGGGCTGAGCACGATGTGGCGCGGGGCCGCCCAAGGCTGGGATTGAGTTGGCTGCGCGGCCTGCCTGGCGTGGCGTGGCTAGAGGAGGAGGAGGAAGCGGCGGCGAGGGCGGCACGGCCGAGGCCCGACAGACTTCCCTTTGGTCGAGCCCGTCCTGGCGGCGGCGGTGGCGGCGATGTGAAGGCCAGGCCGTGGCGAGCGCACCGAGGCTGGGTGGAGCGGCGCAGGGATGCCGGGCCCGAGGCGCCGCGCGAAGGAGGCGATCTGGGCCCTGGCGATGGAGACGCATGTCTCGTGCCTGTTCAGGGACCGTCCCAAGGCTTCCCTGAAGCCTTCGGAGTGCTTAAAATGACCCTCCGAGCAACCCGGTTGCTCGGAGGGTAGTTTTAAGCGTTCTGAAGGCTTCAGGGAAGCCTCCAGACATTCCCTGAAGCCTCCGGAAGCCTCTGGAGCCTGGGGAGGGCGAAAAAAGCATGTAAAAATGGGGGGGGGCGCGTTGTGCACACAACCGCACACGACCCCCCTGCGCTCCCCCCACTTGTGTCATGCGAGCCAAAAAAGGTTCGCCATCGCTGCCTTGCAGATTGGGGGTAAGGTGCTGGTTAAACGTTTGATATGTACATGTTCCCACCTTTCTGGCTCAGATCTTCCTCTCTTTTTGCTGCTTTCACTTCATTTCTAGTAAAAGTACTTTATCTCTACTAAAATGGAGTTGAGGTTTTTCTTTCTTGGATATTGAAGGAGGCATGCCTGACATGATCTAGTTTTTTCAGTGAAGATAGTGCAAATTGCATCAAGTTTATTTTTATTTTCAGTTTAATTGATTTGGGTTGTGTATGGGTGGGAGAATACTTAACTTTCAATTTAGCAGCAGTGACACCACAGAAAGTTCAATTTGACTTCTAACTGTACAGACATTTATTTCATTTGATAATACAGTCTAAGATAATTATGGCATAACTGGAGGGAGGGGAAATGATATGAATCTGAATGAAGTCTCAAAAAATGGAAGGCCTTTTTTGAGTGTACATTGAAAACACATGAAACGCAGACATCAATTACAAAAAAGTTGGATCTTGCAAGTTCTAATAGTCCCCTTCCCAATAGTACAGAATATATTTTACATGGACCACAGGTTGATATATTAACTTATTAATCTATAAATAGAAAGGACATGACTGCTTATTTTCAAAGGTAGCATAGGCTTTCATATTAGAATAATTTCATAATTAAGATATCAGTATTATTTTTGTTTTTAAGATTATTTAAAATTTTGTTTAAATATATAAGCAAAATAACATGGGTCCAGACAATATTGAAGATACATTCATACCACAGTTATATAAACACACTCTGAGTTTGAATCCCCATAAATTTTGAGACATATAAAAAAATTATGACAAATACCAAACTAGTGAATTTAATGGTTCTCCATAGACTATGAAAGACAGAAATTATAATAATCCCTTCACCCTATCCCCTAGGGGACTTGTAGTCCCCATCATGAACCAGAAATTAACAGGCTGACCAATCTGCCTCCTTTCACATGGGTGCCATTTCAACCAAGAAAACATGATATTCAAATTAATGTAGCCAAGGCCAGAACTGAAGAATCATCAATTGACAAACAGATTGTACAGAGAGGCAAAAGAAGTTGCACAAACAGCAGCAACAAGCAATAACATGACAGTTGCCAAAAAGAGTCACTGGAACATGTATAAAAATTATCCTGTGCCAACTAGTGAGAAATTGGAGTTGAAAAGTAGTTGAAATTGAGTATTTTAAGATATTGTGGAATTTCCCAGTGCAAGTTGATAAAGCCTTGGCTGATAACATCAAATTTAAATGTGGTTGGAAAAACTTTTTTTAAAAGTTTTAAAGATTAACAGCTATTAAAGAACTGGCAGCTGTGATTTCACATCTTTGTGTATACAGTAATAATTTATTAAACTGATATGCAGTGGTAGCAGAACACTTGATGGAGCTGAAATATAGGACTGGAAGCAAGGCCAGGTCTGCAAATTCTGAAATTGCAACTAGAGACTCCAGATGTTGCCAAAAACCTGAAGGCCTCTGAAGAGCACATTTGTGGCAAATGAACTCCCCCAGTGCTGACATGTAAAAGCTTACAAGTGAGTTGTAGAGTCAGAGGTTGACTCCAAGGGTAAGAGCATAGGGTGCTGAGTGCTTCATTATTTTTTTATTTGTTTCCTGTTTGCCTGGGTATGAGATACTTGGCCATAGGGAACACCAATTTCTACGTGTGTGGGGGTATATTGAGTGATTGTGAATAATAATGCAACCTGGTAGTGCTGAGAGCCATAATTAATGTGCCACTGCAGTATTTATCCCCCACCACCCATTGAGCAGTTGGTGTAATGACTGTTAGAATGGCAGGGACACCAGTGCAGGGAGGAGGTAGGTCAGGAATGGGGATAGAAATCCACCTCATGGGATGTAGGGTGAAAGATACCCCCTTAATATTTAATACTTAATAAGGTACTTCTGATTGACGTCATAGCAAGAACTGCTGGTATTATATTCGATGGGTGGCAATGACTGAGGTGAGGCAAGGCCCGACTAACATGGCTTTATTAAACAGCTAACACAACAGCAACTCAGAACCCAAGATAAAGAACAGTTCCTGCTTGACAGCAATTTATATGCAGGCAGTCCTGTGGTTAGCCAATCTTAGACTCTCCCGCTCTGGCACACATGCGCGTCTCAACCAATGGCAAGCCTTGGAGATGAAGCCACAACTCCGAGGCTAAGACACTCTCCACCAGTCAGATACAAGCATAATCTTGCAAATATGCAGGCCGCCTGCCTGTGCGGTCCGATCTTCTTGGCTCGGCTGGAACTTAGGCCATAGAAGGGGCAGTAGGAGACTTCTCCAGGGGAACTGCCTACGACTGTACTAACTCCCTGCCTGGCGACTCTGGATGCGACTCTGATGGCTAAGGTAAGTCTGGTGCCGGAACACTGGACTGCCGGGACGGGCAATGCTGAGTTTCAACGGAGGTGTCCAAAGTAACCAGGGAATCTATAGGCCCAACTGGGAAGAGATCAGCTGGTGTCAGTGCCGAGGCCATATGTGGTCGCAGCTGATCAATGTGGCAGCGCCAAATGCACCCATCGCCTAGGCCAACCCTGTAAGAGCTGTTAATTGCAGAATGCGCCCCGGTAACCACCTCTGCTCACACCCATAGTTCCGTGCAAAAACCAGATCCCCCATTTCAAAACCCCTGGTGGGGTTATCTTTGACAATAGGTTTGTCATTGCAGTAGCTGGGGTGAAGTCGATCTAGGAGGCGGTGGCCCATTAACAGTTCTGCAGGGCTGTGGTTGGTTTGGGGACATGGGACTGTGTGCTGCACTAACAGGTATCTTTCAATTCCGGCCTGCCAATCCCCTGGCCCTAGCCTAACTAGGGACTCTTTAACAGATCACACCATCCGCTCAGCCATGCCATTTCTGGAGGGACGATAAGGGGCCACCAGAACGTGGTGGATACCATGACCCGCTAGGAACATCTGGAAAGATGCAGATGTCAATTGGGCGTCATTATCTGACACCAGGACATCTGGGCACCCATGAGTCATGAACATCCTTCGCAATGCCCTAATGAGAGCCTTGGTAGTGGTCAATGACATTAGGACGACTTTCACCCACTTTGAGTATGCATCGACCACTACCAGGAACATCTGGCCATGGAATGGCTCTGCAAAATCCACATGGATTCTAGCCCAAGGAGTCTTGGGGTCCTCCCATTTCCTAGGTTTTGCCGCGGGGGGGAGCTGGCCTGGACTGCTGACATTCCTGACACCTAGTCACCCACTGTGCAATATCCTGATCCAAACCAGGCCACCACACATAGCTCCGGCCGAGGGCCTTCATCCTCACTATCGCAGGATGCCACTCATGCAGACAGTAGAGGATAGGTTCCCTCAATTGAGGGGGAATGACCACCCTATGGCCCCACAGCAGGCACCCCCCTAGTACCGACAGTTCATGTTGCCTGTGTTTGAATGGCAGGAACTGGGAGGGAACTGGCATCTGCGGCCAACCCCTCTTTACCCAGTCTAAAATCTGAGCCAAAGTAGCGTCCCAAATCGAATGAGTGGCAACGTCTGTGGCTGTCAAGGGAACCGGGAGGTCCTCAATCAGTAAAACTAGGGGGTCAGGATCTAGGTCATCCCTGGATGCCAGCAGGGGGCAACGGCTTAGGACATCAGCATGCCCCACCTGCTTCCCGGGCCAATAGACAAGTTTGTAATTGTAAGCAGCAAAGAAGACGTCCCAACGGGACATGCAAGGTGATAATATCACAGGAGTTTGTCTATCACCTGCTAGTAACCCCAATAAAGGCTTGTGGTCTGTCACTAGCTCAAAAAAACATCCGTACAGGTAGTTGTGGAATCATTTAATTCCAGCTACTGCTGCTAATGCCCCCTTGTCCAATTGGCAATAGTTGCATTCCAGAGGGGACAGGGTCCTGGAAAAGTACACCAAGGGCGCATCAGATCCATTACGAAGCTTGTGGCTCAGGACAGCACCCACCCCAAAAGGAGATGCATCATAAGTGAGCGTCAGGGGAAGGTGGTCACAATACTGGACAAGGACCGCGTTGAAAGGTAACAGGTCCTTGAATGCCATAAAAGCGGCTGCTTCCCACCAACCCCACCTCCACATGGCCCCACTATCGAGAAGCCGATGCAGGGGTTCTGCAACAGATGCTTTATGGGGCAAAAAGACAGTAAAAATTGAGGAGGCCAAAGAAAGCTTGCAATTAGGCCTTATTGTTGGGTACAGGAGCCTGTTTAATGGTGCAATTTTAGAGGGGGTCGGATGGATGCCTGTGGCATCATTCAGATACCCAAAGAACTCCACTTCATGTACCCCTATATGACATTTTGAAGGCTTAAGTTTCAACCCCACCTCCAGGAACTTTGATAAGATGGCACGCAGCCACGCCATGAGTTCAGTGCTGTTTCTGGCAGAAATAAGCACATCATCAAAGTACGGGATGACACCCAGAATGCCATGGAGCAGTCGCTCCATGAGGCTCTGGAAAATGCCCGGGGCTACACTGACCCCAAACTGGAGCCGCCGGCATCTAAAAGCTCCCCTGTGGGTGACGATGTTCTGCACTTCGGCAGCATCATCATCCACATGGAGCTGCTGATATGCTTGGGCGAGGTCCAGCTTGGCAAAAATGGAGCCCCGCCCCAATGTATGAAGCAGTTCCTGTACTACAGGGACAGGGTAGGGGTTGGATTGGAGACCCCTATTTATGGTACATTTAAAATCTCCACATAATCTAATGGAGCCATCGGATTTCAGGGGAATCATGATGGAGGTCTCCCATTTGGAGTAATCTACGGGCTCTAAGACCCTTTGGGCAACCAATTTTTCTAGTTCAGCATCCACTTTCAGATGCAGGGCCAGGGGGACCCATCTGGGCTTGAGATGGATGGGAGCAATCTGAGGGTCCAAATTAAAACTAATGGGGGTTCCCTTATAGTTACCTAAAGACCCATCAAAAACTGCAGCAATCTTCTTCATCAGGCCTTCGAACTGATCATGGCCTGCCGTTGCATGCATGCCAGTGACGCTGAGGCCCAGGGCATCGAACCAGTCTAAGCCTAGTAGACTGGGAAGGTTGCCCTGGATGATGATGAGAGGAAGCCTGCCCTTAAAACTTGGAGTGACCACTTGGAACCGGCCACTGCCAACTACTGGGATATAGTTTCCCTGATAGTCCAGCAACTTCATAAAACAAGTGACAGGCATTTCTTGGCTAAGGAAGGCACCAAATGCTTGATAGTGGACCAGGAGACAATAGACTTGGAGGAGCCGGTGTCCACCTCCATGCAGCAGGGCTTACCCTCGAGGTAAATCTTCTTTCCCGACATCGCATTGGCCTGGCTGGTCAGCGGAACAGCCTGCCACTGTTCACGGAAAATTGGGAAACAGTCCTCTGATGTGTGATAAGACCGTGGCTTTGGCTTACGGTTATATGATCGGTCAGCTGGTTGACCCTGAAGGGGGGAGGATGATGAGTGGCACACCTTAGCTAAATGTCCCTTCTTTCCACACTTGTGGCAAATAGCTGATTTGAAACGACACCAGGCACGGGCATAGTTCCCACCACAACCAGAACAATAGCTCTGAGATAAATTTTTCTGTGATCGCCCCACACCACCACCTGCTGTTTTGAGGCGGTCAACCTCAGCCTCATCAGCGTCGGACGAAGAATGTTTGTCCACTTCCCCGTGATGAATAGGCACCTTCTTAGTAGATGATAACGCAGGCCCCACTGCAGCTTGACCCCTCTCAATCTCAGCGGAGGATTCGTTGGACATCTCAGAGGTGCGAGCCTCATCCAACGCTGCTTGCAGTTTGAGCTCAGAACGGGCCAGAAAATGGCGACGCAGCCTTGAATCGGTCAGCCTTGAAGCACACGAATTGCTGAAGTAGATAGTCGTCTAAATTAGGAAATTCACAGTGCAGTGCTGCAGCCCTGAGGGCAGCCACATACTGATTCACCAACTCCCCCTCCTTCTGAAGCCTTTGCCAGAACACATAGTGCCTAACTATGCGAGACAGACTGGGGCATAATGGTTCTGCAGTCTCATTAACAGGAGCTCCCATAAAAGAGTCTGGATTGATTGCGGGGCAGCCAAAGCCCTGGCTGTTCCGAACATCTCATGTCCACAAGCGTTCAGGAACTGAGCCCTCTTTCCTCTCTGGGCAAATTAACCAGATAGTTTGCCTCAAGGAAGCATTCAAAACGATCAATATAAGCCTCCCAGGACTCTAACGCTGGCTTAAACAGAGCGAAGTTGCTCGAAGTGGCCATTCTGAGGGAGACACGATCTGAGGAGATTGCCTCAGCGATTAGCAGGGAGCCTTGTATAATAATGAAAGTCTGCCTTATGTGACTCTTCCTATGCCTCAGCAGGATCCTACCTTCATCACCAGTATTATATTCGATGGGTGGCAATGACTGAGGTGAGGCAAGGCCCGACTAACACAGCTTTATTAAAGAGCTAACACAACAGCAACTCAGAACTCAAGATAAAGAACAGTTCCTGCTTGACAGCAATTTATATGCAGGCAGTCCTGCGGTTAGCCAATCAGAGAACAGAGACTCTCCCACTCTGGCACACACACGTGTCCCAACCAATGGCAAGCCTCGGAGATGAAGCCACGACTCTGAGGCTAGGACATAACAGCTGGAAAATAGTGAGGCTCCGCCGAGGCCCAAGAAATCCAGCCAGTAACCGCTGTTGGGAGACCCCCCCATAATGTGTCATAGCTGCCTTGTAGGGGCAGTGAAGGAAGGAGAGATGCTTTGTTTACTATGAGGAATCTGCAATTTCCTTGTTGGTTGAAGCAAGCTCCCGAACAACAGCAGGGATGACCACTATTTTTTGCCAGTCATGAAGCTGGGATATCCAGGACAACAAGATTTGTGCAGGAGCAGTGTATGGGCAAATCATCGAAACCAGGTGAGATAATTAGCAACTTTTCTCTTAAAGATTGGATACAACAGTAACAATGTTAAAACATAACTCCTAAGTCTAAGATAGCGGTGATCACACACACGGGGGGGGGGGGGAGAGAGAAAACGGACCAAAAATTAAAAGGCGTGAGGTCCTAGAGAAGCTATAAAAATACAGAAAACTTGGGGAGAAAAGTGCAAACAATTTGAAAAGAGAATTAAGGGAGAAATTGTTTTGTTGTGATTTTAAACTCCCTGGATTTATTGGATAATCAACTGTTTTTGACAGACTGATTAACATTGGCTTTTGGGAATAAGAGAGCCATCTACTGGAAGAAAAGAAGTACTACAGCACTATAGATGCAGCATACTATAGTGCTGTATAGCACTTAGCAAAAGTTAACTTAATACACACAGAGACCAATCCACAGAATAGAAAAAAACAACATCTGAAGGATGACTTGACCTTGCTCTACTGGCTAGGCAGTTGGGACAATTTGAGAACATTTCTTTCTTTTTCTTCTACATTTGAAGACTTATAAAAGGAATTAACTTGCAAATAAACTAAATTTTACCAAAATTGGTTACAGGATTTGGATTTGGACTTGGATGATTGGAGGAATTGAGTGGACTAATTTGAATTTGGATTATTAAAACTACTTGATAGAACGTTCTATGAAGCAAAAGAAGAAAAGAGCTGGAAAAGACAGCTGGGTAGATGCGTGTTTGCGTTCCAGCTACCTAGTGCTCTTTTCCACCGATCGCGGACGCTTTTTGTGCACATTTGGAATAAAGAATGATTTCGAAATTGGTTTGGCGAGACGGGCGGAGTTGCGGTTCTCAGTGGAAGCTGCGGGCGGCTGAGGCTCCGACAAGAGCGAGGCGCACACGGCAGGGGCAGAAGGTAGCCCGCAGCTACCCCCTCCTCTCCTCCCTGTCGCTCTCAGCTGGAGCCAACCTCGCCGGCCCTTCCAGAGCCGGAGCGGGATGGAGCGAAGAAAAAGGGGCGGAAGCGCAAACAAGAGCTCGGGGCGACAAAGCGTACTTTTCCTTGTTGCATGCAAAATGCCACTTTGGTGGGAAACCGCTCACCGTTCTTGCGCGCCTCTCCAGCCACCGCCTTGGAAGTGAGTCGCGCGGATGGAGCTTTGGGGCTGAGGAGAGAGGCAGGGACAGAGGGAGTGGGGGGGAAAGGAGCCGGCCCCCTCACCCCCCAGGCAATGGGGAAAGCTTTCCTGAAATGGGGGGGTATCGCGGGAAATAAAAAGGGTGCGCGCTGGGGGGGACGAAGGAGGCTTTGGCGCGCCTTAGAGGTGGGTGGGAAAGCAATGAAAGGGGCAGCGAGGGCGGGAGGTGGCTGCAGGCGGCAAGGCTTGAGCAGGGTGAAAGCGCAGCCCCTTATGTTGCTTTCCCATTCACCCCGCTCAAGCCTTGCCCGAGGGAGCTGGGGATCGGGCTTTGGGTTGGTGGGAGACCTTGAAGGAGTGGGGGGGAAGGGACTGGCGCCGGTGGAGGAAGTAATGCTACGCGGATCAGTGCACTCCGCGGTCCTCTTAATGTTCACTCAGGAAGGCGGAGAATGGGACCACATGTGCTGGAGGCTGAGGCTGCCTCAGCCTCCTGCACACATGGTTCAATTCCCCGCCTTCCTGATGACATCACCAGCCTCCCCAGCCATAACCCTCACCGCATGTCACTGATCCTTACTAGGCAATAAGAAGACAAAGGGATTGTTTAAGGACACAGAAAAGGTTGTGGAAATTACTCAACAAATGGGGATGAAAGATGGACATGACTTCTAAGAAAGATGAAGAATTAGAAAAGCAGTGGAAGGAAAGAACAAAACATGATGCAAGCAGTCAAAAATAAAGAGGAGAAAGGAATAATAAACAGAAGCAAATCATATATTTTAAAAAAGATTTATAATGGAGGTGAGAAAAAAAAGAGGAAGGATTTTCAGAAAAACAAAAAAAGAAAGCTTTGTGCAGGTAACACAGCAGATAGTGACAAAAGTTGACCCACAAAGGGAAATTGAATAAGTATAAAAAATTAAAGAGAGATATAAGATTCTAAGAAAGATAAAAGGCTGATTTAAAAGGCGATAAATGATGAAATTGCAAAGAGACGATGGATAATGAGAAAACACATTAATAAAATGGGAATATGTGTGTATGTTTGTGTGTGTGTATGTGTGTAAAATAGTGGTATATAAATTAATAGACAATATATATTTATTATAACCCCAATAAGAAAAGATTAGTAGGTGGGAAGTAAAGATTAGGTAATTTAATTTAATTTAATAAAATAATATTACTTAGCAACAGATAAAAAATACAGGGCACACAGAAATACTATTTATGTTTATTAACTATTGGAAAAATGATAAAAGTTTATGGAAAGAGACCAATATTGTTGAAGTTGGAAGATTTGAAGTATACATATGTATTCATATGATTATTGTTTATGTGGTTTGAAAAAGAGTTGACCTAGTCAATGTACTGTCAATAAAATATGTATGTTTATATTGGACTCAGTATTTAATACTAATACCAGTGATATGTTCTGGCCCTTAAATCTTGGACAGCAGACCCACAGCAGCTCAGACCTTTGGCTTCCACTGATTAATGCCGGCTCAGTCAACAAGACCTCTCTCATTTGTGAGTTTATTGGGAAGAATAAGTCATGTTGGCATACATCAACAACACCTGGCTGACAACAGAGGACATATGACCAGCTGGGTTTAGGGTTTGGCAACAGTCCCATGGCAGGGGAAAGAATCATTTTGGAATCTCTTTTAGACTTCAGGGGCCATGCACCACATACTTTCCAGATGTGAGACACTGTTTCTGAACTTGGGCTCTTGGGATCAATTGGGAATGTTACTGGTGTACTATTTCCCTTTTTCATCAAAATGAATTTACAATCTTTTTTCAATTTTCCTTTCTAATAGGGGACATCAAATTGGTTTTTTTCATTTTCAAATACACATTTTTATTCTATTCTGATATGCTGGAGAATTCTTAAGGATTCTTACTCTTCAAATTCTCAACCAAAATTTAGAGATATATAGATAATTATTGTCTAATGAGCACAACAGATTTATTAAACAGTTACAAATTTTCGTGGGCCATGGAAAAGAAAAGTTGGGGAATCATCATTGCATCTGATCAACAGGCATCACTAATCATCTGCTCTATTATCATTTTATCCTTGGGTGAGTGATCTCCTTATGCATCAAGATAGTCCAAAGTTCCAACAGTACATGTTGCCGAATTGTCGTAATTCTTCATAGGAGCCTTTTTACTTTGAAAGAAGAAGCATGTTGAAATGAGTGATCTGGTTACTGTATATAATCAGAACTTTTCTAGTAGTATTTTAGCATGAAACTCAGAACAATTATATATTGATACATTTTTGAATGCCAAAAGTTCTCAGCAAAAATTCATTAGCCAACTGAAATGGGAAACCTTTACATCTATTCCTGCTTTTTTTCTGATTTTTTTTATTTTTTTATTCTCTTACATACCATTTTAAGTATACATTCACATGATTGCTATTCTTCTTTACATTTATCATTCTTATACATTTTATTATTTCATTTAATAGGTTATAATATACAGTTGTGTTGGGAAAACATACAGGTGGTGAAAAAAGTGAAATATTTAGGTATTCAATTGACATCAAGCTGTGTAACACTAAAGGAGGATAACTATTATAAGGTGAGAAAACAAATAGAAATAGATCTGGAAAGATGGAGAAACCTACAAGTATCATTGATGGGAAGAACAGCAGTAGTAAAGATGAATATATTACCAAGATTGCTATACCTATTCCAAACAATACTGATAAAATTAGAAAGTATGAATAAAAGAGTGGGGAAATATATATGGCAGGGGAAAAAAGCAAGAATTAATATAAAAATGTTGCAAGATGCAAGGATTTGATGTGGATTTGGATTACCAAACTGGATTGGGTACGATCAAACAGCAGGACTAGCTTGGATGAAAGAATGGATTTTATTGAGAAATACAAGATTATTTACATTGGAGGTTCATGAATTGCAACTGGGTTGGCATGCTTTTTTGTGGTATGATAAAAGTAGGGAACATGGCTATTTTCAGACATTATGTAAGGAATGGATTATTAACAATATGGGAAAGAGTGAAAGGGAAACATTATTTAGAAATACCAATGTGGCTTTCAACAATGGAAACATTGACACATCCAAATATTAATAGTATGAAAAATATTATTAGATACAAAGATTTCTTAACAGAAAGGGGGGAACAAAAGCAAAAAAATTAGAAAAACAAGGGATTGATATAGGATGGTTTGCACAATTGCAAATTCAATCAAGATGAAAAAGATTAACAGGAGTATGTTTTTAATTTAGGAAGTTCTGTAGGAAGGAAATGGGAGGAAATTACCACTACTAAAAGAAAAAAAAAGAAAAAAATCCTAAATTCAGAAACAAAGGCACCACTAGAAGCTTTTTAGGAAAAACAGGAAACATTGGAATAGATAATCATCTAAAGCCCCCATAGAAACAGATAGCCCAAGAAGGGAGACCAAAGTAATTAAAATTCCAATATAGTGGAGGAAAACAAAACAGGAAAATGCGGATACAAGAGGAGATCGGGTTAAGTGACAAGGGGGAAGCAAAAGGTGCTAAAGAGAGGCCAGAATGACAAGGAAGGAAGAAAAAAGGTGCTGAAGACAGGTTATAAAGATAGTATCAGGGACTTCCGGTTCCGGCTGCTGACCATGACGGGCAGGCTCTGCTCGCCCCGCGCTCTTCTGGTGGGCCCCTCACCGCTTAGGGGGCACAGGACGCCCCGTAGGGGCTCCTGCCGAAGGGGTGGTGTAGCGAGGGATCCCCTGATTGCTTCCACTGTCTTTATAAACATTGAAATTTGACTCCACCCATAGAACTTCAGGCTTACTGTCTTTGTCTCTGTGACACTCAGATAAATCTCTTGCCTGTATTGGACTCTCCTGGAAAAAAGGATTTTACTACTCTATTGCCAGAAGTTGCAATTAGAAAGAAAGAATTCCCTTCTGCTTGGATTCTTTGCCTCCCGATCTCTCTTGGCGGTTGCCCTCCCTAATTGTTTCCTCTCTGTATTGACTTTGAACTCTTTTTGCTCAATATAATGCCACCTAAAAGACCACCCCCGGGGAAGCCGGGCTTTGCTGTCTCCGCCCCGACATCTACAGTATCCAGTCCTAGTGGACAACAAACTCTAACATCTCTGATGCAGCCCAAGCCTCAAGAGACAGATTTTCAACAGATGTTTCAACAAATCTTAAAGGGACAAGAGAACATAAAAAGTCAATTAAAGGAGATGAAAGAGCAGCTTAAAGAGAACCAGGACCAGACGAGCAAAAATTCACAGAGACTGGATCTTTTGGAGGGGGCGGACGGCTGAGATGAGGGGGGAGACGAAAGGGGTGCAGAAGGGGAACCAAGATCTTGAGTCCCACCAGATGAAAACAGAATTTGAAAGAATGTCTTTTTTTCTTAGGTTCCAAAATGTGGTTGAGGCAGATGATGAGGATTTAAGGGACATCATGACAAACATTTTGGCTGAATACATTCAAAAAGAAAAACAACAGTTGGGGTGGGAACTGGATCTGGTATATAGAGTAAACTCAGCATATGCTAGAACACATAATGTACCCAGGGAGGTACACATTAAATTTCTTAGAAAGACTACAAGAGATGAGATTCTGAGTGCACAAAGGGGGCAAGCTCTGAAATATCAAGATAGAGAAATAACCATTCTGAAACAGATCCCCAAGAAAATGAGAGAAAAGAAAAAATTATTTGCAATTAGCGAAGAAGCTTTACCAGAAGGGGGTGTGGTTCAGATGGTTGATGCCTGAAGGTATGCTAATTTTCTGGGAGGATACTAGAGTTAGAATTAGCACAACCACAGAGGCTCAGGCCTTTATGGAAAAAAACAAAGCACTCCTAGATAAAACTGATGATCTTACACCAGATCTACAGGACACGGGAGGGGCCGGAGCACTGCTGGCGGGGGGAGAAGGGGCAATACCAAGAAAACTCAGATCACAAAAATGAACAGGAAAATCTGCTTGATAAAAATTGATTGAAATTATTACCTGAATCTATATGCTGACAAATATTGCTATTTAGTATTAAAGTTTATGTTTAAATGAATATCATGAGTACGGGGGGAGGGGACACCTTCTACATATTGTAACTGCCAAAATTTGTAACTCATTCCACCACCCCTTTCCCCTTTTTTCCCTAAAAAAACCAATAAAACTTTGTTTAAAATAAAAAAATAAAAAGATAGTATCTGTTTTGGGAAACATACTTGGGGCAAATAAAGTTAAAATTACAAACACAAACTAGCAAACACCTCCTTGCCAATCAAAGAGCAAAGCAGGAATGAAACCATTAACACAGGAATCACGCAAAAGCCAGAATCATTAGTCTCAGACTTCAAAAGGTAAAAAGAGTATAAAATATCGAGTCAATCCCAGTTGAGTAACTAGCCCAGGAACGATGTCATTGCTGCTTGTACCTTGCTGCTTGTACCTCCTTCCTGAAAAATAAAATACCTGGCTTCCATGCAGCTGTTCCGCTCAAATTATTTTTCACGCTCCCGGAGGGAAAATCGAACCTAGCAAAGGAAGATTTGAAACCTTCCAACTGTTCGGAGTTGGATAAGATACTCATGGGAACAGAACAAAGAATTATCAAGGAACTATATAGCTACCTTTTAAGAACGATGCTGGAAGAAGTGGTTAAAGATACAATGTTAACTTGGGCAAATAATTTTGGCCACATGATTGAACTAGAAAAGTGGCAACTATGGGAAAGGAATTATAAATTAACCATGTCAAAAGCTTACAAAGAAAATGTATGCAAAATGTTTTACAGATGGCACATGTCACCCGGAAATTTAGCAAAGATGTTTAAAGACAAATCAGCAAAATGTTGGAAATGTCAACAAGCAACTATCATATATGGTGGTCATGAGCAGGAGCAAAGAAATATTGGATTAAAATAAGAGTATGGTTTAAAAAAATGTTACAAGAAGAAATAGAATTTAGACCAGAGATATTTCTACTAGATATTTCCCAGAGAAATTCAAGAAAGAGGATACTTATTTGATTATACATGTAACTACAGCAGTGAAAATTGTATTTGTCCAAAATTGGAAATTAAATAAGCTACCAACAGACAAAGAAATAATAAAAAAGATATTAGAAAAGAGGAATCAGAGTACTTCAAGACATGGGGAAGGTGGGGCTAGCTGCCAGCACAAATGGCTGCTTGAACGGAGAGTTCCATGAAGCAGCTGGAACTGGCGTCTGAGGGGTTTCTGGAAAGACTTTGTAAACCGAAGATTTCCTGTAGGGAAGACTGAAGGCAAGGTTGGTTTGGCACAACCATAGGATGGCAGTTCATGGTCTGCGCTTGAAATTTCCTTCAAACCTGGGCATGGAAGAGGGCAATATATAAAGGGCATCCCAGAGTGCTGACAGCAGTTCAAAGTAAGCGATGATTTGTTACAGAGAAGCTGCAGGAGTCATGAGTAGCTTAACAGTTTCCTGATCTTGGTGGAAGGTATTTTTATTCCAAAACAGCTCAAGAGATTAAGGGCTCAAAGAAGGAGTGGGATGGTTGTTGTTTTTTCTATCCCCCCCCCTTTATAATGGTGAGAGGAATACGCTGTGAAGGCTGGAGACTTTTTTCTTTTCTTCTCTGAACTGTCTGAGGAGCTAAATCTAAACTTAATTAGTTAACACAATAAAGCCAGCTGTAAATAACTCTGATTACATGGATGCCTTCAGGGGGAGATGAGTTAACTATTGAAGGTTTGAAGAAGGTTTGAAGAAAAAAAAGCTGACTCATGGCAGTGCATTTTGTCAAGTCTGTTTCTTGTTAGTCTCTGGTTAGCTTGTGGAAGAGTGACATCTACTGGCGAAATCTGGAATCCCCCCCCTTTTGGTGACTACCTCTTAGATAACAAGAGATCTGACTATTGGAGAACACTGATGTTAATCTTTGGACATTACTAAAAGAAACAATCGGAGAGAGAGAAAGAAGATTTACTGGACCAAGGAGACTCAGAATATTTATATCATTACTTAATTCAGGAGGGTCATATGTAAGGTTTAACTTAAAGAATAGGAAATAATGTTATAATACTACTATCAAAGGAATATATTGCTATTGTCATTGGTATTGGTATTGCTATAAAATTATTAACACCATCATTTTTGATATTATTGGCATTAGTATTGATTAATTAAGGAGATGGTTTGATTACCATATAATCAATAACTATAAGCAATTCACTCTTAGAATTTACTCTTTGGTTAATAGAATAGATTAATAGATTAACAGAAATATAGGAATATTATGTTTTACATATATATAGGATAGAAAGAGAATGACACACACACACACACACACACACACACACACACGGTTCAAATCCCAGTAAGGGTATGGCTAGCTGAAGAGAGCTAAATAGCTTGAAATAGATCTATACTAGTCTCCCTTTATTTATTTATCAGCACAAATACAACACAAATATAACAAATCCAACATTAAAAATATGGTTTTCTGCCTGGATGGTCTCCTGGAGTGAGCTGAAAGACAGACAAAAGGAAACAGTATGTTCCCTCCCATATTTGGGCATATCAGGGGTTGTGACACAATACATAGCTATTTCCCTGGCTTAGCTGATAAAGGGGGAGATTCTGTGGCTTAGTGGCTAATATATCTGCCTAATATGAAATACAGCCCAGGTTCAAATCCCAGTAAGGGTATGGCTAGCTGATGAGAGCTAAATAGCTTGAAATAGATCTATACTAATCTCTCTTTATTTATTTATCAGCACAAATACAACACACACACACACACACACACACACACACATCTCTCTCTCTCTCATTCTCTTCTATCGTATGATAGTTGTTTTCATATAATATATGAATCTGATATATAGCTACCACTCCTTAATACTCCTTAAAATTGATTATTGAGTAGAGGAAGAGGGAAAAGGAGAAAGGGAGAGAGGGAAAGAAGGCAGAAAGGAAAGAAGGAAGGAAGGAAGGAAGGAAGGAAGGAAGGAAGGAAGGAAGACTGGAGAAAATTACGAGGGAGAGAAGAAAGTGGGAGTTTTGGAAAATAACTAAATTATGACAAGCACTACAAATCTAACGAAAATTGGCATGGGGAGGAAGCCAGCATCCCAGCCGTCTCTAGTGGCTGCCATCCCTTCGAACCAAAGATCTTCGGAGGATATGCTCCAGAAAGACAGATCCAATTCAACTAAGGAGCTTCAGATGATGTTACAGACTATGCAAGAGGCAATGGCTAAAAATCACGAAAAACTAAAAAAGGTTATTAGAGAAATAAGAAATGATACTGGAGAAGTAAGGAGAGGATGCAGAAAATGGACGATACATTTGAGAAGAGATCAATACACACGAACGAAGAATAAATGTAATAGAAGGAAGGTTGGAGAATGAGGGGAAAAAGTGGAGGAGCTGAGTTCTAGGTTGATCCAGGAAAACAAAGAACTTGAGTTAATGGTCCTCACATTAGAATCGGAGAAAGCAGCCCAATTTCTATGGTTTCAGAATGTAAAGAAAAAGGCGAGGATTTACCAGACATGATGGCAGACCTTATGGCAAAGGCTTTGGGAATAGGAAAGGATGAGATGGCAAGGGAGATCAATGAGACATATAGAATCCAGACAAACTACACAAAAAAGAACAATCTCCTGAGGGAAGTCCATGTAAAGTTGGCTAAAAAATCAATACGCTGCGAGGTGTTGAAGAGACAATCCAATAATACACAATCAACGACAACTAACAGTCCTAAAACAGGTACTGAGGAGAATCAGAGAACTAAGAAGGCACTATCAATTTTTAACATCTGTGCTGAATAAATACAAAATTAACTTCAGATGGCTGATGCCAGAGGGCATACTGGTAACTTGGAGAGATAGAAGATTCAGAATAGACACGGTGGAATAACCATAAGATTTCTACAACAATCTTGTTGGGCAGGAGGATGAGGAAGACAAAAGGAGAACAGTTGGGAGTAAGGATGCAAGGACTCAGGGCACAGATAAGAAGAGAAAAGGAACTAGTGGAGACAAGAAAGGAGAAAGAAGAGGCAGAACCAAAAGAAGTGAGAGAGATAAGGGCAAGAAGAAGCACACGACCTAAATACACATAGAATCATGTTGGGAGAAATCAAGATTCTATCATTAAATATCAATGGTCTAAACTTACCTGAGAAAAGGAAAACAACCTTTAATAAACTAAAACATTTGAATTACTATATAATTGCAATGCAAGAGGTCCATATAACTAAACGACAGATCCAGATCTTGGAATATCCTAGATTGGGTAAACTTTACATGGCATTAGCTGATCAAAAGAAAAGAGGAACAGCATTATATACGTTAAAGACACAATCCAGACTAAACTAATTTATCATGATGAGGAAGGGAGAATATTAATTGTAGAAATAATGTTAAACCAAAAAAATGTGTCACTGGTTGTAATATATGCACCTAATGAAGGTCAGGAAATTTTTTTATTATAGACTACATAGCATTATTCGAGAGATGGGAAATGAAAATGTCTGTTTAATGGGTGATTTCAATGCTATGGTTGACCAGAAAAGGGACTATGAAAGGGGAAAGAAGAGAAAAGAAGCTAGGAGAATTTTGCCCAGGTCATTCTTCCAAATGGCTGAAGAATTAAATATCTATGATGTATGGCAAGAAAGATGCCCAGAGGGAAAGCAATATACCTTCTACTCGAATAGACATGAATCCTGGTCAAGGATAGATATGGTCTGGATGTCAATGGAGTTAATTTCGGAAGTGAAGGAGGTAAACATAGAACCTAATTTATGGGCCGACCACAATCGCATGAGGATTATATGGAAAAAACAAAAGGCCAGTTATCGTTGGTTATTCAATAGAACAATCCTAAAGGATCAGGAATATTTTAAAAGAGTTAATCAGGAATTAAGATTTTTCTTCAAAGAAAACTGGCCAGGAGACATATCCATACAAAACCTATGGGATACAACTAAGGCATTTATAAGAGGGATCACGATATCGGCTACAGCTAGGAAGATAAAAATTAAGAATTAAAAAATAAGAGAGTTGAAAGAAAGGTATAGAAATTTAGAGAGTGAACTTCAAAAGAAAACACAAAATAGAAATATAAAAGGAAGTATGGAATTGATTAAACATGAATTGGCTATATTTGAAAAAACAAAATTGGCACAGTCTATAAAAAAGCAAAACAAAATTACTTTGAGAATGCAAGAGAATTGGATCAATAAATTACAAGATGAAAAAGGCGAGATCTGTTATCAACTAGAGGAAAAGAAAAGGATTACCCAGGAGTTCTATGAACAATTATATAGAGAAAACCGAGACTAGAATACTGCAATATCTGGAAAAGTCAGATCTGCCAAAGATACCAAAGGAAATAAAAGATATGCTCAATGAAGAAATTAAAACATCAGAGATACAAAGACAAAAGACAAAAATTAAAACATCAGAGATACAAAGACAAAAGAATAATAAAGTTGCAGGGTCGGATGGACTGCCAGTGGAAATATATAAAGAATTCCAGGATATGCTTGTTCCAATGCTGTTGGAAGTTTATAATGCTTTGTTGAAAGAGGTGAAGACACCGTTATCATGGACGGAGGCTAATATTGTATTATTACCTAAGGTGGACACAGACCAGATGTTTATACAAAATTGCAGACCAATCTCACTGCTAAATGCAGACTACAAAATTTTTGTTCTAACAATAGCAGAATGGTTGAAAAAATTCCTTACTTCATTCATCCACACAGATCAAAATGGATTCCTCCCCAGAAGACAAATTAAAAACAATATGAGAATTATGCTAATAATATTATATTCGAATATTATGAAGTGCATAATGAAAAACAGGTTGCACTATTTTTTCTCGATGCCCAAAAGGCATTTCATAATGTGAAATAGGAATTTTTGCATCAACAATTGGAACATATGGAATTTGGGGATAAATTTATAAACACGATTAGAGAAATATATACCAATCAAAAAGCCAAGGTAATAATTAATGGTGAATTAACGCAAAGTATAGCAATACAGAAAGGTACAAGACAAGGTTGTCCCCTATCCCCGCTGCTGTTTATATTAACCTTAGAAGTTTTAGCCAGGAATGTACGTAAAGAAAAACAGATAAAGGGAGTAGAAATTAAAAAGGAACAATTTAAGTTGCAGGCTTTTGCGGACGATCTAGTGTTTGTGTTAGAGAATCCTATAAAGTCTGGTATGAAACTTATTGAGGAATTGACAGAGTATGGGAAACTAGTGGGTTTAAAGATAAATATGACAAAGACTAAAATGCTGGTTAAAAATATGACATCAAAATCGAAAGGGGAGTTAACCAAGAAATTGGGTATCCAAACTGTCAAAAAAGTCAAATATCTAGGTATATATTTCTCTGCGAGGTATGTGTCCATCAAAGAAGATAATTATACTAATTTGATCAATAAAACTAAGAAAGACTTAGAAAGGTGGAAAAATCTACAATTGTCCCTGATGGGTAGGATTGCAGTCATAAAAATGAATGTATTACCAAAAATTCTTTTCCTATTTCGGAATATTCCCATTAAATTAGAAAAAGGTTTTTTAAAGTATTTGAATCAATTGGTTTCAAAATATATTTGGCAGGGAAGAAAACCAAGAATAAAACTCACGGCTATGCAAGACACTAAGGAAAAAGGATTTGGCGTACCAGATTAGGAACTTTATTATACTGTGGCCACTCTAACATGGTTAAAAGAATGGATAATGTTGAAAAATAAAAGATTACTCAAATTGGAAGGTCATGACCTCCAAGTAGGATGGCATGCCTTCCTTTGGTATGAAAAAGTATCTGCACACAAATATTTCAATAGACATTACATCAGACAGTCGCTGTTATTAATATGTAACAAAATTAAACACGACCACTTTACCAAAACATCCATTTGGCTATGTACAATGGAAGCATACATACATCCAACTTTAATTAAAATGGAAAATATAGTTACATATAAAGAGTTATTGAACACACAGGGGGAGATCAAAACTAGATTAGAATTGGCATCACAAGGGATACAAGTAGAATGGTGGTCCTACTTACAAATACAATCAAGGTTTGCACAGGATAGGAAGAAGGAAGGTATTGCCAAAGATTACACAATATTAAATAAACTTTTGATACAGACAGAAAAAAGGCTGATCAAAGTGTTGTATAGATTTTTGTTGGAGTATAAGCTAGAGGAGGAACATGTCAAAGAAACTATGGTGTCCTGGGTGAAAAATTTCGGTTATAATGTGGAATTGGCTAAGTGGGAAAAACTTTGGATACTTAATCAGAAACTAACAATGGCTACAGCATATAATCTTTATAAGATGTTCTACAGATGGCATCTCCCCCCAGCACGGCTCTCCAAAATGTTTAAAAATCTGGCTCCAAATTGTTGGAAGTGTAAAAAAACACCAGGCACATTTTATCATATGTGGTGGACGTGCAATGAGGCAAAAAATATTGGAAAATGATTCAATCATGGTTAGAACAAATGGTGGGAGACCAAATCTTGTTTAAACCAGAAATTATTCTCCTAAGTATAATACCGGAGGGGTTTAAGAAAGATACACTTTATCTAATTATACATGAACTAACTGTGGCGCGCATAACATGCACAATATTGGAAAAAAGAAAATACACCATCAGAGCTAGATATAATCAGAAAAGTGTTGGCCTGTGCGAAAGCAGATAGGCTCACTCTTGAACTTAAAAATAAAGGAGAATCAGAATATTCTGAAGTCTGGAACAGATTTTATGATTGTTATAAGACAAGGTGACAAGACTGGAACAAACTATATATTATGATTGGACAGGATAGACCATGTATTAAGTAGGCTAATTGTTAATGGTTGAGACTAGCTGTATATAATGTGAATGTATCGTCACTTCAACTTAGTGGTACTGCGTTGTTTTAAATGTAAAAATAATAAAAATATATATTTTAAAAAAAGACTGGGGAAGACATTGCAGCATAGAAGTGTGAAGCTCTGATGGAGTGGGTGGGCTGGCCAACTTCCTCCAGTTGAAATCAGGCTTTCTCCCAATAACCCACCTTCTATCATGGTTGTCTGATTTTCCCTCCAAGCACTCCAAATATTGGGGGAGTGCTCAGAGTTTCAGGAAACTGGGAAATCTTGATAGATTTTTAAAAGTCAGTTTAGGCTCTTTGTGAAGTTCCCAAGAAATGACCTAATTAATTTACCAGCCTTGAGACAGAGTTCAAACAATACCCAATCATTTATTAGGATCAACATCTTAGCATTACGTCTGTGGAACCTAAATTGACTTCCGCTTAATTGCGTTTGAACTTTACCCCCCTAACTTCCCCCTTCTGTCCTGCATCCTAAATCATATTCTCCAACTAGACTGTAGAAATATGAGACCGAAGGTATGCATGGAATTCTCCTTCCTTCTAAAGTTGATAGTCATGGAAGCGCTTTAGACGTTGACATTGTCTTTGATTTGTCTCAGGTAAAAATCCATCTTAGTTTGTGTGAATAAATTGGTTTAAGAATCTTGTTAATCTTTCTGCAATTATTGTAAAATTTTTGTTTTTATTGCTTTCTTAGTGAATCTCACACGCACCTCTCTAGGAAGTCTATTTCTCATTACACTCTAAATATTTTGTTGATCTCAGCCAAAAAAATTTCCTTGGGTCCCTCCAAATCCTCCATCAACAATTCTGCCATTATCTCTGCTAAATTTTCTCCCTTTTCTTCTTCTATGTTCTGAAATCTCAAATAATAATCTGCCTTATCCATCTCTAGATTTATTATTATTATTTCTTTATTTTGGTCTGCCAGTATGAGCCTATAATCAAGCTACTTCGCTCTTTTTTTTGATAATTCCACTTTCTCTTCTACTTTTTGTATACATTGTTCATTTTTCTCCATCATCTGTTGAAAGCTCTATTTTTCTACTTTCTCTATTTTTTCTTCTACTTTCCCTATTCTTTCTCATGGTTTTTAATTCTGCTTGCATACCATTGGTCCTCTCTTGTTGTAACATGGCCTCCAAAATCCTCTGATTCGCAGGGCTGGAAGTTGCAGATGAGGATGCTGAAGATGGTACTGAGATTGTTTTCTTCATTTTATAGTATTTGTAATACACCAAAAGGAAAGGCATATAGTTTAGTAATAACCCAAAGGAGAGATAAAAATAATTTGTAAAGTCCTTCTTTTCTTCAGGTTCTTCAAACCCTAATCCAATTTTTCACAAGGAAAGGAGTTAGCAAAATAGCAAGTTATAATCCAAATCGGCCCACCAAGCCCATGAATTCCACCACCAGTTATCTTGTAACCAAAGAGAGAGTTCATAGAGCAAATGATAAAAAAGGGAAAAGAAGATTTGACTTCCAGTTTCTGAGGATGACAGACATGTCGTCCGCTGTCCGCCATCTTGGTGGGCTCCCCTTGATCTAGGGGGAGCACAGGGTGCCTCGTAGGGGCGTCCTGCCAAAGGGGCTGCTTGCTGGAGCCCCCTGGAGTGGCGGCGGCCGCAGGGGGGTTTCCAGCCTTGCCCTAGGAGCCGGGAGACGTAGGGGATACGCAGCGGAGCTATCATGCCCGCACATGCCTTCATCCTGAGGAGATCAGAAGAAACATTACATGTGAAGGCTACAGCTGAAGTGCGGTGAGGGGGGAGTTCCCCTGGGCTCTCTTTTTTTCTGAATAAATAAGTAAATAAGAATTAGCAGCTTTCTCAAGATTCTTCGATCTTGGAAAAGTGTTAAGATTGGAGAGGGGGGGTTTCTCCCCCCCCTCCTGGAAAAGCAGCTTTATACGATCTCACTCTCAGAGGAGAGACAGAGAATTGGAAAGAAAAACCCTTTTGATATTCACTTCTTTCAATCAATGGGACAATGACTTTTTAGAACAATTGCGAAAGAAAGAATGTGAGCTGACTTTATAAACTATGCATGGAAACTTTTGGAACTGTTGTTCTCTGATCCGCTGGGATGGCTGAGCCAAAATGGCTTTTCTTCCCCCTTTTCTACTGCCTTTATAAATGAACTGTCTCTTTTGAAAAATTTTCTGGGTTGGAATTATTATACCCCAGTGAATCCTAGAGACATCTCTTATTATACTCTTCCTTGGACTGGAAAAAATTGATTTCAGCTGGCGTGGAGCTGTTTTGTGAAAGATTAATATCCCACATTGGATTTTCCTGCCTGTTGACCTCACCTGACGGTGCATTCCTACAGACACCATTTCTCTGTCTAGACTTATAACCTTCTCGGATGCCTGCCAAGAAGGCCCCCCCTCCCAAACCGGCTTCGGCCCCAACATCTTCTGTCTCAAGCCCTGTTCCCCAACAAACACAACTATCTTCTTTTTTACAACCTAAAGCTTCTGAGGGGGAACAGCTGTCTCAAGAAATGTTTCAACAAATGTTCCAGACGATCATAAAGGGACAGGACGAAATTAAAAAGCAGTTGGCGGACTTAAATGAACAACTTAGAGAAAACCAACAACAAACTTCACAAAATAGACAGAAGATAGACGTTCTGGAGGAGAGTGCTGTGGGGATGAGAGAGGAGGTGAAGGCATTACAAAAAGAAAATGTTAGAGTTGAAAATTATATGGAAAAAATGGAATTTGAAAGGATGTCTTTTTTTCTTAGATTTCAAAATATACCTGAAACAGATGGTGAAGATTTGAGGGAGACTATGATAACAATGTTAGCAGACTATATTAAAAGAGATAAACAACAGCTAGGGTGGGATATTGACCTGATATATAAAATTAATTCAGCATATGCTAGAACACACAATGTTCCAAGGGAAGTTCATGTTAAATTTTTTAGAAAGACTACAAGAGATGAGATTCTGAGGGTTCAAAGGGGGGAATCTTTAAGATATAAGGATAAAGAGATAGCCATCTTGAAACAGATACCAAAGAAAGTAAGAGATAAGAGGAAAAATTTTTCCTCTTTAGCTAAAAAATTGTATGAAAAAATATCTGGTTCAGATGGCTATTACCAGAAGGGCTGTTGATTTTCTGGGAGGATGGCAGAGTGAGAATTAATACAGTGACGGAGGCGGAAGCCTTCATAGAAAAACACAAGACTCTCCTAGACGGAATAAGAGACAGTACGCAAGATATGAAAGGGGGAGGGGCCATGGCTCTGCCAGCAGACAAGGGGAAAGGAGGCAGCAATCAGGCTCAGGTCACAGAAGTGAATTGAAACTACATTGCAATTGCTGATACAATGAAATGGTTAGAAGTGATATAAAGTAAATGATTGAAGATGTTAAAGAATTTGAGGTAAACTTTAACTGCTAATATGTATGTAATAATGATATTTTGATATATATAAAAGTAAGAGAGATATGAGATCCGGGGGGAGCACCACCTTCCGTATGATGTAGCTGTCAAAATTTTTCTCCATACTTATGTACCCTTTCCCCCAAAATATTTGTAAAAATCAATAAAAACTTTTTTCAAAAAAAAGGGAAAAAAAAAAAGAACCCAAATCAGAGAGAAAGGAAGTTATTTTACTGTTCAGCTTCCATTTGCTTTGTCTCATTTTTTTCAATTTAAGTTCCAAGAGCTATACTATTTATAAAAAGAGTTTTCAATGTTCCACTCTCTATCAAAACAGCTTCTTACCATAATATTCACAGGCTCCCAAAGTTATTTGGCTGCTTGCATTTTTCCCCTTTCTCTTTTATGTCTTTCAATTTTCACTTTTGCCTGTAGATGGCACTGTTGTACTGCTTCTCTCTTTCTTTCTCCTTTAACTGTATAGCCAATGCAAGTTATAGAATGCAATATTTTTATATAAAAGAAAAAAAGGGAGGGGGAGTCCGTATAATCAGTTTTTATAATGTCCAGTAGTTTCAAACTTGAAAATTAAGATACCCAGTCTGATTTTCTAACTATGCTCTTTCAACAAGTCTTTTAAATCAATTTCCTGTTTCAATAATGGCTCTAAAAGCTTTCCTCACTGCTTGTCACACTTTCACTCCTTTATTCCCCAAGGGGCTCTTTCTTGTAAAAAATAAAATAAAAGTTCAGTGTTGGAAATCCCTCACTCAGAATGATCACACCTTCTTTCCATCTTCTCATTTCTTCCGGTGGCTACTCTAGCTTTGGCACAGCATGCAATGGCTGTCTTCCCTGATGTCAGTTTAGAGAGACTTCACTGGATCAATCAGAGAGATTGCGGGCTCCCTGAGTTCAGCGATTTGCACTCTCTTCGTTCATCAACTCTCTGAGGCAATTTAGGTTCAATTAGATCTACCCAGCAGCTAGTATTTCAAAGGTCCCCATAGAGTTTCCTGTGAGGCATGTCATGTCACTGCAGCATCAGATCTATTCATGCTTTGATGGGGCTTTCTAATTCATCAAATATATTGCTTTACCCAGTATATTTGAAAATGCTTCTGTAGTTTATTTCTAACAGTTTATTTTTTGTGGGGAAAAAGGCTATGAGATACTAGCAATAGCAATAGCACTTAGACACATATATCAGTTCATGGTGTTTTACAGCCCTTTCTAAGCATCAGCATATTGCCCCCAACAATCTGGGTCCTCATTTTACTGACCTCAAAGGATGGAATGCTGAGTCAACTTTGAGCTGATAAGAATTAAACTGTGCACTCAGCAGAATTAACCTGCAATATTATATTCTGTGCCACCATGGCTCTTCTACTACATGATAACATTTGCTAACCTAGAGAACATCATTACTTTTCCCAATCCAACTGGGAACTGCTCCTATAATATCTAAGCATCACTAGGCTGAAAGGTTCCCAATGCAAACATATGGCATGATAGTTTGTTAAGATTCCTGGTCCTCACAGCAGGCCCCAAACTCTTTTCAACATTCAGTAGAATTTTTTGTATTTGGTGTTTTATAGATAAAATAAAATTTCCTTGTGGAATGAAAAGACATTTAGCTACCTTAATTTGATTGTTTGGCCGTCTTCTTCTCTTTCCCCTTCTCTTCTTTTTAATATTTTGGTTGGTCAAATTTGATTGTTTGTATTGAGACACAGAGCAGTAAGCAGTGGTCAGTAGAGAATTTAGTATTTGCCACAGTGTTGATACGTCCTGAACATTAAATTGTCAATAATAAATTTGACTTATCAATCTAGTCAAGGCACAGACTCAGTAGATAGAGGAACCATTTTTCTCCCTAAGAAGCTGAATGTAAGGTCCTGCCTCTCACTCCTGTCCAAGAAAGCATGGACTCTTGAAACTTTAGCATTTCAAAAGGAAATGTTTATTGAAAGGAAGTGAATGCAAGACAATGCAAAGCAGGGTCTGAGTTCTCCCCAGGAAATTCTGTGATTACATAAATAAACCACTTTATTTTATATAAATAAAGTGGTTCAAAACTCCTCCTCTCAGTTTGATGTTCAATGAGCCAGTCCAAAGGTGTGAAGATGTTGTGGAAACAGTCATTCTGAGAAAGAGATAAGGAGTTGTTCCCATGTGCTTCTTCTGTGAGGCTTCCAAACAGAGAAAATAGATGGCCCTCCCCCCCTTTGTACACCCCCCAAGGTAAATTCTGCACAGGGAAGAATAGATTACAGGGTAAAAGTTATAAACTAGGGAATTATGGGATACATAGGAAAACAGGATGAGAGCAATGTGAATAAAAAAATGTGGGGTTCCCACCCCACTTGAATAGCAGTATCACAATAGGGGTCTGACATGCTGCCCCTCTTCAAAAAAATGAGGGCATTACCTCTAAGAGAGAACAGAAAGATGAACATCATAAAGAGTTAGTTTGGTTTGTTAGGATACTTGGAGTGAAACTTTTTCAGCAATGCAGGGTTTCTTAGCTACTCACATAACGCTCCTGATGGGTTTTTTAATTTAGTAATTTTATTTAAGGGGATTTTAAATTGTGTTTTTAATTGTCTTTCACTTATAAGTCAACTCTCCTCCATGCACATATGTATATGTCTCTGTTCTTTTTGTATATATGTTTGTCTTATGTGTATTTTTATCCCTTTTTGATTGTACGCCGCCCCGAGTCCTTAGGGAGAGGGTTGCGGCTAATCAAATAAAATTATTATTATTATTATTATTATTATTATTATTATTATTATTATTATTATTATTATTATTATTATTATTATTATTATTATTATTACCGCCCCGAGTCCCTTTTTGGGAGAGGGGGCGGTTTAGAAATCTAAATAAATAAATAAATAAATAAATAAATAAATAAATAAATAAATAAATAAATAAATAATAAATTATTATTATTATTATTATTATTATTATTATTATTATTATTATTATTATTATTATTATTATTATTATTATTATTATTATTATTATTATTATTATTATTATTATTATTTTGTGAGGGAGGTAAATATCTCCAGGAGACTAGGTATTGAGTTGAACCCCTGTGGGTGTGGGAGTCAAGGATCTCTTTGATTTCAAAGTGTTGTTCCACCATAATAGGGGTGGGAGGGCCACTTTCTTGGGGTCTTAAAAGGGATGTAATTTCAGGTTTCAATAGGCTTTAGTGAAAAACTGGGTGGACCTGTCTAAGTGTCTTGGGGAGTAGTAAATCTACTGTTACTGGGTTGATGTTTCTAGTGATTGGGAAAGGTCCTATGAATTTGAGTCCCAATTTCTTTGAGGGTTGTAAGGATTGCAGGAATTTTGTGGACAGGTAAACCTTGCCACCTATTTTAAATGGTTTTGGTTCTGTCCTACTTTTGTCAGCTTTAAAAGCAGCTCTAGCCTCTTCATGGCTAGTCTCATTACTGGCCAGGTGTTTTGTAGTTGTTGTATCCACTCCTTAAGTGAGGGTATGGTTGGTTCCTCTACTGGTAATTCTGGATATTGGAAATCCTGGCCAGTGGCAACTTGAAATAGGGTGAACCCAAGTGTTAGAGTGCACAGAGTTATTATAGCCATCTTCTGCAAAGGGCAGGAGGGCAGTCCAGTTATCTTGTTGATAGTTAATAAAGATCCCCTTTTGCGACCTGACCAACAAAGTACATGGGGAAGCCAGATTCACTTAACAACCACGTGACTTACTTAAGAGCTGCAACTACTCACTTAACAATGGTGGCAAGAAAGGAAGGCCATAAAATGTGTGAAAGTTCACTGAACAGTTGTCTCTCTTTGCAATGGAGATTCAAGGCTCAATGGTGGACATACAGCAGAGGTGGGATTCAGCTGGTCCCATCCAGTTCGGGTGAACCAGTAGTAAAAATTCTGCATCGTCACTCCCCCGCTAATCAGCTATGACTGGGAGGCTGCAAATGGACTGGCCAAGCTGAGCAGCTGGGAAGCTGGGAGGCTGCAAATGAGCCAGCCGATTATACGTCCCATCCAGTTTTTTTCTGCCTGGAAAAATATCCAAGGCAGGGGGGAAAAAAAGGAAGAAGGAATTAAAAACATGAACAGGGAAATAATATTTACCCAATTGTTCACAGTTTGAATGTCACTCCTTTTTTTTTGTTTGCCAGCTGTGCTTAAACTCCAAGACATATGGTAGACTGATCTGACTCTTATCACTAAGCTCAGTACGCATGTCCACATTCTTTTCCACATCATTGCTTCTTTGTTCACCTGCCAAGAAGGTAGGCAGGAATGCTGCCAAAATGTAATCATAAGCTAGTAAAATTTGTTTTCATTTTCTTTACAATAAAATGTGTTTCTTAGAATATATCTCAGGTTTATTTTTCTTAATTTTGAAGTATACTTCAAGGAAAAAAACGGTTCCTCCATCATTTAAATACAATTACCCCAAGAAGGGAACAGGGCTGAAATTCCATCCTGACACGTGGTAGCACGTTGGAAGGATGGTTGGAATTATGGCTATTTTGGATTGATTTATGGTTTTTCCTTGCTTGTTACTTTGATGATAAGCATCTAGGCTAATTAGGCAGATGATTATTTTTGCGACTGCGGAACACTGATTTTAATCACTTCTAAAATGCCGAAAAAGAAGAAAAAACTAAGAAAACATTCTGCAAAAGATATAAATGTTTCTGGTCTCTCTGATGAAGAAGCGAAAAGTATTTTACACAGGTTTTCAACCCTTCAAATGCTGCTTGCTTCAGCAACCAGACTGGATGGAGAAACTGCTCTTGAAGGCGACGTGCTATGACTGAGGTCAGTGACGCCCCCTTCTACTTATGCATGCTCCCAAACAGAGAGAGAAACTTATCATTCTCCTTGAAGCTCTAAGCAAAGTATAAAAGGCTACCGTGATCAAGTAGAAATTTTTGAATGTGAACAAAAGGCAAAAATAGCCTTATCTATGCTCGAGCCAGATAAGAGGGACTCTCCTGTTTTTCAAATTTCTGAAAACGCCATCTTGGTTCCTTCCCAAAGCCTAAGACACACACCCTGGAGGATATTGTGTCAGGCAAATCAGAACAGAGAGCTGTGTACATGTCACAATTGCCACATGACGTTCTTTCTTCTCAAAGTACACATGCCACGCAGGCAGAAAGATTAACTGAGCAGTCAAATATTCAAATTGCAGCACCATCCACTGGCAGAAGTAATTTACTAGAGAAAGCCGACATGCATTGTAAATTCCAGGAGTAATTACAGATATTGCAACAGACTTTATCAAACATGTCCTTAACTCACTCAGATATTCAGGCTGCAATACAAGTGTCTCCACAGGCCCAATCTTCAGCACCCCCTGGTGATGCTGGTGTCTTCTTAGATGGAGCACAACAATATGTAATGCAGCAAAGGCAAATGGCTGCGTCTCCAGCAGGCCATGTTAATATTGCAGCTCAAGCACCGGCCGCAGCTATAGTACAGCAACCACAGGTTCGACTACAGCAACCACAGGGTGAACAACAAGTATATTTACATGCACAGCCAGCATTTCAAATGCACATTCCTCAACAGGCATCTTCTGTTGCTCCATTGACTGGTGAGTCAAAATTAAAAATGTCAGGACAGAATTATAAGGCCTGGGTCAGTGAGGTTGCACTTTTGCTTCACAGAGAAGGTACCCATTATATGGTGTTTAATCCTCCTGTCCAGCCATGGACTCCTGCAATAAGAGACAGAGACTAAGGCTTGCACAACATTATTAATGTCCATGGACACTGGACTGCAGGTTATTTTTCTGCCTAATGCAACAGCCCAACAAATTTGGGCCCATTTGGAAGATTGCTACAGGCCCGTTTCAATCGAATCTTCATGTTTGCTCATGTCTGAGTTCCATGGTTCAAGATTGAAACCTGGTGAACAAATTGGAGGACATTTAACCAATCTGAAAGGAATGAGAAAAGAATTGAGAGAAAGAGGCCATTTTATTGATGATATTCAAATGATCAGCATTATCATTAACTCATTGAATTATGAATGGAGAGATGCCATTGCAAAGATTAACCAAGTGCCTATTGCTCAATGCACAGTGGATTATGTTTGCAGATTTTTAATTGAAGAAGAAGCACTCATGTTAGCCACACCACACTTGCGAGGACCACCCGCATCAAGAGCTCCAGCGAGGCGTCCCTTCCGAGGAAGAGCCTACGTTCCAAGGATGCCAAGGTGCTACATCTGTAACTGTGTGGGACATGCCACCTGGGATTGTCTCCAACGAGTTCCAGCTCCCGTCACATACCAGCCCAGAGGAACAGATTCCGGAGGCAGAGGCAGAGGCAGCGGCAGAAGCAGAAAACAAGGTCATCGTGGTCCAAGGCGTGATCCACAAGCTCCACTCGCCACATTGGCCTTAACCAATGATCCACAACCTCATCCAGAGTACGACAGACAGCTTTGGACAGTGGTGCAGCGTTGCATGTTACCTACAGAAAGGAATTTTTCACAGAGATGCACGAGCCTGAACCTGAACTATGTGAACTTTATTCTTTCTCCAATCATCCTTGTTAGGTCATGGGAAAAAGAACTATGTTGAAGAGCTCGATGCATTCATCCCGGATGTTTATTACATACCTACAGCAAATAGTAATTTGCTTAGAGTCACTTGTCTAGAGTGTTAAAGTTCCAGGTTCACCACCTCGAAAAAGCAAGTTACATAGTTAAAAATGGAGATATTGTTGCTGAAACCGTGTTAATTGGTGGTGTTTATTACCAAAACCTAAACCGCAAACACAGGCAAGTACACAAACTCCAAAAGAGGAGAGCACAGGCCCAGAGAGAGATGTTCCAGTGAGAGATCCTGTAGCTACTCCAAAGGCTCTTAAAGCCAACAAAAAGAAAATAAGGAAGCAGATTGCTCAGAGCAAGCCTGAGGTTCCTCACAAAACTGTTAATGTTGAAAATTCACTAATTGGTAAACCTTTATAATAATAATAATACTTTATTTACAGTCACAGGCCAAACATAAACAGTACAAAAGAGACACAGCAGCCAGTCGCCAAAAGCCCAACTAAGGGAGGTTACAGCTCTCTCCTCTAATGGTCACAGCTCTCAAGAAAAACCTGGAAACCTGAGAGGTGATGTAGGAGGAGACATCCCCAAGGCAATGCACATACAAATCACAGCCATCAGGACCAGGAGGGACGATTTCAGGAAGAGACAGTAACCTAGATCTGTCCACGCTATACATAGGGCAAAATAGAAGGACATGCTCTGCTATCTCGACCTCGGCTCTGTCACAAGGGCACAGCCGCTTATTTATCGGGAACCTCTTGTAACGACCATCCAGAAGTGCTGAGGGCAAGACATTGAAGCGAGCTAGGGAAAAAGCTCTTCTATACTTGGGAATGGTTAGGGTATAAAAATAGGAAGCCATCCTCAATCCATAGTTATTAACTTGGTTGAGAGTCAGGGGGGAGCAAGTTTTATTGGCTCTGGCTCATATATATTGTAAATCAATGTCCATGAGCCGTTGGACTATCCTAAATTGGGCATCCTTGAGGTCGTAGTTTCCCTAGGCATCCTCCGTGAAACCTAGCAGATGAAGTTTCTTCAGCAGCTCTTTCTCCCAGCGAGAAATATGGGAGTCCGTGAACACCAGGGAGAGGTAGCTGTCAGGAACTGCCAGAAAGAGCACCTGAAACCACCATTTAAAGGTGTTTATCCAGGCCATACATTCCACCGATCGAATGCCTAGTTCCAGGTATATCGAGGCAAAACCAACACAAGGGGGAAGACCCAGAAGTTTTCTAAGGAAAGCAGCCTGGGTTCTTTCAATGCAGTCCTTGAAGCCCCGTATCCATATGGGAATGCCATAAAGACTTTGGGCCAGCGTTTTGGCTTTGTAAATACGTAGGGCAGAGGGAATGAACTGGCCACCCTGGGTATAAAAGAATCTTAAAATCTGCTGGTGACTACAGGAGGCCGAGTTCAGCACCTGGGTTCGATGTCTAGTCCAGTGTTCTGAAATTGGATACCTAGATACTTAAAATGGAAAACCTGCTTAACAGCATTGCCACTGATATCCCAGTTATACAATTTCCGGGCTCTAGTAAACACTAGTACTTTTGATTTATCATAGTTAATAGCCAAATGGTTTTCAGCACAGTAGGACCCAAATGCAGAAAGTAATCTTTTCAGTCCTGGCCTTGACAATGAAAGGAGAACTGCATCATCAGCGTAGAGAAGAAGCGGGATCTTTGTAGTTGTCAGCTTCGGGGTGTGGGACTCAATATGTCCGATGTAACCAGCCAGGTCAGATAAAAATATATTAAATAGAAGAGGAGCCAGGACACATCCCTGCCTTACTCCATTCTTAATCGGGATAGGGTTAGAAAGTTCTCCCTGCAGACCACACCTGACCTGGCCGGAGGTCTGATTGTACAAGGACCTAATTAAGAACAGCAAACATCTGTCAATAGAACTTTTAAGCAGTTTTGACCACAACAAACCCCTAGGGACTGAGTCAAATGCTGATTTTAGGTCGATGAAAGCAGTGAAGAGTTTGCCACCTGGTATAGTGGTATATTTGTCGACCAGGTGCGCTAGGGCAAAGCAGTGATCTAGTGTGGCACAGCCCGCTTTAAACCCAATTTGTTCAGCGCCAATGATATTGGATTCCTCAACCCAAGTGAGGAGTCTGCGATGGAGGTATTTGGTGTACAGTTTCCCAATAATGGAGAGCAGGCTCATGGGGCGATAGTCAGCTGGGTTGTTTCTATTTCCTCGTTTAAAAACTGGCACAATAATTGCTAAGCTCCAGGAGGAAGGTACTCTGCCAGAGGAATTAATATGTGTAAAGAGTCTTGCCAGAAGAGGAATCCACCATTCAGGGTTGGATTTTAGCAGATCAGGGGGAATAGCATCAGGGCCAGGAGCTTTGCCTGGCTTAAGTTCGGAGATAAACTTGATCTCGGCATGGGTCACAGGTTGCCAGTCAGGGGCTACAGGAGATAGCTGTGGGTCAGGCATGGTTGAACTTGCTGACGCCTGGTAAATTGCCAAGAAATGGTTTTCCCAGTCTCTGTTAGAGATGCAGCTTAGAGGGAGTTCCCGATGGCCCGGCAAAGAGCTGGCAGCAATTTGCCAAAATAATTGGGTGTCCTGCTGGATAGAGAGGAGAAGTAAATCCCACTTCTCTCTCTCTTTAGCTTTCTTTTCTTAGCAATTAATCCTTTGTACTCCCGCTTCAGGCGGTAGTAGTCCTCTGGCAGGCGTTGGTCCCCTCGGTTGCGGTAGAGCAGGTAAACCCATTTAATCTGGTTCCTAAGCATGAAGCAGTCTTTGTCAAACCAAGTATTACTTTGTGATTGATATAGACAACTCGTCCCACAGACGGCTCCAAGCTCCCTTTGGACACTGTTAATTAGTGATTCAAAGGCCAAGACTATCTCCGAGCCACTGCTTGCTAGTACCTGATTGTACAAGTTGAGACACTCTGGAGATGATAAAAAGGAGTGAAACTTTTTTCGATATTGGGAGACCATTTGATCCTCCTTGTGTATGAGGCCACATAGGGGTCTAATATCTGAGGGCCCCTAGGGAGATGTATATTTGAAAAAAGCTCAATGATTGTAACCAGAGGGTAGTGGTCACTCTGCATAAGACAATCCACATAAAAAGCACGGACTGCCTCTCTTAAGGGTCGAGATACCAGTACAAAATCAATAATGCTACTCCCACGTAAGGAACTAAAAGTAAATTCGCCAGCCAGATCACCTAGGGTACTCCCATTAAGAATTATCTTGTTGTGTTGGGCTGCTAGAAGAGCTAACTGGATGCCAGCAAAATTTGTTAATTTGTCCTTAGAATGTCTGGCTGAAGTCAGATGGCCTATGGCCTGGAGGGTTTCTTGGGGGTAGAGTGCCTCTATCGCTGGAGGGACTTGAGCTCCCAGACGGGCGTTAAAGTCACCCCCTATTAGGATGTACATTGCTGGGAATTTGGTTTCCATACAGGTAATATAGTTCTCCAGCGTGCCCCATTGAGCCTTGACATCGGCTTGCTTCCTCGCTGGGGGAAGATAAACATTGAACACCAACAGTTTGCTACGTCCTTTCTTAATTAAAAGTGCCATAGCTAAAGAGCCACAGGAGGGTAGTTCCACTGTCTCCACTTTCAAAGAAGTAGAGACCAAACAAGCTAGACCACTTTTAGGCCTCCCCGCCGTAGATTGTCTAATAGCGGCCAATGAGATGGCCGTAAACCCTGAAAAGGATATCTTATCACAAGCCCAGGTCTCCTGAAGCAGAATCACATCGAATGAGTGGATATAGTTGGTAAATTCTGCAGTGCCGCATCTTCGCCACCAGCCTGCAATGTTCCACGAAAGGCACTTGAGTGTGCAGGGCGGGGGGGGGGGGTAACCGGGTTTACTAGTCATTCTATGTTAATTTTTTCCAGAGCTCCCTTTGGATCCAAAAACATACATCCATTATTAGATGGCAAGGTCATCCTCTTGGGAGGCAGAGGCAGGGGAAAAGAGAGGGGAGGTGAGCCTTGCTTGTGGGGCTGTAAGACTCTAAGCGCACTCCACTTCGTACTTGTGGCATTGACTGGTTGCTTAGTTGGAAGGTATTCGGCAGTGTCATCAAGCAGGGTTTGAGTTAGCCCTGCGTCTCCAGGTTTATGAATTAAACTTTTTGGAGGAAATGCCAATGGAGTGTCTGCTGGTAAATCAGTGTAAAACCCCTGAGGTCCAAAGGAATCCTTGTCAGAGATTGATAGACTCCGAAGCTTGGACTTAACTGCATCCAGATGCTTTATAATTTGAGCTCTTTCCGATTGAGGGAGCACTCTAAAGGAGCCAAAGAGCTGCAGCTCCTCCTGGTTCCAAAAGCCGTCTTGACACAGATCAGTCCCATAGATAGGTGGAATCCCAGAGACATTGACCTGGGACCCATCAGCCAAGAGACCTTGGGTGCCCTGAGCTGATGTCGCTTCTTTTGGGGCCACCTCTTCCCAGCTGATCAAGTCGAGGGAAGCTTCTTGGTAAGATGTTTCATGCTGCGGGGGGCTGATTTGGCCAGTTGTAGGAGGAGCAGTTAGCCTACTGTCTGAGAGAACGCCAACTGAGGGTTGTGCAGAAGTAGGTATATAGCTAATATATGGTGCATTGTCTGGGATAGCATTCGAAGTTGGCTCATTGATATATGCCACTGAGGATCTTTTGGGGGCAATAAGTCTCCTGCCACTCACAAGTTGTCGGTTGCTCAAAAGTGGCTTAGTCAATATGTCTTTGAAGACTCTTCTTGGCAGGATGCCAAAGGATCTTAACCAGGATCCTCTTCTGAACAGTAGTTTTGGAGTGTTGGGATTGTCGAAACTAAGCAACACTGGAGCAGTATTGAGGGGAGGGTAAGGGTTCGACCTTCTTGAGATCATCAGCTTGGAGCCCCAGTAACTTAAATAGGTGACCCCTTGCCAGCTGTGTTGAACTCCAGTAATGAAATTTGCCATTAATGGGGTTAATGATGAGGGCCACCTGTTTTGGCTGTAAGACCAGGCGGCTATTCGCATCATAGGATGCGGAATTCAGATTGTTAATAGAGTTTTGTTGACCAAGATTTTGTTGGCCAGTGCTTTTCTTGAAGCTTTTCCTGGGGTTTGGTAGGGAACACCTTGTCGCCACCACCAACTGCGGAGCGATCTTCCCAGAACACCCACTGGTAATCCAGGAGACTAAGTAGTTTAAAGTACTTACTATTCTATCAAGCTGGAGCTGAATGCTCGCTGTAGTTTCTGCAACCAGAAAACATTGCTGAGCCAGAAGCTCTACAAGCGTAGGCTCATGCAAGGGGTGGTTAGGGGCCGCAGTTTCAGGTAAGTCTTCATTCTCAGCTCGGGGGGTGGCACCTTCAGAAGCTCCCTGACCAGAAGGCTGAGTCAAAACAAAGTCCTCAATCTTAGATTGCTTCAAGAGAGGTTGAAAAGCCAAGTCAACAGGAGATCTGCTCCTTTTCCTTGTCTGCTGCCCAGTTTCTTCTCCAATCATTTTCAGGGCCTCCATTGGGGCAGGGCCACCAGAAAACGGTGGAATTAAAGTTGGGATTTCTAATCCCTTATCCCGGCATTGAGCTGGCTCGCTTAAAGTTGCTGAGTCATTTGTCTTCCGAGTATGCAGAGGGATCTGTGAGTCTCCCAACAGACCTCCCAACTGACTCCCCTCAGGCTGTGCTTTCCCAAACAGTGCCGAAGCCCCACAGCTGTCCGACTGGGGAAGGGGGGAGGATGCACCACCCACAGTTGGAGAAACAAGCTGACAATATCCATCAATTCTCTGCTGCCCCTGCAATCCAGTCCCACCTTCCTTATTGCTTGGTGAGCGCTGTGCCGTCTTTGTTTTCTTTCCCCTGGAAGAGGCCATCCTGTGGTTCCAAGTAGGAGACCTGTCTTGGTCTGTTTTATCACTTTGCAGTAGAGAATTTGCAGTGTCCATTATCTGGAAAAAGTCATTTATCTTGGGTTGTCTGGGCGTTGTCGCAGCCATGGACAGCAAGTTTGTTGCTTAGTAGAGAAAACTTTCCTCTCACTCACCAAGGGCGTACTCCTACCTGGAGTAAAAGCTGGAGTAAAAGCTGGAGTAAAAGCTGGAGTAAAAGATGAGCCTCTCAGGTAGTAAAAAAAGCTGGAGTAAAAGATGAGCCTCTCAGGTAGTAAACTTAAAAAATTTAAATTTAAAAGTTGAAAGTTAAAAATTGATTAAAATAGAAGAATGTTTTTAAGAGGATTCAAAATAGAGGGTAACAGGAGAACAAATTTAAGAGTTAAAGTTAGAATGATTAAAAATAGAAGAGCAGCGTTAAAAGTTTAAAAAGTTGATAAAAATGATTAAAAAGTAGAAGGTATTAAGAAAGGAGAAGAAGAAGAGAGTAAAAAGCAGAGCAAAGCTCAGAGCTGCCACTCCCCTCGAATTGCAGGTCATTTTCCATTGGTAAACCTTTGCATTCCAGGTGTATCCACAAGTGACATAGAAGATTGGGGCATGCCAGTTTCTGTGTTCTTAGGAAAATGCCGGAGTTTGCAAAAGGTTTGGATCTAAAGGGGTGTAAGATGTTTTTGGATTGTGCTGTCTGAAAGAAGGCCAAATCCAAAGCAGCAGCCGTTCCCAAACGCGCTACACGCCTGTCAACATGCATTTTTGATTTGGTACACACTGACATAGTGGGTCCTTTTCCGCCAACACTTGGTGGTAAAAAATATTTTCTAACAATTGTTGATAATTACTCTAGTTATGGATAGGTATATCCTATGAAAGAGAAATCTGAGACCTTTCAGATCTTTAAAGACTTTGCAGCTCTTGTTTCTACCCAACACCAAGTTTGCATCGCCACAATCCAGAGTGATCGTGGTGCCGAATTCATGTCTCAGTGTTTCCAGCACTGGATGCGTAAGAATGGAATTCTTCATCAGACATCAGCTCCGTACACACCAGCTCATAACGGAGTCACAGAAGGAAGACAAGGGATCCTACAAACCATGATGCGTTGTCTCCTAGAAGATGCCAACCTCAGTAACCCATACTGGGGTGAAGCTATCAAATATGCAAATTACATTGTCAACCGTACTTGAAGCAGTGTAATAAATCAGACTCCTTTCTTCATGATGTATGGATACAAGCCCGATCTCAAGAACCTCCATATTTTTGGTTCATACGCTATGGTGAACATTCCTTTAGCTCAAAGAAGAAAAGAGACTGAGATTTATGGGTATTGATGAGAATTCAAAATGGAGCAAATTTATTGACTCTAAACACGTAATTGTGATTTCTCAATCTGCAAATTTTGAGGAAGATGTTGATTGGTCCAGGATTCATTCCAATGATCCTGGAGTTTATCTTCCTAGAGATGATGTTGTAGATGCCATGCAGCCTGATGACCAAGATTCACAGGCAGATATTCCATCCACTATTTTTTCTCAACCTGATGTTCCGTCTTTGCGAGCCGTGGATGCTGATGCTAGCGACAAATGTGAGGACAAGGACGAAGCAGAAGAAGAATGGACTGTTGTTCTGAGACGTTCCAAGAGGGTCACAAAGGGAATCCCTCCACAGTGATATTAATTGCAACTGTCAAAAACACCCTTGCCTTTGATTTGCAATGTTATACTTCCTCCTGATACGTTCACACAAATCAAGCATCTTCCTGATTCAGAGCAAGAGAAGTGGTATGAGGCAATGCAGAATGAAATGGACAGTCTAAAGACACTTAAGGTATTTACACGTGCAATACCTCCAGCAAACAAAAAAGTTATTGGCACTCGATGGGTCTACAGAATAAAAAAGAAGCCAAATGGTGAGTCATTGTACAAGGCCAGCCTTGTAGCTCAGTGTTTCGCTCAATGTTATTCTGAGGACTACACAAACACCTACTCACCGACAGTCAGAACTGAGTGTAAAGTTTGCTTTAGCCACTGCAACTATCCTTGGTTTAGAAGCTTTCCAGTTCAATGTTGACACAATTTATCTGCATGCTGACCTAGATGAAAAGATCTACGTGAGAGGTCCTCCAGGATTCCGACAGCAAGAAGGGGATACCTGGTTTCTAAACAAAAGTCTTTATGGTCTGAAACAGTCTGGTTTAATGTGGTACTTATGTCTTATGTCTGACAAACTAAATTCAATGGGCTTTATTAAGTCTGAAACTGATGAGTGCATGTTTCCAAAAAGATCTAACAATACATATGAGATAGTTCTTGTTTATATTGATGACATCCTTTATATTGGTCCAAATAAGAAAATGAGTGAGATTTTTGCTAAAACTTTGCAGATACTTCACATTGAAATCTTTAGGTCCTATTAGCACTTACTTAGGTGTTCAGATTGACAAAACACAGAAGGGGTTTAGTCTTTCACAAGAGGAGAAAAATGAACACATTTTGCATCATTGCAATATGAAGGATGCTAACACAACCCATGCAAACAGATTTTCACAACTTGACACATGAATCTAGTCCTGAGTTCGAGGATCAAACACTTTATTATTCAGTCATTGGGTCACTGTTGTACATTAGTAGTTGGACTAGACCCGACATTACACTTAGTGTTAATCTCTTGTCTCGACATGTAGGTAAGGCAAAACAGTTTCATTGGACCTGCGTTAAGAAGTTATTGAAATACCTAAAACACACTAAACATATGAAGTTATTGTTAGAACCAACACATACTGATTATGCAGAATTATGCTGTTATGCAGATTCTGATTGGGTGAGTGATAAGAAATCACGCAAAAGTACTTCAGGTTATACGATTGTCACTGCGTTTATTTGGTTTGCCAGCTGTGCCCACATTCTGAGTTATACGGCAGAATGAACTGTTTCTTATCAGCAATGATTTACTGCGCATGTCATACATTCCACATACCTTCACTTTATTTTTTTCCCTTTGTCTGTATGCCAAGGCAGACAGGAACTCTCTGCCAAGATGTGATTATTAGCTTAGTAAGTTTGTATTTTTACTTTATTTACAATAAAATGTTCTTCTTAGATTATGCCTTGGGTTTATTTTTCTTATTTCAAAAGTATACTTCAAGGATGTGCCAAGATCCATACTCATTGATTTTCAGGGCGGAATTCACACCCTGACGAATGGTAGCAGAGGATGGTTAATTTATGGCTTTTCCTTGTTTGTTATATTTGAAGATAAATGCCTAGGCTAATTAAGACAGATGATTTATCGCAACTGAGGAATGCTGATTTAAATCGCTTCTAAGATGCCTAAGAAGAAAAAGAAACTAAAGAAACTTTCTGCAAGAGATATACAGCAGAATTCACACCCTGACAATGATGTTCCTGAATGGATGTCCTGTTTACTGGCAAATGAGGAAACAGAATTTTGTTTCTTGTTCATCTACTGAAGCTGAATATGCTTGTGTTTCAGATGCATGTAATTCTCTAACATGGTTTGATGCTTTGGTTACAGATATCTGGGCACATCCGATTCAACCAGTCACCGTGGTGGAAGTTAATGAATCGGTGGTTTATATTTCTGAGTCACATTTCACAGGTTCTAGGTCCAGACACATTGACATCCGTTATCAAAACATAAAGCAATTAGTTAAACAAGGTTTTGTTAAATTGTGATATTACACATGATCAAATTACTGACATGCTCAACAAACCGCTTCCAGCAGCTCAACACGAGCATCTGCATAAGACAGGCATGTCCAAAGTCCGGTCCGTGGGCCATTTGCGGCCCGGGGGGTGGTTTAATACGGCCCTTTAACAGCCCTCCCTGCTCTATGTAAATGTGGCCCGCCCACGGCCCTCCCTTCTGATTGAGGGCGGCAAGCAGAAGACCTTTCAAATTTCTCTCCCACCACCTCTTTTTCACGCACGCGCTCACACTTCACCTCCCTTCTGATTGAGGGCAGCAAGCAGAAGACCTTTCAAATTTCTCTCCCACCACCTCTTTTTTGCGCGCGCGCTCACACTTCACCTCCGTCAAGCTGCGAGCTCGCTGGAGGAAAAGGGGAGTGGGGGGGTATTTCTGAGTTCCGAAAGCCAACGCCTCCTAAATCCGCGCTGGGGAGTATATCCCTACTGCTGTCGCTGGGAGCAAGAGGTGAGCATGTTCCTCCTCCTTCCCATTCTCCCCACCCCCGCTGTTTCCGAGCCTGAAGGGAAGGGAAGCAGAAGGCAAATTCCCACCCGCTTGCAAAGAATCGTTTCCTTATCGTACCTCTTTTCCCGCCAAAGCTGGCTTGCAATATATATGAGGTGTGAGACAGCCATTTTATGAACAGAATTTGTGAAGTGGTGGAAGTGTGTGTGTGAACTGTTAACAGAGAGTCTGACCTTGTCAAATTTCTGGCCAATTTATAAAATGGCAACTATAAATAAGAAAAGGAAAGTTGACAGTGAGGGCCGCTGTTTCCAGGAAAGGTGGAAAGTGGAATTTTTTCCCACTGAAATACGGAATCACTGTGTTTGTCTGATATGTCAAGAGACTGTGGCCATTTTTAAAGAATTTAATATCAAAAGACACTACCAGACAAAACACAGCACATATGACAAACTAACAGGGCGCAACCGCAATGAAAAGGTGAAGCAACTTGAAGCAGTTGTAATGTCACAACAGCGATTTTTCACAAGAGCCCGTGAGTCAAATGAAAATGCCACAAAGGCAAGCTATGACGTGGCAATGTTAATTGCTAAAAATTGCAAGTCTTTTGCTGAGGGTCATTTTATTAAAGAGTGCGTTATGAAAATGGTTGAAAATATCTGTCCCGAGAAGAAGCAAGAGTTTGCCAACATTTGCCTGGCTCGTAACACTGTAGCACGGAGAATTGAAGATATTTCATCAGATATCAAGAGACAGTTGACGTCCAAAGGACAGGATTTTGACTTCTTTTCAATAGCACAGACCTATCTGACACAGCTCAGTTGCTGATTTTTTTGAGAGGGGTGGACGATGAAATAAATGTGACTGAAGAGCTACTTGACCTCCAGAGCCTTACGGACCAAACTAGAGGAAAAGATTTATTTGTTGCTGTTAGTTCCGCAATAGATGATGTGAAACTGCCCTGGAACAAAGTTACTGGGATTATTACTGATGGGGCACCTGCTATGGCTGGTGAACGAAGTGGCTTATCAACCCTAATCTGTAACAAGGTGATTGAAGAAGGAGGCGAAGCTATTAAACTCCATTGTATCATTCATCAGCAAGTTCTCTGTACTAAATATCTCAAATATGATCATGTTATGAAACCGGTTGTAAAGACTATTAATTTTATTCGTGCTAAAGCTCTGTGCCACCGCCAGTTTAAACAGTTTCTGCTGGGCATCCAGGCTGAATATGAAGATGTTTTATATCACAACGATGTAAGATGGCTCAGTCGAGGGTCTGCGCTGCAGCGTTTCTACTCTCTCAGAAAGGAAATAAAAGAATTCTTGGAAACTAAGGGACAACTGATGCGAGAACTATCTGATCCTATTTGGCTGGCTGATTTGGGGTTTCTAGTTGACATAACAAAGCATCTGAATGTACTAAACACGAGTCTTCAGGGAAAAGATGCAGCGGTGAACCAGCTTTATTCACACCTCAAGGCCTTTGGAACAAAGCTGCAACTTTTCCAAAGGCATTTGTCACAAACACAGCCCAATACTGTACATTTCCCAGCATTGCAGGAAATAATGAACAGTTTTTCACAGGACAATATCAGTGTGCAAATGAGCAGGTATGCAGCAGACATCACATCTCTGGCTGGAGAGTTTAAACGGCGCTTTCAAGATTTTGCAGCTATTGAAAAGGTGATCAGCCTTTTCTCCTCTCCATTCTCTGTTGACCCCGATGATGCTCCAGATCAGCTGCAGCTTGAGCTCATTGAGCTGCAATGTGACAGCGAGTTACGCAGTCGTTACCAACAGCTCTCTCTTGTGAACTTTTACCGCCAACTGGATAAGGCCAGGTTTCAGGAGATTCGGACATTGGCTAAGAAAATGCTGAGCTTATTTGGCTCAACATATTTGTGTGAGAAGACATTATCTGCTATGAACTTTAACAAGAACCGTGTGAGGACCAGACTAAGTGACTCTTATCTGCGCGACATTTTGCGCATCAAAACCACTGCCTTTGTACCAGACCGAGCCTATTTGCTGCAGTACAGATCTCAGTTTCACCCTTCACATTAGTGCAGGTAAGTTTTTTTACTCACTACGCATGTCCACATTCTTTTCCACATCATTGTTTCTTTGTTCGCCTGCCAAGAAGGTAGGCAGGAACATTGCCAAAATGTAATCATTAGCTAGTAAGTTATGTTTTCATTTTCTTTACAATAAAATGTGTTTCTTAGAATATATCTCGGGTTTATTTTTCTTAATTTTGAAGTATACTTCAAGGAAAAACCACGGTTCATCCATCATTTAAATACAATTACCCCAGGAGGGGAACAGGGCTGAAATTCCACCCTGACATTGAGCAACTTTGGGCAAGTTCTCACTTTCTCTGTCAGTGAGAGTCAAACACTTTTCAATTAGATCAGCTGGGAGGTTGCTCCCCCCCCCCCTGCCCTGCCGCTGCCGCCCTGCATTCCATTTTTAGCTTGGAGAGCTTCCTGCAAACTCATACAGCAACTACCATTCCTTCAACTAACCTTTCTAACTCAGTTCTCTGGCATGTAGGCAACAAAAGAAGTGACTACCATGTAGGATTTTATCACCCAGCCCTCTCCCAGAAAAATGAAATATCCTTGGAAATATTGAAAAGCCAGAATATTTCTCTGGATGTGAAAAGGAAGAAACATGTTTTATTAAAGAGAGAATAGCTCCCTGCAGCTTCCTGCCCATCCCCCTTTGTCAATGGCACATTAAGAAGGCCAAGCTAGTCCACTTTACATAATAAAGAGTTCTCCCCTTCAGCTCCAGGAGGATGGGATTAAGGCATGATAATATTGGCCCTTTACCCAACTCGACACATGGCATCTGAGAACTCAACCAAACCTGGATTCAAAATGCAGCCTAGAAGTTGCCCCTGCATGGCCCCATGGGAGTCTGACAACCAATTAGAAGACAAGCTCAAGATCAAAGCCAGAGAGGGCATAAAACCAGGGATTCAGCATCTCAGCCTTCCTTCCCTTCTGTTCTTACCAACATTGAAGCATGTGATCACCTTTTCTGTTCAGGGCTCAAGCCATGTGGTCCTGTCCACCATTAAAACCATCTTTCCAAGCAGCCTCCATGTCTCCAGTGTCTTTTTCCCCACTTGGAGCCGAACCCAGAAGGACATTTCTTCCAACAATCGCTTTAAAAAAACATTCAGTCAGACTTTCCAACTTCGTGATATCTCCCCCCACACCCCGCCCAGAGAAGTTGGAAGGTCTGACTGATTTTTTAAAAAAACTGGTAGTCACATTGTCTTCTTTTGCTGCCCTGCAACCAGGAGAATGGAGCTGGAAACCAGGTTAGTGAGTTAGTCGTAGTTGCTCTGGACTGGTGTGGAAGTGGGGATTTTGCATTAAGATTGCTCATGTAAATAGGAACCAGTAAAAAGGAATGAAAAAATCCTTACCGGTGGATCAGCGTTTCTCACTCTTGGCAAGTTTAAGATGGATGAACTTCATGCTGCCTGGAGAATTCTGGGAATTGAAGTCCAGGCACCTTAAAGTTACCAAAATTGAGAAGGATTTTCCATTCCCGTTTTATTTTGGTGCAATTAAATATATCAGTTATGGTTTCCTTAACAAATAGTAATTAAAGTGATATAAACCATTACAGGACTTTTTGTGAGAAACTGAAATTAAAAATTGATCTGTGCTTTGATGATTAGACAGGATTATGGAAATAATGCAGACAAATATTAATCTTAGAGTAAGAGTTTGATATATTTTATATCTGTACCAAAGAAAGTTGGGTCATTTTTTTCAATTTTCCTTCTTTTCCTCTTTCTTTTTTACACTTTCACTTTTTTCCTGAGCCTTTTCTTTTTTCACATCTGATTCTTTTGTTTATCCCTTAGCTTTGTATTTTTTTGATGTATGAAGGATCAATACTTAGCCATTATAATTCTACATTCCATATTTACAGAAGTCATATCAAAATTTAGAATGACCACCCAGCCACACCCACCCAGCCACATGAACAACCATCCATGTCCACCCAGTCTCATGTCTATCTAGCCACTCCCACCCAATCACATGACCACTCAACCACACCCATCCAGCATGCCCACCCAATCGCTTGACCACTGAGCCATGCCCACCCAGTCACATGACCACCAAGCCACGCCCACCAAGTCATGCCCACAAAACCGATAGTAAAAAGTTTTGAATCCCACCACTGATATACAATAAGTCGAGGGGAACCCTTCCCCTTCCCTTATGAGTATGTCAATGACTGGTAATCTAGAAGGCTTTTGCTCTCAAATTCTCAATCTGGCCCACAGTGATTGACATCCACTGTTGGAGGATGGATTGAGTAAGATGAATTGAAACTCACTTAACAATGCTCTTGCCTAGCAAACAAACATTTGGGCTCAATTGTTGTCGTAAGTTGAGGATGTTCTTCTGCATGGCAGCCTTGCCTAGTAAATGATGATGTAAGGTCTCCTGCTCAAGCAGAGGGTTGGAGTAGATCCAAACTTCCAAGATGATGTAAGGTCTCCTTCAACCAAGATGATGTAAGGTCTCCTGCTCAAGCAGAGGGTTGGAGTAGATCCAAACTTCCAAGATGATGTAAGGTCTCCTTCAACCAAGATGATGTAAGGTCTCCTGCTCAAGCAGAGGGTTAGAGTAGATCCGAACTTCCAAGATTCCTTCCAGCCCTGGATTGCTGGATTTCAAAGCATCCTATGAAGCTGTATCTAGTGCCAGGGTTTGTGTCCGTCCATCCATCCATCCATCCATCCATCCATCCATCCATCCATCCATCCATATCTCATTCACTTTCCCTTCCCTTCCTTTCCATTCCCTCCCCCTTTTTCTTCTTCTTTCTTTCTTTCTTTCTTTCTTTCTTTCTTTCTTTCTTTCTTTCTTTCTTTCTTCCTTCCTTCCTTCCTTCCTTCCTTCCTTCCTCTTTCCTTCTCACTTCCCACCCTCCCTCTTTCTTTTCCCTTCCTTCCTTCCTTCCTTCCTTCCTTCCTTCCTTCCTTCTTTTTTTATTATAAATTTTATTTTGTTTGTACAAACTTCACATTTTTGCAACACATTACATTTTTACCTATCTGTTGTGTCTGTTTTATCTATACCAATAAACCTTTTAAAACTATGACTTCATATATTTGTGCATTTACATTATTTCATACATTTTTTTCATTCTATATATAATATTCTATATGTTCTATATATAGCAGAATGGAAAAAAATGTATGAAATAATGTAAATGCACAAATATATAAAGTCATAGTTTTAAAAGATTTAATATATTATATACTTTACAAAATGACATAAATGTAGTAAAAAACCCTTCCTTCCTTCTTTCTTTCTTTCTTTCTTTCTTTCTTTCTTTCTTTCTTTCTTTCTTTCTTTCTTTCTTTCTCTCCCTTTCCTTTCTTTCTTGTCTCCCCCCTCTTCCTCTGTCTCTCTTTCCCTTCCCTTCCTCTTTCCCTTTCACCTTCTAAGGCTATGATACTCACCCAAAACAAAAAGTTCTTTGGATGAAGCCAGATTACTTTCCACCACCCCACCACCCTACACTTCTCTTCACATTCGTTACCATGGAGACAGGATCAGGTACAGGGGAATTTCCACCTTCTTCCCTTCCTTCTAACAAGTGTTTGGCTTTCCTAAAGCTGAAACACCACCCCCAAAACCCACCAACCCTGTGATCAATTGCAACATGGCTTCTGGCTGCCGACATTCGCAGCTAGCCAATTGGTTGGCAGATAACTGTCCCAGGCAGCAAAAAATGAATACTAATAAAACTGGGAAAAAAGTACTTCAAAAAATAAAATAAAATTAAATTAAAGGAAAATATATTTGGCAAGGAAAGAAGGTGAGAATTAACATAAAAATGTTTCAAGACTCAAGAATTAGAGGTGGATTTGGTTTACTGAATTGGGAGTTATATTATCAACCAGCAGCTTTAACGTGGATAAAAGAATGAATATTATTGAGAAATATAAGGTTATCATCTCAGGAGGGACATGATATGCAACTGGGTTGGCACGCATTTTTGTGGTATAGGAAAAATAGAATACATGGTTATTTTCAGAGACATTATGTAAGAAATGGCTTATACACAATAAGGCAGAAAGTGAAAGAAAAGCATTTCATGGAAATACCAATGTGGCTTTCCACAGTAGAAGCTTTAACACACCTGCATAGTAGTATGAGAAATGTTATTAAATATAAAGATATACTAATAGCAAGGGGAGAATTAAAACAGAAGAAAGAACTAGAAGAACAAGGGATTGATATAGGATGGTTTAAACAAATGCAAATGCAGACAAGATATGAGAAGGGTGCTAAAGAGTATGGTTTTAACATGGAAAATTCAGAACTGGATAATTCAACTGTCCCTCCTGGCATAATTCAACTGTCCCTCCTGGCAAATGTATTATATCTGGTTATTTTAGGGGCTTTTTAATTTACTGTATTTGTTTTTAGGGGTTTGAATTTATTTTATATCTGCTTTGTACAGTTCTTTTAACTACATTTTAACCTCCTCCATGTCAATTGTCAACTGTACATATTTAATTTAATTTTATTGTATCCTGTTATATTTTGTATGAACTGTACACCGCCCCGAGTCCCTTGCGGGAGAGGGGGCGGTCTAGAAGCATTAAATATTATTATTATTATTAAGGTACTCAAGGGAATGGATGAAAAAATGATTAAAAAACTATAGTTACTTACTTAGAATAAACTTAGAAGAGGTTAAAGAAACAATGATAAGATGGGCAATTTTTGGGGATATACAGTAGAACTAGAAAAATGGCAACTTTTATAAATTAAAGAATGGCGACAGCATATAAAGAGAATTTACATAAAATGCTTTGCAGATGGCACATGCCACCTGAAAGACTAGCAAAAATGTTTAAGGATAAATCAGCCAAGTGTTAGAAGTGTCATCAATTGCCAGGATCATATTATCACATGTGGTGAATGTGTAAGGATGCAAGAAGCTATTGGGTTAAAATACAAACATGGTTGGAGAAAATGATACATCAGCCTATAGAGTTTGGACCACAGGTATATTTTATTGGGTATTTTACCAGAGAAGATTTATATTTGATTGTACATATAATAACAGCAGCTAGAATTGCATTTGCAAAAAATTGGAAAGCAGATAAAATCCCATCAGAAGGAGAGATAACAAAAAAGATATTCGATTGTGCAGAAATTAACAGGTTATTGAGAATAAAGGACAAAGAGGAATCAGTGTACTATAAGACATCGGGGCGATTTTACGATTGGTTAGAAAAGAGATACAAATAAAAAGAGAAAGGATAAAATAAACAAATCAGATGACACATGATCAAATGGGGGGGGAGGAAATAGGAAAGTATTAAAATATAAGTATATAAGTTAAAAAATGGTACAAGTGGATTTATTATTGGGAAGTAAAATGTTACAGAGAAAATTATTTTTATTTAAAGCTGGGATTGCTGAAATGCCATGCCAAGAACCCATCAGAAAAAGTAATAAGCAAGGACAACAACAGAAAGAAGGGAGGATGAGGAGGGAAAGAAAGAAATGGTAAACCAAAGGAGGTAAGGGAGAAGTAAGAGTAGGAGAGAGGGTAAAAAGGAGGAGAGAAGAGGTGGGGTAAAGAGAGGGGAAGAAGAAAAGAGGAGGAGAGGTGGTAAGAAGAAGGCAGAGAAGGGAGGTTGAGAAGACAGAAGGAGCAAAGTTGTTGCAGAATAAGATGGAGACACAGGGTGGCAAGAAAGTGACCTAAACTCTATTCTATATATTTGTAAGAAGATAGCGAAAAACATTAATGGTTAACAGATAAATGTTAATAGCACTTATGAATGCATATTTGTGAATGAACTTGAAAGGAAAAAATAAAAAAAAGCTTTTTCAAAAAAAAAACATCACTGATTAGGACTAATCTTTGATAAAGGAGCCAAACCAGTGCAAGATTGCACCTTTTAGGTCAAACTCTACAGCCATTCCAAAAGGTTACCATGGTCAATGCTGTTGAAGACCACCAGGAAGCCAAGAGAGTATGCTTGTATAGTTAGCTGAAAATGCTGCAAATAAAGTGCAAGATAGGTTCCCCCCTTCTCTCTTCCTTCAGTTAATACCTCCAGGTAAACAGCCAAGAATGACTTAAAAGGCTACTTAGTTTCAGTTGGAATGCATTTGACACATGCCTTGAATAAAGTCAATAAACAATAGAAATTGACAGGATTTCTATTGAAATCCTAGAAACACTCATGAAACCCATCAATCACCCATCTAGGGATGGGATTAACCTATTCCCTTCAGAATGGATAAGATTACAAACATTTTCATTATAAAGGGTATTAAGTAACACTTCTATGATCAGCTTCTATTTCCTGGAGTTCCCCAAGACCTTTTATAGCTGCTTGCAGTGTTGGCTACTTCTTGTTTCTTCCTGGAGGGGGGGGGGGAGAAAGAGGAGGGGACAATGATGCAGCTTGATCATACAGGCCTGAATTTAATGCATGTGTGGTCCAGCCAGCTGTATTCCTTCTGCTGTGAAGTACCCAATTTAGAACATAGAGATCATAGAATAATAGTTAAAAGGGTTAATGGCTTTAGCCAGCATGCTGGGCTTTCAATTAACCTGAGTAGCTCCTCTTAGTTTCCCTCTCAGCTGGTGCTTTGGTTTTGGGGTTTTGATAATTTTTTAAAAAGTTTTCTGCATTGATTTGGTTTCTGGCACTGTCCTTTTAGGGCAGTGATGGCTAACCTTTTTTTCCTGTACTGAAAGCACATGTGCACGTGCGTGCACACCCATAATGCAATGCCCCCCCACGCCCCCTGCACATCTGCATGTGACACACGCTGTTCATCACCCCATGCACATGCGTGCTTGCCTCCCACCCCTGCACTCGCCCTGCAGATGCACGTGCAACATTCCTCCTATTGGCCTCACATCCCAAAACAGCACTAAGAGGGGGTAAACCTCCTTTCTCCCTTCTCAGCACTGTTTTGCAAAGGGAGGATTTTCCCCCTCTTAGCGCTGTTTTGCAATGGGAGTCTTATCAAAATGGGACACCCCTGTCTCTTTGCTCCCCTCAATCCATATCTCTCTCTCTCTGCCCCTCCCCCATGGCTCAGTGTGAAGAACTGGGAGGAACCTTGCAGAGGAAAAGGAGGAGAAAGGAAAGGCGGTGGGGGGAGAGAAACGGGTGAGAAAGAGAGAGAGAAGCAGAGAGAAAGAGTGACACACAAAGGGGGGGGGAATTGGGAGATGCTCCTAAATACCAGCCCCTTCTGCTTTTTTGGGGAAAAGGCATGATCTCAGGAGGGGAAAGGAGAGGGGGGTAAAGCTTTACCCCTTATTCCCCCCATCTCAGTTAAGCCAGCTGGGTTTGGAACCCAGCCTTTCTAACTTCATTTGGGACCTTCTAATTTATAGGATCTTCCTTTACTCTCCTCTCCCCCTTTGCTGACACTTTTGGAACTTCTCTTTCTTGGGCGGGTGATTAGGGGTGAGGGACACACACAACGTAATGACCCCCTCCCCAAAGCCAGGAGAAACATAGAGGAGGCAAAGTAGCAGATTGCCCAGTGGAGAGCCAGGTGCTTTCCTGCCTCCCATGGACAAACACTGTGACCCACAGCCCTGCAGTGGGATAAAATGTTTTCTTGAAATCTGCTTCTCATTTCCCATGGGAATTGACATTCTCTACCTTTCCCCCACATCTCTCTCTGCAGTTTTATTTAACCCTTGGATCTATTGAACCTTCCTTCTCCACCCTTCTACTCCACCACCAAGTCCAAGTCCCCAAACCCTTTCCTTAAAAGCAAGCCTGCTGGGGCTCAGTATCTTCTCTGTTGGATTTCTCTTTTTCTCTCTGTTTCTCTTTCTCCCCCCTCTCTTTCTCCCTCATTTCTCCCCTCTTTCCTTCCTCCTCCTTTTCTTCTGCACTGTTCCTCCCAGTTCTTCAAGCTGAGCCATGGGGGGGGGGAAGAGAGTGGGAGGGAGGGAGGAGAGAGAGAGAGAGAGAGAGAGAGGGAGGGAGGGAGGGAGAGAGAGAGAGAGAGAGAGAGAGAGAGAGAGAGAGAGATTGGGGAACCTCAGCCAAGCTTCCAGGGAGCAGAGACAGGGGTGTCCCATTTCGCAGCCACAGCAGCTGAAGATGCTTCAGCATGTCTTTTTATTTGCTCACCCTTGAAGAATCTCCCCCTCTTTTCTCCTCCTGCCCAGCTTTGCAGGCACCCACAGCTATGGGCTGTGAAGAAGGAGCACCGGGCCCTGTATTGGGGGAGGGAGGGAGAGGAGGAGGGAAGGCATTTTGGCAAAATCTCTTACGCCTCTCTCCTTTCGTTGGATTTATATTAATTGTCCTTCCTCATCCTCTAAAGAATTCCTTCCTTCCACCCCCTCAGGAGAAATAGCTGTGGAGAAGCAGGAGTAGGAGATGAAAAGTCGTAGACCCCATTGTGAAGCCTCTGGAGGGAGAAAAATGGTCCAAAGCACAAACCAGAAGTCATTTCTCAAACTTCCGGTTTGCATGTTGGGTTGTTTTGGGTTGAAAAATGGCCAAAAATGAAGGCTAAAAATCAGCTGGCCAGCACACACGTGTGCTGGAGCTGACAGGACAACACCTCGCATGCCCTAAGAAATGGTTCCGCATGCCACCTGTGGCACACATGCCATAGGTTCTCCATCACTGTTTAGGGTGTACTTCCCTCACTCTTTTTGAAAGCCTCTAGGGATGGAGCACCCACAACTCCTGAGGGCAAGTTATTCCATTGGTTGATTGGTCTCACCTGTAGGAAATTTCTCCTTAGTCCTAGGTTGCTTCTCTCTTTAGTTAGTTTCCATCCATTGTTTCTTGTCATGCCTTTTGGTACTTTGGAAAATAGATGGACCTCCTCATCTTTGTAGGAACCCCTTGAATTTTGGAACAATGCTATTTTATTATGAGTTGTGAGCGCTATTTTATTGTGAGTTGGGAATTTTGTTTTCCCACATAACCCTGGCATGTGAGACAGATAAGAATTTCACAGGCTATGCCATCATTGAAGAATAAACCAAAAAGTTAAAAAAATAAAATGGATAAAAATGAAATAAATTCAGTGGTGTAAGGCATGTGACAAGGTAGTCAGCACCCCATCTCCTTTAGAAGGACATGTTTCGCACAAAAGATGTATTTATTTTGTAAGATGTTTAGCCTGTCCTTATTACTTTATAATAAATTCAAGCTGGAGAATTTATCTAATATTCCTTCCTCCTCTCAGTTTCCCCACAACCACAATCTAAGAAGTGGTTTAGGCTGGGAGAGAGTGACCAGTCACTCAGCCATTTTTTCAAGCCTAAAAGGGAGCTAGAACTCAGAGTCTCTTGGTTTCTACGCCAGCACCTTAACCACTACTTTGTTTAAAAAGGAGGAAGGAAAGTCAAAATAATTTGTAAGAATTGAATGCGAAAACAGGATTGGATGAAACAAACTTGTAAAGCTGCAAACACCACAGATAACTTTTCAGAATAATCTCCTATAGAATGATGCAAAAGACAAAGAGTGGCTGGGAGGGGAGGGACAAGGTGTGTCTTGGTGTGGCAAGGAGAGGCCGGGTGAGATGAGACCCACCCTTGATATGAGTGATGTTGAGTTGGCCATGCCCACCCAGTCACATGACCGTCCAACCATGCCTACCCAGCCAGTTGTTAGGGAAGAGAACCGGTTGTTAATTTTTTTTAATCCAACCACTTTTTAAAGCCAATAATTGTTTAAGCTGGTAAAATCAATTAGATCATAGAATGTATCTTGTAAAAGCAGCCAGGGTTTTCACATCCAATTTGAAGGCCAGTAAAGACAGAAATGGTGACTAGAAAGATTTCATCCCAGGTTCCATAGTTTCTGGACACAGGCATTCGGCTCTAGCTGGTCTTTGCAAGAGCACAAACATTCATATTAAACAAAATCTGTTCATGTTTGTGTCTTTTCTGGATTAAAAAAATATATCAGAAAAATACTGTGTAAATACACAGTACATTTTCAAGCTCTGTGGCAGACCTCATTTTATTACTTATACAAGGTAGGCAAGGAATCTTGGTATTTTTATTTTTTAAAGTACTCAGTGTTCTCAAAACAGAACATTCTTGCTAAAAACCTCTTGTTTGGCAGCAAATGCCTACATTGCTTTTTAAAATGGTTTTTTATTTTTTAAAAACACAAATAATACAAACAGTACATATACATCTGAATACAAAAAAAGAAAGATAAAAAAGGAAAACTGCTTGTACTTTCTCTTTGGTGGGGTGCAATATGGATGCATCGACCAGATATCCCAGAAACTCAACTTGATTTAATGCTACTTTACTTTTCTTCTTTTACCTTTAGCCCAGCCTCTTGGAATCTTTGTGACACTAGTCATAGTCATTCAAATAGTTCAGGTTTACTGGCACATCATTGAAATAGGGGAAAACCCCAGGGATGCCATGTAACAAACATTCCATCAGGCTTTGGAACAAACCTAGGGCCATGCTTACCCCAAACTGTAGGCAATGACAACGGAATGCCCCCTGATGCATTATAATGATTTGGGCTTCAGCAGTGGCGTCGTCCACAGGAAGCTTTTCGTAAACTTGGGCAAGATCTAACTTTGTTAAGCTCTTACCCACCCACCCCCAGCTGATGTAACAAGTGCTGCACCACTGGTAACGGATATACGTTCTGTTGAAGAGCCCTATTCATTTATAATCCACACAAATCCAGACTGACCAATCTGGTTTCATTGGTATCACGATAGGGGTTTCCCAGTGCCAAGGTCCACCGGTTTCAGTACACATTATGAGTCATATTATCCAGTTACTCATCAACCTTGGTTTGGTTGCTCACCCTCTCTAAATGACGGGTGTTCATATTAATACTAAAACACTTGTCCTCTGGGGTTCGGCGGGCTCCGCTTCCACCAATGTTACGAATTGGAGTGGTTTCCACCGCATCCTATGCATGAGGAGGACAGCTTCTGATCATCGGTCAATCTGTGATCCTTGTTGGCTGCCCTCAACAGATGGACGTCATCATGATTATCTTCCTCAGTGTCTCCCCACAATTTTGCCTCTCCTGATGGACAGTTGCCCCTTTTCTAGCTGCCTGGGGGCTGACTTCGGTATCTCTTTTGTCAATCAATTCAACGATTTGGCGGCTTGCGCTTCCTCTACTGCTGTCTGTAGTATTAATGTCGATGTTGCCAGTAATTGTCTCTGTAACTAAATATCCTGAATAACCTCACAGACCAGTATGTCTCAAAGGGCTTTGTCTAGGTGGCTAAATCTGCAGTATATAGCTGCCTTATGGAAGGCTGCCATATAACAGCTGATAGACTCACTCTCCACCTGATTTCTATGGTGAAAAGTATGTCTTCTAGCAATGCAAGATTGTCAAGGAGCATAATGTTCCAGCAATTGACCCAATAATATGTCCCAAGGAACCATCTGAAGGGGTTGGGGTGCAGTGAGGGCCCTCCGTCTCAAACATTTCTTTTCTACAAATGCTCAAGAAAAGCGCTCATTTGCGATTGACTGATATTTTTATAGTCATTAGCTTCCAATATACAGTCAAAAAGGATTGTATGAATCCCACATCTGTGTTTCAGGATCAAATGGTGCAAACTGTGGTGGGTTAGCCACTCTCTTTCCAAAACAACATAGTTGCCACTCACACATGCCCCTTAACCTCTGCGACCTCTCAATTAGCAATTCTCAGTGTTGGCTCTTTAAAATACACACTGCACTTTCGTGGCAGAAGGAAAAGCCTCTGCTCGTGCCTGCGCAGACATAACACCCATCTATTTGATTTAATTTAAGTGGTATTAGGTACCACCTCCATATCACTTTATATCCATTTTCCTTAACTCTAATTGACATATTCTTATATACTCTTCTATTCCAAATATTGTTCCACTCATCATCATTTATTTCTCCCAAATCTGATTCCCAAATTAATTTTAAACCTTTTGCCTGGTCTTCTAACTCAATTCTAATTGAGTACATGGTAAACTATGAACTAACTACAGGCTGGGTTCATACACTATGGTATGTTCATATACGATTGGCTATGTTCAAAGGGTTGTGCACTTTGTCTAGCTATTTAAACCATCTGAAATAGCAGCTGAATTTTGCTTTGACACTCATAATTATAGCAGACCAAAGTCAGAGGTGCAACATCATTTCCCAAAAAATGCAGTGTTGATGGTTATTTACAAGCCATCACAGGTGTGTGTGTGTGTGTGTGTGTGTGTGTGAGTGTATGAGAGAGAGAGAGAGAGGGGGGGGGAGAGAGAGGGAGAGGGAGAGGGAGACAGAGACAGAGACAGAGTGTTATGGGGCACCCTATATATGCTCTGCTTATGTAATACATTTTATATATTGGGGGGAGGAAAAACAAACAATGCTTGAATTGATGAGCAGTTATTGTATGCAAGTATGGGATGAAGAAAGCTATCATATCAGTGCCTAATGAACTGAATAATTACCTTCTTCAATAAGTGCTTTTTCATTGTTCAGAAAATAACAGATGCAGGGAATTAATTTCTTTTAGTAAGAAATGTTTGCTGTGATAAGGCCTGAAATAAACACTAGGATACAACTGCAAAATGCCTTGAAACTATTCCTGGGTGGCAAATTATTGCCAAGGATTGTGAACTTACAACCAGCGACTAACTGAATTTATTAGACATTATACAGAAAGGAAGCATTATTTCCCCCTTGTTGCAGATCTGAGATTTTCCAGCTAGAATATGATCTCAGATATAAAAAGCTGACAGAAAAACTGTTAAAAGGTACAATAACAAATGATATCAATTGTATTTGTTGTTTTATTCTGAATTCTATCATCTTTATTCTTGTTGGATAATCTTCCTGGCTAACATTTGTCAGCAGGTAAATTTTAAAATGCCTAACTAAAATGAAGCAATTCATATATAATTAATAAAGGACAAGCTTACAGTATATAGATCATATGTGCTTGTACCTTTGTTTCTATCTTTTTCCTCTTAGGATTAAAAACTCAACAAGCCATAATGATGTCACTGAAAGGGAGGGAGCAAGATTGTTGAACTTCCTAGAGCAGGGGTGTCAAATTCGTATCATCATGGTGGCATCATGTGATGTATTCGATCTTTCCCCCCTTCACTAAACCAGGTGTGGACGGGCCAACGCGTGATGCATCTGGCCTGTGGGCTGTGAGTTTGTCCTAGAGGAAGGCAAAAGTCATGAGAATCTAGGATTCTCAAGTGAACACAGGATTTTACCCATTGTCCTGTGCAGGGAAAGCAAATTGACAAGCCATCCAAGTTTTTTTCCTATGCTACTGCAGAATGCTGAGTCTCCACTACTGATTGGTAATTCTGTGTTAAAATCTATTGTGGATTTACTAAGATTAAAGGATGTTTGACTTCTCTTCTCTTACCTGATCACCACTTCTGATCACCATCAAGTATAATTTGCTAGTTAGCAATTCATTGCTTGTATTTCATTGTACTTCATTGTTTGTTTGCTTGTTTATGTAGTGCCCATGGTAATTCTGGGTGACTTACAGAAGTATGATAGCTGGGCTATAAGATATTTGGGATGTCAGTGTAGAGCAAATAAAAAAGAGCTCCAAAGCCACACCACAAGGCAGTGCTCCTATAATTTAACCTAGGATACAATAGCTGCTGTAATTGTTAATATTAATTGTTCAGGTCTTCTAATTGCCTGAAAGGTTTATTACACCGCCAAAAAAATAGTGTATTTCTTCCTACCTCATTCTAATTTTTCCATTTTTTGAACATTTTTTTTGGTGGTCTCCGGCATTTGTTAAGCAAGATAATGCCTGCTATAAGAAATTTAATTCTTTAGCAATGTAGAAAATGAATATCGGTGGTGGAGGTAGTTGAGCTGAAGAATCTAGATAGATAGACAGACAGACAGATAGACAGACAGACGGACGGACGGACGGACGGACAGACAGACAGACAGACAGATGGAGATGGAGATGGAGATGGAGATAGATATAGATATAGATGTATGGATAAAATGATTATAATGGAGGCTTACCGATGTGGAAATGTTGCAAAGATGATATTTGTGTTTAAAAGTGGAAAAAAACTTTCATAAAAACATTTTTTTAAAAACATTTAAAGAATTTATCTCCAGTGCAGAATGTATGTGCAAAGCATTAGAATAATAATAATTATAATAATAACATCAATAAGGGATTTTTTAAATAATAGATCCAAAAGGTAATTCTTTTATTGCAAAGTTGCTGTTGTCTGTGGAGATTCTCAGTCATCCAGATCATGGTTGCTCCAAAGATGCTTTTTTTCAAGAGGCAACTGGGCTTTCCTGTTTTTTTTGGAAGATGTTTCACCTCTCGGCCACGTCTTCAGCTCTGATTGGGTGGTGGAGAATGAAAGAATTTATATTCTTTGCAGACAGCTGGACATTTGCATTCTTTTAGTGAGCTGTTAAAGTCACATGGAGATTTATCTGTGTCATCAGGGTCACCTGAGGTGCAAATTGGAACTGTCTTCTTGGAACTGTTGAAAGGACTGTGTTGTAGATTGGAGATAGATGATGTTTTATCCCTCCTCCTCTGTTGAGAGAGGGCTATTCAATTTTGACATAGATTGTCTCTTTAACCCCTCTTTCAAACAAGTGATCCTCTCTGTTCAAAATATTTATTTATTTCTTTGGATTTATAAACCGCCCCCTCTCCCAAAAAGGGACTTGGGAACTTTGTTGTCTTCAAAAGAGTGCCCTGTGTCTTTTAAATGCAGATGGACTGCTGAATCTAGTCTTGATATTTTGTTCTCCTATGTCACATTGGGACTAGATTCAGTAGAGGTAAAGTGACCAACTGTCCTCCTTTAGGGAGGACAGTCCTTCTTTTGTAAGTTCTGTCCTCCCTCGAAAAGTGTCCTCCTACATGTCCTCCTTTTCGATATTTGAAGACTAATCTGTTGCGCGTTATGTGACGTATTTGTATTTGACATGACAATTCGTCAAGACTCGGTATAGTGCGGTATAAGACGCGATTATGAGACGCATGCGCTCCGCACGGGAGACCTTGAGAGAGAGCGCCGCATGCAAGTGGCTTTGTTTACTTCTTACCGAAACACAACACGGCACATACGCACACAGTAGACTCACGGCACGTCGGCAATTGAATAACTCACAGTAATTATTTCTTTCTCAGTGAATATTCAATTATACAGAGGTAAGTAAAATTCACGTTTTATTAAACAGTTTTTAATGGTGTTTTTTTTTTAACTTCATCACAAGTATATTGAACAGATATTGAATCTTGTGTTGAATTTTTATCTAAAGAAATGCTAGACATTAAAATAGACGACAATTGTCTCTTTGAAGAAATTAGAAGACTGAATGTATATTTAAATTCTGAAAAATTAATACAATGGGAAAATCAACATGTTAAAATTGATAAAAGATGGGTGGATATTTTCAGCCATTTCAAAAATGAACATATTCCATGTGAACATTTATTTATACTTGTTCAATTTACGTTGTGCTGCCCTGGAACTAATGCAGCAGTTGAAAGAGTTTTTTTCAATTGCCAATGATTTTTCGACAAGTGAGAAATCGAGATTGAATGTTGAAACTCTAGCTGCAGCACTTGCCGTAAAATTCAATATGAAGGATATTTCTTGTTCAGATATTTCCAATATATTGTTAGAAGATGATACATTGACAAAAATATTAATTCAATGGAAAAGTACTCATTTAAATAATAATTAGGCATGTAAGCAGAAGTACAATATAAAATGTTGCAAATGTATTTATTATGCATATATCATATTTTAGTGTATTATTGTTGCAATGAATAAAATATTTATTTTATTTACGATATATTTTTTCCAATTTATTTGTCCTCCTCATTGTAAAAAAGTTGGTCACCTTAGCATTTTGGACAATAGAATGTTTTTTGTCCTCCTTTTCATTGTAAAAAAGTTGGTCACCTTAGTAGAGGGGGAGGGAGCACTAGAACTGGTACATGCAGAATTGGTGTGGCCAATGCAAGCCAGTTTGGGAGGAACAAAGTATGCATTGGTCATTGTAGATGACTACAGCAGGTTTGCTTTCTGCTATTTACTAAAGAGTAAATAGAGGTGGCTACAGAAATTTAAGCAATGGGTAAGCTTCGTAGAAAGGAGATATAAACAACAGGTTTGTCAGCTGCAAACTGACAGAGGTTCAGAATTCATGTCAGCAAGTTTTCAACAGTGTTTGGGACAGTTAGGAATAAAACTGTCACACAAATCCATACACGCACAAATCTGTACACAGCAGCTGAGAACGGCATAACTGAGAGGCAGAATGGTGTCTTACAAACAATGAAGGACTCACTTCTGGAGGATTCCATATTGGGGTGAAGCCATGTTGACAGCTAATTATTTAATCAATAGCCTGTGGAGTTCCTCTATTAATAATACTCCATACACGGGAGAAAGCAGCATATACTCCATATATGGGAGAAAGCCATCTCTGGCACATTTAAGGGTGTTTTGGAAACAATGCATGGGTACATATTCCAAAAGCAATCAGGAGAAAGGGTCAACTAAAGGCTAGAAAGCTCAGGTTTACAGGCTATGAGCTTGGCTCAAAGAGCTATCGTTTTAGTGATGGGAGCAAAAAAAAATAGTGATTTCCAGATCTGCTAGCTTTGCAGAGCAAAATTGGAACAGAATTGATGCAAATTCACAGTGACAGTGACCCACAGTGATGGTGTCAGCACTGAGGGAGGAGAATGAAAAAGAACAAAAAAAAGGAGTCAGGAGAAGCTGATGACTCAGATATGAAGCAAAAACAGTCAATGTCATGCAGGTCAAAGCAATGGAACAAGGGGATTCCACCTGACAGGTATTCTGCTGGTGAGGTTAAGGTATGTAGTGTGGTATGAGCAGGAAATATTGGCTATACCCAAAATTGAATAATAAAGTGGAAAGAAGCCATGGACAAAGAAATGAAATCCATCAGTGAACATAAAGTGTTCACTTCTATAACTTTGCCACATGGTTGTAAAACTGTAGGATGTAAATGGGTGTACAAAAAGAAAGTACTGCCCAACAATGAGGTGCAGTATAAAGCAAGATTAGTGGCACAAGATTCTTCACAAAGGAAAAAAGTGCACTATGATGAGGTATTCACGCCAACTATAAAGAGTGAAAGCATAAGGCTGGCACTATTGTTGGCAGCGGCACATGGCCATAAAATTTGGTATTTTGATCTAACCACATCATTCCTCAATGTAGAATTAGAAGAAGATATTTACATGGTTCAAGAACCAGGGAATGAAAGCAAAAGGCCTAACACTGTGTATAAATTGAACAAGGCCATTTATGGGTTGAAGCAGTCAGCCAGGAATTGAAATTGAAATGTTATGTTGACAGTGATTATGCCAATGATGTAAAAACCAGAAAGTCCAGTTCTGGGATTGTGGTATTGTTTGGAGGGGCTTTAATTGGTTGGAAGTCCAGAAAATTAATTGATTGCGCATACTGATTTATATATTTATGAATTTTTACTAGATTTACTATATAGTAAAAAGTGTAACAGACTATTTAACAACTTATAGATATTATAAATATTTATTTTTCTCCTTCTCTCTCTCCCCCTTTAATATAGTTAAGTTAGACTTAAGTTAACTACAAATAATAATTTATCTGTGATGTACATATATAACTGTCTATATAACTGTCTATAGAAAATTGATATTAAGGATTGGATTTAATCAGTGACATATTACATTATTATTTTTTATCAGATTATCAGATTAAAAAAGAGGAACAAGTGATGGGACAGTGACTAGGGAAAGACCTAGAGTGAAAGATTGAAAACTTATGATACTGAAAAAAAAATTCCCCCCCAAAGCTAAAGATGGCAAACACATCCACAGTTACCAAAACTGTAAGAGAACACTGCCAATGATAGCCTCTCCAGCAGGACAGAAGTTAATAACAGACATGCTCAGCAGTGAAAAACTAGGATCTGCATCAACCCTACAAAGTTTACAAACCTCATTAAACATGATCTAGGAATTTATGATAAAAATGCAACAATCAATAACCAACAACCACAAGGAAATGAAAAGTGATCTAGGTGAAGTGAAAGGAGAACTGAAAAGAAATTGGAAACAACAGAAAAAAGACTGACAGCAGCCAATAGAGAAAGGTGGAGGCAATAGTACATTTAGAATTGGAAAGATCCTCTTTCTATTTAAGTTTTCAGAACATAGCAGAGACAAAAGATGAGGACTACCAAGTCTCCTGAGGGATCTTCTAGCTGACCAATTGCAAATGGACAAAAGTGAACTGAGGAATAATACCGAAATCTACAGAGTGCATACTAATCATGCATGAAGACACAGGTTGCCCCATGAAATACATATAAGATTTGCAAAAAAAGCTATCAGAGATGTAAGGTCTACAAAAGAACAAGGGATGAACAGCTGATCCATAAAGGAAAAGAAGTCATAACCCTCAAACAGATACCAAAGAGAATCAGAGAGCAAAGAAGGAATTACCAATTTCTCTCCACACAACTGATAAAATATGAAATAATGTTCCATTGGTTGATACCAGAAGGCATGTTAATATCCCGACAAGACAAGAAAATAAGGATCAACACAATAGATAAAGCCCAGGAATTCTATGAACATTACGTAGAGGAGGAATTGGACAGCAGAGAGGAGTTGGAAACCAAAAGCCAATAGGAGCCACAGTGGAGGAAAAAGGATTAGACCAAGAAGTGAGAGAGAGGACTGATACAGAAGTTCAGGAAAGAGAAGGAGTGAGGACAAGAAACCAAAGGAAAACAAAACTAAGTAGAGGAACAAGGGCAACAAACAAGTAACAGGATGGAGGAAGAAGTGAAATTAATATTGGTCAATATAAATCGATTAAATTCACCTACAAAAAGAAGACAAACAATTTCTAAACTTCAAAAACAAAACATGGACATCACATGCCTACAGGAAATTCATATTAAAAAAGGAAATGGTAGTATCCTGGAATGTCCAAAGTTAGTGAAATTACATCTGGCCTTGGCTGAAACAAAGAAAAGGGAATTTGCAGTATATATAAAGGATTGGCTAAAATCTAAACAGGTATGCGTGGACGAAGTGGGAAGAACACTATTAATTGAAATATCAATAAAACAAAAAAGTACTAATTGCAGTCATATATGCACAAACACAAAACAGAAAGACTATTACAGTAAATTACATAAGCAGATTGCAGAATTGGAACTGAACAACGTATGTTTACTAGGGGACTTTAATGAGGTGGTAGACCCAAAGAAAGACTATAAAACAGATAATAAAAAAATTATGAAAGGAGAATGCTACCAAATGCATTCTTTGAGATGGCCCAAGAATTAAATCTAAAAGATGTCTGGAGAGAAATCAACCCACATAAGAGTCAATACACATTCTTTTCAAACCTCCATAATTTATGGTCCAGGATTGCTATGGTGTGGATAGACCCAGAAATGGAGAAGGATGTAGAAAAAGTAGAAATAACACCAAACATGTGGGTGGACCATAACCCATTAACAATCAAATGGAAATGAAAGGCAAAAAGGAAAAAGAGATGGACCATGAATCAGAGGGTTATGAAAGAAAAGAACTATGTTCAATGTGTGGAAAAAGAATTATGATAGCATTTCTCCTAAAGGAAAACTGGAACGAACAGACAACCATTCAAAACCTATGGGATACAGCCAAAGCCTATGTGTGTGGCACTACAATAGCATATACAATAAGAAGAAAGATAAAAAGAAATGATATACAGAGCTCCAGGAGAAACTGAAGAAATTAGAATATAAAATGCACAAAGAACCTCAAAACCAGGAAGTTAAAGAAGAAAAAGAAATAATTAAAGATAGATTAAATTTAATTACACAAAAAGAAATGGCCCAGAAAATTAGTTCAAGTAGACAAAATTATTTTGAAAATGCCAACAAACTGGGGAGATGGCTGGCATATAAATTTAAAAAAGAAAAAGAAAAGAAATTAATACAGCAATTAGAGAATGAAGAAGGGGTGATACACCACCAAAAGAAAGGGGGAAAAAGCAAAGCAGTAAGATACTTTCAAATGCTGTATAGCTGAGAGAAAATAGAAGAAAAAGATACTTACAGAAGAGGAATTTTCTTTTTATTTTAATTAAAGTTTTTTCATTTTTTTCATTTTCATAACACATGAAACTGTTACATAAACAACATTATTTTGTATTATTAAATATTAAACAATTTGTCTTACCATCAACTCCCAAAAAACGATTATTGGTTCCTCTGCTCTCCATACAAAATATTGCCCTGTCCATCACTTTCTTCTCCCTCTCTCCTCCTCCTCCCTACCTCCTTTCTACCATTCTTCTCTTCTTTACTTCCTCTTCCTCTCTTCTCCTCCTCTCTCCCTTTTCCACACCTTCCTTCTCTCCTCCTCTTCCCCTCTACCCTCTCTCCTTATCCTCTCTTCTTCCCTTACCTCTCCCCTCTCTTCCACACTCTCCCTCTTATCCTCTGAACAAGCTCCATTTTATGTTGATGGTATTTATAATTTCATATCAATAAGCCTCTTTAATTTTAACATCTTTTTTAAGCAATGAAGAAAAAAGTATACATACATGTTGTGGTCGAGCAGGATCCGTTTGAACTGCTGACAGACTTGGATAGCGAGGAACCATATGAGTCTGCCCTGGACGATGTGGAGGACCCTGTGCAGGGTTCAGATTCAGAGCAGGGACCAGAGGGGCTAGTTGCCCACCAGGAGGCGCCTAAGGCATGGAGCAGTGTGGAGGATCAAAGGCAGTTTGTCCCTGATGCTAGATTGAGAAGAGCTGAGAAACGGAAGCAGCAACTACGTAGGCAGACTCACAGAAGATAATTCAGCACAGGTGGTTGTGGATTGGCCCCTCCCAAGAGAGCTTATAGGTGAGGCGTTGGGAGGGGATATTTGCTGGAAACAACTGTTCGAATTAGTAGTTAAGAAAAGCTATGTATTCTCAGTTCCGGTTCCGGCGGCTGACAGTGACGGGCAACTCGTTGCTCGCTCCGGCTCCCCGGTGGGCTTCCCCACTTCTTGGGGGGCACAGGATGCCCCGTAGAAGCGTCCTGCTGGAGGAGCGGCATCGCGGGGGATCCCTGCATCGGCGGCCGCCGGTGGGAGGTCCCCTGCACGCTCAAGGCACCGGGGAGCAGATCGGAGGGCGCGTGGGCGCGTCTTCGCTGACAGGCTGTTCAGAGTGAAAAAAGAAAGCTGAAGGATGCGGCGGCGGAGCGGTGAGGTGTAGACTCCCTTCATTCCTATTACCAACTATAAAATCTGTCAGCTGTGCAAACTTGAACTTTTGGCTTGATTTGGAAAGGTGCGGCTGGAGGGGAGGGGGATTCCCCCCCCCCTTGGACAAGCGGCTGGAAACAAGTGAGCTCGCAGCCCCAAGGGAAGGAGGAGGGGGAGAGCCAAACTAAAGATGTCACACCCCTACTAAATGGATTTTCAGATTTAAACTTTTAATGTTTAAGACAATGAGATCTGGGAAGTTTGAACTTTGAAAACTTTATTTGTTGCCTTGATACCCGAAGCTGGCAGGGCAAGATGGCACACTTCCATTGTCTTCATGAGATGTGAGACTTGACTCCACCCTTTAACTTCAGGCTTCCGGTCTTTGTCTCCGTGCTACCTGGATAATTCTCTTGTGGATTGTTTGCTTTTGAACCCCCTGGAGTGAAAAACGACTGCTCTTTTGCCAGGGTGATTAGAAAACTCCCCTGTGCCTGGACTCTCTGCCTCCTGAACTCTCTTGACTGTTCTATCTCTCTGACTGATCCCTCTTTATACTGACTGGACTCTTTACTTTATAAACAATGGCATCTAAAAGACCACCTCCTGGAAAGTCAGGCTTTGCTGCCTCAGCCCCAACATCTGCAACCTCCAGTCCAAGCACACAATCAACGTTAATAGCCTTCAAGCAACCTAAATCTACGGACCTGGAGCTTCATCAAATGTTACAACAACTTCTACAGGGACAAGAGGAAATAAAGAGACAATTGAAGGAGATGAAAGAAGAAATTAAAGAGAACCAGGATAAAATTAATAAGAACTCACAGAGACTGGATCTTTTGGAAGATGGGGCGGCTGAGATGAAGGGAGGGATAGAGGGTGTGCAAAGGGGAAACAAAGAACTTGACACCCAACAAATGAAAATAGAGTTTGAGAGAATGTCTTTTTATCTTAGATTCCAGAACGTGATGGAGACAGATGAGGAAAATATAAGGGACATCATGACAACCATTTTGGCTGAGTATATTCAGAAGGAAAAACAACAGATGGGGTGGGAAATAGACCTGGCCTATAGAGTGAATTCAGCGTATGCTAGAACACACAATCTCCCCAGGAAGGTACACATTAAATTTCTTAGGAAAAGCACAAGAGATGAAATCCTGAATGCACAAAGGGGGCAAGCCCTGACATATAAAGATAAGGAGATAACCATTCTGAAACAGATCCCCAAGAAAGTGAGGGAGAAAAGAAAATCTTATTCGCAATTGGCGAATAAACTATACCAGAAGGGGGTGTGGTTTCGATGGTTACTGCCTGAAGGTATGCTAATATTCTGGGAGGAGACAAGAGTTAGAATTAATACACCCATAGAGGCGCAGGCCTTTATGGAAAAAAATAAACTACTTCTAGAAAAACCAGAAGATACTTCAGTAGAGGTACAAGACACGGGAGGGGCCGGAGCACTGCCAGCTGGGGGAGATGGGGCGATATCAAGAAAGCTCAGATCACACAAATAAGCAAGAAAATCCACGTGATATAAACTGACCGAAATTACCAATTGAATTTACCACACTGACTATATGCTATTATGTAATATTTGAATTTTATGCAAATGTATATTATGAGTTTGGAGGAGGGGGTGCACCTACCGCATTTCGCAGCTGCCAAAATTTGTAACCTTTCCCTTACCTTTTCCCTATGTAAAACATTAAAAAACCAATAAAAAACTTTGTTTAAAAAAAGAAAAGAAAAGCTATGTATTCTAATTGTGTCTGTTCGTTGGGACTATCTGTGGTGCTTCATTCGAAATTATCTGGATTGTTTTCTTGAACATTAGTTTTCTGGGCCCTCAGCCAAAGGATTTGTTATATCAGTAATTAAACAGTGGCAAACAGCCAAGCCTGTGTTCTGGTTTATTCACAGGCATGGAGAGGGGGGTCAGAACACTTTGTTTCCTGCTCACAATTTACAATAAGCCACCATGGAACAGCTCTGTGCCAATAATGCTCAACTGGCACAGCAGGTGGGTGGCCTTGCTGGCCAGCCAGATAGCTCAGCTTCAAAGGCATGCTATTTGCCCTCAGCCTCGGAGGAAATGTCCGGTTGCCATGCCTGATAAGTTTGATGGTAACCAAGCCATGTTTCCAGCTTTCTTGGGACTATGCCAGCTCTTTATCATCTGAGAGCGGAGGACTTTCCCACTGACCAGGCTAAAGTGGGGTTTATCATCAGCTTACTCTCTGGCTCTGCAGCTCATTGGGCTACTCCTTTGTTGGCTCAGGCTAGCCAATTTCAGGGGGATTTGTGATCACTTCAGACTCATGTATGAGGACCCCATTAAAGAGGAAACAGCCACCAGATGTCTCAAGACACTGAAGCAGGGCCAGGGTTCCTTGCAGGACTATGTCAGTGAATTCTGGCTCCTTAACCAAGATTTGGCCTGGAATGAGGCAGCCCTCATGGACACCTTTCAAGATGGGCTGTCGGACGACCTGCAGGATTAGCTGGTGTGGGTGGATAGGCCACTGACATTCAACACGCTGATCCACCTGTGTCTCCGAATAGAAGCCCGGTTGTGGAGGCGAGGGAGTCGCCGCGCATCCCAGGAGACCAGAGGGGTGCTGATCCCGCAGGAGACTCTAGCTCCATGGGAGGAGCCCATGGATTTAGGTGCCGCCAGACCCCGCTTGTTGCAAACTGAGATGGACAGATGACGCGCAGGGGGGGGTGTGCTTTTATTGCGGAGATCTTGGGCACCTGGCAGTGGTTTGCCTCAAGAAGAATAGGGGGCTGCAAGGTCTGGGGCCTACCCCTCAGCTCCAGAACAACTTGTCAGGAAATGGGCAGAGCCCGATCTGAGGGAGACCTTAGGTCGGGCGCATACTGAGACAGAGATTGACGGCCCTGATGGCCCTGATGTGATGGAGCTGGGTAAGGTAGAGTCTTTGCGCAGTTGGCAACCTCCTCGGCGAGTGAAGGATGTCCAATGACTCCTCGGGTTTGCCAACTACTACCGGACCTTCATCCCCCGCTTCACTTCCCTGACTACACCCCTCACTCGGCTCCTGCAGAAGAAAATGCTATTTTGCTGGGGGCCTAAGGAGCAACATGCATTTGAGGCGCTGAAGCATGCCTTCATGAAGGAGCCGATCCTAAAGCACCCTGATGCCCATCGTCTGTTTGTGGTGGAGGCGGACGTGTCCGACATTGCGGTGGGCATGGTGTTACTGCAGGCTCACGCCCCTGGCGGTACCCTTTTCCCTTGCACTTTCTTCTTGCGGAAATTCAATCCTTCCGAGCGCAATTAAACCATCTGGGAGAAGGAGTTGCTGGCCATTAAGGTGGCGTTTGAGACCTGGAGGCATCACCTGGAGGGGGCCAGGCATTAAGTCGAGGTCCAGACGGACCATAGGAATTTAGAGTTCCTGAAAACAGTGTGCAAGCTGAACCAGTGCCAGATCCGGTGGTCTCTGTTCTTTGCCCGGTTCCAATTCAGAGTGACCTACATTCCGAGTGCGCACAACCAAAGGGCAGATGCCTTGTCCAGGAAATCTGAGTACTCTTGCACTGCAGACCCACTTCCACCCCAGACAGTTTTGCCCATCGAATCTTTCACTGCAGTTCACAAGCCCGTGGACTTACGGTCTTGGATATGGGATGTGCAGCGGTGCGATGAGTGGGTGGAGCAATGGAGGGCAGAGGTAGGGCCAGCCTCCCCGTGGACCTTCGACAACAACCTCTTAAGGTACCGGGACAGGCTCTATGTGTTTGCGGGGCCCCTCCGGGGACTGATTCTCTCCCAGTGTCCAGCGGTGGGACATTTTGGCCTTTTCAAGACTTTGAACCTGGTCTCCCATACCTTTTGGTGGCCCTGCTTACAACACAATGTACAGACATACGTCACCTCTTGTGTACAGTGTTGGCAGGCCAAGTCAGTGACAGGAGCTCCTCCAGGGTTGCTTCAGCCATTGCCGACCCCGGACAGACGCTGAGAAGCCATGTCCATGGACTTTCTGAAGGAATTGACTCTGTCTTCAGGAAGACATGGTCCTCGTGGTGGTGGACAAGCTCACGAAGATAGCACATTTAATTCCCTGTTGGAGATTGCCGCAAGCCTGCGCCACCACCCGCATGTTCATCCAGCACGTCTTCCGGCTACACAGCCTACTGGATCAGGTCGTGTCGGACCGTGGGAGGCAGTTCATGGCCCAGTTTTGGAAAGGGCTGATGGAGGCTCTGGACGTCCAGATTTGTTTCTCCTCGGCGCACCATCTTGAAACCAATGGGGGACAGAGAAGGTGATTGGGATTTTGGAGCAGTACATGCACTGCTTCATGAATCAGCAGCAGAACAACTGGGCAGAATACCTGACCATGGTGGAGTTTGCATTTAACCTCACAGCATACCTCCACACAGACAACACCCTTCCTGGCTAACGTTGGGTACCACCCTCACTTCTTTCATCTTACCCCAGTCAACTCCCTGGTCCCTGCAGCTCAGGACTTCTTCTTGGAGCTCCAGGTGGTCCACTAAGTGGTGCGCCGCTATTTGACTCAAGCCAAAGAGGACTAAAAGAGGGTGGTGGACAGGTCTCGGCATGCGGTGCCAGAGTTGGCTGTCCACGCGACACCTTCCATCCCACCGGCCGGCTAAGAAGTTGGACCACCGTTATCTTGGGCCGTTCCCGGTGGAGGCCATCATAAACCTGATGTCAACGCCTAAGGCATTTCCATGACTACTATCACCTTGAGAAGGGGAGGGAAATTCCATGCATACTTTTAGCCAGAGTAAAAGTCTCATATTTCTGTACTGGGATGTGAATGCGCGTGTCCAGAACCCTCCCATAACGTTCTGTTGGAGAATGTGATTGATGACCTCAGCCAGAGGGGAGGGGGCACAGGGGTAAAGGTCAGATGCCATTAAATGTGATTTAGTTTCAGCTACACAGAAGTCCGTGCCAAGATGTTAGTCCTAATAAACAAATGGTTTTACTTTGAATTTCATCCCGGGGCTCTAATTAGGGCAACTCTTGGAACCTTCACACCCAGTGGCCTATTGCCTGACCTTGCCATGCTCGATGCGAGTGTACGCGGTGTTCCATCCATCACTCAATCCTGATCCCTGAGCGGTCCGCTTGCCACCTCTGCCAACCGTCTCCACCCCAGCTATCACCGTGTGAGGCGGAGAAGCAGATTACGCACAAGGTGGCTTGGATCCGGGAATCGAGATGGCTAAAGGGACAATTCCAGTATTTGGTAGACTGGAAAGACGATGGGCCAGATGGGGGGACTTGGGCTGATGCAAAGGACGTGCACACTCCCACTTTGGTGCGGGCCTACCATGCCCAATGGCCCTTGAGGCTGCACCCTGAGCATCAGATGCAGGGAAGGGTCCTGTGGTGAGGGATAGTGTTGTGGTCCAGCAGGATCCATTCGAGCAGCTGACGGACTCGGATAGCGAGGAAGCATAAGAGTCTGCCCTGGACGATGTGGAGGACCCTGTGCCGGGTTCAGATTCAGAGCAGGGACCAGAGGGGCTGGTTGTCTACCAGGAGGCACCTAAGGAATGGAGCAGTGGGGAGGATCAAAGGCAGTTTGTCCCTGATGCTAGATTGAGAAGAGCTGAGAAACGGAAGCAGCAACTACGTAGACAGACTCACAGAAGATGATTCAGTACAGATGGTTGTGGATTTGCCCCTCCCAAGAGAGCTTATAGGTGAGCCGTTGGAAGGGGATATTTGCAGGAAACAGCCGTTCGAATTAGTAGTTAGAAAATCTATGTATTCTAGCTGTGTCTGCTCATTGGGACTATCTGCGGTGCTTCATTCGAAATTATCTGGGTTGTTTTCTTGAATGTGAGTTGTCACGTTCAAAAGGATTTGTTATCTCAGTAATTAAACAGTGGCAAACAGCCAAGCCTGTGTTCTGGTTTATTCACAGACGCAGAGAGGGGGGTCAGAACCCATATATAGCAATTATATTTTAACCCCCCCACCAACTTATTTTAGTCCGGAATGTGGACCTGATTACAATTCCCAGCTATTCTCATCATGTTATTGTATAGTTATATATCATTACCGGCCCCAAATTTTAAACTGTCTTTATAATCTCATTATATTTCAGGTTCCCTCTCCAGATTTTTCCATATCTTAGTTTATATTTGATTGTCTTTAAATAACAATCCCTGCTGCTCAGTATTCATTACAATTCAATTGATCTGCTATGTAAAATAGCAAGCAATACACACTTCACTTTGTTCATCTTCTTAAGAATTCTATATGCATTCATATTTCTTGTATTTTAACCTATATTTAATTGTCTTTCCATGATCATATTCAATCAATTAATAACAGTTTAATTTATCGTGTAAAAGAATATTTCATATATTTTAACTTTTATTTAATTGTCTTTTCATTATCCTGTTCAATCAGTTAGCAACAGTTTAATTATCATGTTAAGATGTAAATCACATGCCTAACTTTATATTCTCCCCATAACAATTTCTAAATATCAGATTTTCCCTAACCTGTCTTTTGTCCCAATTCCGTATTCCTGTCATTTCCCTTTTCTTTGTTGGGATATGTCCACCCTTTTCAATTTTCCCCAAGCCACTGTCAAGTCCAGTGGAATCTTTTATCTTTTTATTTCCCTTTATTGGGACACCTCTCCCCTTTTCAATTTTCCCTATGTCACTGTGAAGCCCAGTGAAATCTTTTATTTGCTTATTATTTTCCACCATTTCTACCATTTCATTACCCTTCCCCTCTTCCTCTTTCATTTCCTGCTTCTCCTCAGATTCTGGCTTCAAAATTCTATTTGAATATTTTTTATAATTTCACGCAACTCTTCAAATCCTGACCTTTCCAGAATGTCCAGTCCCAGTTACAGTTAGTTATACTATTTTCACAATTCCAGTCCAATTTATATTCTAGTTCAGTTAAAATAGAGAGACTCTGGTCCAGCTATATATTTTGGTTTAGCTAACATAGAGAGGAAGAGAAGGGGGAGACATCTTAATCACTTCACTTTATTTGTTCTTTGTTCTTTCCTCCAGCAAATGATTTGACAAAAGTTTCCAGCAATACAGCTTGATATTTTTAAATCCAGGCTAGTGTTTTTTCTTGATTTTTTTTCCTTGTTACAGTCCACCTCTCATTGATTAGAGTTGCTTAAAATATATTTTAATTAGAACAAACTTGGATAGGCTCAGATAAAAAAAATCTCCTTGGTATACTTTTTTAAAATTTCATTTCTCCTCTCCCTTCTGCTTTTTCCAAATTCTGATTTATGTCCATTGGTTAATTAAATCTTCTTTCCAAGCTTCTTTCCTAAGTTTCTTTCCAAACTACATTTCACTCATCACTCAGACAAGATTAGATTATAAGGGAGAAAATAGTTGTTTAAAATATATTAATTAGGACAAAACTTGAACAAAGCAAGACTCCTTTGTTTTTTAACTTTCATCTTCTATTCCTTTATAGAGTTCTCCATTGTCAATTAATCTCTTTTAAAGGGACAATCTTTTCAAATCCAAATTCAAAGTTTGTGTTTCAGTAGGTTAGTCAATTCTCTGTATTCCTAATTTCTGTCACCAAACAAGTCATTCTTTTTGGGCTTGATTATTTTTAACCACCATTTTCCCCCTTCTTTCTTTTTTTTCTGCCAAAATCACAATCTATCTGTCAATATTATTTATACTCACAAGGTTCTTTGCCTTTTACAAATTCTGATTTACGTCAGTTGGTTAATTAAATATTCTTATCCGGTTTCACATTCCTTCATACACCGCTCCTGCTTAGATGCTTTGGCCAGCAGCCCTCAGTTTAACGGTAGCCATGCTACCTCTCCTGACGCTGATTCAAAGAACTAATCTCTGACCTACAAGGAACCTGTTACCTTCCTCTAGGTGTGATGAGACACATTTCCTTCTTCACTCCCCCCACAGGGGAGTTCTGACCCAAAAGAGTCCCAGCATTGGTTTGTCAGACAGAATTTATGTGAGGCTCTTCAGAGCCCACATTTTTCTGTCTCTTTCGCTGAGGTACTCCCACCCACTTTCAGAAGAGGAATCTTCTAACCTTACTGGAAACAACAAAGAAAACACTAAAGGAGGCTAGAATTAAAAAGGTCAATCCAAAAACAAAAAAATAACAAAACACTGGGTCCGGATGGAATTCCAGCAGAATTCTATAAAGAATTGCAAAAATCTCAGAGAATATATCATTAGAAATGTAAAATGAAGTACTAGAATGAGCTAAGACACCAAAAACTTGGATGGAGGCACTAATAACTTTAATTTCCAAAGACAAAAAAAAAAAGATCCAAAATTACAGGCCAATCTTGCTGCTAAATGCTGATTATAAAATATTTATGACAATAATGGCTGAAAGAATAAAAATATACAAAATGAAATCATACATGCAGACCAAAATGGATTTCTATCCAACAGACACATAAAAAACAATATACGAACGATAATGGATGTATTAGAATACTATAAGACACATTCAGGTAAAGAAGTATTGATATTTATTGATGCACAAAAAGCATTCAATAACCATTATTGGGATTTTCTTATAAATCAATTAGCAATAATGAACTTTGGAGAGAAATTTATTGGGATGATCAGAGCAATATTTTAGTCAGATAGCAAAAATAATATGAAACGGGGAAGTAACAGAAGATTTCAGCATAACTAAAGGGGTAAGACAGGGAAGCCCTCTATCCCCCCTGTTATTTATCCTCTCAATAGAGACCTTGATGTTACAAATTAGACAGAACCAGGAGATAAGGTATTGAAAATTGGAATACAGGAATACAAAATGCAGGCTTTTGCAGACGATCTAGCAGTTATCATTGAGGTACCCCTAGAAACCAGACTAATACTACTACAAGACATAAACCAATTCAATAAAGTGGCAGGGCTTAAAATAAATAAAGAGAAAACCAAAATATTAACTAAGAATCTAACCAAAAGACAAAATGAAGAACTGGAGGAGAAATTTCGAGGGCCAAGAAAATTAAATATTTGGGAATATGGTAATTGGCATGTCACTGCGTTTATTTGGTTTGCCAGCTGTACCTGCATTCTGAGTTATATGGTAGAATGAACTGTTTCTTATCAGCAATTATTTACTGCACATGTTATTACATCACATAACTTCTTCCTTCCTTCCTTTGTCTGTATGCAGGCAGACAAGGGAGCTCTGCCAAAATGTGATTAATTTAGTTAGTAAGTTTGTATTTTTACTTTACATTAAAAATTTTTTATTAGATTATGCCTTGGGTTTATTTCACTTACTTCAAAGGTATGTTTTCAAGGAATGCCAAGATCCACACCTCGTTAATTCAAGGCGGAATTCACACTCTGACACAGGGTAACCAGAGGACGGTTAATCTATGGCTTTTCCCTGCTAGTTACTTTGAAGATAAACCTCTAGGCTAATCTAGACAGAATGATTTATAGCGACCAAGGTAAGCTGATTTAAATCGTTTCTAAGATGCCTAAGAAGAAAAAAACCCCGAAAGAATTCTCTGCAAGGCATTCAGATGGCTTCAGCCTCTCCGATGAAGAGAAGAAAAGTATTTTACAAAGATTTATAACTCTTGATGCAACTGGACCGGGTGAAGAATCTGCTGTGGGAGAAGATAAAGCTGTTTTTGAAGATGACGAACTCCGACTGAGGTCAGTAAAGTATCTTTCTGATTATGCATACTCCCAAAATCTTATTGATTTTGAAACACTCGGTGCCAGGCCAAGGCTTTCACAGCCGGAGAAATTTCACTCCGACACAGAAGGAGAAATGTATGATTCTTTCCGAACCGCTGAGCAAGCTATGAAAAGCTATCGTGACCACTTAGAATTTTTTGAAAATGAGTTATTTCAAGCCAAAAGGGCTTATTCCATGCTCAAGTCAGAGAAGAGGGATTCTCATGCTTTTCAAATTTCTGAAAACGCCACCTTGCCTTCTTCCCCAAAGCCTAATACCCTGGAGGATATTGTGTCAGGCAAATCAGAACAGAGATGCACACACATCACAATTGCCACGTGATCTCCTTTGTTCTCCAATTGCACATGCCACGCAGGCAGAAATATTACAGCCAAAAGATGTAACCACAGCACCATCTCCTGGCAGAAATAATTTACTACAGAGGTCCGATATGCACATTAAAATTCAAGAGCAATTCAAATAACTGCAGCAGACTCTTTCACACATGTCACTAGATTACTCAGATATTCAGGCTGCAAAGCAACAAGTGCCTCTACAGGCCCAATTTTCAGCACCCCCTGGTGGTTTTGGAGCCTTCTCAGATGTAGCACAACAGTACTTAATGCAGCCTCCAGCAAGCCATGTTTTTATTCCCGCTCAAGTCCCAGCCCCAGCTAGATCACAGCGACCCCAGGTTCAACAACAAGCATTTTTACCTGCACAGCAAGCTTTTCAAATGCACATCCCGCAACAGGCATTTTTTGTTCCTCCATGGACTGGTGAGTCAAAACTAAAAATGTCAGGACAGAATTATAAAGCCTGGGTCAGGGGGGTTTCAATTTTGCTTCACAGAGAAGGTACCCATTGTATGGTGTTTAATCCTCCTGCCCAGCCATGGACTCCTGCAATAAGAGACTTAGAGACTAAGGCTTGCACAACATTATTAATGTCCATGGACACTGGACTGCAGGTTATTTTTCTGCCTAATGCAACAGCCCAACAAATTTGGGCCCATTTGGAAGATTGCTACAGGCCCGTTTCAATTGAATCTTCATGTTTGCTCATGTCTGAGTTCCATGGTTTGACATTGAAACCTGGTGAACAAATTGGTGGACATTTGACCAAACTGAAAGGAATGAGAAGAGAATTGAGAGAAAGAGGCCATTTTATTGATGAGGTTCAAATGATCAGCATTATCATTAAGTCATTGAATTATGAATGGAAAGATGCTATTGCAAAGATTAAACATGTGCCTATTGCTCAACGCACCATCAACAATGTTTGCAGACTTTTAATTGAGGAGGAAGCTTTAATTTTAGCCATGCCACATTTGAGAGCTCCAGCGAGACGTCCCTTCCAAGGAAGAGCCTACGCTCCAAGGATGCCAAGATGCTACATCTGTAACCGTAAGGGAAATGACACCCAGGATTGTCCTCAACAAGTGCCAGCTCCTGTCACATACCAGCCCAGAGGAACAGACTCCAGAGGCAGAAGTAGAGGTGGAAGACAAGGTCGTCGTGGTCCAAGGCGTGATCCGCAAGCTCCACTCACCACATTGGCCTTAACCAACGATCCACAACCTGATCCAGAGTACGACAGATGGCTTCTGTGTATTTTGGACAGTGGAGCAGCGTTGCATGTTACCTACAGAAAGGAAATCTTCACAGAGATGCACGAGCCAGAATCTGATCTAAGGGAACTGTATTCTTTCTCCAATCATCCTTGTAAGGTCATGGGAAAAGCAACTGTTTATGTTGAAGAGCTCGATGCATTCATCCCTGATTTTATTATATACCTTCAGCAACTAGTAATTTGCTTAGTCAAAGTCACTTGTCTAAAATGTTAAAGTTCCAGGTTCACCACCTCGAAAAAGCAAGTTACATAGTTAAAAATGGAGATATTGTTGCTGAAACCATGCTAATTGGTGGTGTTTATTACATAAAACCAAAGCCTAAACCACAAGCACAGGCAAGTACACAAACTCCAAAAGAGGAGAGCACAGTCCCAGAGAGAGATGTTCCAGTGAGAGATCCTGTTGCTACTCCAAAGGCTCCTAAAGCCAACAAACAGAAAATAAGGAAACAGGTTGCTCAGAGCAAGCCTGAGATTCCTCATAAAACTGTTAATGTTGAAAATTCGGTAATTGGTAAACCTTTGCATTCCAGGTGTATCCACAAGTGGCATAGAAGATTGGGGCACGCCAGTTTCCGTATTCTTGGTTTTAAAGGGGTGTAAGGTGTTTTTGGATTGTGCGGTTTGCAAGAAGGACAAATCCAAAGCAGCAGCCATTCCCAAACACGCTACATGCCTGTCAACACGCATTTTTGATTTGGTACACACTGATATAGTGGGCCCTTTTCCGCCAACACTTGGTGGTAAAAAGTATTTTCTAACAATTGTTGATAATTACTCTAGATATGGATTTGTATATCCTATGAGAGAGAAATCTGAGATCTTTCAGATCTTTAAAGACTTTGCAGCACTTGTTTCTACCTAACACCAAGTTCGCATCACCAGAATCCAGAGTGACCATGGTGCCAAATTCATGTCTCAGCGTTTCCAGGACTGGATGCGTAAGAATGGAATTCTTCATCAGACATCCGCTCCATACAAACCGGCTCATAACGGAGTCGCAGAACAAAGACAAGGGGTCCTACAAACCATGATGTGTTGTCTCCTAGAAGACGCCAATCTCAGCAACCCATACTGGGGTGAAGCTATCAAATATGCAAATTACATTGTCAGTGTACTTGGAGCAGTGTAATAAATCAGACTCCTTTCTTCATGATGTATGGATACAAGCCTGATTTCAAGAACCTCCATATTTTTGGTTCATATGCTATGGTGAACATTCCCTTAGCTCAAAGAAGAAAAGGAGGTCCAGCGGCAAAGAAACTGAGATTTATGGGTATTGATGATTATTCAAAATGGAGCAAATGTATTGACTCTAAACATGTAATTGTGATTTCACAATCTGCTAATTTTGAGGAAGATATTGACTGGTCCAGGATTCATTCTAATGATCCTGGAGTTTATTTTCCTAGAGATGATTTTGTAGATGCCACGCAGCCTGATGACCAAGATTCACAAGCAGATATTCCATCTACTTCTTCACAACCTGATGTTCCGTCTTCACGAGCCGCAGATGCTGATGCTAGCGACGAATGTGAGGACAAGGATGAAGCAGAAGAAAATGGACTGTTGTTCCGAGACGTTCCAAGAGGGTCACAAAGGGAATCCCTCCATGGCGATATTCATGGCAGCTGACAAAGACACCCTTGCCTTTGATTTGCAATGCTGCACTTCCTCCTGATACATTTACACAGATCAGGCAGCTTCCTGATTCAGAGCAAGACAAATGGTATCAGGCAATGCAGGATGAAATGGACAGTTTAAAGAAACTTAATATATTTACACCTGCAAAACCTCCAGCAAACAGATAGGTCATTGGCACTCGATGAGTCTGCAGAATCAAGGGGAAACCAAGTGGTGAGTCATTGTACAAGGCCAGACCTGTAGCTCAGGGTTTCGCTCCACGTTATCCTGAGGACTACACAGACACCTACTCACTGACAGTCAGAGCTGAGAGTGTGGAAATTGCTTTGACCACTGCAACTATTCTTGATTTAGAAGTTTTCCAGTTTGATGTGGACACGGCTTGTCTACATGCTGACCTGGATGGGGAGATCTACGTGGGAGGCCCTCCGGGATTCCGATGGTGGGAGGGAGATACCTGGTTTCTGAACAGGGGTCTTTATGGTCTGAAACAATCAGGTTTGATGTGGTATTTATGTCTTACTAACAAACTAAATTCAATGGGCTTTGTGGGTCCAAAACTGATGAGTGCATGTTTACGAGGGGATCTAACAATGCATATGAGATAATTCTTGTTTATGTTGATGATATTGTTTGTATTGGTCCAGATGGGAAAGAGAGTGAGATTTTTGCTAAAAGTTTGTGGAGATGCTTCACATTGAAATCTTTGGATCATGTTGGCATTTACTTGGATGTTCGGATTGATGGAATGCAGGTGGTGGTTTTTCCCAAGAGGATAAAATTGAACAAATTTTGTATCATTCCAATATGAAGGATGCTGGCACAACAAGGACACCCATGCAAATAGATTTTCGCGGCTTGACACATGGGTCGGATCCTGAGTTCGATTATCAAACACTTTATCATTCAGTCATTGGGTCACTGTTGTACATTAGTAGTTGGACCAGAACCGACATTGCACTTAGTGTTAGTCTCATGTCACAACACGTAGGTAAGGCAAAACAATTTCATTGGACATGCATTAAGAAGTTATTGAAATACCTGAAACGCACTAAACACATGAAGTTATTGCTAGAATCAACACATACAGATTGTGCAGAATTATGTTGTTGTGCAGATTCTGATTGGGCAAGAGATGGGAAATCATGCAAAAGTACTTCAGGTTACATGATGTTCCTGAATGGATGTCCTGTTTACTGGCAAGTGAGAAAATAGAATTTTGTTTCTTGTTCATCTACTGAAGTTGAATATGCTTGTGTTTCAGATGCATGTAATTCTCTAACATGGTTTGATGCTTTGATCATGGATGTCTGGACACGTCCGATTCGACTAATCACCATGATGGAGGAATATGAATCGGTGGTTTATATTCTGAGTCACATTTCACAGGTTCTAGGTCCAGACACATTGACATTCGTTATCAAGACACAAAGCAATTAGTTAAACAAGGTTTTGTTAAATTGCGATATGTATCTACACATGATCAAATTGCTGATATGCTCAACAAACCGCTTCCAGCAGCTCAACATGAGTATCTGCGGAAGAAGATGTGCCTTATTTGATGTTGTCCGCCCAACTGGCAAAAGAAGGGATGTCACTGCGTTTATTTGGTTTGCCAGCTGTACTTGCATTCTGAGTTATATGGTAGAATGAACTATTTCTTATCAGCAATTATTTACTGCGCATGTCATTACATCACATAACTTCTTCCTTCCTTCCTTTGTCTGTATGCAGGCAGACAAAGGAGCTCTGCCAAGATGTGATTAATTCAGTTAGTAAGTTTGTATTTTTACTTTATTTACATTTTAAAAAATTATTATATTATCCCTTGGGTTTATTTTGCTTACTTCAAAGGTATGTTTTCAAGGAATGCCAAGATCCATACCTCGTTAATTCAGGGCGGAATTCACACCCTGACACAGCAAAGTGTATTATGATAAAAGAAGACAATTACAATAAATTGCTATAACAAATACAAACAGATTTGGATAATTGGACTAAACTACATATATGAATAATTGGCAGAATTTCAACAATTAAAATGAATGTACTAACCCAAACTACTTTATCTTTTTCAAACAATACCGATTAAATTAGAGAATTTTTTTTTGAACTAAATAAAATGCTATCAAAATTTATCTGGTCAAGGAAAAAAACGCATATTAAATACAAACTTCTACAAGATAGTAGAAACAAAGGTGGCTGTGGCCTCCCAGACTGGGAGCTTTACTATCAGGTGACAGCCCTGACATGGCTCAAGGACTGGATTCAACTAAAAAAATAAAAGGATTCTTATTCTAGAAAGCCATGATCTCCAATTAGGCTTCCTGTGGGAGGGAAAGAATACATCTCATTCATACTTCCAGAGACACATAGTATGAGATGCCATGTTTAAGGTCTGGGAATTTTTTTTTTTAAAGCATTACATGAAAATCCCAAACTGGTTATCAATTATGGAGGCAATGACATATCCAAATACCATAGATCTCAGAAAATAGGAAGCTATGCAGAACTCTTAGATGAAAATGGAGAACTAAAATCAGTACAAGACCTGAAAACACCAGGAATAAATATGGAATGGTGGCCTTATTTACAAATTAAAACATTTTAAGAAGATCAGGAACAATACAGAATACACAAGAAACAAATGGAATTAGATAAAATATTATTAAGAATGGGAAGAAAAATGATTACCAAATTATATAATTTTCTTTTAAGATATAAAATGGAGGAAGAGACAGTAAAGGAGACAATGATTAGCTGGGGAAGAAACTTTGGCCATAATATAGAGTTAGAAAAATGAGATAAACTATGGGAAATAAATTATAAATTTATGATGGCAGTAGCCTACAAAGAAAATCTCTATAAAATGTTTTATAGATGACATTTGCCCCAAGTGCAGGGGTGGGTTCCTGTCAGTTCTAAACGGTTCGGTAGAAGAGGTTTGTCAAATCTACCGTACCGGTTAGAAGAGGTTCCACTGGTGGACCCAGAAGTAAGTTCCGGAACGCCTGCCCTGGCCCTGTCGCTTGCTCACCCCGTCCATTCCATCACAGCTTGCTCACTCCCCCACCCATCCACACTAAACTAGCCCAGCCCGCCGCTCACTGATTGGCTGTGAATAGAATCACAGGTCTGACTAAAAAGCTGTTTGATTATTTTCATCTAATTTCCATGTATTTTAGTGTGCTGAAAACAAATAAAACTTTGAAAAAACTCCTAGATGTCATGATTTGCCACAACATGCAAAATTGTCTTCAAATGTATCAATTTTTTAAAAAAATTGGTATTTTTTTTATATTATGCTTTTTTAACCAAATTTAAAGTCCAAATTACTATTAATTAATTCACATAAGTGCATTTAAGATATAAAATGCCAAAAAAACCTGTAAAGGGTTTGTCCGAGTTATGTAAAAAAATATAGCACTGTAAATCTGATGGTCAGCAATATATACATAAGCTAAGCAAATTTTAAGTCTGTGCTTCTAATGGTAGAAGGGGTTAATCTTTCTTGAAGAATCCAGTGGGAGGGAGACACAGGGCAGATAGCAGCATCTCCAGTCAGTGCAGGGGGCGTGGCCAGCACTGTGACGTCTCATGTACAATACAAAGCTGCTCTCTCCTGCATGCCACACTTGTGCATGAATCATCATCAGGTTCTTGGTTCTAGGCTGTTCACACTTTTTCATCGCAATTCATGTTAGCTCGTCATTCTTCAACCATTATGTTATGGCTCCGCGAAAGTGTATTAATTTGCCAGACAGTTTCTGTTTCATCTGTGGTGAATATACAGTGTTGAAGCAACAGCAGACTATTACTGACTTTGTGAAAAAAAGTATACTTTGCATACTTTGGACTAAAAATTGGAGATCAAGATAAAGTTTGGGCGCCTCATAAAGTGTGCAAACGGTGTGTTGAGGACCTCCGAAACTGGTTCAAGGGTAAGAAAAAATCTTTCCGTTATGGGATTCCTATGGTATGGCGAGAGCAAAAGAACCATAGTGATGGCTGTTACTTTTGTTTAGGCGATGTGAAAGGGTTTAATTCCAAATGGAATTTCATACCCCAATCTTCACTCAGCGATTCGTCCCATCCCCTATCGCACAGATATACCAGTACCCAAGCCCCCTGCTACCTTGCAAGAGATATCTAGTTCCGATGAAGGTGAAGCCATACCTGAACTAGATGACGAATCAAGATCTGACTTTGGAGATGATACAAGACAAAAATTGTTTTCTCAGAAGGAGATGAATGATTTGGTAAGAGACTTGAATCTTTCCAAAGATGCTGCTGAGTTACTCTGATCAATGCTGAAAAGCAGGAATTTATTGTTGCCAGGAGTGTCATCTTCATGGTTCAGACATCATGAAAAGGAGTTCGTTCCTTACTTTGCCCAGGAAGACAAGTTGATTTATTGCATCAATGTCGAAGGCCTGATGAGTCAATTTAAAATCCAATATGATTCAGAGTAATGGCATCTTTTTATAGATTCTTCAAAAAAAGGTCTCAAAGCAGTTTTACTCCACAATGGTTTTTACGCTTCAATACCTGTAGGTCATTCCATACACTTGAAGGAAACCTACAAGAACTTGGAATTGGTTCTTCCTAAACTTAAATATGAAGACTATGGTTGGCAAGTTTGTGGGGATTTGAAGGTCTTGTGCATGCTGCTCGGGCAACAAGCTGGGTATACCAAAAACCCTTGTTTTCTGTGTCTATGGGACAGTCGAGACCGACAAAATCACTGGACCAAGAAGAGTTGGCAGCTGAGGGTTCTAACAGTCGGTGAAAAAAATGTCCTCTGAGAAACTTTGGTACCTTCCCATAAAGTTCTTCTACCACCTCTCCACATAAAATTGGGATTGATGAAGCAATTTGTAAAATCACTTCTAAAAGATGGAGAATGCTTCAAATACTTGGTCACCAAGTTTCCATGCCTGTCGGAGGCAAAATTTAAGGAAGGTGTGTTTATCAGACCAGACATTAGAAGGCTTATAGTTGATTAAAAGTTTGTCAATACCATGATGGATCCACAAAAAGAAGGGTGGATTGCATTTAAAGAAATCGTCCAGAAATTTTTAGGCAATAACAAAGATTCTCACTACAAAAAGATCATCGGAAGAATGCTGAAAGCATTTCAAGCTTTAGGTTGCCTGATGAGTTTGAAAGTGCATTTCCTCCAGTCCCACCTTGACTACTTTCCTGAAAATCTGGGAGCTGTGAGTGAGGAACAAGGTGAACGATTTCACTAAGACATTAAAGAGATGGAAAGGAGTTACCAGGGAAAATGGAGCATTGCAATGATGGCAGACTACTGTTGGATGCTTCAGAGAGACATTCCAAATGCTACTCACAAGCGTAAATGCACCAAGAGGAGCCTCACGAACAGGGACGTGCGGTCAGGGGAGGCAGGGGAGGCAGAGCCTCACTGCTCTCATCATGAAAATAAAAAAAAGGGGGAAAGGGAAAAGGCGCTGAGGAGCCTTCTGCACACGTGGTCGGGAATGGGACCACTCCGTGGTCCCCTTCATGTTGACTCAGGAGTCAGGAAGGAGGGGAATGGGACCATGTGTGCAGGAGGCTCCTGTAGCCTAGGCCTCCCTCCTGCGCACGTCCCATTCCCCACCTTCCTAAGTCAACATGAAGGGGACCGCGTGCTCCGTGGTCCCCTTCATGTTGACTCAGGAGTCAGGAAGGAGAGGAATGGGACCACAAGTGCAGTAGGCTGAGGCAACCTCAGTCTCCCACACACATGGTCCCATTCCCTGCCTTCCTGAGTCAACATGAAGGGGACCGTGGAGCACAAGCCGCGGGACCGTGGCTCGTGCTCCGCGGTCCTCTTCATGTTGACTTAGGAAGGCGGGGAATGGGACGTGTGCAGGAGGGATGTCAGGGGAAGATATTTCACCCTGAACTAAATGAAGCTTAGACCGCGGCTTTTCCAAACAGGCATATCCTCTATAAGCGAAAAATAAAATAAAATCCCGGAAACATGTTCTAATTAAAAACAAAACTTTAATACAAAAATAATAAAAATAGATCCAATTCTTACTTTTTGGCAGAAACAGTTTGTCTCCCAGCTTCCGGGCAGACAGACAAAGATCAAAAGGGAAAAAAAGTCTCTGGAATGTGTGATGTATATAAACATGTTAAGCATGCGCAATAAATCATTGTCAGATAAGGCTTATGACTTGCGCAGAAACTCTTTCAGTAACTATTCAGTTCAGTTCGACTAGCAAACATTTTGCTAGTTGGGCTGATGTCATCAAATCATCATATAAGGCACATCTTCTTTCGCAGATACTCGTGTTGAACTGCTGCAAGTGGTTTGTTGAGCATGTCAGCAATCTGATCATGTGTAGAAACATATTGCAATTTAACAAAACCTTGCTTAACTAATTGCTTTGTGTTTTGATAATGAATGTCAATGTGTCTGGACCTAGAACCTGTGAAATGTGACTCAGAAATATAAACCACAGATACATTATCTTCCATCACGGTGATTGGTCGAATCGGACGTGTCCAGATATCTGTGATCAAAGCAGCAAACCACGTTAGAGAATTACAAGCATCTGAAACACAAGCATATTCAGCTTCAGTAGATGAACATGAAACAAAACTCTGTTTTCTCACTTGCCAGTAAACAGGACATCCATTCAGGAACATCATGTAACCAGAAGTGCTTTTGCGTGATTTCTTATCACTTGCCCAATCAGAATTGGCATAGCAACATAACTCTGGATGATCAGTGTGTGTTGGTTCTAGCAATAACTTCATGTGTTTAGTGTGTTTCAGGTATTTCAACAACTTCTTAATGCATGCCCAATGAAATTGTGTTGCCTTACCTACGTGTCGTGATAAAAGATTGACACTAAGTGCAATGTCGGGTCTGGTCCAACTACTAATGTATAATAGTGAACTGTTCTGACCCCCTCCTCTTGTATACCAAGACACTCCGACACAAAGTCTCTTCAAAGATGTTTATTGACATACAGGTTCCACCTTGGCAGCAATCCAGACTGCCAAGGTCAAGATAGCACTCTGGGCAGCAATCCAGCTACAGCGACACCCCTTGGCAGCAATCCAGCTACCAAGCTCCAGATAATCACCTTAGCAGCCAAGGTCCAGGGAACAGATTGACAGTAATCCAGGTAAAATCTTTAGCAGCAATCCAGGCTGCCAAAGTACGACACAGATCTGAGCTTCTCCAACTCCAATGATCAGTTGATTCCTGCAAAGGGTGTGTCCACAAGCAGTCCCTTTATAGTCTGGAGAGAAGTCTAATGATCAGCAGCTGAGAGCCATTATCTCCGGTAATTGCTCAATTGCTCCTTACGCCGGGTAGCACGTAGGTAACGAGCATCTAATAGCTCACTGCTGTCTGACTCACTGTCCTGTGACTCCTCTCCACTGCTCCAAGGCATGACATCAGGAGCCCCCTTCCTTTGGCTTTCACCACTGCTCCATGCCTCAGGCGCCCCCTGGTGGCCAACCAGCCTCTCTGCGCCCTGCTCAGCGTCGGAACCCTGTCCAGGGTCCCCCACCTCCTCTTGAGCCGACTCAGAGGACACCTCGCTGTCGGAGTCTGGTGGCAGCGGCACCGGCACCGGCTGGGCCACAACAGTGAACCAATGACTGAACGATAAAGTGTTTGGTCCTCGAACTCAGGACTTGGTTCATGTGTTAAGTTGTGAAAATCTGTTTGCATGGGTGTCTTTGTTGTGTTAGCATCTTTCATGTTGCAATGATGCAAAATGTGGTCAATTTTCTCTTCTTGTGAAAGACTAAACCCCTTCTGTGTCTTTTCAATCTGGACACCTAAATAAGTGCTAATGTGTCCTAAAGATTTCAGTGTGAAGTTTCTCTGCAAACGTTTGGCAAAAATCTCACTCATTTTCTTATTTGGACCAATGTACACAATGTCATCAACATAAACAAGAACTATCTCATATGTATTGTTAGATCTTTTTGTGAACATGCACTCATCAGTTTTGGACTTAATGAAGCCCATTGAATTTAGTTTGTCAGTAAGACATAAGTACCACATTAAACCTGACTGTTTCAGACCATAAAGACTTGTTCAGGAACCAGGTATCCCCTTCTTGCTTTCGGAATCCTGGAGGGCTTATCACGTAGATCTCTTCATCTAGGTCTGCATGTAGATAAGCTGTGTCCACATCAAATTGGAAAACTTCTAAACCAAGAATAGTTGCAGTGGTTAAAGGAATTTTTACACTTTCAGTTCTGACTGTTGGTGAGTAAGTGTTTGTGTAGTCCTCAGGATAACGTTGAGTGAAACCCTGAACTACAAGTCTGGCTTTGTACAAAGACTCACCATTCGGTTTCTTCTTGATTCTGTAGACCCATCGAGTGCCAATGACTTTCTTGTTTGCTGGAGGCTTTGCAGGTGTGAATGCATTAAGTTTCTTTAAACTGTCCATTTCATCCTGCATTGCATCATACCATTTGTCTTGCTCTGAATCAGGAAGCTGTTTGATTTGTGTGAATGTCTCAGGAGGAAGAGTAACGTTGCAAATCAAAGGCAAGAGTGTTTTTGTCAGTTGCCACGAATATCGTTGTGGAGGGATTCCTTTTGTGACCCTCTTGGAACGTCTCAGAACAACAGTCCATTCTTCTTCTTCTTCGTCCTCGTCCTCACGTTCGTCGCTAGCATCAGCATCTGCAGCTTGCGAAGATGGAACATCAGGTTGTGAAGAACTGGTAGAAGGAATATCTGCCTGTGAATTGTCATCAGGCTGCGTGGCATCTGGAACATCATCTCTAGGAAAATAAACTCCAGGATCATTGGAATGAATCCTGGACAAGTCAATGTCTTCCTCAAAATTAGCAGATTGTGAAATGACAATCACATGTTTAGGATCAATGAATTTGCACCATTTTGAGTTATCATCAATACCCATAAATCTCAGTCTCTTTGCTACTGGACCTCCCTTTCTTCTTTGACTTAAGGGAGTGTTCACCATAACGTATGAACCAAAAATGTGGAGGTTCTTGAGATCAGGCTTGTAGCCATACAGCATGTAGAAAGGAGTTTGATTGATTACACTGCTCCAAGTACGGTTGACAATGTAATTTGCATATTTGATTGCTTCACCCCAGTATATGCTACCGAGATTGGCATCTTCTAAGAGACAACACATCATGGTTTGTAGAACCCCTTGTCTTCTTTCTACGACTCCGTTATGAGCCGGTGTATATGGAGTGGATGTCTGATGAAGAATTCCATTCTTACGCATCCAGTCCTGGAAACACCGAGACATGAATTCTGCACCACGGTCACTCTGGATTCTGGCGATGCGAACTTGGTATTGTGTAGAAACAAAAGCTGCAAAGTCTTTAAAGATCTGAAAGGTCTCAGATTTCTCTCTCATAGGATATACAAATCCATATCTAGAATGTTTATCTACAATTGTTAGAAAATGCTTTCTACCACCAAATGATGGTGGGAAAGGACCCACTATGTCAGTGTGTACCAAATCAAAAATGCGTGTTGACAGGCATGTAGCGTGTTTGGGAATTGCAGCTGCCTTGGATTTAGCTTTCCTGCAAACTGCACAATCCAAAAACACCTTACACCCCTTTAGATCCAAACCTTTTGCGAACTCCGGCATCTTTCTAAGAACACGGAAACTGGCATGCCCCAATCTTCTATGCCACTTGTGAATACACTGGAATGCAAAGGTTTACCAGTTAGTGAATTCTCAACATTAACAGTTTCATGAGGAACCTCAGGCTTGCTCTGAGCAACCTGCTTCTGTTTTCTCTGTTTGTTGGCTTTAGAAGCCTTTGGAGTAGCAACGGGTTCTCTCTCTGAACCAACTCTCTCTGGGCCCGTGCTGTCCATTTTTGGAGTTTGCATACTTGCCTGTGCTTGCCCTTTTAGGCTTTGGCTTTATGTAATAAACACCACCAATCAGCATAGTTTCAGCAACAATATCTCCATCTTTAACTATGTAACTTGCTTTTTCGAGGTGGTGAACCTGGAACTTTAACTCTCTAGACAAGTGACTTTGACTAAGCAAATTACTGGTTGCTGAAGGTATGTAATAAACATCAGGGATGAATGTATCGAGCACTTCAATGTAAACAGTTCCTTTTCCCATGACCTTGCAAGTGTAGTTGGAAAAGGAGTACAGTTCTCGATATTCGGGCTCTGGCTCGCCCATCTCTGTGAAAAGTTCCTTTCTGTGGGTAACGTGTACAGCTGCTCCACTATCTAAAGTCCACAAAAGACATCTGTCATACTTTGGATCAGGTTGTGGAACATTGGTTATGGCCAATGTTGCGAGTGGAGCTTGTGGATCACGCCTTGGACAACGACTTATAGATAGATCTGTCCAGGTTTGTTGCAATGTATTTAATTGTTGCTCTAATAAATTTTCGCCACGAGATGGCAGTGCAGCTTCACTTCTTGGCTGCACCAGACCTTTGTACGTGGCAGAAGAAGTAGAACAAAGGAGATCACGTGACCTCGGTGACGTGTACATATCTCTCTGTTCTGATTCGCCTAAGGCAATTTCATCTATGGGGGGTGTCTTAGGTTGTTTAGAAGAAGGCAAGATGGCGTCCTCAGACATTTTGGAAGTGGGGAAACCCCTCCTACTTGCTTCTAATCTTTTATAGTGTTTTTTAGCTTCTAGGACTTGTTTTTCAAAGTATTCTATCCGATCACAATAGCTTTTCATATCTTCCGCAGGGCCTCAGAAGGATTCATAAGTTTTACTTTCTGCGTGGGGGTGTTTTTCCTCTGCCGGCAGTTGCCGCGAGGGCTTTGGCCAGACATCAATCGTTTCAAAATCTCCAAAAGTTTGGGAGTGAAGTTGCTCTGGCAATGTGGAATGTTTTGGCTTTGCCCCAAGCATGTCATAATCTCTTGGAGATATTTGGGAACGTGCATAATCAGAAGGGGGAACCACTGATCTCGGTTCGTAGATCTCACCTCCTGTAGCTTCTTCCCCCATAGCAGGGTCTTCATCCAGTCCGGTTACTGGAGTTTGGGAAGTTGGAAGCCAGCGTAAGAAGTATTGCATTTCTGTGTCAGAAGAAATGGATCCTTCCGAGCGTGTTTCATATCTGTCTTTTTTCTTTTCTTCCTTGGCATGGTTAGAAAGTTGATTTTTAAGCGTACCTCAGTAGCTGAATCATTCTTTCTAATTAGCCTGGTCGCTTATCTCTTAAAGATAGCTTGGAAACAGCCGTAAATTATAAACCATCCTTCTGCTGCCATTAATTGTCAGGGGAAGATATTTCACCCTGAACTAAATGAAGCTTAGACCGCGGCTTTTCCAAACAGGCATATCTTCTATAAGCGAAAAATAAAATAAAATCCCGGAAACATGTTCTAATTAAAAACAAAACTTTAATATAAAAATAATAAAAATAGAAAATAAAACAAATCTATCTAATTGTTACATTTTGGCAGAAACAGTTTGTCTCCCAGCTTCCGGGCAGACGGACAAAGATCAAAAGGGGAAAAAAGTCTCTGGAATGTGTGATGTACATAAACATGTTAAGCATACGCAATAAATCATTGTCAGATAAGGCTTATGACCTGCGCAGTAACTCTTTCAGTAACTATTCAGTTCAGTTCGACTAGCAAACATTTAACGCAGTGACAAGGGAGGCTGACGTGGTCCCATTCCCCGCCTTCCTCAGTCAGGGGGAGGGGAGGAGCCCCTGAAGGCAGCAAGCAGCACTGGGGGAGATGGCGGCCAATGCAAGCAGGTGATGCCTTGCGGAGGAGGGAGAAAGTGAAGCTGAAGAGGCGGGTGGAGGCCCCTGGTTTTGTGGGAGGGAAGTGCCATGGTTTTGGGAGCTCTTGTTCTTGGCTCCGTTTCCTTCCCCAATCGCCTTGTACAGCTCGGAAGGGAGCTCTGACTCAGCAAACGGACCCCGGGCTTGCACGCCTGCTCTGGGCGTGTCCACAGGAGGGATGAAGAGACACCCAAGTCCTCCATGGGGCTTTCATTGTGCAATCGAATCCGGGAAAGAGAAACCTTCCACTGGTTTTAATGTTGGCTGGCGCAGAAGGGGTTTTTGGGAGGAAAGCGGGTTTTTTATTCCGTGGTAATCCAGTTTCAGAGAGGTCAGGAGCCAGCCTTCTCCATATATTCAGATGGTTAAATTAATGTCGGAACCCGGGGTTGCCTGGTCTATCACCAGTATGAGGTCATTGGGGTGTTTATTATAGAGTGCTTAAGTCAGCTTGGCATTCAGGTTATATGACTAATCCTTTACAGGATTTAGGATGGCCTTTTTTAAAAAAAAATCATCAATCACTCAGGAAGAAGGGGAATGGGAACCACCTGTGCAGGAAGCTCCTCAGCGCTAGCCTCCTGCACACGTGGTCCCAATCCCCTCCTTCCTGAGTCAACATGAAGGGGACTGTGGCTCGCGCTGATGACATCACCAGCCTCACCAGCCATAAACCTCACTGCACGTCACTGCTCACGAAGAAGAATTGGGTTTAGTGTGCGTAGGTGAGCTCATTTCAGTTCAAAAAAGGATTTTCATGAAAATATTGTAATAAAACTTTAATTTTATAAGTCTATTTCCATTTATTTTGAGGTATTGCCTTATTTAACATAGTTACCTAAATTGTCAGGAAACGTGATGTCCTATGACACAATGGAGGTCATTTTCGGATTCAGCGCACCAAAAAACATAGATTATGTGGAATAACCAAAACAGCTCTCGAATTTTTTTTTTGCAGACCTGTGATATTTTTAAATGGTTTTATTTTAATTTATTGTGTATAGAATATTTTTAAATGGTTTTAAAGGATTTTTAAAATTATTTATAGAATATCTTTAAAAATATTTTAGGGAATTTTTATTTTTTTATTGTTTATAGAATATGTTTATTACAAGAAATATTATTCCATTTTGCAAATGTTTTATTTGTGATGCAATATGTTGCTTTTAAGTGTGCAGGTTGGTGGATGATTTATGTTTCTCAAAGTGGCTGCTTTTCTATGGGCAGGCCAGGTTGGTGCAAGGCAGCTTTGCCAGATTTTGTGTGTTTCTGTGTGATACCTGGTTGTATAGGTAATTGTGGTTCCTGGTTCTGTGAGCTTCCTGGCACTGTCCTTTATAATTTCCCACAATGTCTTGATGGTTTTTATTCCAGTGGCTTTGTCTTTCCTGTCCTTATGGTTAGGGGGAAAAAGTGGTTTCATCTGCAGTCTTGTAGGGGGAAATTATTATTTTTTGGTGTTTTCCTGGCACTGTCATAATTTGTGTGTGTGTGTGTGTGTGTGTGTGTGTGTGTGTGTAATGTCCCACAGTTATCTACACATTAATAATGATCAAGTACTAATAATATTTCCTTATACATTTTAGTTACCTTTCCTTACATATTTGGTGTTTTCTTTCATACTTTTAGATTTCTAATTTCTGTTTCTCTTAGTTAGCAATTGATAAAACAAATCTCACGTGAAAAAGTATTCAAAGCCTTCTTGATTTCAATTGTCAATTTATTCATTCCTGCACATTCTAATATTTATTCATTTTCATATCTTTGTTTTTCCACTGTTGTGCAAACACAATTCCAGCAGCTGTTAACATGTGTAAAATTAAATATGTATTGTATTCCCTTTGAAATGCCCAACCAAATATTACTGGTTTTAAATCCATATCTTGCTTTACCATTGCTTCTAACCATGACACCACTAACTCTTGAATAGCTACTTGGTCTGTCCTAAGTACTCAACCTAATTCATATATTTCTACTTTGTGAACTGAGGAATAAATTTCAGAAAAAGAAATCTGTATTGCTCTGTGAATCTACCTATGACATTCATTCTTGATCTAACTTCTTAGATGAAAAACTACATCTTTCCTGTTTGTTGGGGAACATCCTTCCTGAAAAGACTGTACATTGTTGGGTGAAAACAGAGGTCCCTTCTATTACTTGTACTGTAGTCCTCAGCTTACAACCACAATTGAATCCAATATTGTTTTATTTCTTCTGCAGTTAGTATTATTTAACAGGATGAAGAGGCAACAGAGTATGACTGCTAGGACTGTCATCTTTCCTATGTAAGTAGCTGTTTTATTGCTTTGTGTGCTTGTTTCATCCTTAATATAGTAGTGCAATCAATTAAAGTCTTCCTTTCTGATTCTCTTTGTGCAGGCCATTCATTGGATCAAGGTGCAGTGGGTGACTTCAACACACAAAAGGACAGTAATCTTCCTTTTCTATTATTTTGTGTGCTGGTTTCATCCTAATGCAGTGCATGCAAGGAAAGAGTTCGTTTCTATGTCTCTTCTTTGTGCAGGCCATTCTTTAGAGTCAGTGATATTGAAGTCTGGCAAGGACAGTCATCTTCTTTCTGTAAGTAGCTGTTTTATTGTTTTGTGTACTTATTTTAATCTTATTTAAGTAATAAGTACACAAAATAATAAATTTCCTTTTTTATATCTTTTTGTAGATCATCCATTGGGGCAAAGAATTCAGTGACATCATCTTGACAACTCCCACCCGGTCACATGACTGCCAAGCCACTCCCATCTGGTAACATGGCTGGCAAGCCACTCCCATCCATCACATGGCCAGCAAGCCACTCCCACAAAGCAGGCCACACCTACAGAAGAGGTTCCAAAATTTTTTGAAACCCACCACTGCCCCAGTGAGATTGGCAAAAATGTATCCAAATTTATCCCCCAAATGTTGGAGATGTAGCCACAAGTCTGGAACATTCTACCCTATGTGGTGGACGTGCCCCATCACAAGGAAATACTGGTGCAAAATTCAGAAATGGTTGGAAGAAATTATGGAGCAAAAAATAGAATTGAAATCAGAATTGTTCCTATTAGGAATACTAGACTCGAAAATGGACAAACAATTTCTTTTTTTTTTTTAACAAAATTTTTTATTGGTTTTTCAACATTTATAGGGAAAAGGGTAAATGGACAGGTATACAAATTTTGGCAGTTGCAAAGTGTGACAGGCGCCCCTCTCTCCATACTCATAGTATACATTTATATATAATGCATTGGTATATAATTGATTACAATCAGCATATTAGTTCTATTACTAAATTCAATCAGATTAGACATTACAGTATAAAATCCAGATATAATTCCATTATCACTTTCGGTCAGTTTATAATAATATGATTTTCTTGTTTATTTTTGTGATCTGAGTCTTCTTGCTATTGCCCCATCTCCCTCCACTGGCAGAGCTCTGGCCCCTCCCGTGTCGTGCGTGTCCGCTGTAGTGTCTCGTGTTTTTTCTAGGAGTGTTTTGTTTTTTTCCATAAAGGCCTGCGCCTCTATGGGTGAATTGATTCTAATTCTTGTCTCCTCCCAGAATATCAGCATACCTTCAGGCATCAACCATCTAAACAACACCCCTTTCTGGTATAATTTATTCGCTAATTGCGAATAATTCTTCCTTTTTTCTCTAATCTTCTTAGGGATCTGCTTCAGAATGGTTATCTCCATATCATGGTATGTCAATGCTTGCCCCCTTTGTACACCCAGAATTTCATCTCTTGTGCTTTTTCTAAGAAATTTAATGTGAACCTCCCTGGGTACATTGTGAGTTCTAGCATAAGCTGAGTTCACTCTATAAACCAGGTCTATATCCCACCCCATCTGTTGTTTTTCTTTGTGTGTGTAGTCAGCCAGGATGTTTATCATGATGTCCCTTATGTTTTCCCCATCTTCTTCTATAACATTTTGAAATCTAAGGTAATAGGACATTCTCTCAAATTCTATTTTCATCTGTTAGATGTCAAGATCTTTGTTCCCTTTCTGCACAGCTTCTACCCCCCCTCACCTCCTCCACCCCCCCTTCCACAAGATTCAGTCTTTGTGAGTTCTTATATATTTGGGCTTGATTTTCTTTAATTTCATCTTTCATTTCCCTTAGCTGTTTCTTGATTTCCTCCTGGCCCTGTAAAATTTGTTGAAGCATTTGTTGAAAGTCCATCTCTGTAGTCTTAGGTTGCTTCAGTTCTGTTATCTTTGACTGTGCGGCTGGACTGGATGTTGCGGATGTTGGAGCAGAAGTGGCGAAGCCAGGTTTTCCAGGAGGGGGTCTTTTGGATGCCATCCTTTATAACGTTAGAAGTTCAGTCCAAATATGAAATAAACAGTTAGAAAAGAAGGGTAGCCAGGTGAATCCGGGAGCAGAAGAACCAGGCAGAAGAGAATCTCTCCAATAAGTCTGGCAATAGATAGAAAATTTCCCCTAGAAAGTTTAAAAAATACCAATCCACAAGAGATTCCTCTGGGAGACACGGAGACAAAGACCGGAAGCCTGAATTTTAAAGGTGGAGTCAGGTTTCACAGTTCATGAAGACAACGGAAGTGTGCCATCTTGCCCTGCCAGTTTTGGGCACAGAGGCATAACAAAGTTTTAAAAGGTTCCAAAAGTCCTCAAATCACTGTAATATGTAGAATTAAATTGAAAAGAAAATCATCTCAGCCTGAGTGAGGCTTCATTCGTTGGCTCTCCCCCCTCCTCCTTCCCCGGGGGCTGAGAGCAAAATTGTTCCTCGCCGCTTGTCCAAGGGGGGGGGGGAAACCCCCCTCCCTCCAGCCGCACCTCCAAAATGCTCCAAAAGTTATTTTAAAGTTTTAAAAAGCTGAGTAATTCTTCATGCAGAATAAGGGATGAAGAGAGAAGCAACCTCACCGCACTGCAGCTGCTTCCTTCAATTGTTGAATTCTCCAGTCGGCTTATAGCGAGGCGCGAGGCGCGAGGCGCAGGAACGCGAAGAGCCCTCCAAGCTTGCTCCCCGGTGCCTTGGGCGTGCGAGAGACCTCCCGCCGGCCGCCGCCGCTGCAGGAGTCCTCCGCGATGCCGCCCCTCCGGCAGGACCCCTCTGCGGGGTGTCCTGTGCCCCCCAAGGAGTGGGGAAGCCCACCGGGGAGCCGGAGCGGGCAAAGAGCTGCCCGTCGCCGCCGCCGGAACCGGAACTCCCGACAAACAATTTCAATACATAATACTACACATACTCACTGCAGCTGGGATTGCTTTCACACAAAACTGGAAACAAATCAATACACCCACAGATGAAACAATAATTAGAAAAGTACTCGAATGTGCAGAGATGGACAAAATAACCATGGAATTAAAAGAAAGAGAATTGGATTTCTATAAAATATGGAATAGAATTTATAAGTGGATAGAAAACAGAAGCCAAAACAGGAAATAGAAGTCTGTTTTTTTCTAAACTAGTATTGAATAAAAATTAACCAAAGTTACTAATTACTATCAAACAAAGTATTGATTATATTGCAAATATAATGGTGATATGAACAATTAATATTATTACAAGTGTTAATACTACTGTTATTATATTATTAGAGAAGGTAAAACCAATAGGAAGGCAATGTAGAATGGAGGGTAAACATGAATGCCGATATAGAAGGCTGTATAATTACTTTATATTGTTATGTATGTTTTTTGTTGTCTTTTTCTTTCTGTTTTTAAAGGTAAAAATGTTTAATAAAAAACTATTTAATAAAATAAATTATTTTTAAAAAAGAGATGGCTTGTATCAAAGTGGATTTTAGGATCAATTCTATTTTTATATTTACTTATATCTGGGACATGTTTTGCAAGTTTCATTTTATATTTCCAAGCTTATTATATTCTTGGTCTTTGGAGTCCAATGCATATAATGATCACATAATTGCTGTAGTCAAGCTAATTCCAATATTGTTTGCAATTAAGATAACCTACACTGTAACATTATTTCCTCATGTAAGACATTAAATTTTGTTGGCATAGCAATAAAGGGATGACTAGAATAAAATGATTCATATATCATCTTATCAGAATATATATAGTTCAACATATAAAAGATTATGCACAAGGAAAATAAAAATATATTCATACATATAAATAAAGACCCACAATCCACTCTGATGCAGCCTCAGTTGTGCTAAGGAATCAATATCATGGATTTCCATAGGCCACCCAATCAAGCAGAAAAAATAGATATCCTTTTTGCCAACCAACTAACAAACATATGTAGGAAACACACTACAATAGTAATGGGGGACTTCAATTACCCTGATATCAATTGGAAAACTAATTCTGTACCAAGTGAGAAATTAAATATGTTCCTAACCAGTGAAGTGGAGTGAATGGGTCCCCCTCAGTGGTCTAGAGGGGACGTCGGAGGCGAGTCTTGAGGGACCACTCTGGGAGGAGTTTGACTCTATTGCTGCCGATGATATGGACAGGTTGCGTGGGAGACTGCGAGCCACTACATGTTTACTGGACCCGTGTCCCTCCTGGCTTATACTGGCATCCTGGGAGGTCACACGAGGCTGGCTCCTGGGACTAGTGAACGCTTCACTGAGTGAGGGGTCCTTGCCGGCCGCCTTGAAAGAGGCAGTGGTGAGGCCCTTACTCAAGAAGCCTTCTCTGGACCCAGCTGAGTTAGCTAATTACCGTCCTGTCTCCAACCTCCCCTTTTTAGCGAAGGTTGTAGAGAGTGTGGTGGCACAACAGTTCCCATGTCACCTGGAGGAAACTGACTATCTAGACCTGCGCCAGTCCGGTTTCCGGCCCGGTCACAGCACGGAGACGGCCTTGGTCGCGTTGGTGGATGATCTCTGGAGGGCCAGGGATGGGGGTTGTTCCTCCATCCTGGTCCTATTAGATCTCTCAGCGGCTTTTGATACCATCGACCATGGTATCCTACTGTGCCGTCTGGAGGGGCTGGGGGTGAGGGGCACCGTTTTGCGGTGGTTCTCCTCCTACCTCTCCGACCGGACGCAATGCATGTTGGCAGGGGAGCAGAGGTCGACCCTGAGGCCGCTCACTTGTGGGGTGCCACAGGGGTCGGTCCTCTCGCCTCTCCTGTTCAACACGTATATGAAGCCGCTGGGTGAGATCATTCGTGGTTTTGGGGTCGAGTACCATCTGTACGCTGATGATACTCAGCTGTACAAATCCACCCTGAACCACCCCAACAAGGCCGTCGAAGTGATGTCCCGGTGCTTGGAGGCCGTACGGGTCTGGATGGGAAGCAACAGACTCAAACTCAACCCCTCCAAGACGGAGTGGCTGTGGTTACCGGTGCCCCGGTTCAACCAGTGGGCTCCATCGCTGGCCATTGGGGACGAGCAACTGGCCCCCGTGGAGCGGGCGTGCAATTTGGGCGTCCTCCTAGATGCCCGGCTGTCGATGGATGAACATGTGGCAGCCGTGGCGAGGGGGGCGTTCCACCAGGTTCGCCTGGTACGCCAATTGCGTCCCCTATTGGACCGGGACGCCCTTCGCTCATGCGCTGGTGACGTCCCGTCTGGACTACTGCAATGCTCTCTACATGGGGCTCCCCTTGAGATGCACCCGAAGACTGCAGCTGGTCCAGAATGCGGCCGCGCGGGCAATCACGGGGAGTACTAGGTACTACCATATAACACCTCTCCTGCGCGAGCTGCACTGGCTACCTGTGGTTTTCGGGTGCGTTTCAAGGTGTTGACTATCATCTTTAAAGCCCTCCATGGCACAAGACCTAGTTATCTGCGGGATCGCATCTACCCCATACATCCCTACGACCAATTCGCTCTCACAGAGAGGGACTCCTCCGGGTGCCGTCCACTAAGCAATGCCGGCGGGCGGCGCCCAGGAGTAGGGCCTTCTCTGTGATGCACCCAACCCTCTGGAATGACCTCCCCTCCGACATTAGAATCACCACTGACCTCCGCTCCTTCCGCAAGAAACTCAAGACCCACCTGTTCCAATTAGCTGGCCTGGCCCAATCATAGTTTTAATCTTCAACCCTCCTGGCTGGTATTTTAAATTCCTGGGGTAGATTTTTAAGTTGTTTTAATTTTTATTACTATTGTACAGATTTTTATTTAATTTGTTTTTACGGGGTTCTGATGTTTTTCTATGTATATGGTATTTTAACCTTTGTCTGTACACCGCCCCGAGTCCCTTCAGGGAGAGGGAGCGATTTATAAATTTAATAAATTAAATTAAATTAATTAACCAACCTAGCTGACAACTTGTCCAAAAGGTAGAGGAGGGAACTAGAGGGATAGCCATACTGGACAATACTTATAAACAGAGAAGAAGTGATAGAGGGAATTGAAACTGAAGGAATCTTGGGTGAGAGTGACCATGTCATATTAGTATTCAACATAATGCAAACACAAGCAACATAACATAATGATACAAGAGTCTTAGATTTTAAAAGAGCTGATTTTAATAAACTCAGAGAGAACTTGGGAAATATGGCTGGGGTGAAAATCCTAAAGGGGAAAACAACTCAAGAATCTTAGGAAACTCTGAAAAATATGATCATAAAAGCCCAGACAAGGACAAAACTGCTGAGAAAAAAAAACAAGAAATCCAAAAAGAAACCAGCACGGCTGCACAAACATTGCTTTGACAAATTGAAAGAGAAAAATGAGAAGTATAAAAAATGCAAAGAGGGATGCATAACTAAAGCAGGATATCAGCAGATAGCGAGAATCTGCAAAGACAAGTCAGGAAAGCAAAGGCTCAGAATGAACAAAGACTTGCAACAAAAGTCAAAGATAATTTTTAAAAAATCTTCTAATATATAAATAACCAGAAAAAAAATCAAGGAAACAGTCGGTCCACTAAAGAGAGATGACAGCAAGGAAGTAACAGGCAACAGAGAGAAAGCAGAACTGCTTAACTTACTCTTTGCATCAGTCTTCCTGCAAAAAGAAACTATAGCCCAACCTACCACGAAACGTAACTGTAAAAAACAGACTGGAAATAAAAATTAAAATAAGAAAAAAAAAAAACCAGTGAGAAAACACCTGTCTGATCTTCATGAATACAAATCACCAGGACCTGAGTTCTAAAGGAGCTGGCCGATGTCATCTCAGAACCACTGTAACACATCTTTCAAAAATCCTGGAACACTGGAGAACTACTAGAGAACTGGAAAAGAACTGATGTGGTTCCCATCTTCAAAAAAAAGTGGGGGGGGGGGAAACAGGCCCAGGAAACTACAGACCAATCAGCCTAACATGAATACCCAGGAAGATACTAGAAAAGATAACAGCTTCACCATGATGGATTTGCAACTGGCTGGACAAATCATACTCAACGAGTTGTCCTTAATGGGTCTAGGTCTACATGGAGAGAAATATGCAGTGGCATACCACAAGGTTCTGGTTTAGGCCCAATACTCAATATTTTCATAAACAACTTAGATGAGGGAATAGAAGGAGAACTTACTAAATTTGTGGATGATGCTAAAATAGCAGGAATAGCCAACACCTTAGAACTGTGATGATGAATCTATGCCACAGGTGGCATGCAGAGCTCTCTCTGTGGTCATGTGCACCATCACCCCAGCTCAGCTCTCCATGGCATTTCTTTCATGGGCTTCTGTTTCTTTGCAAATGACGAAACCCAGAAGCTCATGGGGGAGAAAATGGCCCAACTGGAAACCCAGAAGTTCATTTCCAAACTTCCGGTGGGCCCCATTAGGCCATTTTTCGCCCTACCCAGGCTTCAGCCTCCAGAAGCCTGGGAAGGGTGAAAAATCGGCCAACACACAAACTGGAAGTTCGGGAACTGACTTCTGGGTTGTCCATTGGGCCATTTTTCTCAATGTTTGTGTATTGAGCAATTTTTCACCTTCTGGAGGCTTCAGGGAAGTCTCTGGAAGGCAAAAAAAAAAAACCAGTTGAAAGTCAAGGCTGAAAGAAGACCAGAAGTACCTCAGTGAGACAGATGGAAAAAATGTGAGCTCTGAAGAGCCTCACATAAATTCTGTCTGACAAACCAATGCCAAGATCATTTTTGGATCAGAACTTTACTGGAGGAAAAGTGAAGGAGCTATGTCTCATTAGACTCAAAGGAATGTAATAGGTTCCTCATAGGTTGAAGATTAGCTCTCTGAATCGGCATTGTGGGAGGCAGCATGGCAGCATGGCTGCTATCAAGCCAGGTGTCAGATCCCTAAAAGTGATACTGCCATTCAGTTGGGAGGAGCGGGGGCTTGGAGTCAATTTATTAGCAGTGCCTGTGACAACTAATATTTTACAACTGGTTTCCTGGTGCCAAAGTGCTTGATATCCCCTCACCTTTTGGGGAGAATGTTTATGATGGCCATGTGGGACGGTTCACTTTAATGTCTAATGGAAGATAGCCATGGGAATGTATGCTTATTTGGCTTTCAGGGCAGTTGATAAAGAAAACATCTTCACACTTATGTATTGACTAAAATCTCCATTCTAACTAATGGAATGGGTTTCCACTGCTTTAATTCTACTTGCATTGTCTAGGGGGATTCAGATGTTGCTTTGAATTCAATGGCTGCCATTCTACTTAATAAAAGGTTCCTTTTGAAATACTCTGTTTCAAGAATCTTCACTTTCTTAAGTTAGGAGAGGAGTCCTTACACAATGTTACTGGAGAAGAAGCTTCACAAAATTAGGTTAACAACTCTTAATGCCTTTTTGGCAATGCTGTTAAAGTAAATAGAGATATGTCAGAGAAGTTTAAAAAAGGTACAAAGCCCCTTGTTTCTTCTATTATTTATATTTACACTGGAAGTATTAAACAGAAATATTAAATAAGACACAGAGATAAAAGGTAAGGAAAGGAAAAAGGAAAAATATAAATTATAGGCATTTGCAAACGATTTAGTTTTTAATAAGAAACAGGGCCCAAATTAATTTAAAAAATAGAGGAATATGGTGAAGTGGCAGGATTGAAAATAAACAAAGAAAAAACTAAGATATTGGTTAAAAATCTTACACACATGCAGAAAACAGTTAATGAAGAGAATAGATATTCAGATTACTAAGAAAGTGAAATACGTAGGGTATAAATATTAAGGAAGATAATTACTATAAACTGGTGCAAGAAATTAAAGCAGAGTTGGAGAAATGGAAAAGTCAGCAATTATCATTAATAGAAGGAATAGCTACAATAAAAATGAATATATTACTGATATTACTATATTCCAAACAATTCTGATGAAATTTAAAAAAATACTTTGAGGAACTCAATAAAATAATATTAAGATATATCTGGCAAGAGAAAAAAGTAAGAATACGTTTGAAAATGCTGCAGGATTCAAGGAATACAGGCGGCTTTGACCTACTGAATTGGAAATTATATTACTAGATATCAGGCTGCAGTACTTATATGGGTGAAATAATGGATTGTATTGAGGAATACAAGACTATTAACTTTGGAGGGGCACAATTTACAATTGGGCTGGCATGCCTTCTTGTTGTATGGGAAAAATAAAATACTTGATTACTTCCAAAGACATTACACTAGAAATGCATTATTGTTAGTGTGGGGAAAAATAGAGAACAACATTATTTGAGGATACCAGTTCAACTATGGAAGCACTGATTCACCCAAATGTTATTAATATGGAAAATATTGTTAGATACAAAGATACCTTGAACCAGGGGGAAGTCAAAACTAATTGAGCAAGACCTGTTCAGGGCTACCACCTGCTCACCACCACCCCCTGCCTCAGGTCCCACATCCAGCATGTGACAAGAGGCATACATGCTGCTTCCATGGCATGCAGGCATATGGGTGAGTGGGTGGCCCTCGGGGGAGGCATTTTCTCTCAGGCTTCCCACCTGGGCCTCATGGAAGCTGAAGCTGGGCCAAAAGGCTGTGACCCCCCCCCCCCAGTGGCCCTTTGGCTGAGCACAGCAAGCCCAGAGTGGATCTTCCTTCCCTGCCATCAGTCTTACATTCCAGCCCATGAGGCTCACACCATTCTCACAGCGATCGCCCATGCTCTTTCGAAGGCAGGGGCAGCTGGCAGAGAGGTGGTGTGGACCACATAGCCTCATCCTTCCTGGTCACTCCCTGCCCACAGGCTGGCAAGGCCCAGCAGTTGCAGAGAATCTGGGCAAAGGGCAAGATGTAGGGAGCTGAGAGGTGACGGCTCAGCCCTGGCTTGCTTTTCCCTCTGCCACCAGCCGTGGGAGAAAGGTAAAGTTATGGAATGAAGAAAGAGGTGGTCATGGGGGAAGAAGCAGAGAGATCATGGGGTCTGCAATGGTGAATCTATGGCACGTGTGCCGGAAGTGGCATGCAAAGCCATCTCTCTGGGCACACAAGCCATCACCTGTTGCTATGCTGGGTTCTTATCATTTGACTTTGCTCAAAAAACCTCCATAAAGAGAGACACAGAAAGCATGACCTTAATTGCTTGCACTTCACTATCTCAAGGATGAACACAGCACAGACCACAACACACCCAGCGAAAAAGACAGCTACTTACACCGGAGGGATCACTGGCTTGTCCATCTTCTGCACACCTCCTTATCAATTGACTTTGCTCAAAAAACCAGCATAAAGACAGACACAGAAAGCATGACCTTAATTGCTTGCACTTCACTATCTCAAGGATGAACACAGCACAGACCACACCACACCCAGCAATAAAGACAGCTACTTACAGAGGAGGGATCACTGGCTTGCCCGTCTTCATGTATTGTTTTGATAAGTAATAATTGGATATGAATATTGAATGGTACCCATTGAAGGAAGATTAGAAATCTTTTTGGTTATATATAAAGGCTAATAAAGTTAAATTTAGTTAAGTTTTGATTATTAGGGGGAAATGTTATGATACAGGATACAGTCAAATAAAGGTGGGATAATGATTATATATGTGTGTGTGTGTGTGTGTGTGTGTGTGTGTTGTATTTGTACTGATAAATAAATAAAGGGTCAGTACAAATACAACACAAATATAAAAAGGCAACAGTAAAAATAAAAATATGGTTTTCTGCCTGCATGGTCTTCTGTGATAAGCCGAAGGACAGAAAGAGGGAGTAGTGACCTTCCTCCCATATTTAGTCATACCAGGGGTTGTAACACAAATGCATACATATATATATATATAATGATTATATATATACTCCCTCTTTCTGTCCTTCGGCTCATTACAGAGACCATCCAGGCAGAAAACTATTTTTAATGTTGCCTTTTTATATTTTGTTGTATTTGTGCTGATAAATAAATAAAGGGAGACTAGTATAGATCTATTTCAAGCTATTTAGCTCTCATCAGCTAGCCATACCCTTACTGGGAATCGAACCAGGGCTGTACTGCATATTAGGTCTACAACATATATATATATCTCAACAGCTCTCAAACTGTTTGGGTCACTCCCTGGTTTACGTATGTGAAAAGCCGATAAGTATGGGAGTAAAAATAATGGTCCAAAAATTGTTAGAGATATGTCCAAATAATTGGTACAAGATAACAGCTATAATTTTGTAACCAATTTTTTTCTTATGGACATTGCAGCAACACAGAATTTTGCCACTGCATGCGTGGTAGACAGTTTTGCGTCCTGGAGGAGAAAGCCTATATGTACTGCAGTGACGTGCAGTCAGGGGAGGCAGGGGAGGCAGAGCCTCACCACTCTCGTCATGAAAATAAAAAAGAATTACTCCAGGAAGCCGTGAAAGTGGCTGGGAGAGGCGCGCGGCTTGGTTTAGCCTCCCTGGACATCTCAGCAGCAGCCCCAAGTGTGCCGATCTCACCATTTTTTACATCGGGTGAGCCCAGGATCCTTGCAAGGGGAATGGGACGTGTGCAGGAGGCTCCTCAGCTCCAGCCTCAATCAGCGCAGCCGCGGTCCCCTTCATCATGCCTCAGGAAGGAGGGGAATGGGACCATGTGTGCAGGGGAAGGGGATCGCGGCTCTGCTAATCTGAGGCTGTGTGCTGAGGAGCCGCCTGCACACGTGGTCCCATTCCCCTTGCAAGGATCCCAGGCTCGCCCAATGCAAAAAATGCCTAGGTACCATGTTTCCCTGAAAATACAACCTGTCCCGCGCTCACTGACCTAGCGTTATCCCGAAAGCACCAAGTTACAGGAGCCAGGGGTGGGGGGAGCGCTCACGTTGCTTGCCACCTTCAGTATACCGCTAGGTTGGGGAGTGGCGTTCTGTCCGGCCAGAGGGGAGAGTTGCCGGGCGGCTGCTCTCTTGTGAACTGGCTCCCGAAGAGTCGGGCACAGCCTCAGGGGCGAAGCAGCCATGAGGTAACTATGCTCACGAGCGGCCGCCCGGAAAATCCCCTCTCTAGCCGGGAAAAGCGCCATTCATTGACCTGAGCAGCCGCCCGGCAAATCCCCTCTCCAGCCGGGAAAAGTGCCATTCACCAAGCCCTTGTGCAGCTCTCCCAGGCGACCACCGCTGGCTGCTGCTGCCCGCCGCCGCCCCGCTCCGTGCATAACTTCCAAACTCCAAAACTTCCAGCATCGCCCGCTCTAGGAGTGCTCTCTATGGTGGGCCAGCTGCTGGAAGACTGTCCGGAAAACTCTCTGTCCAGCAGCCGGCCCACCATAGAGAGCACTCCTAGAGCGGCCGATGCTGGAAGTTTTGGAGTTTGGAAGTTATGCACGGAGCGGAGCGGGGCGACGGTGGGCAGCTGCAGCCAGCGGCGGTCGCCTGGGAGAGCTGCGCAAGGGCTTGGTGAATGGCGCTTTTCCCGGCTGGAGAGGGGATTTGCGGGGCGGCTGCTCAGGTCAGTGAATGGCGCTTTTCCAGGCTGGAGAGGGGATTTGCGGGGCGGCTGCTCAGGTCAGTGAATGGCGCTTTTCCCGGCTGGAGAGGGGATTTGCGGGGCAGCTGCTCAGGTCAGTGAATGGCGCTTTTCCCGGCTGGAGAGGGGATTTGCGGGGCGGCTGCTCAGGTCAGTGAATGGCGCTATTCCCGGCTGGAGAGGGGATTTGCGGGGCGGCTGCTCAGGTCAGTGAATGGCGCTTTTCCCGGCTGGAGAGGGGATTTGCTGCTCAGGTCAGTGAATGGCGCTTTTCCCGGCTGGAGAGGGGATTTGCGGGGCGGCTGCTCAGGTCAGTGAATGGCGCTTTTCCCGGCTGGAGAGTTTCCCGGCAACTCTCCCCTCTGGCTGGACAGAACGCCACTCCCCAACCTAGCGGTATACCGAAGGCGGCAAGCAACGTGAGCGCTCCCCCCACCCCCGGCTCCTGTAACTTGGCGCTTTCGGGATAATGCTAGGTCAGTGAGCGCAGGACAGGTTGTATTTTCGGGGAAACACGGTACCCAGGCATTTTTTGCATCGGGCGAGCCCGGGATCCTTGCAAGGGGAATGGGACCACGTGTGCAGGCGGCTCCTCAGCGCACAGCCTCAGATTAGCAGAGCCGCAATCCCCTTCCCCTGCACACGTGGTCCCATTCCCCTCCTTCCTGAGGCAAGATGAAGGGGACCACGGCTGCGCTGATTGAGGCTGGAGCTGAAGAAATTTCTCCATTTGGGCTGCGCCCCTGCGATCGGAGCAACCACGTGGTTTGATGACATCACCAGCCTCACCAATCATAAACGTCACCGCACGTCACTGATGTACTGTATAACTCACAGTACAATAAAACATGTGAGATCTCTTCAACTTCTCCTTTACCACATATACAAACCCGTTCTGCAATTGGAGTTCTCTTATACGTGCCCTGGAGGAGTGCTGAAAGAAGAATGTTAAATCTGGCTCTGAAGAAAGCTATTCTTTGTTTTGGGAAGCAGATCATTTAGATATCTTGCAGATTCTCACCCACCCTGATTGATTCTGTCCCAACTGTGGAGAGACAACCTATTTAGTTCTTCTTGGAACTCCATGTCCTTCATTCTATTGATTACTACTGTATTTTTCGGAGTATAAAATGCACGGGAGTATAAGACACACTAAGGTTTGTTTGTTTTTTAAATTTTATTGGTTTTTTAAAACATTTATAAGGAAAAGGGTAGGTGGAATGGTTACAAATTTTGGCAGTTGCAAGTGTGGCAGACGCCCCCTCCCTCCAAACTCATAAGATACATCTAAGTATAAAACATTAATACATAATCATAAAAAATCAGCATATTAATTCTAAAAAAAATAGTTTTCAATCAATTTATATAGTTATGATATATAGTCTAGATATAATTTCATTATTACTTTCGGTCTGTTTATAACATTGTGGTTTTCTTATTCATTTTTGTGATCTGAGCTTTCTTGGTGTTGCCCCTTCACCCCCTGCTGGCAGAGCTCCGGCCCCTCCCGTGTCCTGTATGACCATTGTAGCGTCTTCTGTTTTTTCTAGGTTCGCTTAATTTTTTTCCATAAAGGCCTGTGCCTCTATGGGTGTATTGATTCTGATTCTTGTCTCCTCCCAGAATATCAGCATACCTTCAGGCATCAACCATCTAAACCACACCCCCTTCTGGTATAGTTTATTCGCCAATTGCGAATAGTTTTTCCTTTTCTCCCTAATTTTTTGGGGGATCTGCTTCAGGATGGTTATCTCCCTGTCATGATATGTCAATGCTTGCCCCCTTTGTACACCCAGAATTTCATCTCTTGTGCTTTTCCTAAGGAATTTAATATGAACCTCCCTGGGTACATTGTGTGTTCTGGCATATGCTGAATTCACTCTATAGACCAGATCTATCTCCCATTCCATCTGCTGTTTATCTTTGTGTATGTATTCAGCTAAAATATTGTCGCTGCAAGGGTCGCGACATACTTGAGTCCGGATTCGCCTGTCTGGGCCTTCTGGGTTCTCCCTTGGGTGGGAGAACGAGCCCCGGTCCTCACCGGGAATTTGGAGGGTCCACACGTGGACGAAGGCCGCAAATTAAGACACCACACAAAGAGTTAGTTCGAGGTAGGCAAGCACAGAGCTTGGAGGATGTATGGCTACATTCCTCCTGACATGTTCTGTACAGACCCTTTTATTAAGCAGTTTCTTTAGGGCGGGGGAGTGAACACATACAAGGAAGTACCTTCAGCAATTTTCCACAAGAAAACAATTAATAGGTATGTAGCAGTTAAGGGGTTTTCAAAAACATCCCTAATAATGCATCGTATACACAGTTAGATATTTGCAGTTAACCAACAACATATACAAACGCTATGCTAAGCTAGATAAACGGTTAGTTAAATATTGTGGTCAGCAAACATCCTATACACAGTTAAATATTTGCAGTTAACCATCAACCTATGCAAGCATTATGTATGTTAAAGGTCACATTCTCATGGCCTACTTTCGTTTCAGCTTCAACAAGGCCTGAACCAAACTACTGTCATGCATTCACATCTCCTCTGTTTTTGTTTTAAAAGGAGGTCAATATCCCTCCAAGGCTATGCGTTCCTCTAACAGCCCACCCTCCGGCAGGCAGTGAGAAGAACCATTCACCTTATCCGGGAATTGAAACTCACTTTCTGTATCGGAGTCTGAATCCGAAAATGTTAACAATGGTTGTTTGCAGGTGTCATGCGAGGAGGGTAACAAGTGTTGCAGTAGGTTTAAATCTTTGCGAGTAGCATCAACTTCTTTATCTATGTCACCCAGGCGATTACGCAAAAACCTGAGCAGTTTTCCCATAACACAAGGACCAATGATACAAGCAATCAAAATCAAAATCAAAGGACCTATAAGGGCTGAAAGCAAAGTTGTAAGCCATGGAGAAAAGTTAAACATTCCTTGATACCATGTGTGAAACTTGGAGCGTTCTGACTCTCTATCTTTCAATCGGGTATTTAATTCTGCCATAGAATCAAGCACAATGCCTGAACTATCAGTATAAAAACAGCATTCTTCTTTTAAAGCTACACATAAGCCGCCCTGTTTCAAAAATAACAAATCCAATCCTCTTCTATTCTGTAAAACAACTTCAGATAGTGAAGTAAGAGAATTCTGGAGAGCAACCATAGATTGAAAAGGTACGGCAGAACCTATGGCCTCATAAAATGGTGGTTGGAAAAAAAAAAGAAAGGCACATCCAACACTCCGGATCAGCATTAGGAAAGGCATGACTGTTATTAAGAGCAAAATAGGAGGAAGAAATAAGAGACAATAAGGCTTATTACTTAAAAATATACAGTTAACTACTTTAACACATATTACATTTTTAGGAACTGCTACTATCAATATATACAAAGCAATTGCATCAGAGGGAGGATCATAAGCAATTAATCCTCAATGAAAGATAGTCTTATAATTCGAACCAATGAAGTGTTGAATTACTGCAGGCAAAATTCAAACAGGATCCAAGCATATAAAAAGCAAATGTTTCATGTACAGTTCAAGTCACTGTGTGTAATGTTAGTTGCACCCATAGATTTTTATTGCAGTCACTGTTCAAATGAGTTTTTTGGTGAGATGACAAAACAAGTAAACATAAACAAATGATGACTAATGATGACTAAAAACTTGGCAAAAATGGCAGCACATAAGTTGTCGTGTCGTTGTTTCAGCACTGCTTTGGTGGTTTTTGGTTTTTCATATCACTGGACAGCTGTTTTGGCAAGATCGTATTGGCCATTGTGCTGTCTGTAAAGTCATCTTGGTCATCTCTGGAACTGGATTTGGGAACTGGTACGACAATATTCTTGTCTAGACAAACATCACGTACTAGAATCCATAAAAATCTGTAAAAACAAGCACAGCATATCCTCGTCCCCCTTGCGGGGGAGGCAAACAAACTTTTTAAATCTATTATGTTACCTATGCCAAATTAGCCAAATTGGGGTACACCAAATTACTAGGTACCCAAAATCCCTCCTTTTTTATATGTTTGAAAAAACAGTCCCTGAAGGACCAATTAACACGTTCCACAATGGCTTAACCTGTGGAATTATAAGGAAAAACCCAAAAATTAAAACTGGTGCAATTAGTACAAAATTACAAAAAGGCCAATGAAAAATAGGCCAGGCCATTGTCAGTTTTGTTTAAAAAAAGTTTGCCCAAGGCAATAAAGGCTGGAAAAAAAAATGTGGCCAAAAATGAAAAATAGATAATACAATAATAATACAATAGTAGAGTTGGAAAAAACCTTGGAGGTCTTCTAGTCCAACCCCCTAACTAAATAAATGAATTTAGTTCTAAGGAGCCAAAAAAAAAAAAAAAGAAAACATAGGTGACATCCATTTGCCATAGTGATTAGAGGCCAAATCATAAAAATTAACTTCTTTGTCCCCAGAGGGGGATGCCCCAAAACACTGGGAACAAAATAAAACAATTTGCTTGGCCTGGTTGAGTGGCATATGGCAAAATTGTGGCAGTCCCCAGGCATTTTGATGAGAAAAATAATAATCAAAAATAAATCTAAAGAAAAAAAAACATAGTTTCTAAAAAATTAAAAATAAATTGACACACATAATAAAAGTCAGAAATATAGTTTAAAAGCTTATTAAAAAAAGATGTGAAAAAATAAAATAGCAAAAAACAATTTTTAGAGTTACAAAAACAACAATATTGCAAGGTAGGAAACTTTCATAAGAGTCCTTATAACAATTTCATCTTCCATACAAAAAAAAAACAGTCTTATGAAAGCAAAGAATTGAGAACAATAGGCAAGCAGAAAAGCCATACAGACCACATAGTCAATTAAAAGACACTGAAGAAAAAAATTATTTTGAAAATAAAATAAAAAAATCAAATTTTGGAATAGAAAAAATAATGTTAATAAAATCAGTCCAATTTCTACAAAAAAACCCAAGGTTATTAATTTAACTGCCTAAAAAAATGGCAAAACATTTTAAAACGGAGTCTGTTGTCTTTAAAAAAAAACATCATAAGAATTAGCTGACAAGTTACGCAAACCACAAATGGAATGCTCAAAATCTCATTAATCTTTTGAACTGTGGCAAGGGCACAAAAAAAAAAAATCAAATAAAAAACTTTAGATAGCAGCAGACAAAAACGGACAAATCCAAACAAAGATTCCCCAATAGCTGCCATAAATTAATTAGCAAAATAACTCCTTTCAAACAAAAAAGGTTGGAACAAAAAAGACTATAACATTATATGCAGTCATGCTTTATTAAAACAATCTACAATTCATACAATACAATACAATACAATACAATAACAGAGTTGGAAGGGACCCTAGAGGTCCTTCAATCCAACCCCCTGCCTAGGCAGGAAACCTATACCATCTCAAACAAATAACCATTCAACATCCTCTCAAAGACCTCCAGTGTTGGGCCATTCACAACCCCTGGAGGCAAGCCGTTCCATTGACCAACTGCTCTTAGAGGCATACACAGGTATCACTGGGGCGTTTCATACACACACTCATGGTAAAAATGAGCAAACACTCATTCTCCCCGCTCCTCCTGCTTCCCTCCAAAGAATAACCCAGAAGGAAGAGTGGGTGGGGGGAGGGGGAAATTCACACAGGCAATCACGTGGACCTCTGGAGCCATTCACTTATCACTCCCTGGGACATGGGAGACACATATTCACATTCATACTGCAATCAAACCTTCATGCTTGCTCATGCCAAACAATTTGGAAATGATAACACACATGCATACACACACATACCATTCTTTATATAAAAGGGAATCAAACTACATTCATACCAACTTTTACCATCAACCTACTCACATTTGCACTACAATCATTAATTTCACATATAAAAATCCCATTTCATTCTTTCTTCATGCAAGGCAGTTATTACAATTACTTCAGGGAGCTGTACATAAGCCAATGAGCTCCATTTTCTATTATTAAAGGATCTCAACTTCCCTCCAGGTCTGGAGATGATCACGCACTAGATTGTTAATGCCTGTCTCTGCCCTGGGGTGTTCGTTTCTTAATTTGGATCTGCCAGCGGACGCTGGCTAAGTTTTAAAGATCCAAATTCTATCTTGATATCCCAGCATGCGCTGGCATTTTTAAATATCAAGATGTATAAAAACAATGTACAGAGATGTTTGTCCACACATTGTTTGCATTCAGCCAGGGTTCTAGGTTGACTCATGCTGGCATATTTTTAAAGATCCAAGATGTATGGAGACTTTCATTAACACATCATTTGCATCTGGGTGGGGCCCTTGATTCATCTGATGGTGGCCAAAAAATCAGCAAATTTGTTGACAAAATCTAAATCAAAACTGCCTTCTGGAGGCCAGGTTTTTACTTTAGGACTAATAGAGTAGGTTGGTCAGAAAAATGTGCAGAGGGTTTTTACTCAGGTTGAAGGCAAACCTTTAGTAGGAACTTCCTTCATTTCATACATACATACAAGGCAACAAAGGCAGAAAAGGAGCCAGCCCGTGGATCTTACGTCAGGAAAATCAGTAGGAGTTTCAGTAGGAAAAGAAACAAAAGTCTCCGCCAGGGGAGCGGAGGAAGCGACTGAGACTTTGGGGGCCTCATAAGGAGGTGGTGAAATCTTCGGGGTTACGTCCGAAGGAGAAGGATTAGGAACAAAAGAAACGGAAGAATCGTCTGAAGGAGAATTAGGATAGAGAGTAAGCGATAGATTTTCGAGAAAGCAGATAGACAGTGATGCTGTTAATCGTTTGGAGAGAATTAGTACGCTTCACGAGAGCGAAAAGTTCCTCTCGGTGATGAGCAGAAACCTTTTAGCCCGAGGAGCCCATGACTTACGTGTGCACAGTGGCGCGTCTGGCCGGGTAAGTTCACAGGAGTGAAGGAGAGCACACCACTAGACAACGATCGTGCCCATGAAGACGCCAATACAGGACTGGACGAGCCCCCAGATGTCGCTGCAAGGGTCGCGACATACTTGAGTCCGGATTCGCCTGTCTGGGCCTTCTGGGTTCTCCCTTGGGTGGGAGAACGAGCCCCGGTCCTCACCGGGAATTTGGAGGGTCCACACGTGGACGAAGGCCGCAAATTAAGACACCACACAAAGAGTTAGTTCGAGGTAGGCAAGCACAGAGCTTGGAGGATGTATGGCTACATTCCTCCTGACATGTTCTGTACAGACCCTTTTATTAAGCAGTTTCTTTAGGGCGGGGGAGTGAACACATACAAGGAAGTACCTTCAGCAATTTTCCACAAGAAAACAATTAATAGGTATGTAGCAGTTAAGGGGTTTTCAAAAACATCCCTAATAATGCATCGTATACACAGTTAGATATTTGCAGTTAACCAACAACATATACAAACGCTATGCTAAGCTAGATAAACGGTTAGTTAAATATTGTGGTCAGCAAACATCCTATACACAGTTAAATATTTGCAGTTAACCATCAACCTATGCAAGCATTATGTATGTTAAAGGTCACATTCTCATGGCCTACTTTCGTTTCAGCTTCAACAAGGCCTGAACCAAACTACTGTCATGCATTCACAAAATATTAGTCATAATGTCCCTTATATTTTCCCCATCTGCTTCTATTACATTTTGAAATCTAAGATAAAAGGACATTCTCTCAAACTCTGTTTTCATTTGTTGGATATCAAGTTCTTTGTTTCCCTTCTGTAGAGCCTCTACCCCCCCTCTCGCCTCCGCCACCCCACCCTCCACAAGGTCCAGTCTCTGTGAGTTCTTATAAATTTGGACTTGATTCTCTTTAATTTCTTCCTTCATTTCTTTTAATTGTTTCTTAATTTCTTCCTGGCCCTGTATGAGTTGCTGGAGCATTTGTTGCAAATCCATCTCTGTACTCTTAGGTTGCATCAGTTCTGTAATCTTTGACTGTGTGGCAGGACTGGATGTTGCAGATGTCGGTGCAGAAGTAGCAAAGCCAGGTTTTCCAGGGGGTGGTCTTTTTGGAGACATGGTTTATAAAACAAAGAGATCAGTCAGTGTAGAGACTGGGCAGCTGGAGAAGTAGAGCAGGCAGATGAGTTCAGGAGGCAGAAGATCCAAACAGGTGGGAGTTTCTTTAGTCAGTCTAGCAATAGATGAAAGTTTTTTCTCCAAAGAGTTCAGGAAATAACAATCCACAAGAGATTCCTCTGGGTGACATGGAGACAAAGACCGGAAGCCTGAATTTTACAGGTGGAGTCAGGTTTCACAGTTCATGAAGACAACGGAAGTGTGCCATCTTGCCCTGCCAGCTTTGGGCTCAGAAGCATAGGAAAAAATTTAAAAGTTCACAAAGTTCTCAGGTCATCAATAAGTTCTGGAACTAAGTCCAATGAAAAACACTTTTACTGGGGTGAGGCATCATTAGTTGGCTCTCCCCCCTCCTCCTTCCCCTGGGGGCGAGAGCAAAATTTTTTCAAGCCGCTTGTCCAAGGGGGGGGGGGAATCCCCCTCCCCTCCAGCCGCTCCTCCAAGAAAAATCCGAAAGATTAACTTTTAAAATTACTGAAAAGTCCATCAACTCAAAAGTAAGGGAATGAAGAGAGGAAGCATCTCACCGCACCGCCGCTGCTTCCTTCAGTTTTGCGTTCTCCGATTGGCATGGAACGAGACGCAGGCGAGCCCTCCGAAATTGCTCCCCGGTGCCTGGAGCAAAGCGGAGAAGCCCCCACCAGCCGCTGCTGGTGCCAGAGCCTTCCGCGAGCTGCTCCCTCGGCAGGATGCCTCTCCGGGGCGTCCTATGCCCCCCCCGAAGGCAGGGGAAGCCCACCGAAGAGCGGGAGCGGGCAAAGTTCTTGCCCGTCGCCGTAGCCGCCGGAACCGGAAGTCCTTGACACACCAAGGTTTTGAAGAGGCATTTAAAAAAAAAGTAGGTAGGTAGGTAGAGGGATAGAGAGGGAGAGAAAGAGAGAAATACAGTAGGTAGGTAGAGAGAGAATAATTAGGTAGATAGATAAAGGGATAGAGAGTGAGAAATAGAAGGAGATAGAGAGAAATACAGTAGATAGGTAGGGGGAGAGAGTATAGGTAGATAGGGAGAGAGAGAGAGTAGCTAGGTAGGTAGATGTTTCCAGGTGTATTTATCCATGTTCTGGAGAAGGAAATCATTGACAATCTGCAGCACCTAAGACTTTGTTCCTGCTGGTACAGCACTTGATCAATGCAATTCTCATCAATCAGTTAAAGAGCTTTCCAAAAGGAAAAAAAAGTTTTTGCACTCTGCAAACTCCCAAAAACGGCCCGTATTTCACGAAAACGGGCCCATTTTTTTTTAAAAAAAGGCATGAATAGCCTTTGGGGCGTGCTTGCAGAATGCTCCTGGGAGGTGGGGTGCCACAAATGAGCCAAAAACGGCCCATTTTTTGTGAAAACGGGCCCGTTTCTTGTCAAAAAAATTGCATGCATAGCCTTATGGAGGCTTATAGAGTGCTGCTGTGGGCTGAGGGGTGGGGGAAATGGCCCATTTCTTGCTGGGGGTGGAACGGCCCATTTCTTGCTCATTTCTGCCCTGCCCAGCCTCCATAAGGTATGCACGGCCATTTTGGTGAAGGGGGCAGGGCTTTGGGAGGCAAAAATGCTGTATTCAGTGTATAAGACGCATCCAGAAAAATATACTCCAAAAAATACGGTACTTGCTTTGCTTGGTCAAAGTCTAGGGACATTAAGAATACCGGTGAGACCCCAGCTTGTGATCTATTGCTTGTTTCCAGCGGGAGGGGAAGTTGTCAAGCAACACTAGTGGGGACAATCCTTCTGAAAAGAAATGCATTTCTACAAAGAAATCTAAAGTAAACCTGTCAATTATCTTCTGTTCTGCTAATCTTTTTTTATCAGTGTTTTATTTTTAAATATACATCAATATCAATACATGAACAGTGTGGTCCCTAGGCACAATTCATTTTGATAAAAACATCAATAATGATAACCATAATTGTTAGATATTTGCATAAACTGCTGTAGTCTTCACTCAGGTCCGCCGTTTAGGCGGGAACAAAGGGCTACTCTGATTGGTCGGGAGGTCTGCCAGCTCCCCATAAAAGGGGAGCTGCACGACCCCGTATTCAGCTGGATCGGATCTACTTGACTTGAATAAAGAGCTGTTGTCACGTTTGTCTGGAGTCTGTCCTCTCCTTGCCCGAATCTAACACTGGCAACGAAGGTTGGATCGAGAGGCAGATAGGACGAAGAACTACAAACAGACATTCCAGCAAGTGATCCAGCCCGGGGAATCGGCGGGCACTCCGGCAGCCATTTCAGCGGGGCAAATTCAAATCGCAGGAGAAGATGGCTATGCACACCCCGCCAACCCCGTACAACCCAGTGGCTGAACATTGGGAATCCTATATGCTGAGGTTCGAATGCTTCCTCGAGGCAAACGATCTCATGGGAGTACCGGACTCCCAGAAAAAGAACATGTTCCTGGGTTACTGCGGACGGGAGGTTTTCGAGACGGCCAGAGATTTATCGGAACCAACCCCCATCCAGGCGGTAACATGGACGGCCCTACAACAGACGCTGCAGACACACTACGCACCCAAGCCTTCCCGCCATGTTCGCCGCCACGAATTCTACATGAGGAATCAGAAGGCGGACGAAACCATCAAGCAATATGTCGCAGCCCTTCGGAAGGTGGCAACGTATTGCGAATTCAGAAATCTGGATGAGCACATCCTGGATCGCCTCATATGCGGAGTGCGGGACATTCCCCTGCAGAAACGTTTGTTGGCAAGATCCAACTTAATCTTGCAGATCGCACTCGATGAGGCAAGAGCATCGGAATCAGCAGACAGATCAACGGAGACGTTACAACGCCAGCACAACGCACCCCAATCCGGTACTAGACAGACCCGTGTACATCACGAGGCCACCAACCAAGAGACCGAGGACAGCGAGAGCGAAGACAGCCACCGCATGAGCAGCAGCCGCACAAAACCGGCGCGGAAATTCGAATCCCGTTTGCCGCCCTGTGCGAGTTGCAGAGGAAACCACCCCCGGTCTACCTGTCGATTCCGGGACGCTGTTTGCCAGCGTTGTGACAAAATGGGGCACATTGCAAAGGTGTGCCAGAGTGAAGTCCCTGCCACAACATGGAAACCTCCATCTTACCGCCAACAGAAGCCCACCCCAGGGGCTTGGGGCGCCCAGAAAGAGAACCAAGGGAGTCAGCCGAGAGAGAGTATTCCCAGAGAGAACCACTGAGAACCTATCTCACAACGATAGGACAGGTCCGCGCCAAGCGGCCCAAAAAGCTGAAACTCACTGTCCTCCTTGAGGATGCCTCATGTGAGCTAGAAGTCGACACAGGTTCATCACTGACGATCATCTCGTGGTCAACCATGAAAAAGGCGATCCCCAGTCTCAAGAAGCGCCAGCTGCGTAAGCCAGACATCTTGCTACGCGACTACCAGGGGAACAGGGTCCTCATCGTGGGTCAAGGCATATTCCTGGTCCAGTTCAAGAACATCACAGCCCAACTGCCCGTAACCGTGGCCAGCGTACCACTGCAAAGCCTCCTGGGACTGGACTGGTTTGAAGCCCTGGGTCTGGAAGTCACGGACATCAACGCCGTTGAAAACAGCAGCGCCAAAGAAATCTTTAAGGAGTTCGAGGACGTGTTCAGCCCCAGCCTTGGTAAGTACGTGGGGACGCCAATCTCTTTAAATTTGGACCCCAACGTGGTGCCTATCAGACTTAAACCCAGGAGAGTGCCTTTTGCTCTCAGACCTAAAATAGATAAGGAAATTGACAAGCTGGTCGACCAAGGAATCCTAGAACCAGTCGACCATGCTCGTTGGGAAACCCCAATAGTGACCCCGGTAAAGCCAGACGGGTCAGTCCGCATCTGCATGGACTATAAATGTACAATTAATGTCGCACTACAACAGAGCGTGTACCCTGTGCCCATAGTACAACATTTATTACACTCACTGGGGCCAGGAATTTTTTTTGCAAAGTTAGATATGGCACAGGCTTACCAGCAGTTGCCTGTAGATGGCGCCACGGTGGAGGCCCAGACTCTAGTGATGCATAGGGGTGCATTCAAATGCAACCACCTACAATTCGGTGTGAGTATTGCCCCTGGACTGTTCCAGAGCGTCATGGAATGGCTTTTGCAGGGAATACCAGGAGTCATCCCCTATTTCGACGACATCTTAGTATCTGCTGCAAATGAGGCGCAACTTTTAAAATGTGTTAGGACCGTTTTGGCCAGAATTCGTGAAAAGGGCCTCCGTCTAAAAAAGGAGAAATGCCAAATTAATGTGCCCAGCGTAGAATTCCTGGGCTACATGATCAATGGCTCGGGAATACACCCGACATCCAAAAAAATTAAAGCAATTCAGGACACCCCCACACCTCGAAATCAGACCGAGTTGCAGGCCTTCCTCGGACTTCTTAACTTCTACAGCATCTTTCTTAGACAGAAAGCTACCGTTGCTGAACCCTTACACCGACTTCTAGCGAAGAACGCCAAATGGACCTGGGGACGACCCGAGGCGGCCGCTTTCGCCGCAGTCAAGCACCTGCTCACAACTGATTCTCTACTAGTCCAGTACAGCCAAACCCTATCTCTGGTCTTAACATGTGACACTTCACCCTTCAGCGTCGGCGCGGTGCTCAGCCACAGAATGCCGAACGGCACCAAAGCTCCCATCACATTCTACTCAGGTACCTTGTCTTCAGCAGAACGGAACTATAGCCAATTGGACAGAGAGGCATTGGCTGCTGTAGCAGGAGTCAAGCGTTTTCATGAGTACCTCTATGGCCGTGATTTCGAGCTCGTGACAGACCACAAGCCGTTGCTGGGTCTGTTGGCGGGAAACCGACCCACACCGGTATCTCTCCCTCCGCACATGACCAGGTGGACTGTTTTCCTGGCTGCATACTCCTGTAAACTAGTACACCGACCGGGCTCGACATTGGGGCAGGTGGACGCATTAAGCCGTTGCCCATTGCCGAATCTGTTGGCCGACCCCAGTCCGGAGACACCGGTCCTTTTGATTGACTGTTTGGACACACGACCGGTCTCCTCTGCTGATGTTGCCCGATTTTCAGCGAAGGACATCGTGATCAAACAAGTACTAACATGGGTATGGAGGGGGTGGCCCAAAGGACCTTTGGGACGTGAGTTTAAACAGTTTTGGTCTAAGCGCGATGAACTGTCGGTATTGAGAGGTTGTTTATTGTGGGGGGATCGAGTGGTTGTACTGAACAAACTTGGAAAAATGTGTTAGATGCATTACATGTGGGGCACCCGCGTATCGTAAGGATGAAAGTGTTGGCGAGGAGCTACGTCTGGTGGCCTAACATGGACAGGGAAATAGAAGAATGGGTGGCCACGTGCAATCCTTGCCAGGAATCAGACCAGCTCCCCCAGAGGCGGCCGCTAAGGAGTGGGAACTCACTGTAAGTGCAGAGCATGCCCCGAATGAATGGGCACAATGGACTCCAAGAATCCGGCGGAACAAAAAGGCTCCTCCGACCAAGTACAGCAGGCATGTCCAAAGTCCGGTCCACGGGCCATTTGCGGCCTGGGGGGCAGTTTAATACGGCCCTCTAACAGCCCTCCCTGCTCTGTATAAATGCGGCCCCCCACGGCCCTCCCTTCTGATTGAGGGCGGCAAGCAGAAGACTGTCTGCCACAGGAGGGAGGGCGGTGAGAGGGCCGCATCGGAAGCTGACTGGGGAATTCTGGGGGTTGAAGTTCACAGGACTTAAAGTCGCCAAGGTTGAGAGACCAAGCCTCACGGGTATCGCCGAAGAATGTGCGACATAGCCTTCGCAACACAGGCTGCGAAATGGGCAAACTACCAGGCGGCGCAGGCGCAGTACGTGAAGCACGGGGCCAAGGGATACTTGTAGCTTCTCCGCTGGGCTCGGAGAGGTCTGGCAGGCGAAAAGCAAGGAACCTTCCCCCAAGGTGGGTTGGCTTTTTGTTTTTGTTTTTTTTAAGGAAGGAAGGAGGAAATATTCAGCCACGCATTAACTTCTCTGCTATCACGGCTTTAGATGGCCCATTAAAGCTCACATGAGCCGCTATAAACAAATATCGGAAGGTTTTTAAAGGGTATCAATAAGCGTACGTGTGTGCGCGCTCGCATATTTGCCGCGTCTAAACTTTGGGGAAGTTTATTAACATCTTAGCAATGTAGAGAATGAAAGAGAGATGCAAGTGAGAAGGAATTGAAGGGGGTAACTCAAGTTCCCGGTTTCTTTCCTTGGGCACAACAACAACAAAACTCACATATTTTGCTTCCGCTTTAACAAAATAATTATTCATTGGGAAAATTTATTTAAAATACATTGTGAAAACTCAACTGTCAGTTGATCTTAATGTTATGAAATGAAAATTATGCCATTTGCAATTAACTTGGCATAAAATAATTCATTTGCATTTAATTGTAATTGTTCAAAGAATGTTTGGAAAAATGTTCAGCCCTCCAGCATGTTCACTTCATCCAATCTGGCCCTTTTTGAAAAAAGTTTGGACACCCCTGAAGTACAGGGACCGGCTCAGCCCGAATTGCGCAGGTCTACCAGAACGAAGCAAAAACCCGCATACTTACAGGATTACGTAACGAACTGGAACGCTCCTACTAAGAGGGGAGGGGTGTTAGATATTTGCATAAACTGCTGTAGTTTTCACTCAGGTCTGCCATTTAGGCGGGAACAAAGGGCTACTCTGATTGGTCGGGAGGTCTGCCAGCTCCCCATAAAAGTGGAGCTGCACGACCCCGTATTCAGCTGGATCGGATCTACTTGACTTGAATAAAGAGCTGTTGTCACGTTCGTCTGGAGTCTGTCCTCTCCTTGCCCGAATCTAACAATAATTGTTATATTAATAAAACATGTAATCCTAGTATTAATGCACATGGTTTTTTAATAGTAGTTATTCAATATTTCAACATCCCATTATAATGCCAATAATATAAGCATATATCTTTGATTGACCATGCTCCCTCACACAGTGGGCCTTTAAGGCCTGGGCCACCCTCACACAGTAAGCCTGATTAGGCCAGTACAGAGGTCTTGGATTGACTGTGCTCCCTCATAGAGTGGGGCTTAGGCCTCCTTCACAAAGTAGGCCTATGAAGGGAGCCCAATGGGAGATCAATAGCTCCCTGTCAAACAAATGTTTCGGGGCAAACTGACAGGATTATCCTCAGGGCAGGAAAGAGGAGTGCATGGAAGGGGGAAGGGAAAGGGATGGGATGATGGGCATGGGACTAGGGGGGGAGAAACGCCCCTCTCAATGGCTCCCTGTTAGACAAACGCTTCGACATCTATAAATATCGGGTCATCAACTAGGTCTGTGTGTGTGTGTGTGTGTGTGTGTGTGTGTGTGTGTGTGTGTGTGTTTGTGTGTATACATATACATACACTAGCTGATGACCCAGCATTGCCCGGGTATTTATCTATCGTCCTAAGGTATCTTTCCCATTATTCAATTTTTAAATCTCTGAAAGTGCTTTTTCCTTTGTTTAATTCATCAGTCATTATTATTTTTATCATCTTCTTGCTTTGTTTGCTGGTTTGTCAACTCTGTTTTTTCTTCTATTCTTTCTGCTTATTTCCTCTCTTTCGTGGACTCTTTGATCTCCATTCATGATCAGTTGTAGCATATTTTCTATTTTCCCACATGCCTTGCATTAAGTACTTTTATCTCTCTGTGATTCTTTCCATAGTACCCCTAATGCTTTGAAACATCAACACCATTTCTCTTGAAATTTCACTCCTTTCCCCTGATGGAGCATCTTGTCTTAATTTAATAAGTCCCGCTCTTACTCAAGTCCAAAAGCAATATATTCCATTCCAATGTTACTCCTCAGAAAGTTTAGTTACCATAGTCCTTTACATCTCAGAATTATTAATCAATTCCATTTAAGTAGACCAGAAGTTTCCCCAAATCAAAAGTCACTTTGCTTTACTTAAAAGCCTTCCTTATTCTCATAATAAAGTCTCTAGTAATCATAAAGTAACTGGTTATAGAACAGTAAGTTTCACTGCAATCCTCCAGATGAATGTTATTTCTCTCATCAAAAAGTTTTTCTAAACTTGTAGGGATCTGGTATATTCCATTCACTAGTAGAAACCTCAGCTTAGGTTTCAGCATTATTTCAAGTCTTATATATTTTAATAAATCCAAATTAAATTCAGTTTATGCAGGCATAGTCAACTCTTCAAGTACATTCAAGTAGATAGTCCAGTATTTTAATGCCAATTTCCAATTTTCTATGTTTTAAAAGGTCTTTAGCTTTTCTCCCCTTGGTTCCTTTCTTTCAGGTCTAGGATTTTCCTCTCTATGATAGTTCACCACTTTAAAAAATAGTCCTAAGAGTCTCTTTTCCTGGGTTTTCCTCTTCCTTTTTTCTTTAAAGTTTGGGTCTAAATAAAAAGGAATCCCCTCACCCAGCTCCAATCACTGTTCATCTTCACTGCTCCTGCACATTTCTTTATTGCCTTGGCTATCCCAGCTTCATGGTAGCCATGTTGTCTGCCTTTTCTCCTTGTTGAGGGAAAGGAAAGAAGCCCTGAGTCCAGTTGCTGCTCTCCCCAAACTACAGGGCACCCCTATTTTCTTCACCACCCTTACAGGGTGGTTTTAGCTCTTTTCAGAGTCCTCCAACAGGAAGAATTCAGTTTGGGAGCATGGAGACCTGCTCCTCACATTTGATACTGCTGTAATGTCAGCTGGAAGTCTGTTCTGCTAATCTTTAAATGCACGTTCCCTTTTCGGCCATCATTGGCCTGTACATATTTTCTCCTTATCTGTAATCCATGTCTACTCTGTGCCTTACAAATTACATGGAGTTGCAAATATTAGTTGCGGGCTCCAGTCTTTTTAGAGAGTTCTGTTATCCAGGTCAGATTCCAAGCTGTGACCTTTATCAGATAAAGTTGCAAGTGGCTACTGAATGTATTTATTCCCTAAACACATTCACTTCATTGTATGTGCAAAATAAAGAGCCACAGGGTACAACTGAGTATTTTACTTGCTAATATATTATGGTATATGACAGTGAGTTTTTCTTTTTTCTATAAAATCTTTCATTACATTTTTCCTTTACTTCAGGAGCAAAAGTTTTCTCCCCTCTATTTTTCACATCACAACAATCAATTTGGATACAAAGGCATTGACTGGCCAAGTATTATCCAGAGATTGAACAGAGGGGAGAAAAATCTGCTATTCTCCCTTAGGATGAAAAAGTATCTCCAAGCAGCCCCCACCTCTTTGGGTATTATTTTGTCATCTTTTTTCTGTCCTTTTTTCATCTCTCCCTCCCTCTCTCCCTCCCTCCCTCCACTCTCTGAAGGCAGTGCAATATTGTATATTAACATAATGAAACTTCCAATTCTGCAAATGTAAATCACTGCTTTGAATGCTACTTGCAGTAATCCCTTTCCCCCTATGCTACTTAGTAAGTTTTATGCCACAATATGACTGTTTTTGAAGCTACATGAACCATGTTCAGGTGTTTTTAAGATCTTTTGAAAGGTCAACAAGGTCTGGACCAACCTAACCTCTGGGAAATGATATTCCAAAAAGTGAGTGCCATAATTTAGTGGGGGATGGGAATCAACCATGTTTTGGAAAATGAGATAGCATTTTCACCTCTGCCTTCCTCCCTTTGGAGGCATCTCATCTTTAAAAGCTATTGGTATAATCAACTTACTCCTTTCTATGATGGGAATATCTTTTCATATTAAATTGGCTTATGGGAATGACTAGATTTGTCCACTTTATATATAGTTTTTTTGAAGCTCCCATAATTCAATACAGATCCAAATTGTACCTAAAATTATTACAGCAATTTACTATTCAAACTTAAATTGTTGCTGTGATATAATCTGTGAGGAATCTCTCTTTCCCTCACTCCTTAAAACAGTGTAGTTATAATATTAATGTGGTATTTCTTCAAGAAAGCTCTGCACTGTTCAGTGATCCATCTATATATTTATTTGTGAGAGTCTGGGCTGACATGATATCCAATTGGAACAGTGAACACAAGGATTACTCTTAATTTATCAAATGTTATCTCCCTATCTAAATATCTCTCAGTCTTTCCTAAGAAAATTCCTAGGACAAAACTGCCATATGTGCTACAAGTAAAAGTAATTTTCTAGTTTTAAAGATATTTCATTTATGTTTATATTTGTTTGTCACACATTTCAAGAAAAAGGCACCTAGTTTTATTTCTCCCTTTCCTTAATTTTCAATTATGTTTGGAACTCAGTCTACATATGCATTGTAAAGAGGAATTTATCTGGGCTAATTCATCATGAGCTTTTACATAACAGAAAATACATTTGTCTTGTATTTAAACGAATGCTGAGTGAAGGAGAGGTAAAGAGTACCTATTACCAGTCAAATGCAGATCCTTATAATTAAGATAGCATGTAAATAATGCTGGATGTCACTAGTGTTATTTAAAAGAAGGACTAGGGGAGACATGATAGCATTGTTCCAATATCTCCGGGGTTGCCACAAAGAAGAGGGAGTCAAACTATTCTCCAAGGCACCTGAGGGTAGAACAAGAAGCAATGGGTGGAAACTAATCAAGGAGAGAAGCAACTTAGAACTGAGGAGAAATTTCCTGAAAGAACAATTAATCAGTGGGACAGTTTGCCTCCAGAAGTTGTGAATGCCTCAACACTGGAAGTCTTTAAGAAGATGTTGGATAGCTATTTGTCTGAAATGGTATAGGGTTTCCGGCCTAGGCAGGGGGTTGGACTAGAAGACCTCCAAGGTCCCTTCCAACTCTACTATTGAATTGTATTGTATTGTAATTTGAAAGAATGTTACAAGTGAAAATGTACCATTAAAATGAAAATCTATTATGGCAAAACGTTTGTGGATTGAAGATTTATTACTTGAAATTTGAGAACTGTCAATTTGTACCCCAAAGGTTTCTACCCCAATCCCAAAAGTTACCATTAGTATTTTTTTAAAAAAGTCAAATGTTTTCATATTTTCATTTTTTAAAATAATTTTGTTGATGAATTTTTGCACATATGGTTTTTTTCCAAATGGGAAAAAAGATGAAAAATGCAAGGATTATTTTATGGTTCTGTGATTCTGTGCCATAGTGAAAAAGTAGGCAGGTTCATTTTCATTAAATATTAAATAGCCTGTCTCTTTCAGTTCTGAGTCTTCTAATCTTCCTTCATTACTATTCCTGTTTTTTTCTTCTCTCTCTCTCTTTTCCTATTAAATAGGGTGGGTGGGGGAATGATTTAGCAATTACAGGGGAAATTATATGATGCTAAAATTGCACAGTGTTCTGCTATTTGACTGGAAGGACTTGAGTCTTGAAAGGGCTATAATTTTAGGGTGTGAAAAAATGTGGATTACAAAACAAAAGGAAATTTTAAATATGTCAAATAGCAAAGACAATGTTGGATAAAAAGGCAACAGCTGGAGGAAATTTTGAGGCAATTAAAGATAAAAGAAGTGTTATTGTGAGGGCACTGAGTGATAAATAAGGTTGCTTGGAAATAAAGTTAGAGAGCCCAATAGCAGCAGAAGCTAAATATTACTCCTGCTCTCCACTGTGTTTGAAGTATAGTATTGTGCCTTTATTTCATTGTCATTTTATCTTGAACAGATTCAATTCTGAGATTAGGAATGGTTCATTGTAGGAACTCTCTACAATAGGATAACATCAACATGAGTCAATTTATGTAAGGGAAATAGTATGAACAGCTGAAAATATGCAGGATAATTCTGCTGACTACCAGCAGTTCAATCTCATTGGCTTAAGGTTGACTCAGCCTTCTATCCTTCTGAGCACAGTAAAATGAGTACCCAGATTGTTGGGGCAGTATGCTGACTCTGTAAACCGCTTAGAGCAGTGATTCCCAAAGTGTGCGCCGCGGCTCCCTGGGGAGCCGCGCTATCATCATAAGGGCGCCGCGAAGCCGGGCGCCCGCTTCCCTCCCTCCTCTCGGGCTTTGGAGGGAAGCTTCTGCAAAAGCCCGGGCATGACAAGTCTCCCAGGCTGAAATTTGCCGAGCTGTACGCGCGCGCCTGTTTTCCACGGTGTGGAGCAGCGGCGAGATTCTGGGTGGCGAGCGATGATTCCGGGGGGCATCAGTGGGGGGGCAGGGTCCCCCTCACGTTCCTCATCTTCCCGGATGGCCCCTGGAATCATCGCTCGCCGCGCAGAATCTCGCCGCTGCTCCACGCCGTGGAAAACAGGCGCGTGCGCACAGCTCGGCAAATTAAAGCCTGGGAGACTTGTTGCCACTCCCCTTTGCAGAATCTTCCCTCCGAAGCGTTCCGAGGGAGGGCTGTAAACTTCCCTCCGAAGTCTTGGGAAGTTCTGAGGAGCCCCCCAAGGCAAAACGCCGCTGCCAGGTAGCTAAAAGTACGTCTCTGATTCGTCTCTGATTCGTCTCTGTCAGTCTCTCTCTGATTCCCTCTCTCACTCCCTCTCTCTGTTCCTCTCTCTGTCTGTCTGTCTCACTCACACACCACAGTGACCACAGTGTGTGTGTGTGTGAGTGAGACAGACAGACAGAGAGAGGAACAGAGAGAGGGAGTGAGGGAGGGAATCAGAGAGAGACTGACAGACAGACAGACACACACACACACACAGAGAGAGAGAGGGGGAGGGAGGGAGAGAAAGATAGACAGACAGAGAGAGAGACACACACAGAGTGAGTGATTAAGTGAATGAGTGAGAGACAGACACACCCACATACACAGAGTGACAGAGAGAGAGGAAGGGAGGGGAGAGAGACAGAGGGACACACACACACAGAGAGAGAGAGAGAGAGAGAGGAGGAGGGAGGGAGAGAAAGATAGACAGAGAGACACACACAGAGTGAGTGATTAAGTGAATGAGTGAGAGACAGACACACCCACACACACAGAGTGACAGAGATGGGGGAAGGAGGAGAGAGAGACAGAGATACACAGAGAGAGAGAGACAGATAGACACCCAGAGAAAATGACAGAGGGAGACAGAGAGGGAGGGAGAGAGAGACAAAGAGCCAGAGAGAGAGAGAGAAAGAAAAAGAAAAAAAGAAAGAAAGTGGGAGAGAGAGATGAAAGAAAGAAAGAAAAACAACATATGACCACAATTGAGCCCAAAATTTTGGTTGCTAAGCAAGAGCGGCTCTCCAAATAAATTTCAATCGTGGTTTTGGCGAGATTTGGCTCAGTTGAAAAAAAAGGTTGCCCACCACTGGGCTAGTGTGGTGGTTAAGTTACTTTTCAAAAGCTATTTTTCTGATCCAAGATTTGAGAAGTTGTGCAGCGAACAACAAGCCCATCCATCCCATTAATAATTTTAAATCATTAAACGATGTTCAATAAATTGTGAATTTAAAGCTCGTGTTTAATTTATTTTTCAATTAACCTAACCTTAACGAACTAAAAAGTAGATTTCCAAATCCTTAAAAAGTCAAAAATTTAAAAAAATCGGATGTACCTATTAAGGGAGCCTCGGAAAAAATCCGAAGTGTTATGGGAGCCGCAAACCGAAAAAGATTGGGAACCTCTGGCTTAGAGAGAGCGGTAAGGCACTGTGAAGCGATATATAATTCTAAGTCCTATTGCTATCTGGCACATTGAATTTCTTGAGTAGCTACCTAAAGAATAGGATAACTTTATTTATTCCTAAAAGAAGTCAGTCCATTTCTGAACTCAAGTATTATACTCTTAATCTTAAAAATGAATGTGTATCTATCAATGTTTGGTTATGGTTGCACCTTTTTTTCCTTCTCTTATGTTGTTTGAGCTTATTTGATCTTAACAATCAACAACAGGAATGACTCATTGTTGAAGATATTGTGCACATGAATATACAATATTGTGAGATGAAATAATACAATTAATATACGATAGTCCATTCATACACTGAGGTGGGGGCCCTTAAACTCCATATCATTTGAAGCTTCCTGAAGCTAGGATTGGAGCTGCTGGAGAGAAGGAGGGGGTGAGTCACAAGACAAAGACACTGAGGTGGGGGCCCTTAAACTCCATATCATTTGAAGCTTCCTGAAGCTAGGATTGGAGCTGCTGGAGAGAAGGAGGGGGTGAGTCACAAGACAAAGACACTGAGGTGGGGGCCTGCGCGCCTAACGGCGCGCGAATCATATATCTATAAACCAAAATAGCAATACATTCTGGATTAGTGTGTTTGAGATTGTGATTTTATTTATTTCAAAATGACTGGCTTAGTTCAATGTAATAGCTGTTTTGCACCTGTCTTTCGCAGTACTCTTTTCAAATTTGGATACTGTCCCCTTTGTAAACAAATTACGAGTCTACATAGGCAGATTACCTATCTAGAATCTGTAATCTGTGCTCTCCAAGCAGAAACTAGGTGTCTACGTCAGCCATTCCACTCTATGGTGAAGCCACACTATCAGCCCCCTCTGCCACAAAGATCTTGCAGGAGAAGAGCTGTCTGGACAACTGTGGGATCTGGCAGGTTGAGAGCTGTGAACCATAAACCCAAAGCTTTTGCTGTGACCCAGCAAAACAGATATAGTGCCCTTGCTGACCTTAATGGGGACACTAAAGAGATAGGTCAAGGCAGTTGTGATAATGATGACTCAAATAAGCAGGGGATCGTGGTCCAAAACGAAGAACTTTCTTCGGAAAGGCGAAAAGGGGAACCAGGTATCACACATCAGTCACAGAAGAAGATCAAGGTATGTAAAAAGAGAAGTCACCTTCTGGTTGGTGATTCAATCGTAAGAGATGTTAATTTAGGAGAGGATAAGGAGGTTTTAAAAGAGGTCAGGTGTCTGCCAGGTGCTACTGCCAGCAGAGACAAGAGGCGTATTCTTAAGATAGTCAAGAATGCAAGTAAGGACTGTGACGTTGATGCTATTATACATCTTGGCACTAATGATCTATCCCAGAAAGATGTACTTTCTGTGCAGAATGATTTCCAGAACTTGGGGTATGAACTTAATAGTATAGGTTGTAGGCTTATCTTTTCAGAGGTTTTACCTGTATATAAGGAACAAAAAGGGAAGGGCCAGCGTGTAGCAGAGTTTAATGTTTGGCTAAAGGAGTGGTGTAAAAGGGAAGGCTTTGGTTTTATTAGTCATGGAGCCTGTAGCTGGTCCAATGAAAAACTGTACAAAAGAGATGGGTTGCACCCATCCAAGAAAGGAACTGAGTTACTTGGCATTAAATTCACAGATTTTCTTGATAAACATTTAAACTGAAGAGCGGGGACAGAGAATTAATAGATACAGAACATCTCTGTCCCCAGCAAACTAAAATTCATAGGGTTATAAATGCATGTAACATAGATGTGTGTGTGGGTAAGATTATCACTCCTGCTGTCAAGCAAAACCAAGCATGTAATAGTGATTGTCATACCATGTGCATGAATCACACAAGTGGCAAGAAAATAGGGGCAGCCAGGCATAATACAGGTTATGTAGACAGTAAACACAAGGTCAATCAAAATGGACTCAAATGTCTATATACCAATGCACAGAGTATGAGGAATAAACAGGGAGAATTAGAAATTCAAGTAAAAGAGGGCAGATATGATATTATTGCCATTACAGAAACTTGGTGGGATGAAACTGACAAATGGAACATACAGCTAGAAGGATTTAAATTATTTAAAAGAAATAGACCAAATAAAAGAGGAGGTGGAGTTGCACTATATATAAGAAATAACTATGTCTCTACAGAAATAGAGCACAACAATAATGAGAACTATCTTGAATGCATTTGGGTCAATATTAAAGGTTGTGGGGGAAATGACATTGCCATAGGTCTATACTACAGGCCACCCAACCAAGCAGAGGAAGAAGATGAACTTTTTGCTAGTCAGCTAACTAAGGTATGTAGGAAGCACACCACAATAGTAATGGGAGATTTTAACTACCCTGACATCAACTGGGAAACAAACTCTGCACCAAGTGGAAGATCCAACAGGTTCCTAACAAACCTAGCAGACAACTTTGTTTTCCAAAAAGTAGAGAAGGAAACAAGGGGATCAGCCATACTGGACTTAATTCTCACTAACAGAGAGGAAATGATAGAAGGTGTTGAAGCCATAGGAACCCTGGGGGCAAGTGACCATGCAATATTGGAATTCAACATTATCCAAACACAAGTAGTAGAACAAAGTCAAACTAGAGTCTTGGACTTTAAGAAAGCTAATTTCAATAAACTTAGAGAGAGCTTGGGAAAAATTCCATGGATGAGAATCCTCGAGGGGAAAACAACTCAAGAAGCTTGGGAAATTTTGAAAAATGAGATTAGAAAAGCCCAGTCTAACACAATACCAATGAAGAAGAAAAACAACAGCTCCCAAAAGAAACCAGCATGGCTGCATAAACAACTATCTGACAAACTGAAAGACAAAAAAAGTAAGTATAAAAAGTGGAAGGAGGGGGACATAACTAAGGCAGAATATCAGCAAATAGCCCGAGCCTGTAAAGATGAAGTGAGGAAAGCTAAGGCTCACAATGAAGAAAGGCTTGCCACAAAAGTAAAAATTAACAAAAAAAGCTTCTTCCAACATGTTAAAAACAAGAAAAAAGTTAAGGAAACAATTGGTCCATTGCTAGGAGAAAGTGGCAAGAAGGTGACAAGCAACAGGGAGAAAGCAGAACTATTTAACTCATGTTTTGCATCTGTCTTTACACAAAGGGATAAAACAGTCCAACCTATCAAAAGCAGCACCACAAAATTAGGAACACAAATTGAAATAGGGAAGAAAATGGTAAGTGAGCACCTGTCTACCCTAGATGAGTTCAAATCACCAGGACCGGATGGATTACACCCCAGAGTTCTGAAGGAACTAGCAGACGAGATCTCAGAACCACTGAATTATATCTTTCAGAGATCCTGGAACACCAGGGAACTACCAGAGGACTGGAAAAGAGCTGATGTGGTTCCCATCTTCAAAAAAGGGAAAAAATTAGATCCAGGAAACTACAGACCTATCAGCCTAACCTCAATACCAGGAAAGATTCTGGAAAAAATAATCAAGCAACGAATTTGCAAACACCTAGAAGCAAACAAAGTAATAGCCAAAAGCCAACATGGATTTGTCAAAAACAGATCATGCCAGACTAATCTTATTGCATTCTTTGATAATGTGACAAAATTAGTGGACCAGAGGAATGCCGTTGATATAGTTTACTTGGACTTCAGTAAGGCTTTTGATAAGGTAGACCATAACCTACTACTAGATAAAGTAGAAGAATGTGGGTTAGACAGCATCACCACCAGATGGATTGGTAACTGGCTGACCAACCGCACTCAACGTGTAGTTCTCAATGGAACTGCATCTACATGGAGGGAAGTATGCAGTGGAGTACCCCAAGGCTCTGTTTTAGGCCCAGTACTCTTCAACATCTTCATCAATGATTTGGATGAGGGAATAAATGGGGAACTCATCAAATTTGCAGATGATACCAAGCTGGCAGGAATAGCCAACACTCCAGAAGATAGGCTTAAGATACAGAAGGATCTTGACAAACTTGAACATTGGGCACTATCTAATAAAATGAAATTCAATGGTGAAAAGAGTAAGGTTCTACATTTAGGCAACAAAAACGGAATGCACAGGTACAGTATAGGTGATACCATACTCAGTAGTAGTAACTGTGAAAGGGATCTTGGAGTCCTAGTGGACAATCATTTAAATATGAGCCAGCAGTGTGCAGCAGCTGCCAAAAAAGCCAACACAGTTCTAGGCTGCATCAACAGAGGGATAGAATCAAGATCACGTGAAGTGTTAATACCACTTTATAATGCCTTGGTAAGGCCACACTTGGAATACTGCATTCAGTTCTGGTCGCCACGATGTAAAAAAGATGTGGAGACTCTAGAAAGAGTGCAGAGAAGAGCAACAAAGATGATTAGGGGACTGGAGACTAAAACATATGAAGAACGGTTGCAGGAACTGGGTATGTTTAGCTTAAGAGAAAGAAGGACTAGGGGAGACATGATAGCATTATTCCAATATCTCAGAGGTTGCCACAAAGAAGAGGGAGTCAAACTATTCTCCAAAGCACCTGAGGGTAGAACAAGAAGCAATGGGTGGAAACTAATCAAGGAGAGAAGCAATTTAGAACTGAGGAGGAATTTCCTGACAGTGAGAACAATTAATCAGTGGAACAGCTTGCCTCCAGAAGTTGTGAATGCCCCAACACTGGAAGTCTTTAAGAAGATGTTGGATAGCCATTTGTCTGAAACGGTATAGGGTTTCCTGCCTAGGCAGGGGGTTGGACTAGAAGACCTCCAAGGTCCCTTCCAACTCTACTATTGTATTATTATTGTATTCATAATGCTATTAGTATATAATGTAATGATGATTAAAGAATGATGAATATAGAGAATAAATGAACATTTTCATTATGTTTCATAGCAAGCAGGAAAGCATATAGTTCAACATTCTTGTTATGTTCATTTTTTTGCTATTTATTTCAGAATTTCTTTCATACCTAAAAAGATGCAGCCAAAATATTCGTTCAGGAAATATGCTTCCTAGAAAAAAGCATTGGCAAGCAAGAGTAGTTTCTAAGCAATGAGAGGGTCAGATAAGTTGGGGTGGTGTTTTAGATAAGGAACTGAAGATCAGACTATGTCAGGCCTGTAATGTTCTTTTTAGGATCTTTGGCCTGCCACACTTTCTTATAATTTTCTATGCTGTTTCATTAGTGTAGTACAGTGATGGCGAACCTTTTTTGGCTCGCGTTCCATAAGTGGGGGGAGTGCAGGGGGGTCATGTGCGGGCGTGCCGCACCCATAATGCAATGCGCGACCCCGTGTGCATGCGCGCACTACAAGCACTCCCCCCCATTTTTACATGCTTTTTTCGCCCTCCCCAGGCTCCAGAGGGAGAGCGAAAACAGCCTCCCCCGCCCCCCCGGACGCCCTCCAGAGGCTTCCCTGACGCCTTCAGAGCACTCAAAATGATCCTCCCAGCAAACCGGAAGTCACCTGCAGTTTGCTCAGAGGGTCGTTTTAAGCGTTCCGAAGGCTTCAGGGAAGCCTCCAGACGGTCCCTGAAGCCTTCGGAGTGGTCAAAACGACCCTCCCTTGCAAACCGGAAGTCACTTCCAGTTTGCTCGGAGGATCGTTTTGAGCGCTCCGAAGGCTTCAGGGACTGTCCAGAGTTTTGCCTGATACCTCCGGAGGGCATCCGGGGGGGCGGGGGAGGCTGTTTTCACCCTCCCCAGGCTCCTATAAAGCCTCTATAGCCTGGGGAGGGCAAAAAATGGCTTTAAAAAAGGGTGAACTCAGCTGGCCAGCGTGCACATGCACGCTGGCCAGCTGTCACGGCAACGCCTCACGTGCCCTGACAAATGGCTCCACGTGCCACCTGTGGCACGCGTGCCATAGGTTCGCCATCACTGGTGTAGTAGTTGGGAGGGGGAATAGAAAGGAATAGGATTGTGGAATGTATGTTGTCATTCTTTTATAGAAGCTCAAGGTCATCTTTTGTCTCCGCACCTCGACACCTGACCGGAAGCAGAGGGGTGTAGATGCCAGCGTGGAAGATGATGATTGGAACATGTGATGGATTTGTGGGTGTGGGGATAGATCATGAACTTTCAACTGGGTGGAATTCCAGGATGCAGATCAGAGTTGGAATTCCATAGCCATGCTAACATGCCTGTTATGAATAAATGGGAACTTTAAGGAAGATTCTGCCTTGGACAATGATTTATTTCATACATGGTATTTAGAACGCTAACAGACTAGGGATTTCTCTACTCCCTCCACAGAAGAGTGCAATCCTTTATACGTTTTTCTTTGATTTCACTTAGATGATTTCTGAAGAAAGGACTAAAAGTTGAAGTTCCTGTTTATGAGCATCTTTATTAGAATAATAATGTAGGAAACTATGTGTAAACATTTTTCTCTCACATTGTATGATTTCTCATACATGTCTGAATCCTCTAGTATCTTATAAAGTGATAGTTTTAGAAAACCTAAGTATACATTTTATACCAAGATATTACAGTTGTTTGGAAAGTACTTAATGCTATTTTAGCAGTAATAGTTTATTATATCTTAATGAATAAACAGTGAAGTTGTTTCAGTAGTACATTACAGGTAGTCATCAACTTACAACAGTTCATTTAGTGATCATTTGAAGTTACAACACCACTGAAAAAAGTGACCTATTATCATTTTTCACATTTACAAACATTGCAGCATCCCCATGGCCATATGATCAAAATTCAGGCTCTTGGCAATGACATGTGTTTGTGAAGGTTGCACTGTCCTGAGGTTTTTGTGACCTTCTAACAAGCAAAGTCAATGGGAAACCAGATTCATTTAATAGCTGTGTTACTAATTTAACAACTGCATTAATTGACTTAACAACTGTGGCAAGAAAGGTTGTAAAATGAGGCAAAATTCATTTAATAACTGTCTCGTTTAACAATAGAAATGTTGGACTCTATTGTTGTAAGTAGAGAACACTCTATACTTACAACCACAATAGAGGACATTTGGGGAAGAATACATTCATTTATTTCCTCTCTGCTTTCAGTGAATAGAATATTGACTTCTTTGAGAATTGCAGTGATGAATATGTTTGTTTTATATTTTGCTAAGCAAGTGTACTAATAACATAACATGTTTAATTTAATGCCTTGAGTTTAAAGTATCATTTTATAAGAATGAATTTTTAAGAGTTCTGACCCCCCTCCGTGTCCAATAAAGCACTCCGAGACAAAGACTCTGCAAGATGATTTATAAACACACAGACTAAACCTTGGCAGCAATCTAGTACAGACAAGACTTTGGCAGCAATCCAGCATGCCGAGATAAGGTACAGACTTGATAGTGTCTCCAGCTCTAGTAAATATGTTGATTCCTGCGGTTTGTGCAAAGTCATTTCTTTTTATACAGTCTTGAGAGGAGCCTAATTGCAACCACCTGGGTCCAATTATCTCCTGTAACTGTGTAGCTGTTCTTTACGTCTATTAGCTCCCCGTTGCGGGGCATCCAGAACCACCTCCCTTGTCTCCTCCCCACTGCTCCAATGCATGATGTCAGAAGCACACTCCCTTTGGCTTTCACCACTGCTCCATGCCTTAGGAGCCTCCTTGTGGCCAACTAGCCTCTCCGAGCTCTGCTCGGAGTCGGAACCCTGTCCAGAGTCCTCCACATCTACCAGAGCTGAGTCATAAGACCCCTCACTGTCGGAGTTTGGTAGCAGCTCCAACAGCTCCTGTTGGGTCACAACAGAGTTCATATTTCATTTTAGGCTAACTGAAAAATAATCTGTGGACTCTGACTTGAGTATAAGAGAAAACACATCCTAATTATAGGTTGTTTATAGTGTACAAAGTTTCAGATATTCTTGTCAAACTGAGTCCAAAAGTTAGTAATGTTATTATTGAGGTAATTGTTAATCATCCTAAAATTGTCTACATTTTCATTGGTTTTCAAAAGACCTAAATAACATCTGAGAATAAGTTTTCAAAAATCTTAGGATTGTCTAACAACCATCTAGAACAGTGGTTCCCAAACCTTTTCAGTCCACCGACCCCTTGGTGCTACAAACTGATCCTCAGTGCCTCCCACCCAGTGGTGGAATTCAAATTTTTTATGACCGGTTCTGTGGGCATGGCTGGGGGAGTCATGTGACTGGGCGATTTGCACGATGGAAGGAAGATAGTAACAGTAAAATTCAAAACTGTAACAATTAATTGCACATTTATTCAAAATCTAATTTAAAAAGCTTTGTAGTTAATGTTAATTCAACAAAATTGTTGAACATGATCCAGTGATACCAGGTTTTCAAAGTCTGATAGTCATTTATCAAGAACCTTAGTAACTAGTAACATAGTAAACTTAGTAAAATTTAGTAACTACTTCACTGTTCAGTAAATTCTTAATGTGATGGATGGGCTTGATAAAGTGATACCAGTTTCCCAATGTCTGGTTTTAAGTCACAGCAAGAGTCTTAAATCACCACGTTCAGTAATCTGGAGTCGATTTCTTTGCTTGGAGAGAAGTTGGATGACCACACTGAAGCCACGTTCCACCAAATATGATGTTCGAAATGCAACAAGGAGCTTCTTAACCACTGTCCATAGTGCAGGATAGTGATCAGAAATTTCTTTCTGTAACCAAAACTCTTGGTATGATTTCTTGAACTTTGGCTTCAACTCAATGTCACCAACATTTGCTTGAATTATTTGATGAGATTATTGCATGGTACCTAGGGATTCCCAGTATGGAAAGTGAGAATGGGAACATTTTAACAGCTCTATATGTTCTTGGGTTATAATTTTCACTAAAGAACCATGGGGATGGAAAGGGAAATATAGACAATGGAGTCCAATCCCCTTCCTCAACAGTTTGGAAGCAAAGAATAACTCTAGCAAAATGTAGCCTTTTACCTCTTTGGGGAATCATTTTCTTTTTTTAATTATTATTATAATGATGATGATTTTTTTTATTTTTCCCAATACAACGCATGCAAAGGATCATCCACAACTACATTACATTTTCCACACTCATATTTGTGATTCCTTATAACTTCCTTAAGCTAAACATTTTTAGTACAAATGCATTGACATATATATCACTAATTGCAGTTTCCTATCTCTTCCATTGACGTAATTAACACCTTATGTATTGAGTACAAGTATATCAAATATAGGTTAAATATGAATTGAAAAACATCTAATTCAAATGTATAAGCTGTGAATTTATTATATAATCACCGGCAAACATTGCACTTATGCCTAGGTCCTCTACCCATGGACATTATAAGACAGATAAAACTATCTTAGCTGGCTGTTGTAAACATTACTCTGCTAATTCAATAAGAAATGCTACTGCATGAATCCTTAATGCAGAACACAGCTAAAATTGATTTTAGCAATTTTCTTTCCAAGTTAATTCAAAATGTATATCCAAATGTTCCTCTTATTTTTTCCCCAAGCACTAGGAAGGATTATATTCAAAACCAGACATTTTTGCTGTATGTGTGTGTGTTTGCTTCTGGTCTCCAGAAAGAATTTCACCTGTTTTTCAAATTTTGGTCCCATTCGCATCTTTTTTAGGATTCAGCAGCCTTGCAAGGATCCCTGGCTTGCTTATAGTGCAGGGCTGCATGGCCGCCTGCAAGCACGGGCACAGGGGTGGGGACGGCGGCAAAACTCACCTCCTAGATGCTGGCCACACTGCGCAAACTACCACCTGTCACGCCGGGGAGGGGAGATCTGGCCACCAGCAAAGGGCTTCTGCCGAGGCTCCCCGTGCAGGCAAAATAGCGAGTGAGCAAAGGAGGATCAGGCAGGGCACCGAGACCCCTTCGCCCTCCCTTCGCTCCCACTTTGTCTTGATGAGGTTGCTGCAGCTGCTGGGCGCGGACAGACAGAGGTAGCCAGAGTGGCCCAGGTGGGCAAGCGGGCAAGCGATGGAGGATCAGGCAGCTCGCTTGCTCACCCGCATGGGCTGCCCCGCCATTCTGGCTACCTCCATCCGTCTGCGCCTGACAGCTGCGGCAACCTCATCAAGACAAAGTGGGAGCGAAGGAAGACGAAGGGGCCTCCCTTTGATCACTCGCTCCCCCCCTGTCCGCACTCTCCTAGCCCTGCCCACTGTTCACTGATTGGCTGGCTCACCAATCGCCCTGCCCGCCTCTAAGAGCCCTATCTATAGAAAGCCAAGCAGAAAAAAAGGTAACTGGGTTTAGATAGGGCTCTTAGAGGCAGGCAGGGCGATTGGTGAGCCAGCCAATCAGTGAACAGTGGGCAGGGCTAGCATAGTGCAGATGGGTGGGGGGAGCGAGTGATCAAGCAGCTTCCGGATGGGCGGGGGTGAGTGAGCAAACTGATTCTAAATGGCTCGCTAGAGGGGGCCACCTCCAGCACTCCTCTGTCACCCCCTTGCCTCTTAGCGCCCACAGCACCCCTCCTTGCTTCTTAGTGCCCCCTAAGCCATCCCCCCCCAGTGGGCGATACCACCCACTTTGGGAACTGCTGATCTAGAACTTCATGGGAATAGTTGTCAAATCACTTTCAGGCATATATATTTGTGAGATACAGAGTACAATAGACCATGATGGAAAACCTATGACATGAGTGTCAGAGGTGGCACACAGAGCCCTCTTTGTGGGCAGACACGCTGTCGTCAGCTGCTCTTCTGGTTTCCAGCCAGCTGGTCTTTACAGGTGCCATACGTGCTGGAAAATGGGCCAAAAAAACAGGGTGTTTATCGGGGCATTTTTAGACCAGTTTCCAGGCCATTTGAGGCCATTTTCAGCTGTTTTTGGCCCACAAAATGGCCTGAAAATGGCCAAAAAAACTAGCCAAAAAATGGGCAATTTTGGGTATTTTCAGGCTGTTTTTCGGGGCATTTTTAGACCAATTTTCAGGCCATTTGGGGCCATTTCAGCTGTTTTTGGCCCCCAAAATGTCCTGAAAATGGCCCCAAAAGCAGTGGTTTTGGGCAATTTTTCAGTCCATTTTTTGACACTACAAATGCCTGCAAAGACTAGCTGGCTGATGTGCATGCATGCATGTTCAGGTTTGGGCAATCGGTGCTGAAAAGATTCATCATTACTTCAATGGGAAAAATATCTAAACAAGCCAACCAAAATCCATTTTTTGAAAAAATAAAATATATTAAATAATGTTCACTAGTGAGAAATAATTACTGACTCACAAACACAATAAGAATCAAGAAATCCATTTTGTGTAGCAATGACTATATCTTCCAAAAACAGAGAGTAGTAGCAAAAGTCAAATTCGTTTTTAAAAATCTGAAGGAGGAGCCAACGTCCGAGACCGCCATTGACACTTTTACCGCTGGACGGTCCATTTGGACCTAAACCATCCCGCAGAGATGGTGATCAGGAAGACAAAGTCTTGCTGGTCTCAGGGACACAACAAAGTCCCTGACTGTCAGGGGAAGATATTTCACCCTGAACTAGATGAGGCTTAGACCGCGGCTTTTTCCAAACAGCATATCTTCAAGGAGCAAAAAATAAAATAAAATCCCGGAAACATATTCTAATTAAAAAAGCAAACTTTAATACAAAAATAATAAAATAGAAAATAAAACAAATCTATCTAATTGTTACATTTTGGCAAGAAAACAGTTTGTCTCCCAGCTTCCTGGGTGATGAACAAAGATCAAAAGGAAAGAAGTCTCTGGAATGTGTGATGTATATAAACATATTAAGCATGCGCAATAAATCATTGCTGATAAAGGCTTATGACCTGTGCAGTAATTCATCAGTAATTATTCAGTTCAGTTCGACTAGCAAACGTTTAACGCAGTGACACCCCTTCTTTTGCTAGTTGGGCTGACGTCATCAAATCATTAAATAAGGCACATCTTCTTTTGCAGATACTCGTGTTGAACTGCTGCAAGTGGTTTGTTAAGCATGTCAGCAATCTGATCATGTGTAGAAACATATTGCAATTTAACAAAACCTTGCTTAACTAATTGCTTTGTGTTTTGATAACGAATGTCAATGTGTCTGGACCTAGAACCTGTAAAATGTGACTCAGAAATATAAACCACAGATACATTATCTTCCATCATGGTGATTGGTCGAATCGGACGTGTCCAGATATCTGTGATCAAAGCATCAAACCATGTTAGAGAATTACAAGCATCTGAAACACAAGCATATTCAGCTTCAGTAGATGAACATGAAACAAAACTCTGTTTTCTCACTTGCCAGTAAACAGGACATCCATTCAGGAACATCATGTAACCAGAAGTGCTTTTGCGTGATTTCTTATCACTTGCCCAATCAGAATCGGCATAGCAACATAACCTTGCATGATCAGTGTGTGTTGGTTCTAGCAATAACTTCATGTGTTTAGTGTGTTTCAGGTATTTCAACAACTTCTTAATGCATGCCCAATGAAATTGTGTTGCCTTACCTACGTGTCGTGATAAAAGATGAACACTAAGTGCAATGTCAGATCTGGTCCAACTACTAATGTATAATAGTGAACCAATGACTGAACGATAAAGTGTTTGATCCTCGAACTCAGGACTTGGTTCATGTGTTAAGTTGTGAAAATCTGTTTGCATGGGTGTCTTTGTTGTGTTAGCATCTTTCATGTTGCAATGATGCAAAATGTGGTCAATTTTCTCCTCTTGTGAAAGACTAAACCCCTTCTGTGTTTTTTCAATCTGACCACCTAAATAAGTGCTAATGTGTCCTAAAGATTTCAGTGTGAAGTATCTCTGCAAACTTTTTGCAAAAATCTCACTCATTTTCTTATTTGGATCATCAACATAAACAAGAATTATCTCATATGCATTGTTAGATCTTTTTGTGAACACGCATTCATCAGTTTCAGACTTAATAAAGCCCATTGAATTTAGTTTGTCAGTAAGACATAAGTACCACATTAAACCTGACAGTTTCAGACCATAAGGACTTTTGTTCAGGAACCAGGTATCCCCTTCTTGCTTTCGGAATCCTGGAGGGCTTATCACGTAGATCTCTTCATCTAGGTCTGCATGTAAACAAGCTGTGTCCACATCAAATTGGAAAACTTCTAAACCAAGAATAGTTGCAGTGGTTAAAGCAATTTTTACACTCTCAGTTCTGACTGTTGGTGAGTAAGTGTTTGTGTAGTCCTCAGGATAACGTTGAGCGAAACCCTGAGCTACAAGTCTGGCTTTGTATAAAGACTCACCATTTGGTTTCTTCTTGATTCTGTAGACCCATCGAGTGCCAATGACTTTCTTGTTTGCTGGAGGTTTTGCAGGTGTAAATACATTAAGTTTCTTTAAACTGTCCATTTCATCCTGCATTGCATCATACCATTTGTCTTGCTCCGAATCAGGAAGCTGTTTGATTTGTGTGAATGTCTCAGGAGGAAGAGTAACGTTGCAAATCAAAGGTAATGGTGTTTTTGTCAGTTGCCATGAATATCGTGGAGGGATTCCTTTTGTGACCCTCTTGCAATGTCTCGGACCAACAGTCCATTCTTCTTCTTCTTTGTCCCTGTCCTCACGTTCATCGCTAGCATCAGCATCCGCGGCTTGCAAAGACGGAACATCAGGTTGTGAAGAACTGGTAGAAGGAATATCTGCCTGTGAATTGTCATCAGGCTGCGTGGCATCTGGACCATCATCTCTAGGAAAATAAACTCCAAGATCATTGGAATGAATCCTGGACCAGTCAATATCTTCCTCAAAATTAGCAGATTGTGAAATGACAATCACATGTTTAGTATCAATGAATTTGCACCATTTTGAGTTATCATCAATACCCATAAATCTCAGTCTCTTTGCTACTGGACCTCCCTTTCTTCTTTGACTTAAGGGAGTGTTCACCATAGCGTATGAACCAAAAATGTGGAGGTTCTTGAGATAAGGCTTGTAGCCATACAGCATGTAGAAAGGAGTTTGATTTATTACACTGCTCCAAGTACGGTTGACAATGTAATTTGCATTTTTGATTGCTTCACCCCAGTATATGCTACCGAGATTGGCATCTTCTAGGAGACAACGCATCATGGTTTCCAGAACCCCTTGTCTTCTTTCTACGACTCCGTTATGTGTATATGGAGTGGATGTCTGATGAAGAATTCCATTCTTACGCATCCAGTCCTGGAAACGCTGAGACATGAATTCTGCACCACGGTCACTCTGGATTCTGGCGATGCGAACTTGGTATTGTGTAGGAACAAAAGCTGCAAAGTCTTTAAAGATCTGAAAGGTCTCAGATTTTTCTCTCATAGGATATACAAATCCATATCTAGAATGATTATCTACAATTGTTAGGAAATACTTCCTACCACCAAATGATGGTGGGAAAGGACCCACTATGTCAGTGTGTACCAAATCAAAAATGCGTGTTGACAGGCATGTAGCATGTTTGGGAATTGCAGCTGCCTTGGATTTAGCTTTCCTGCAAACTGCACAATCCAAAAACACCTTACACCCCTTAGGATCGAAACCTTTTGTGAACTCCGGCATCTTTCTAAGAACACGGAAACTGGCATGCCCCAATCTTCTATGCCACTTGTGGATACACCTCGAATGCAAAGGTTTACCAGTTAGTGAATTTTCAACATTAACAGTTTCATGAGGAACCTCAGGCTTGCTCTGAGCAACCTGCTTCTTTTTTCTCTGTTTGTTGGCTTTAGGAGCCTTTGGAACAGTAACGGGTTCTCTCTCTGAACCAACTCTCTCTGGGCCCGTGCTGTCCCTTTTTGGAGTTTGCATACTTGCCTGTGCTTGCCTTTTAGGCTTTGGCTTTAGGTAATAAACACCACCAATCAGCATGGTTTCAGCAACAATATCTCCATCTTTAACTATGTAACTTGCTTTTTCGAGGTGGTGAACCTGGAACTTTAACTCTCTAGACAAATGACTTTGACTAAGCAAATTACTAGTTGCTGAAGGTATGTAATAAACATCAGGGATGAATGTATCGAGCTCTTCAATGTAAACAGTTCCTTTTCTCATGACTTTGCAAGTGTGGTTGGTGAAGGAGTATAGTTCTCGATTCTCTGGCTCTGGCTCGCCCATCTCTGTGAAAAGTTCCTTTCTGTGGGTAACGTGTACAGCTGCTCCACTATCTAAAGTCCACAAAACGTCTGTCGTACTTTGGATCAGGTTGTGGAACATTGGTTATGGCCAATGTTGCGAGTGGAGCTTGTGGATCACACCTTGGACCACGATGACCTTGTCTTCCACCTCTACCTCTGCCTCTGGAGTCTGTTCCTCTGGGCTGGTATGTGACGGGAGCTGGAATTTGTTGGGGACAATCCCGGGTGTCATGTCCCACACGATTGCAGGTGTAACATTTTGGCATCCTTGGAGCATAGCCATTTCCGTGGAAGGGACATCTAGCTGGAGCCTTTGATGCTGGGGGTCGTTGCAGATGTGGCATAGCTAATTTGATAGCTTCCTCCTCCACTAAAAGTCTGCAGACATGGTTAACTGTGCGTTGGGCAATGGGCACGTAGTTAATGTTTGCAACGGCATCTTTCCATTCATAATTCAATGAGTTAATGATGATGCTAATCATTTGGATATCATCGATTACATGGCCACTTTCTCTCAATTCACTTCTCATTCTTTTCAGTTTGGTCAAATGTCCACCAATTCGTTCACCAGGTTTCAACTTCGAACCATGGAACTCAGACATGAGCAAACATGAAGATTCAATTGAAATGGGCCTGTAGCAATCTTCCAAAATAGCCCAAATTTGTTGGGCTGTTGCATCAGGTGGAAAAGTAACCTGCAGTTCAGTATCCATCGACATGAGCAAAGGTGTGCACGCCCTAGTCTCTAGGTCTCTCATTGCAGGAGTCCATGGCTGGGCAGGAGGATTAAAAACCATACAGTGTGTGCCTTCTCTGCGAAGCAAGAGTACAATCTCACTGACACAGGCTTTATAATTCTCTCCTGACTCCTTTAATTTTGACTCATCAGTCAAAGGAGTGGCAGAAAATGCCTGCTGAGGGATATGCATTTGAACAACTTGCTGTGCAGGTTGAAAAGCTGGTCATTGAACCAGGGGGCGCTGTAATTGCACCATTGGTCTTTGTGTGGCAACATTAAATTGGCTTGCTTGAGGGGGTGGCATTTGCTTTTGGCTTTCCCTTGTTCCATCTAGGGAAAATCCAACACCACCAGGGGGAGTTGAAGACTTAACCCTTGGAGGCCTTTGTTGCATTGCAGCTTGGACATCTGGACGACTTATAGATAGATCTGTTCAGGTTTGTTGCAATTCATTTAACTGTTGCTCTAATAAATTATTTCCGCCATGAGATGGCAGTGCAGCTTTACTTCTTGGCTGCAACAGGCCTGGGTACATGGCAGAATCTGAAGAACAAAGAAGATCATGTGACCTTGGTGACGTGTACATATCTCTCTGTTCTGATTTGCTTGACACTTTTTTCACCAGGGGGTGTGTCTTAGGTTGTTTAGAAGAAGGCAAGATGGTGTCCTCAGACATTTCGGAAGTGGGGAAAACCCTCCTACTTGCCTCCAATCTATCGTAGTGTTTTTTAGCTTCTAGGACTTGTTTTTCAAAGAATTCTATCCGATCACAATAGCTTTTCATATCTTCCCCAGGGTCTGAGAAGGATTCATAAGTTTCACTTTCTGCGTGAGGGTGTTTTTCCTCTGCCGGCAGTTGCCGCAAGGGCTTTGGCTAAACATCAATCGTTTCAAAATCTCCAAAAGTTTGGGAGTGAAGTTGCTCTGGCAATGTGGAAAGTTTTGGCTTTGCCACGAGCATGTTATAATCTCTTGGAGATATTTGGGAATGTGCATAATCAGAAGGGAGATTTACTGACCTCAGTCTGTAGATTTCACCTCCTGCAGCTTCTTCCCCCACAGCAGGGTCTTCATCCAGTCCGGTTACTGGAGTTTGGGAAGTTGGAAGCCAGCATGAGAAGTATTGCATTTGTGTGTCAGAAGAAATGGATCCCTGTGAGCATGTTTCATATCTGTCTTTTTTCTTTTTCTTCCTTGGCATGGCTAGAATTCTTTCAAATTAGCCTGGTCGCTTATCGCTTAAAGATAGCTTGGAAGGAAACAGCCGTAAATTATAAACCATTCTCCTGCTGCCATTAATTGTCAGGGGAAGATATTTCACCCTGAACTGGATGAGGCTTAGACCACGGCTTTTTCCAAACAGCATATCTTCAAGGAGCAAAAAATAAAATAAAATCCCGGAAACATATTCTAATTAAAAAAACAAACTTTAATACAAAAATAATAAAATAGAAAATAAAACAAATCTATTTAATTGTTACATTTTGGCAAGAAAACAGTGTGTCTCCCAGTTCCTGGGTGAGGAACAAAGATCAAAAGGAAAGAAGTCTCTGGAATGTGTGATGTATATAAACATGTTAAGCATGCGCAATAAATCATTGTTGATAAAGGCTTATGACCTGCGCAGTAATTCATCACTAATTATTCAGTTCAGTTCGACTAGCAAACATTTAACGCAGTGACACTGACTGACCCAAGGGAAGCTCTTCAAGCCGGCGGTAAACTGGCAGCCCCAGGCTGATGAAGTCAGGACAGCTCCGGAAGTAAGTAAGTGAAAAGAGAAAGTGAGTCCATCTGGTGAGGTATTTTTTTCCATTTTGGGAAAGACTGCCCAAAGAAACTTTTTTTAAAAGCCAAATTAAATCGTTAAGCAAAAGAATTAAGTGGTGAAATTAACTTATATTGGATTGCTTTGGAAAGCTTTTTTTCTTTGCAACTATACTTTGTGGATTGAAGTCCTCGCAACGTCTCTCGTTTCTCCTCTTAAAGGGACTAAATGGATTGATTTTTTTCTTCTGCTTTTTGTTACTTTATTTTTTGACTTCTGGATTAAAACCTTCCTTTTTTTAGAACAATTCTTCCTATTGCTTGTTATTAAATTTCATTAAAGAACTTTGTTTCCTACAAGCCAGAGATAAATATTAGAAAGTGAAAAGTAGCAACTGCCACTCGGAGGTCAGAGGCTGGAGTTTTTGAAACAAAGTAACTCTTCTTTTTTCCTCTTTGATCTTACTGGCTTTGTAAGATCAGTAAGGGTTTGCAATTTGTTTACAGAAACTGATAAAGAGCCAAAGGCACAAATTGTTTTCACAGGTGCTTTTGAGAACTATTTTGGCAGGGGAGAGAAAGGGGGGAAAAAACAGAACCCTTCTCCTTTGAAGAGTATAAAAGAACTTGTGTTTAAATCAACCTAAAATAAAAAAATAAAAGAGGCCTGGAAGGCTAGAGTGGCAGTGGCTATTCGTTTTTTTTCTTTTCCTTCTTCTTTTTTGGAAACATGGATCAATATTCAGATGAGGAAACCTTAAGAATTCCAAGATATCTTGGCTGGAATTCAAAATTTATTGGAAGGATATGGGAAAATTGAGAAGAAGTTGGAAAAACTAGTGTTCCTCACAGCAAAAGATGAAGGGGTTGGAGGCCCAAAAATTAAAGGGGAGAATGAAGACATAGAAAATAAAGACAAGACAACAGATGAATTTATTAATGGAGCAAATGTAGGTGAAAGTGGAATGAAGGGAATATGGAAAAGGGAATTCGATGAACTGGAGCTCTACCCCAGATTCCAAGATACAGGGAAAAAAAGGGTAATGATGATGGATTTAAGAAGAGAATTTTTTTCAGAAGCACGATTGACAACCAATGATAAGCTAATTTTAATAACAGCTGGAGGGCAACGAGATTACATGAGAGTTCCTTCAAGTAACAAAGTGCGGAGAGAAGTCTCTAAAAACCTTATAAAGGAGATAAAAAGAAGACTGACATCACAATTGGCAAGAGAGATAACACTGTTTTGTTACTGGAAAGATACAGGTGAATGAAAGTTGATAATAAAAAATTAGTTAATTTTGGTGATCAATAAGTAGGAATTTAATAATTCTTAGATTGTTTTAGATTGTTATTAAATGTTTATTTGTCAACAAATAATTAACTATAATAACAATGAAATGATAATGGATACAGCTTAATGATATATACATGTACTGGCAAACTAGTAAAAGAAATTTGGATATACATGTAAATTGCAAATTGTGATCTGGGAAAAAGACCTATAAATTTTATTAAGAAACTTTTATTTAGATCTTGTCATAAAAGTGTAATGTTTTTTGGGTTTGATGAGAGGAGGTGGGATATAAATAGTAAATGATTTTTAGCCAATTATAATAACAGGGAAATGTCAATGGATATTGTTTAATAATATATACATGCTCTGGTATTGACAAAAGCAACTTGGATACAAACTCTAAACAGCGAATTGGGGGGGAAAGGGGGGGGAAAGGGTTTAGAAATTTTATTAATTGACTTTTACTTAGAATAAGTCATAAAGGTGTCATGTTATTAGAGGATTTTTGAAATAGCTAATGAATGCCATTATGTGGTTGTGTCTTTAAGTATGAATGATTTGAGGTAAAACCATGTTCAAATAATTGTAGTCAAATGAGAATTGTGGTACATTGATAGTAAGATATATAAAGATTTTTGATTTAAAGTGTATAATCTAATATGAACTATAAGTAATGACTGTGGAAGAAATGCACGAAAGTTATCTGTAACCAATTGACACACTTTCTACAAGATGTAATGAAGGATGATTCTTTTTTTGTGTTTTTGTTTAATTAAAATATATTTTTTTAAAAAATATCCCTTTTTAAAAATCTGACCTTATTTTAATGAATTAGTGATTTTTCTGTATTTCTAAATATTTTTTTAAAAAACTTATATTCTGGTTTCTTTATATCAGAGCATGAAAAAAATGAATAATTACTATTTACTCGCTGGAAAAAAGCAGGATAACTATTAGGAGATGAAGAAGTATTTAAGATATGCATAATAATCTAGCATTGTTAAATTTATTTGAGATGGGGAGAAATATTCTATGACCAGCTTGCAGTGCACCCTAAAACATTGCTCACATTCCAAATATGAGACTCTTCTTTATAAGTGGATGCCTGATACATTATCCAATAGTGATTGGATGGCTGTTGAGAATTATATTTTTATATTTGGATTGATTGCATTGCCACTTGTAGGAAAGTAAACAAATAAACACTGGGAAGCTGCTTCTAGTCAACAAATACATTATTGAACTAGATGGATTGGTCACCATGGTTTTGTTCTAAAGCATGGACTGTTTCCTTATATAAACTCATATTAAGTTCTCATATTTAAGAAAAAGGTTTGTTTTCTTGCCAGGATAATCTGTACATTCTAAAGTTCACCAGAGTGCATTTCCATCATATAATAAGTTACAGTTGAGTCCATACCCGCTATGTGTGCAAATTATAATTGATTCCCATACTGTAGGGTTGACATTTTTCCTACAGTCATCATCATTTATTAGTTACAATATATAAATCCAGTACCAACATTTCTTATTATTTTGTACCCAAAATATTAAGGCAGGGGTATGCCAACATCATGTTTTTTACATTTCCCTAATTGCAACATGAATATGGCATGTTAACTGCTTTTTTCTTCCACCATATATTCATTACATTGCTTCTATCTCATCTCCATCCCATAGTTGAGGCAATGTAAAGTAATTAAGGGCTGTTCCAGATGATTTTAGTATTTTCCTTTATTTACCAACATAGTTTTGGCTTTGGATCCAAACTTATGTGTTTTACCAACAGTGTAATTGCATAATCAGAGATTAAGATATGCCTATTTCTTAGGGCATTTTTGGCTGTTATGGGCTTTTATTGTCCTCCATTCTTATTTTGCTTTGACAGCAAGAGATGCTGGATACTTGGCTTCCAAAACCTGCTAGCATAATGCTTGACTAACATTGTCCACATTGCTTTTCCAGTACTTTGCCTGTACTTTATAATGATAACTTAGTGTTATGTTTCTTCATTCAAGTTTTTAAACAAAGGTTTGATGTTCTTATTCAATATCTGGGCTATTTTTGAACATGGGTTTACTGCTTACAGAACAATACTAGACATATGTTCAAAAATACCCAAATGATATGACCCAGGCTCACAGAAAAAAATGTGCATTGAGCATGGTCTTTTTGCTTTATCCCTACACAACTGCAACTTGTTAATTAGGCATCCTGATTGGTAATCAATCCCTCTCTTCTAATCATTTGCCTATATTTGCCCAATTTCACTTCACCATATGTTGCAAAATATTATTGGTTGTTTTCTTACTGAAACATGGAAGGGAAAAGTAGCCAAAGAAATCTACAAACCCTTTATTAACCTGGCTGTACTTTATACATAAGGCCAGCATTGCTTACCAGTCCCATTATTTTTGCAGTTTAAGAACAGGCAAAAGAGATAATAGTTTGTTCTGTCACTTTTTTTCTGGTAGACAGCACTTTCCTATAATATCTATAAAAGAGCAGTGGTTGTATTCAATTTTTTTAAACTAACAGTTCTGTGGGTGTGGCTTGTTTGAGGGGCTTGATGGTCATGTGACTGGGCGGGTGTAGTTTGATGGTCATGTGACTGGGCAGGTGTAGCTTGGTGGTCATGTAACTAGGTGGGCATGGTCAATTTAGCAGTCCATTTTGCCAATTTAGAAGTCCATTAACCAATACAGAGTAACCCCCTTTTCTATTCTTCTTTTTAATACTGCATGAAGTTTTTGCCCTAGGTTGTTGTTTTTCTACTAGGGGGTAAGAGGTTTACAATGCCTGGGGAAGGAAAGGCATGCTTTCCACAGGTCTAATGGCTAAATTTAAAGGGCCAGCTAATGTCATTGGTGTAGGGAGATTCATTGGTGAGGTGATAGTGACTGGATGTGTGATGTTCACTGGTGCACTAACTGGAATTGGTAAATTGACAGGTGTGATGAATGTTAACGGAGAAATCATTAGGCTGGAGATTTTAACTGTGCTGCTAATCAATCTCACTAATCCTAACACATATACTAGCTAAATAACAAGTTTCACAGAACACAGCAGGAATAAATTGACATAGAGTACAGGTAGTCCTCGACTTGCAACCATTCATTTAGTGACCATTCAAAATTAGAACAACACTGAAAAAATTGACATGACCATCTTTCATACTTATGTCCATTGCAGCATCCCCATGATCATGTGATCAAAATTCAGATACTTGGAAATGGGCATGTATTAATGACAGTTGCAATGCTCCGGGATCATGTGATCATCTTCTGTGATCTTTTTAGCAAGAAAGTCAATGGGGATTGCAATGGGCAAGAAAAGTAGTATTTGGGACTACTACTGTAAAAAAAAAAAACCTTCCAACATCACAATATTTTTTTATGAGAAGTTGGAAGGCCTGAACTACTGGTATATGTTTTTTTTACCATAGTAGACCCAAAGACTGCTGCCTGGATGAGCAGCAGAGCACACCAGGGCTCTCCATCCCAGAACTGCACTGGTGCTGGGAAGTTTTCCTGGGCACAAAGAAGGGGGACCTTCTTACTCTTTACAAACTCAGGTCCACATGCAGTTGCCAGAAGCTTTTTTTGCAATCCAAAGCCAAAGTGTGTAAACTGATCTGGCGAACTCCAGAGCAGCATCAGCATGGAGTTTTGCTGTGTGGCCACAGAGGCAGAGCATGCCATGGCTCTCAGCCCTTCCGGAACTGTGCCCTGCTGGGGAGTTTTCCTGCATGGCCATGGTGCCAGCACCAGCAGTGGCAGCAGCAGAGTACATTCTGCCCTTGGGGGGGGGGGGGCATTCCCCTGGCTGGATTCAGATGCGGTGGCACCAACAGACCCACATAGTGAGGAGTGACCAGCGACTGAATTTGGGGACGTGGCCAACCCCTGGCCTGGGCCAAATTTCCGCTACCGGTTCACGCGAACCATTGCGAACTGGCTGAATACCACCTCTGTGTAAGAGCCTTATATGTGTCTATATAAAGATATACCTAGAGATATTATTTAATATCTAAACTTCCTTAGCTGCAAATAAGTCAGAGCTTTGTATCTTATTACATTTTGATCTGAATAGTTTATTGTTGGTTGTAACAATATTGTTCCCTATTGTGCAGTCTATTAGGATAGAAAGGGATAGATAAAGATGGTTTTAAAAATCAGTAAATGTTTATTTTATTTGTTTATCAAATTTCTATACTTTTCATCTCACCTGAGTGACTCTGGGTGATTTACAAATAAAAATATTAAGAAATATATTGTGACATACTTTTATCAGGAGCAGTTTACTTCATTGGATATCAAAGTGATTTTTAAAAATTGAAAAATTCAAGTGACAATTTTTGGATCTCTGTGTGTTTTCCAGTAGGCAGTAACATCTTGTCTATTTTTTAAAGAAGCAACCTTGACAATTTATATTGTAATTTTTTATTTTTTCATTTTCATACCACATGTATACTATTACATAGCCAACATCGTATTATATTATTAAATGTCTACATCAATTCGTCTTACCATCAACTCCCAAAGACAATTAAACTATTGGCTCTTTTGCTCTCCATGCACCATATTTGTACCTTATCCATCATCTTCTTCTTCCTCTCTCCTCCTCCCTTCTGCCTTTCTTCCCTCTGTCATCCTCCTCTTCTCTACTTCCCCTTCCTCTCTCCTTCTCCTCTCTCTCCTTTCCACTCCTTCTTTCTCTCCTCCCCTCCCTCTGCCCTCTCTCCTATCCCTCTCTTCTTCCCTTACCTCTCTCCTCTACTTCACACTCTTAATCTCATTTACTTGGTGCATTTCAGCTTCTGAGTGAGCTCCATTTTATGTAGGTATTTATAATTCCTTTTCAATACACATATTTAATTCTAATATATATCTTCCTCCTTTTTTAAAAAAAAAAAGAGAGAAAAGTATACATATATAGTAATTGTGTTTTTAAACTCCCCCAACCTATATTTGGTCAAGATATAGACCTTGTTACAATTCCCAACTATTCTCATCATTATATTTATATAATTATGCATCTTTACAAGTCCCAAATTTGTAATTCTGTCTTTAAATCTCAATAATTTCTCATTGTAAATATATTTCATGTTGCCTCTCCATTTTTCTATATCTTGGTTTAGGTTACCCTTAATTGTCTATAAATAACAATCCTTGTTGTTCAATGTTCATTATAATTCCCTTAATCTATTATATAGAATAACTAGCGGTACACATCTCACTTTGTTCATCATCTTAGAAATTCTATATATATGTCCATGTTTCGTATATTTTAACCCATGCTTAATAGTCCTTCCATTGTCACATTCAATCAATTTAGCAACTCAGTTTAATTATCCTGTATAATTAAAACTCCATTGTATTGCCATATTTAGGAATAAACCCCTTATCTTAGCTTTATATTTTCCCTATAACAATTTCTAGTTGTCTGATTTTTTCCTAGTAAGTCTTTTGTCTCACTTCTCTGTTCCTGCCTTCTCCCTTTTCTTTGTTTTGACATGTCCACCCTCTTCAATTTTTCCCAAGCCACTGTCAAACCCAAAGAAATCTTCTATATTTCCCTTTGTTGGGGCATAGCCTCCTTCTTCAGTTTTCCCTATGCCCCTGTCAACCTCTGTAAAATATTTTGTCTTCCTTTTATTTCCTTTTGTTGGGGTACATCCCCCCTTTTCAATTTTCCCTATACCACTGCCAAACTCAAAAAAAAATTTTGTCTGCTTTTTATTTCCCACCGTTTCTACCCCTTCATTATCCCTCTCCACTTCTTCCTTCCCTTCTTCTTTAAATTCCTGCTTCTTTGAGTTCAGAATTCTATTTAGACTTGATTTTAATGATTTATGCATATTTTTTAAAAAAATTCACATAGTTCTTCAAATTCCCACCTGTCCAGTTCCAAGGTTACAGTTAATTATACAGTTCTTATTTCAGAGTTCTGGTCCACCTTAAATTTATCTAATTCAGCTGCTGTGTAGAAGAGCGATGGGAGCCATCTTGGTCTTTTGTACTTCCTTAATGTCCAGTTCCAAAATTTCAGTTAGTTACACAGTTCTTATTTCAAAGTTCTGGTCCACCTTAAATTTAGCTAATGTGAAAATGGAAGAGAAGCTGGAGCCATCTTGATCTTTTGCAAAGAAAAAAAATCTTCGTATTTTCCCAGTTCTTGATTTTATTATTATTTTTCCCTTGCTACCTTCCACCTCTCATTGGTTATGGTTGCTCAAAATATATTAATTGGAACGAACTTGCATACAGCCAAACTCGAGTATGTTTCTCTTCGTCTCCTGCTTTTCCAAGTTCTGATTTATGGCAGTTGGTTAATTAAATCTCCCATGCAGACAAGATTAGTTTATCAGTTATCAGTGAGAAAATAGTACTTTTTCCTTGATTTTTCTCCCATGTTGCATTCCACCTCTCATTAATTGGAGTTGCTTCAGATATATTAGTTAGAAGAAATCCGGATGAAGTAAATCACCTCGGAATGTTTGGTTTCTATTTCAAATCCAAAACAAATTTAGAGTTTATATTTAAGTGGATTCGTCACTTCTCTGCTTTCTCCTTTTCTGTCCAAATTGTTTCAAACAAATGGCTTTTTTTTGGGGGGGTAGTGTTTCAACCCTCCATTTTCTATTTCTTTCTTTCCTTTTGCCAAAATCCAGACCTGTCTATTAATATTATTTGTACTGTCAAAATTCTTTGCCTTTTCCAAGTTTTGATTTATGACTGTGGGTTTAATGAATCTTCTTACTGGTCTTTCATCTCGTCCTCATGCTCCTGTTCAGTTCCTTTGGCCGGAAGCCAGCTTCTTGTGCAGCCATTTGCAATGCTGCTGCTCCTACTCCAATTCAGAGGGCAAATCTCTGATCTGCAAGGGACCTGTTGCCTTCCTCTGGGTCTGATGAGATGCTGCCTCTTCTTCGCCCCCCCTCCAGGGGGGTTCTGATCGAAAAAGGATCTTGGAATTGGTTTGTCAGACAGGGTTCATGTGAGGCTCTTCAGAGCTCACATCCCCCATGTCTGTTCAGCTGGAGAACTTCCAGTCAAATCCCATGGGCATAACATTTTAACTGGTTTAACTTCCCTGGGAGGGGGGGAGAACTTTATGGCTGATGCCTTGTCCAGGCTAACCCAGCACAACAGTACCAGGTTTGTGGTGATTCATCTGGTCATTCCTGCCAAACAACTAGCAGCTCCAGTGCTCACCAGGAGCCAAGGGAAAGTGGACCTAGATGTGCCCACTGACCTAACAAAATGACTGAGGGAGGCACTTGCATCTGATGAATGGTTCAAATCCCACTCAAATGAGGGCACCATGCAGGAGGGCCTTGCATGGGTAGGAGCCAAGTTGTATGTACCTGCTAGTCTAAAAAGTGTTGTCCTCCAACATGCCCATGATTTAAAAATGGCTGGACATTTTGGCTTTGTGAAGACCTTACATTTGGTTAAAATACAGTTTGGCGGTCCTCTCTGAAAAAAGACATAGAATCCTACATTGCTAGTTGTCCTGTTTGTGCTGTGGCAAAGAGACCACCAGGTAAACCTCAAGGATTGCTCCAAAATGTTGCCAAGGGGACCTGGTGCCCCTTGGAAGGAGATATCGATGGATTTTATTGTCAAGCTGCTAGAGTGTATTGGAAATACCATCATTTGGGTGATCATGGATTTGTTCTCCAAACAGGTGCATTTTGTGCCCTGCTCCAAGATTCCGTCTGCAAAAACACTGGCTAAACTGTTTATCCTACATGTGTATAGGTTATACGGAGTTCCTGAATGCATTATCTCAGATAGGGAGGTCCAATTCATCTCCCACTTTTGGAAGGAGTTCCTAAAGTTGATAGGCTCCACCCAAGGTCTAAGCTCTGCCCACCATCTGCAGACAAATGGGGCTTGTGAACATGCTAACTCTGTTCTAGAGCAGTATCTTAGGTGCTATGTCAATTATCAACAGGATAATTGGGCTGACCTCTTTCCTTATGCAGAGGTAGTGTATAATAATTCCATACATAGCAGTACAGGATTGATCCCTATCAAAGTAGTGTTTGGCCAGGATTTTGCGCCTATTCCTGAATTCCCCCAGGAGAAACTACAAAACCTGTCTTTATCCGAGTGAATTAATCAGCTACAAAGTTTTTGGCCTGTGACTCGTAAAACAAAGCTCACCAAGCACATAAAAAACAAGCAGATTAAAAAAGGGTGAAGCCAAAAGGTTGGGGATAGGATATTCTTGTCCACTAAGTTCCTTCAGACTACCCAGAAGTCGAAGAAACTTGGTCCTAAATAAGTGGGTCCTTTCCCATTGTTAGAATTGTAAACCCAGTAAGTGCAGTTGGAATTGTCAAAGACTTTTAGGAGAATCCAGCCCATGTTCCATGTTAGTTTACTGAAAACTGAGCATATTTCTTTAATGCGTTCACCCCAATGTGATTGCGCGGCTGGCTGCCACGCGGTAACGACCTCGTCTGCTTTAGGGACCCTTGCTAGGGTGCACCTGAGCTAGGCTTTGGGACCCCCGAAGGGGTGAGAACCCTCGTTAGGGTGAGCCTAAGCTAGGTGGGTCTGGCTCTGCCAAGGAAGCACGAACACCAAGGTGTGTAAAAACGCACCAACCAGCTCAGCAGGATGCCAAAAGAACCCCTCCTGGCTGATTGAGACGGTATTTATTAAGGCATACAAGAAGGGTTTTCGTAATACAACATGCGGTTACATGATTGGTTAAAATCTTGTTGCAGGGCAAAACTTAAGCAGGTTAGAAGCTTTCTATAGGATGTGGTTTTCTCTCATGCCCGGAGTTCTCCGGACAGGCTTTGTGGTTTAGCGTTTCTGCGTAAACAGCAGGTGCTTTAGCTCGACAAAGGATGTGGTATTTTATGTCGTTAAGCATGTTAGCTACATCTCCTCTGTTTTTACTTTATTAAAGCTGAAAACATGGAGCTTTTACGTCCATGGAGGTGAGTGCTATCTCAAGTCGCGAGGTGCCCTCCGACCCCAAGCTTCTTGTGTCCGCACCTACCATACTCTCAGCGTCATCTTCCGAATCGTTATCCGAGGAGAAATGTAGCAAGGGTTGCTTACTCTCATCTGTTGGCACCAACATATATGTATTATTTTCAAGCATCATATTAATTTGTGCAGCAGCTTTTGCTTCAGCAATTGCATTCAAACTACGCTTTATCATAGATATAAAAATAGGTAATAAGCCGGGTAATAATATACATCCCATAGCAATCATTGCAACTAATATGAAGATAGCTTTCAAACCTGGGAATTTGGGTAAAATACCATCAAACGTACCTCCAAAATCAATTCCAGTCCATGTCTGCACAGGAACATGGGCAATTTTCATCATTCTGTCAGTGATTTCCTTGATTACATGACCACTATCATCAATTTCAATACAACAATTACTTAGATTAAATTTTCCACAAACACCTCCTTCTTTAGCCAGTAAATAATCTAAAGCTAATCGATTTTGCATTATATATGTCCTACTTTTTACACTTTCAACAGCCAATTTATTTAAGGCTTTTGCAGTATCGTTAGTGATGATTTCTACCACCGCTTGAAGTCGTATAATGCGATTTAACAAATAACTGGGATCTCTGCCAAAGGATCCCGTGGTCCCATCATTTGCCCAATTTGCAGGGCCATAATAATTAATAATGCGTTCAGGAGGCCATTCATCATCTTTCCAATCTCCTATTTTTACACCAGTTCCTAGGGATATACTTCGTCTGCTACGGTGAATATTATCTAAGATATCATAAACAGGCATTCCCAATTGAGTACGTACGGTCAATGGTAAAAGAAAAAAGCTAGGACGAATAGAAGCTAAAAAACAAGAGCCATACCACTGAGGAGGTAACCTATTATAAGCATAAGTTCCACATGCCCAATATAAGCCTGCAGGGGCTTGCCATTCTTTGGTATCTTCAGGTGTTTTTAAATAAGCCAATGCAGGAATGCTTGACAAAACAGGAAATTTGAGCATTGATCCATTAATGCTCCACCAGGAGCCGTTATTCCATTGGCCCAAACAAGGAGTGTCTCCTACATGGATTGTATGATCTGCAGTATTGTTACGACAAAAACATTCTTGCCCAATCAGAGAATTATCAATTCTCCATACTTCAGTACCATTTTGGGTAAAAGTATAATTAGATTGATGAATTACCAAATCAGTATAATTAACTTGATGTGCAACCCAAGGCCATTGGTCCCCCATGTTAGTTCCACCACATACAAAACAATTTTTTACAGTAAGTTCTTTAGCTATGGTTTCAGCGAGGCTAATAAACATATTATGAGCTTTTGGAGGCATTACCAAAGAGGATAATTGAGAAATAATTTCTTCAAAGTTTTGATAAACAGAGATGGTTTTACGAACCACTTTAGTTGTTGTTAATTGAATAATAATGTAGCCATACGGATCTGCCCCACCTCCATCAATTCCAAGACCTAGAAAACGGTACTGAGTGCTAGGAGTGGTGGATGTGTATAAATATATACAAACTTGGTTGCATTTGTTAAAATCACAGTCTGATGAAGCAGGTTCACGAATAAGGTTAATGCCTTGAGGACCTCTATAATCAGGTTGAGTAGAAACATCTTTAGTATACCAATAATTGTAAGTGGTAGTAGCTCCTACATTGGATCCAGATATTTTTTGGAAAAGATATTTCCTGTCCTGTAAATATGCTCGTTGCCATCCAAGATTGCCACAAAGACATCCTGCATTACCATAAGAAGATCCTTGACCTTTACTAATAGCCTCACATATGTCAAAACATGCTGATATTTTAGATTGTCCTCTGGATACATTATGCGTAATGTATCCAGAACTTGATTGGGCTTTTGAAAAAATAAAAGGCAAATTTTCGCTAGGTCCTCCTTTATATCCATATACATAAAGGGAGGCAGTCTCTGGGCCTAAGGACTTTGGATCATAGCAATGAATCTTCCCAGATGATTCCTTACAACGATGGTACAAGGTAGCATTGTGCATACAGGATGATAAGTCAGATGTACATTCAGGTTTGATGTTGGAATATAGCAGAGTTTTGGTAATGCGAGTACCTGTTCGTGTGATGGTAATGCAGTCATTACAACTTTGAGTGTCAGACGTGAGTGATGCAGCACGCCGAATTCGTGGGGAATGAGAGGACTGTTTCTGAAACAACAATAAGGTCAATCTGGTGGAAGTGGCAAACCCTTTAACCATCTTGGTAATTTCACATTGATATAGTCCCAAATCTGCTGCCTTAGGGTTTTTGACAGTCAATTGAGTAGTACGGAAATGAAATGTTTGTAAATAATGTTCTGAATCTTCAGGAAGCCATGTGTTGTTAAAAAACCATCGCCAAAAGGTACCTTTTTTCTTGATAGGAGATCGTTGTCAACAGGGCATGGTGGGAGCATATGGCATTCCTTGTATGAAGGTGTAGCGTACCTGGTGTGTTCGTGTGAGGGAATTGTATTTTGGAAAGTCCGGCGCGTTTCGGCGAATCCTTGCTCCTGGGAGAGGCTCGCTTACTCCTGGTGCATAGTCTGGAATTTCTTTGGCTTTCCACAAACAAGTATTCACATCGCATGGCTCTGGAAAACAGCATGAAAAATGGTGAAGCAAAGTTCTTGAAGAGGGGTGAGGAGAGGTGCGGACAAGAGTCATCCAAGAAAGAAAAATTGAGGATAATGGAGGATAAGCCACAGAGGGTGTTGAGTAGAGATAAACAGTTTGGTTAAAATAGGTGTTATTGGACAAAAACCTGATGCACGAGTAGGAGCCAATAATTTGAGGAGTTATGTGTAAGGAAAGACGAACTTGACAAGAGTCATGATACAAGTATTGAATTAATATCAAAGGTTTTAAAGAAGGGAAAAGAAATTGGCCCTGATGCTGCAAGGCATAGGGGCAAGCAGTGAGAAGAGTGTCTTTAAACACAAAAGTCACATGAGTGTCAAGAGGTGCAAAAATCACCTGAGGGTGAACAACAAATCGAGCAGAGGCATAAGACAACAATGAGAGAAAGAGTTTAAAGAAAAAGGAGTGATATGTCAGGGGGAGAAGAAAAGGCAGGGTCATCTTGATCTTCTTCTGGTATGCGGTGATACGGACGAACACAACGAGCAGGAACCCAGAGAGTCTTGTCGTCAATTTGTACCGCTGCGTAGCCTTTTCCCCAAGTGATCAATTGTGCCGGACCTTTCCACTGTGGATCCGGCAATTGCCTGTAGTAAACAAGAGGTCGGGAGGCAGGGATAGGAGGTTTAGAAAAGTGACGAGAGGCTGCAGAGGAAGCAGGTGTGCCAGTAAGGTTAAGAAAGTTGATAGTATAAAGACAAGTATTTAGAATGTTTTGCAACATCGGGAGATTGGGGGGGGTGTAACCCTTTTGACCCCATATGCCGATCAAGAGCTAATTTCAAGGTTTTATTTGCTATTTCTACTATTGCTTGTCCTTTTGAATTAAAAGGAATTCCAAATTTGTGAATAATGGACCACCTATAACAAAATTCAGCAAAAGCAGAGGAGATGTAGGCAGGACCATTATCAGTTTTTAAAATTTTTGGACACCCCAATGTTGCGAAAGATCGAATGCAGTGATTAATTGTTTGTCTGGTATTTTCACCCCTTTGCGGGGTTACCATAATAAAGCCCGAAAAAGTGTCCACAGAAACGTGAAGATATTTCCATGGGGCAAAGGGGGGATACTGAGTGACATCCATTTGCCAAGTTCCACAAGCCTCAGTACCCCTTGGATTTACTCCTTGCGGGATACTATTGGCTTGGAGACTACACGTGGGGCATTGTTGAATGATGGCAGTAGCTTCTGCCATTGAAATGCCAAATTGCTTCATCAAGGCTTTTTTGTTTTGATGAAAAAAGGTGTGACTTTCACCTGCTGTCAATGGGGCAGGCTGAGGTGAAATAATAGTCACAGGCATCATTTTGCAGGCCTCATCTGCCATGTGATTTCCTTCAGATAGGAACCCAGGCAGATGCTGATGACTACGAATGTGTGCTACAAACAAAGGTTTAGTCCTTGCGTGTAGTACTGTTTGCAATTGTATAAACAATGTCAAAAGGGAAGGTGTTAAAGAGGGTGAGATATAGGCATCAAAAATGTGTAAAGTTAGTTGAGCTACATACAGACTGTCTGTGATGATATTTAGAGGTTCGGAAGAAAATAATTCCAAAGCTAGAATAAAAGCTGCCAATTCAGCCTGTTGTGCAGATGTTTGTGTAGCTGTCAATTTCTTATGCCATATCTGTTGTGTATTCCATGTACATGCACCATGATTTTTGGACCGATCTGTGAATACGGTTAACGCATCTTTGATGGGTTGTGATGTTATTGGTGTAAAAAATTGTATCGGAATGGTCTTAATAACTTGTAGCCTTGGGTCAGCTGGCAGATGACATGAAATTTGACCAGGCCATTCTGTGAGTGCATCTTGGAGAAGGGTAGAATTTTGAAAAAGAGGCTCCCATTGAGATAGCTTGAAAGGGAGATAAAGTGTAACAAAATCCATTCCCATTAAGGCACGGGTTCTTTTTCGTGCCTTTTCAATGAGCAAAGCCATTTGGGCTGCTCTGGGTGTGAGTGAATTGCGAGGTGTATGTGCTTGATGTAACCATTCTAAAATGTAAAGTTTAGGTTTTGGGATCATCACTACTTGTATGATGATTCCTGTCAAAAGTTGAGGAGTTGCAAGAAGAGCCAATGAAAGGGGAGTGTGTGGAATTGCTCTATCCACCCATGTAGTTTGTAATGTAAGGTTGATCTTTTCCAAAGAATCAAGTTGCTGCTGATTCAAATGTATGGTATCAGAAGGATGTTTAAGGCCTACCAAGCCTTGAAACAAGGGGGAAAGGTCATTTGTAGAAAGGGATAAATAGGGTCTAGCCCAATTAAGAGTTCCCAAGTACTGTTGTAGCTGAACCAATGTGGGATCAGGGGGAAGTGTTAAACGTGGTAATTCAGGTGCCGCAGCAGATACGATTACTTTGTGACCCAAATATTGCATTGGGTATTGGTGTTGAATTTTTTCTGGAGCTATGTGAAGGCCTGCTGTATGTAACAAGGATTGTAAATGAGGTAACGTTTTTGATACTGTACCTTTAGGTCCTTCTGCTGCCAGCAATATGTCATCCATATAATGGTAGATCAAAAATGTAGGATACTTACGGCGAAAAGGTTGCAAAATTTTGTCAACATAGTATTGACACATTGTGGGAGAATTCATCATACCTTGGGGTAAAAATTTCCATTGGTATCGAGCAGTTGGTTTAGAATTATTATATTCAGGTATGGTGAAGGCAAAAAGAAGTCTATCCTCAGGATATAATGGGATAGAGAAAAAGCAGTCTTTTAAGTCAATAACAACAAGATCAAAGTCTTGTGGGATTAAATTTGGATTTGGGAGCCCACATTGAAGCGCTCCCATGGGTTGTAAAATTAAATTGATGGTCCTCAAGTCTTGTAAGAGATGAAAGTTCCCATTTTTCTTTTTAATAACAAATACAGGTGTGTTATAAGGGCTGGTGGATGGTTCAATATGGCCTAATTGCAATTGTTCATCCACCAGTGCATGAAGGGCCTGTAGTTTCTCAATGGGAAGAGGCCATTGATCAACCCAGTTAGTTTTAAGCGAAAGCTTAAGAGAAAATAATGACATGATTTTAAGGAATATTCAAGGTAGCATTAAGTTGAGAAAGCAAGTCACGTCCCCAAAGATTAATAAACAAAGGTAAGACGTAAGGTTTAATGTAAGCAGTAAGAGAGGAATGAGAAGTAGATGCAAAAAGCCACTTGGTGCTAACCTTGGCCGATTGGGCTCCGCCCACACCTTGCACTGAAGGAGAATCAGTCAAAGGCCATGAAGAAGGCCATTCGGATTGTTGGATGACAGAGACGTCAGCTCCAGTATCCACCAGTCCTGTAAAAGGACGTCCATTAAGAGAGACAGTAAGCAAAGGCTTATTAGGCTGGACAGGTTGATGTAAAGCATAAACTGAAGAAGTATCAGAAGAAGGCAGAATTAAAAGAGTTGCAACTATAGTATCAGCCACTAGGTGGAAGCATCGGTCTCCGATGCCAGCGAGAGAAATATTTTTTAAGGAGGAGGAGTCATAAAGAAAAGGAGCGGCAACCACACCTTCGAGGATGAGGGTGGAGTTAGGCATGAGCAAAAGTGGTTGAGAAGGCGGAAGTGGAGTCAATAAAGTAACTGACAGTGGGAGGGTAAAAACTGAGCCAGGATCATCATAAGTAAAAGCTTCTGAAAGTGCCACCGGATAGGCGGTGGGTAAAGAAAGCATGTCAGGGGACGGAGCATGCACCAAAGAGTGTCGAGAGGCAATAGACAAAATAGGAGGATCAGCCTTTGGAGTGGGGTTGGCTGAGGACCCCGAAATTAGTTTCCCGAGGGAGGGGTCTCAGGAGGGGGATTAGTACGGCATTGCGAAGCCCAATGAAAACCTTTGCGACAGCGAGGGCAGATGGTTTTAGGTTTCACCGTAGGGGTGGGGGGGGACCCCGAGAGCCCCTTGGTTGGCCTCCACCGCCTGGGAAACGGCACTGACTTTTAAAATGACCAGGCTTTCCGCAATTATGACAGTTGCCTGGGCGGGAGAGAGCAAGTGTGTCAGATACCGTAGCAGCGGGCGGGGGAGGGATAGCAGCAGAAATGGAGGAGGAGATGGCAGCGGCAAGAGCCCCCATTTTATGAGACGTTGTTCCTATGACACGACAAAGTTGCAAGAACTCAGCGATAGTCACTCCAGGTTTATTAGCAACAGTTTGTAAAACTTTCTGACAATCCTCATTTGCATTAGAATAAGCCAATTTAACCAAAAGTTCTTTCCTTGCAGCCTCATTGTCAATTTGTCTTTCTAAAGCAGTCTGCAAACGATTGATAAAGGAAGAGTATGATTCATGAGGTTCTTGCATAATTTTCAAAAAAGCCTGAGTGGCTTCAGTGGAAGAGTCATCTACTCGTTTTAGGGCAGTCATAGCAAGTAAATGAATCAAGGCAAAGGAACGCCGAGGGCAATTTTGTTGCTGAACAAGAGTAGAAAATGCACCTGTGCCTTTAAGATGGTCAGCAGTAACTTGAGGCGGAAGACCTTTGAGGACTTCAGCGTCAGCTAGTTTTTCATATTCAGACAGCCAAACAACATTGAGCAGGATTCATCAGCATAGAGAACAGAGTTTTCCAGTCATACAAAAGCATTACAGAAGTTGCAGAAACGAGAGAATCCAACAAACCTTGAGTATAGCGGGACTGTAAGCCATAAGCGGAAACTGCTTCTTTTAGATTTTTTAAAACACGCAGTTCTATGTTGGAATGAACAGGAGGACCGGGAGCACCCGGGACAAACGTGAGGGGATAGGCAGCAGGGAGATCGGAAGAGTCAAGGGAAAAGGAGGGGGAGCAAAGAAGGGAGGAGATGTGACCGCCCTGGGAAGGAGAAGGGGGGGAGGAAAAGGGGGGGAACAGGCAGGAGAAAGAGAAGGGGGGGAAAGGGGGCAATCGGGAGCCGTATGAGGAAGATAGGGAGGGGGAGGATCAGCAGTTACAGGAGGAGACAAAGAAACTGTGTCAGAAGAGAAAGTGGAGGGGGGGGATGTAGCAGGAGGGAGGGAATCTTTGGGATAGACAATCTCAAGGGCAGACATAACAGCGCACCAGGAAGAGATAACGCCAAAGGGGGCGCACGGAGAAGAATGGAGATAAGTGCCAAGGTGTTCCCATGTGGAACGTTTAAGAGTTCCAGATTCAGGGTAAGCCGGGCAATGGCGATAGACATAAAAAAGAAGTTGATCGATATCAGATTTAGAAAGAGGGTAGACAGTGGTGTCGTTGAGTTTCTGCAGACTATTGGCTTGCTTGATTAGAAGGGAAAGCTCAAGCCTGTGAGAGGCGTGAGACTTTGAGGGTGAAGTGCCCATACTTACGAAGCGCTTGCCCGCCAGGTGCGTAAGATGAGAATCAAGGCGCCGAACACGTGGACACGGGACTCGGCGTGAGACAGCCGAAGGCAATTCGGCACGTCGGGGTCACCAGTTGTGATTGCACGGCTGGCTGCCACGCGGTAACGACCTCGTCTGCTTTAGGGACCCTTGCTAGGGTGCACCTGAGCTAGGCTTTGGGACCCCCGAAGGGGTGAGAACCCTCGTTAGGGTGAGCCTAAGCTAGGTGGGTCTGGCTCTGCCAAGGAAGCACGAACACCAAGGTGTGTAAAAACGCACCAACCAGCTCAGCAAGATGCCAAAAGAACCCCTCCTGGCTGATTGAGACAGTATTTATTAAGGCATACAAGAAGGGTTTTCGTAATACAACATACGGTTACATGATTGGTTAAAATCTTGTTGCAGGGCAAAACTTAAGCAGGTTAGAAGCTTTCTATAGGATGTGGTTTTCTCTCATGCCCGGAGTTCTCCGGACAGGCTTTGTGGTTTAGCGTTTCTGCGTAAACAGCAGGTGCTTTAGCTCGACAAAGGATGTGGTATTTTATGTCGTTAAGCATGTTAGCTACACCCCAACCCTCCTCCTCCTGTCCCTCTCCTTATTGAATGAGAACAACATTTCGAGGCCAAGAAGATCCTGGATTCCAGGAAACATAGAGGGAAAATACAGTATTTAGTGGCCTGGAAACATTTCCCTCCTTCCCATTCTGAGTGGGTGAATAAGACTGATGTCAGGGCCCCAAAACTCTTGCAAAAGTTTCATTCTAAATGCCATGATAAACCCTAATTGTGTAATATAAATGTTTTGTTATTATTGTTTTTTATGTTTTCATCTGGGGATGACATCCTTTCTGCAGGAGGGCCAAATGTCAACCTCTACCTTGCATGCTTGCTGTCGGCTGCCATAGTAACAGAAAGGGTGGGGGCTCATGATATTTGGGAGGGGATACATGCTGGTGGAGATATCTCAAGAAGGGAGTTTTGTTCTCACCATCTTTTGTGCATGCTGATGGCTTGTGTTTGAGTTTTGGCAATGCCAACTGTCTCTGCATACCAACTGAATGAAGCCATTTGAAGATGCACCCACACGACACCTTTGGGAGTTGGAGAATGGACATTGGTTCAGGGTAACTGGGGGGAGGGATTTGATATGTACAAGTTTGTGATTTTTTGCTTCAGATCTTCCTGCACTTTCTCTGTTTTCATTTCATATCCAGTAAAAGTACCCTTTCTCTAATCAAACGAAGTTGGGGGTTTTCTTTCTTGGATGTTGAATGAGGCACACCTGATAGTAACATTAATTACAGGTCGTTGAACAAATTAGAATTCAATCTTTCTCTCTGCATCGTTTCTTCAATGGATCTTTGAGTCAGCGGACTCGAGCTGGCTGATGTCATCTGGGCTACCTATTTTCTTCCAGTTCCAATCTTAGTTAGGTTTTGGATGCTGCCATTTTCAACAGCTTTTTAAGCCAACCCTCCCAGTTCCTGTTATTTCTTATATTTCCCTCCACTGCACCAATATCATCCAGTTATGTACTTTGTTTCAAAGTCTATATCCTTAATCTATTGCATATACAAATACAAAAATAACTAATTGATATATAGTGAATATATTATATAGGAAATCTTAATAGATAATTAATGTTCAGAAAATATGTAGATAGATATATAAATAGGTATAAATAAATATAGTTACATATAATACATATGATAAGAAACAGCAGAAAACAGCAGGAATGCTTATAATGGTAATAGTTATGGTAATTTTGATTCCAAACTAATTTTCTTACATCTGTTCAACTATACATACAAATAATTTTGCAGCTTTGGGCACATTACCTCTTTCTTTCAGGAAATACCAAGTACCCAATAGGTTTTTTTTGAAGTTTATCTTCTATTTCAATTACTCATTATGCTTCTTATAGCTTTGCGTAGTTTCTATTTTTTCCCCTGACCACAAATATGGTCAGAAATGCTCTTCTAAAGTCAATTTATTGTTTATTTCCAAAATCCTCCTTCTTGCTCCTTCACTGGCTTTGGTTTTCAATATTTTATTTAGTATTATTTATCAGTTCCTCCCAGCAGAGCCCAGGCAACAAAGCCAACAAAGTCTACCAGTACCTCTGTTTGAAATGACAGAAAATCTTCCTCCCTCTTCTCTTATTCTTCCATTTTCCAAATACTACAAATATCCATTCTTTCCTTTGCCAGCAGGTATCAGTTTTATCTTTTCTAAGCCAGCACACACTGTCTCTATCCAAAATATCAGCTTCCTCAAATTAGTCAGCACCTTTCCATTAATCAGCTCTTAATGATCGTTTCTTCAGCTACAGCTTTTAGACCCTCTCCTTAGTCTCTTCCTTTTACACAGCCAGCAAAAAACCTCACTTAATGCATATCTCTCTTCTTCCCCACACTTATCTCTTGCCACTCTTCCAAGGAGGAGGAAATCCTCCCCCCTCTCTCTGTCTAGGCCCCTCTCTCCTCTTATCTTCACAAGAAATCCTCTTTTCCCTGAGATCACTTGCAAGAGGTCGCCGGAACCAATCATCACCAAAAAGTGTCACTGTTGCTCCGCTAGTTCCTCACTAGTTTCATCCAGCTGCTAGCCTTCCACAGCAGCCATGGCAGGCCATCTTTTCCTCCATCAAGTCATTTTTGGAACTTTCCCTGCCTGCCTGTCTAGACCGCCGCCTGAGAATTGGCTCACAGGGCGCCCCAATTCTTCCGATCCCCCTGCAGTGGACCTATGATTCCAATGAATCAACTGGATGAGTGAAATCAGCTGTGTTACCATGGAGAACCATCTCACACACCTGTTCAGCTTGGTTTAGGTCAGAAAGGTCAATACAATAAAATAGATCGTTTTATTTAACAGATACAATAGTTAGTACAATACAAGTAATACAAGTTTTAGGACGACGATTATCAGGGAAGAATATTGAGACTCTTCTAGGTGAAGCTAGAAGGGTTTTATAGATTTTTATGTCAATATTTGAATTCAGGCTAATTATTGGTAATAATTGCTGATCACAGTATAAGACTATAGGTATTCCATTGATCTTCTGATGCATGTTATTATTTATAATTATTTAAAATTTAAAGCTATAAATACAGTACTGCAATCCTAAGATTTTTTTCTTGTATTTATTTTGCAATTTTGAGATAAATTAATAGGGATTATAGATATGAATTTTATTATATTATCAGAGATTCATAACTTGCTTCTTGGATATTTACAGTTTTGTCTAATTATTAACTTTTTGTGATTCTACTAATAATAAATTTCTACTAATGAAACTTTATGAGTTTTATATAACTATATTTTCTGCTTGAAGATCTGAGCTTGATCTTCTTGAACATGAGCCAGCAAAAAATCTAATACAATCCTGGGTTATATAAACAGAGACATAGAATCAAGATCACGTGATGTATTACGTGACTTCCCTGGTGCTACCCCCCGCTGCGGGGAGGCGGAACCGGAAGGTATTAGATGGTTCCGCCCCAAGCGCCTGATGGAACCAGATAAGTTCCAGACGGAGCTTGGGCCACCTCCTGTAGACCTGACCCGCCCCCGGGTGGAGGACCTGGTAGACGCATGGAATAGTGCGACTGCCGGGGCCCTAGACCGAGTGGCGCCTTTGCGGCCTCTCCTGCGGCGATGAACCACCCTGGCCCCTTGGTTTACCGAGGAGCTAAGGGTGATGAAACGCCACAAGAGACGCCTAGAGAGTCGTTGGAGATCCTCCCGTTCCGAATTTGACCGAGCACAGGCACGAGCCTATTTGAGGACGTACCTTGTGGCATTAAGAGCGGCCAAACATCAACATTGTGCCGCTCTTATTGCGTCCGCAGATAACCGCCCTGCTGCCCTGTTTCGGGTGACACGCTCCCTCTTGTCTGAGAGGCCGCGGGAAGCCCCTTTACAGGGCAGAGCAGAGGAGTTTGGGAAATATCTACAGGACAAAGTCGCTCAAATCCGGATGGGATGGGCCCCTTTCAGTGGTCCAGTGGGGGCGCCCGAGGCGAGTCTTGAGGAACCATTCTGGGAGGAGTTTGACTCGGTTGCCATCGAGGATTTGGACAGGCTGCGTGGATGCCTGCGACCTACCACATGTTTATTGGACCCGTGTCCCTCCTGGCTTGTACTGGCATCCTGGGAGGTTACACGCGACTGGCTCCTGGGCCTAGTGAACGCTTCGTTGGGCGAGGGGTCTCTGCCGGCCGCCTTGAAAGAGGCGGTTGTGAGGCCCCTGCTCAAGAAGCCTTCCCTGGACCCAACGGAGCTAGTTAATTATCGTCCAGTCTCCAACCTTCCCTTTTTAGCGAAGGTTGTAGAGAGTGTGGTGGCACAACAGTTCCCACGTCACCTGGAGGAGAATGATTATCTGGACCCGCGCCAGTCCGGCTTCCGACCCGGGCACAGCACGGAGACGGCCTTGGACGCGTTGGTTGATGATCTCTGGAGGGCCAGAGATAGGGGATGTTCCTCTATCCTGGTCCTATTAGATCTCTCGGCGGTGTTCGATACCATCGACCATGGTATCCTGTTGCACCGGTAGAGGGGCTGGGAGTCAGGGGCACCGTTCTACGGTGGTTTGGCTCCTACCTCTCTGGCCGAACGCAACGTGTGTTGGCAGGGGAGCAGTGATCGACCCTGAGCCCCCTCACATGTGGGGTGCCACAGGGATCGGTGCTCTCGCCTCTCCTGTTCAACACATACATGAAACCGCTGGGCGAGATCATCCGTGGCTTTGGGGTGGGATATCATCTGTATGCTGATGATACTCAGCTGTACATTTCCACCCCGAACCACCCCAACAAGGCCGTCGAAATGATGTCCCGGTGTTTGGAGGCCGTACGGGTCTGGATGGATGGCAACCGACTAAAACTCAACCCCTCCAAGACGGAGTGGCTGTGGCTTCCGGCCCCCCGGTTCAACCAGTTGCTTCCATCTCTGGCCATCGGGGGCGAGCAACTGGCCCCTGTGGAACGGGTGCGCAATTTGGGCGTCCTCCTGGATGCCCAGCTGTCCATGGATGACCATGTAACAGCCGTGGCAAGGGGGGCGTTCCATCAGGTTCGCCTGATGCGCCAATTGCGCCCCTTATTGGACCGGGATGCCCTACGCACAGTCACCCATGCGCTGGTGACGTCTCGCCTGGACTACTGCAATGCTCTCTACATGGGGCTTCTCTTGAGATGCACTCGGAGACTGCAGTTGGTCCAGAATGCGGCCGCGCGGGTGATTATGGGGAGGACTAGATACTCCCCTGTAACACCTCTCCTGCGCAAGCTGCACTGGCTTCCTGTAGTCTATCGGGTGCGTTTCAAGGTTTTGATTACGATCTTTAAAGCGCTTCATGGCACAGGACCTAGTTACATGCGGGATCGCATCCTGCCCCATACATCCCTACGACCAATCTGCTCACACAGAGAGGGACTTCTCCGGGTGCCGTCCACTAAACAGTGTCGGGGGGCGACACCCAGGAGCAGAGCCTTCTCTGTGATGGGCCCAGCCCTGTGGAATGACCTCCCCCGTGACATCAGGATGACTTCCGATCTCCGCTCCTTCCGTGTACAGCTTAAGACCCACCTTTTTCAATTATCTGGCCTGGCTCAACCGTAGTTTTTTCTTATTCCTCCTGACAGTCCTTTTAAATTTTAAATTGTGTTAAATTAAATTGTGTTATTATTAAGGGGTATTTTAATGGCTGATTTTTAACATTCTTAATGTGATGTAATTGTTACCTCCTCCGTGCATGTATGTCTTTGTATATGTGTGGATTTGTTGTTTATGTGTTTGCACATATGTTTTTATGTTTTATATGTTTTATTGTACGCCGCCCCGAGTCCTTTTTGGAGAGGGAGCGGCTAATAAATTAAAAATTATTATTATTATTATTATTATTAGAAACACTTTATAAAACCTTAATAAGATCACACCTGGAATACTGCATCCAGTTTTGGACACCATACTACAAAAAAAAAAAAAAAAGACTTTGGAAAAAGTTCAGAGAAAAGCAGCTAAGATGATCAAAGACCTGGAGACTAAAACATATGAAGAATGACTGAAGGATTTGAGTTTGGCTCGTCTAAAGAAAATAAGAATTAGGGATGACACAATAGCAGTATTCCAGTATTTCAGTATTCCAACATGTGAGTGGTTACCACAAAGAAGAGGGGGTCAAAGTAGTCTCCAAAGCACCAGAGGGCAGGAAAAGAAATAATGGCTGGAAACTGATCAAAGAAAGAAGCAACCTGGAATTAAAGAGAAACTTCCCAACAGTGAGGACAATTAACCAGTGGAACAGCTTGTTCTCCATCACTGGATGTTTTTAAGAAGAGATTGGACAGTCACTTGTCTGAAAAGTTATAGGATCTCTTGCTTGAGCAGGGGGTTGGACTAGAATACCTCCATGGTCCCTTCCAGCTCATTCTATTCTAATACTCTTATTCATCTGAAGAGAGAAAAAAAATCTTGCTAATGCAATCAAACCATTAGGTGGCAAATCTTTTTCCTGGGCTTGTTTTTATTTCTTGAAGAAGGAAAATATAGACATTAATAGTAATTTGTGATTTAGATTATGAAAAATTGTCCATGTGTTTGTATCTGTGTACAGGCAGATACAAATTACAAATTACAACCACAGCCGGGACTGAAAATGTTGTCAGTAAGTTAAGATGGTTGTTAAGTGAGTTGTATCCACTTTTTGCCATGGTTTTTAAGTGAAGCAAATACAGTTTCTCCCATTGATTTTGCTTGTTGGAAACTGTTCAGGAGGTTGTAAATGGTAATCACATGACCTCATTCTGAAACCATCATAAATCCATGCTAATTGCCAAGAGCCCAAATTCTGAGTATGTTGCCATGGAGATGTTGCAATGGTCATAAGTGTGAGGATTGGTTATAAATCTTTTTCCCCCCAGCAACTTTGAATAGTCACTGAATGAATGGTTGCAAGTCCAGGAGTACCAGTATTTATGCCTAATGATAATGGTGGAATACTCAGTCCCTTTAATAAAAAAAAGGAATAAATCTCACCATGTACAGTAACTTGTAGATTTGCCAAGTTGCTAATAAAAATGTAAAGTATTATGCAGTTCTACTTCTCAACTATTTCTGTTTAAATTCTTTTGGAATATAAAACAATTGACAAAAGATCTTTATTTTCATCTGTGTTACTCTAGAAATAACTTGAATGAATTCAAAATATTGTGATTCAAACATCATATAAATTGGTATCTTATCAGTTCTCTATCATTCATATGGCTGAAGAATATAGAAATCTAGATCATTGTAGTCCAGAATTATCTGACTGAATAGAGAGTCTGTTATGTTTTTTCCCCATACTGAAGTGGAGGAAGTGCAGGAAATAAATTTTAAAATTTCTTTGCATATCTATTGTATATCTTGTCTCAGTTTAATTTTCAGAATTAAAATATAGCATCTGAGGAAACTACAAACTACTACTTCTACTATGAAACTTTTTCATATTGCTCATAATAACAATCATTGCTGAGAGAAATATACTTTCGGCACTTGCTGCTTTTGATGTTATTTTGCACACTGCAATTATTACATTGACACTGAAAACAAATGGTAGAAATAAATTTTAAAATAAGAATATTATTTAATAAAAATAAAAGAGTAACACTTCATCTAATAAAATTCATTTCCCCCAGACTTATAATCTCTAAGAATTCAATATAGGCAAATCTTATTTATGACTGCTTCTTTGTTGCCAAATGCTAATAAGAACAAGCCCTGTCAGTAGGTACATTAATGCTGGCAGCTTTTGGTATTATTGGCTGAATGCCTCCAATCACTAGAAGCATACCAAGGATCTGCTTATGCAGAATCTATTGTGTGTGTGTGTGTGTGTGTGTGTGTGTGTGTTTGTGTCTGTCTGTCTGTCTGTCTGTCTGTCTGTCTGTCTGTCTGTGAGACACTTAAAAAAACTGTCTAAAATGCAGGTGTTGATTTCTAAGGCTCCTCCAGGGATATTGTAGTTTTGTTTTGTTTTTTAAAAGTCTTTATGAAGTAGTTGGTGAGCTGGAGAGCTGGAGAGTTGGAGAGCTGGAAATGGCGACATTTGTGACAGCGTTTTGGAGCGTTTTGGAACGTTTTGCAGAGAGCGACAGGAAGGAAGAATGTGAGAACGGCAGGAAGGAGGAATGTGAGGTTGGATGGAAAGAGACTGGTGAACGGGTGAACTGAGAGGTTTGGAAGGAGTGAGCTGGTGAGCTGAGAGGTTTGGAAGGAGAGAAGGAGAGACTGGAAGGAGAGTGAGGAAAAAGGAGAGAGAGGAAAAAGAATGAGTTGGAAGGACACTGGAAGGACACTGGAAGGAGAGAGGCTGGCTCCAACAGCAGCCGCTGAAAGAGTTGTCATGGATGCCAGTAACATCATTAGGACATTGGCTGAGTCCCACCAACATCTGGATTTGAGGTGGGAGTCATGAGAGAGTAAGACTGGAATGGAGGTTGGGGGCGGCTGGGGGCAGCCTGGAACACCGGAGGTCACCGGAAGCCCTATATTAGGGCTATGGGTAGGCCACAGGGATGTTTAGGCCAAGACCATCTGCCCCCCAAGAACATCGGCCCCCTCCCAATCGGGAACTCCATTCCTTAAGAACTCCAGATTACCATCTTTAAACTCTCTCCATGAACTCCCACCCACCTAGGACCACCTAGGATCATCTACCCTTTGGACCATCTCTCCTCCACCCAGACCACCATTTGGACATCTAAGAACTCTTCCCCCCCTTTTTTTCTATGACTGACCACTTACCATCTATAATACCTTGACCCCATCGTGTTTTTAAGATTCTGAAGATTATTTATACGAGGCTTGACCTGCTCCGCCTGCGGGAGACCCCCCTCTCGCAGGCATGGCCCTTGACGCTTGCAAGGGCCCGCCTTGATGATGGGTTTATAGACCTCGAGAGGTGGAAGAAAAGGAGGCTTAGGGGTTTTTTAACTAAATGTTAGAAAAGGAGGGGAGGGAAATCTGTCCAGGAGGAGGGCCAGTGCCAGGCGAACAGGTGAGTCCAGGAGGGAAGTGGGGGTGGTGGAGGGGGGGAGGGGAAAGAACGTTCCAATAGAGGGTTGTCTTATTACATCGGTCGCGGGGAGGGGGGGATGCGAGGACAGGAGAAGACCACAGCGTAGGTTGGGAGACCGTGGTTGTTGGTTACACCCGGTCGTTTGTACCAACCCCCGCAACCTAGGTGGTCAGGAACTACAGAGCCAAGGCCTGAGGCTGATGCTCTGCAATGCAAGGTCCGTGACCAATAAGGCCCCCCTCATTAATGAGTTGATCTCAGAGGGGGAGCTGGACCTTGCAGGGATAACGGAGATCTGGTTGGGCCACGAGGGTGGTTTACCCCTTGTTGAAATGTGCCCGCCGGGTTTCCGTGCATTTCATCAGCCTCGAGCCCTGGGTAAGGGTGGTGGGGTGGCGGTAGTTATACGGGAATGTCTAGAGCCGAGGGAGTTCACTGTACCTCAGATACCCGGATGTGAGTCCCTTGGTGTGAAATGGGGCCCAGGGAGGCAGTGGGGCTTGCTGATTGTATACTTGGCTCCTCGCTATATGTCAGCAGCCCTGCCCGAGCTCCTCGAGCTGATCTCAGAGACGGCAGTTGAGACCCCCAAGCTTGTGGTTATGGGGGATTTCAACTTGCCGTCGACGGGGGAAGCATCCGAGGTAGCTCAGGAGTTCATGGCTTCCATGACAGCCATGGACCTGACCCAATTAATTCAGGGCCCCACACACGAAGGTGGCCACACTCTGGACCTTGTTTTTGTATCTGAACAGTGGGCGAGTGATCTGGGAAGAGGGGATGTAACCATTACTCCCCTGTCATGGTCAGATCACTCATGTCTCCGGCTGGACTTCCCTGGCGCTACCCTCCACCGCGAGGAGGCGGAACCAAACTGTCCAAGTTGGTACCGCCCCAGGCGCCTGATGGAACCGGATAGGTTCCAGACGGAGCTTGGGCCATTCCCTGTAGCCCTGACCCGCTCTCGCTCCGAGAACCTAGTGGCCGCCTGGAATAGGGCGGCCGCTGGGGCCCTGGACCGAGTTGCGCCTTTGCGGCCTCTCCTGCGGCGACGACCCACCCGGGCTCCTTGGTTCACCGAGGACCTGAGGGTGATGAAGCGCCATAGGAGACGCCTAGAGGGCAGGTGGAGGTCTTCACACTCCAAATCTGACCGAACACAAGTAAGAGCCTATTTACGGACTTACCTTGTGGCATTAAGAGTGGCCAAACGCAGACATTGTGCCACTCTTATTGCGTCCGCCGATAACCGCCCTGCCGCCCTGTTTCGGGTCACCCGCTCTCTCTTATCACAGAGGACGCGGGAAGCCCCTCTACAGGGCAGAGCAGAGGAGTTTGGGGAATATCTGCAGGACAAAATTGCTCAGATCCGGAGCGGATGGACCCCCTTCAGTGGACCAGAGGAGCCGCCAACAGTGAGTCTTGTGAGACCACTCTGGGAGGAGTTTGCGTCTGTTGCCCCCGAGGATTTGGATAGGTTGTGTGGACGACTGCGACCGACCACATGTTTAATGAACCCGTGTCCCTCCTGGTTGGTACTGGCATCCTGGGAAGTGACACGAGGCTGGCTACTGGGCCTGGTGAACGCCTCTTTGAGCGAGGGGTCCTTTCCTGCCGCTTTGAAAGAGGCGGTGGTGAGGCCCTTACTCAAGAGGCCTTCCCTTGACCCAATGGAGCTAGCTAATTATCGTCCAGTCTCCAACCTTCCCTTTTTAGTGAAGGTTGTAGAGAATGTGGTGGCACAGCAGTTTCCACGACACCTTGAGGAATCCGAATATCTAGACCCACGCCAGTCCGGCTTCCGGCCCGGACACAGCACGGAGACGGCCTTGGTCGCGTTGGTCGATGATCTCTGGAGGGCCAGAGATAGGGGTTGTTCCTCTATCCTGGTCCTATTAGATCTCTCGGCGGCTTTTGATACCATCGACCATGGTATCCTATTGCGCCGGCTGGGGGGGGATGGGAGTTGGAGGCACCGTTTTGCGGTGGTTCAGCTCCTACCTCTCCGACCGGACGCAATGTGTGTTGGCAGGGGGGCAGAGGTCGACTCTGAGGCCACTCACTTGTGGGGTGCCTCAGGGGTCGGTCCTCTCGCCCCTTCTGTTCAACGCATATGTGAAGCTGCTGGGGGAGATCATCCGTGGTTTTGGGGTGGAGTATCATCTGTACGCTGACGATACGCAGCTGTACATTTCCACCCCAGACCACCCCAACGAGGCTGTTGAGGTGATGACCCGGTGTTTGGAAGCCGTCGGGGTCTGGATGGGGGACAACAGACTCAAGCTCAACCCCTCCAAGACTGAGTGGCTGTGGCTACCGGCACCCCGGTTCAGTCAGTTGATTCCATCGCTGACCATAGGGGGTGAGCAATTGCCCCCTGTGGAATGGGTGCACAATTTGGGCGTCCTCCTAGATGCCCGGCTGTCAATGGATGACCATGTGGCAGCCGTGGCAAGGGGGGTGTTCCACCAGGTTCGCCTGGTGTGCCAATTGCGCCCCCTACTGTACCGGGATGCCCTACGCACGGTCACTCATGCACTGGTGACGTCTCGGCTTGACTACTGCAATGCCCTCTACATGGGGCTTCCCTTGGGACGCGCTCGAAGACTGCAGCTAGTCCAGAACGCAGCCGCGCGGGCTATTTTTGGGAGTACTAGGTACTCCCACGTAACACCGCTCCTGCGCGAGCTGCACTGGCTGCCTGTGGTCTTTCGGGTGCGTTTCAAGGTGTTAATCACCATCTTTAAAGCACTCCATGGCTCAGGACCTAGGTACTTGCGGGATCGCATCCTACCACACACTTCCCTGCGACCGATTCGCTCTCACATGGAGGGGCTCCTCCGGGTGCCGTCCACTAGGCAGTGCCAACAGGCGACACCTAGGAGTAGAGCCTTCTCTGTGATGGGCCCAACCCTCTGGAATGACCTCCCCCCCGATATCAGAACCACCACCGACTTTCTCTCCTTTCGACGAAAACTGAAGACTCACCTGTTCCGTTTAGCCGGCCTGGACCATTCATAACCTCATTATACCTCTTGGCAGATATATTTTAACTGGGTAATTTTAATTGGGTATTTTTAAGGATTGTTTATATACTGTTTTTATCTGCTTTACCTGTACAGTGTTGTATTGCCTCCTCTTCTATGTTTTTATGTTTGCATGTTTGTAGTCCATTTTATTTATTTCATTTGACTGTACACCGCCCCGAGTCCCTTTGGGGAGAGGGGGCGGTATAAAAATTGAAATAAAGGTAAAGGTAAAGGTAGTTGACTAACTCAGCTCTGAGAGATTAATCCTCTATTCCAGAGGTCGTCAAACTTAAACACAGAGCTATTTGGACCTGTTTCCCACAGAAAACACTGGGAACCACAAAGGTCCTAACCGGAAGCCCCCTATTCAATTCTGGAGCTGACCAGAAGTTCAGTTCCCCCACCAGAGAGTCTCCTCCTTTTTCCTCTACCTGTCATAACCGAAAGTCCTATCAATTATGGAGACAACTGGAAAACTCTCTCCTTGCCATAGAGTCTTCTCCTGGCGCACTGTGCTTCTCTCCCCCTCCCCCGGAAGCTCCTCTCAAAATTGTGGTGCCGACCGGTGATGGAGCCACAGCAGAGGGAGGAAAGAGCCACATGCGGCTCCAGTGCTGCAGTTTGCTGACCCCTGCTCTATCCCATAAATGAATTTAACAAACAATTTAACCAGCTCCAATGTTTTTTCAAAGGAAACTTTTTTTACTTAATAATCTCAGCAAAAGGGAAGAAAACTGTATTTTATGCTTGCTTTCTATTTATCATTTATATGATTAAATCACTGAATGTGAATAACCATAATTATTAATTCTATCTACTTTCAGATTGCTGTAGTGAGATGTGACAGGACATTCACTACAACATGTGTTCTTTGAGCAGCTGGTTTGCTGGTTTTCTTGTAAATGATCCTTAGCAATTAGATATGGTTGTCTAGATATGGTTATTATAGCATAGCATAGCTATTATTTTACTACAATTAATATCTACTAGCAAAAGGAGGTGAAAACCTCTGTTTGCTGGTTACAGAATGAGCATACTGAAAATATTCAGTTGAGTAAATAAATGATATATTTGTGTATTGCAAAAATGATAAATCAATTATATATTTTTCTAGGTTGATGGTTTGGTAAAGTTGGTGCAGTGCAATATACTTAAACAGCAGTAATATAACTTTCTTCTAGGCTGGCTCATTAAAAGATTAAATAGATCAATTGCAAGATCAAATTTCAGAACTAAATTCACTATAGAATTGCATTGGTTCTGAACATCCCTCCAAATACTCTACATAGATTATTTGATGATTATTTATCATTTAAAAGACATTACACCACACATCTTATATATCTCAGATTCAGTACAAATGATGCCATGGAACTCAAGTATTTTAATATGTGGCTATCTTTTAAAAACAAAATTATGAATGTAAAATAGCTATTATTAGAAAATACAATCTCTCCCAATGAAAACAGATGACTCTCCCCCCACCACACGTATAAAATTCGGGCGAATTAAACGAAATACAATGTAATTTTATTTGGAGGAGACAAAGGAAAAGCAAGTGGAAGAAGAAACAATACATTTAAAATAAAAATTCTACTTTAATATTCTGGTAGAAGAAGGATTTATAGATTTGTGCGATGGGAGAAGAGAACACGAAGACAACCGAGCGAAAGAAATTGCAGAGATTAATGGATTTCCTGATTAGTGTTGTTCATATGCTTTGTGTCTCAGCTTCAGGCTGAGGCTGGGCCGGCGCGTGTGCGGCTGGAGGGGGGGGGTGGATGCCACCAAATGGGCGCGCGCACACAAGCACTCACAGCACACAGGCAAGCAGGAGCTAGCTTTGCCATGTGGACTTCCGATTGTGGAGTTAATAAAAAGGGAGGTCACCCCTCGGTCCGATCGCCCATCCCAATAGCGGCGGAGTCAGTTCGCTACTGTTCGCTGTCGACGCTGCTCTGACAGAATGAACGGACGCGCAAGAGAGCAAAGTGCACCGGACCGGCGAGGTGGGAGAGCGATCAGCATGTCGTCTTTGGTCCGCCGTGTGAGCGGGGAGAAGCGAGGCTAAGGGAGAGGTGGAAGAAGAGGCAGAACCGGGACTAGCAAGCAGATAGTAGTGAAGTGAGACAAAGCGTTAGAAGGGACGCGAGAGCCAGCCAGCCACACACAGGGTGGGAGCGGACAGAAATAGAGGAAAAAGAAGAGGGGTGAGGAAAGCGGGTGTAGAGAGAAGCACAGGGGAGATTTTGCGTGGATCGAAGAAGCCAAAGCAGAGGGTTAAGAAAGGTTCTGAGAGGAGACAGATGAACCGGGCGGCTCGGCGGGATCTAGGAAAAGACAATAAGGGTTACTTCTAGAAAAATCTGAGGAAAGGGAGATAATATTGTAGTCTTTATTACAATCAGAATCATAGCCCTGCAGCCGAAGAAGTGAGCAGTGCACACTAGTACAAAGAGGCGCACAGTAAGACACCAACCCCGGAGAAAGAGCGCCAAGTGCCGTAGTAACAGCTCAGCAACTCAGGAAGAAAGAGGAGGCGGGAATAGACCATGTTTTCAGGAAAACAAATAGCCTCAAATTTCATCAAGACGCTGGAGCCATATCCAGTGTGTTCACTCAAGGTAAAACCAAGACACTTCCCGCCCCAACAACCTATATCTACGTGCCTACCGCATGTTATGTTTCTGTACCATTTGTACAACCTATGCTTTCTTGTCCTGTCTTTGAAATCATTTGCTATGTCTGCGTGTTTGATTTGGCCAGCTCAGGGTTAGGGTTAGGGTCTGGGTCTGACACACGAGGAGGGAAAAAGACTTGTGAACTGAATCTAAGTCTGGCTGACATTGTTTTAGCGTATTATATATAACCTCAGGGTTTTGAAATAGCAGTACATTACTGTTCCTTGAATGTTCAGAGTACTTCGGTGCTTCGTTTTGAAAGATACGCCTACCATTTAGGTAACTTTAAATTCAAATAGGTGCGTTTCAAAACTGATTTTTAAAAACAAAAAACAAAAAAACATAGATAAAAAGTTTGCCAGCTGAGCAAAAGATTCTGTACCACTTATCTCCAAGCTCATTAGTACCAGATTTTTATCTTGCTACATGCTTTTTGCATCTATGGTAATTCTATCGTAAATAATAGAAGATAGATAATTTAGGAGCAACATTCAAACTCTCTGACAGGCAAATATTATAGAAATAAGTGACTTTCAGCCTGATTTGCTTGCAGTTAAGATTCAATATACAGCAGTGTTGTGTTTTTCTTTAACATTTGAAGTTAAATTTGATATCTCTTTTTTATCATAACTTCTGAAATTACATGTAGGAAAATTTCAAATAATTCCTTTAACATTAAAATGGTTACAAATATTTCCTAACATGATTATTATTGTGATTATTATTATATTTTCCTCACTCCTTCTATATGTTGCTTAAAATGCCAAAAAAGTCATTGAAGCGTTTACTTAAGACAGACAGAAGTCTAATAATATAATAGACATTGTTTTTCAGATAATCGTATTACTAAACATCTGTGTTTTGATATGGTAAGAAGTAGCATATTTGGGTTAGCATCATGATGTCATGGAAGTGAAGCTTTCTGCATCTCATTTAAGTATTTGAAATTGGCAGACTGCAGTGTTCATTGCTTGCAATTTCTTCATTGCTGTCATGCTATACATTGGTTCTGAGAGTCTAAATTTTGTCAGATGTTTTGTGTATGTATGTGTGTGTTTGTATTTGTGTGTGTGTGTGTATGCTGATCTTGAAAATCTACGAAAACACACACACACACACACACACACACACACACACAAAGACATATATAATGCATGGATTCATTTTTTCGCCTCCCATATATCTAAGTTCATGCTGAGAACTTATCCAACTAAGCTACATTAACTGATATAAGCTAAGCAATATTCCCTTAAAGTATGCTTTTATCTTTTTATTTGATGTAAATCTAAGTGTTACTTCTGTCCAGTTTTTTAAAAGTTGGTGAGCAAATACATTGTTTTTAAGTCCATTTAGAACAGCTTACCTACTGCTTATCCATTGCTTAAAATACAACAGATAAACTGTAAGAATGATGTTGGTGTTTTATATTTTAATTTGTTTGATTCAAACTACTTTCTAACAAAAAAAAATAAACCAATATTGTTTTTAAGGTAAGGTGTACCAAATTAAGTTTGCAAATTACTAATTTTTCAATGGTTTCATTCTGTTTCCAACTGAGCCCTATTAACTTGAGAACTGTAGCATTAGCACTGTCAGAGCATGCTCTACTTCTGACTTAGGGTGTGTACTCTTTGTAATGCTTCTTAATGAAGAAGCATCTCAGTCTACCATAAAGAAGCATAATTGAAGAGGAGAGTGGTGATTGGCTATGGCTACTAAAAAAAACAAAGGTAAAAGCTGTCTGTGAAACATAGTGAATCATTATTTGAATTCTGCTACTACAGTATTCGATTTATAGTGTTAAAATAATGGTTGGGTATTTTATATGTCTTTTAAGAAAATCTTTGTAAAATCTTCACATAAGAACTAAATAAAAGAAGTTTAGTACTTGGAGAAAACATAAAATATAGAAAAAAGTTTGAGTCTTCTAAAAGATATGTAAGTTTTATATTATAAAACAATTTAAGTTGTAAAATGTATTATTTCTTGAGTATGACCTAATAAAATGCTATAAAATGGCTCCATTAAATAATAAAATAAACATATTTGTGAATGACTGTTGTTTTAAGTGTGAAAGAAATGCCTGATATTTAAATAAAAAGCATGAATGATGTAGTTACATATTATATCTATGTACTATGTATTACAAGTTACTCAGTTCATATAATTCATCACTTTTTTGATATTTGCAGAAAGCAGCAGTCAACAACTCCTAGTGATATTAATTGATAAAATAACATCCATATAAATTTATTATAATGCATTATGAATGAATATAAAATCCTTAGGTATGGATTTGTTTATAGAAGTTGCATTTCACAAAATGTTTAACATTTTAATAGTTTGAAATAGTATCTTGAATTCTGCATGCTTAATTAACTTAATATAATGTAAGTGATCCAAATAAAATTTCATTGCTCAAGCAAATTTCTTCGGTTCCATTCATGTATCTGAAAGTACAGTCTTTCACATAGAAGATGTTATTTTGCTTTTATGTATGCACAAATTTGGACATTCTGAATTTGGAACTCAAAGGGCATAAAAGTCTATGTTCAAATATCCAAGAAAATGAGTATGTCATATTTCCTAGAATATATTGAGTGGTTAATTGACCATTGAAATACATGTCTACTTGCTTTTTATATTGTGTGTATATATGAAAACACTAAACAAATTTGAGTGGGAAATTCAGTCATCAAATGGAACTTCAGCAGTTTTTTTCTTACTGATTGTAGAACCTGATCTACTTTAATCTAACCTAAAGTATCAAATTGTATATTTTCCATTGATCATCAGCTATCTTGGTCAAAAGCTTAGTTTAATTTTTTTAAATATACAGGTGAAACTCCAAAAATTAGAATATCGTTCAAAAGTTCATTTATTTCAGTAATGCAACTTAAAAGGTGAAACTAATATATGAGATAGACTCATTACATGCAAAGCAAGATAGTTCAAGCCGTGATTTGTCATAATTGTGATGATTATGGTTTACATGAAAACCCCAAATCCACAATCTCAGAAAATTAGAATATTATGAAAAGGTGCAATATTCTTGGCTCAAAGTGTCCCACTCTAATCAGCTAATGAAGCCATAACACCTGCAAAGGGTTCCTGAGCCTTTAAATGGTCTCTCAGTCTGGTTCAGTAGGAATCACAATCATGGGAAAGACTTCTGACCTGACAGTTGTGCAGAAAACCATCATTGACACCCTCCATAAGGGGGAGGAAAGCCTCAAAAGGTAATTGCAAAAGAAGTTGGATGTTCCCAAAGTGCTGTATCAAAGGACATTAATAGAAAGTTATGTGGAAGGCAAAAGTGTGGAAGAAAAAGGTGCACAAGCAGCAGGGATGACCGCAGCCTGGAGAGGATTGTCAGGAAAAGGCCATTCAAAAGTGTTGGGGACTTTCACAAGGAGTGGACTGAGGCTGGAGTCAGTGCATCAAGAGCCACCACACACAGACCGATCCGGGACATGGGCTTCAAATGTATTCCTCTTGTCAAGCCGCTCCTGAACAACAAATAATGTAAGAAGCGTTTTACCTGGGCTAAAGAAAAACAGACCTGGTCTGTTGCTCAGTGGTCCAAAGCCCTTTTTTTCTGATGCGAGCAACTTTTGCATCTCATTTGGAGAAAGAATGGAGAGGCACACACTGCAAGATGCTTGAAGTGCAGTGTGAAGTTTCCACAGTCTGCTGATTTGGGAAGCCATGTCATCTGCTGGTGTTGGTCCACTGTGCTTCATTAAGTCCAGGGTCAACGCAGCTGTCTACCAGGAGATTTTGGAGCACTTCATGCTTCCTTCCGCAGATGAGCTTTATGGGGATGCTGACTTCATTTTCCAGCAGGACATGGCACCTGCCAAGACTGCCAAAAGCACCAAAACCTAGTTCAATGACCGTGGGATTATTGTGCTTGATTGGTCAGCAAAGTTGCCTGACCTGAACCCCATAGAGAATCTATGGGCATTGCCAAGAGAAAGATGAGACATGAGATCGAACAATGCAGAAGAACTGAAGGCCGCTATTGAAGCATCCTGGTCTTTCATAAAACCTCAGCAGTGCCACAGGCTGATAGCTTCCATGCCACGCCGCATTGAAGTAGTAATTGCTGCAAAAGGGGTCCAAACCAAGTACTGAGTACATATACATGCTTATACTTTTCAGAGGTCCGATATTGTTCTATGAACAATCCTTGTTTTATTGATTGCATGTAATATTCTAATTTTCTGAGATTGTGGATTTGGGGTTTTCATGAGCTGTAAGCCGTAATCACAATTATGACAAATCACGGCTTGAACTATCTTACTTTGCATGTAAGGAGTCTATCTCATAAATCAGTTTCACCTTTTAAGTTGCATTACTGAAATAAATGAACTTTTGCACGATATTCTAATTTTTTGAGTTTCATCTGTATGCATATACAGAATAATAATAGAAATATTTTGCACAGAAAGAGTATTCTATTTTTTAAACATGCGATCATACAATATTTACATGCCACAGAAGTGAGCGTCCTAAAATAAAGATCTGTATAATATAGGAGAAATGTTGTTGGCTCAGATACATAATACTCCAATTGAATTTTTTGGAGAAATATTAGCAAGTTATTTCTATAAATATAGAGCCTATGAAACTATTTAGAAACCATAAGTGCAAATAATTGTAAAATCCTATAAGTCATTTGTCTTCGTAATTATTTTACTCAGTAAGACACATTACTTACACTAGGATAGTTTCCTTTGTGTATATACAATTTTAATATTTTTATAAAAAAGGAATATGAAATTATAATTATTTAAAATGAGGAATTCATGAATCTGGAAACTAAGATTTGTTCACTTTTTAAAATGGATTTCACCATTTTTCATTGGGCCCAGATAAAATGCTTTGAATGTTTCAGCGCAAGAAATAAGGATATGAAAACCAAGTACTAAGAGAGATAAGTCAGTGTTTTTGACATTGGGAACTTTTGTTACAAAATGGACTTTTAAAATATTATTTACTTCTGAAAATATCTTCAGTTGTTGGAAAGAACTTGATTGTAATAAATTATTAATGTTTATGAAACATCGGTTTAATTTAAACCCTTTTGTAAAAATATGCAAAGTATTATGAACTCAAAAAAAATCTGATCTTATTAATTGGTTGAAGATTTTTATATAAAATTCTATAAGTGTACTTTTTAAAATATAGCAACTTGGGGAATATGTGTATACTAAATGATAACTTCTATAGAAAGCGATATATATATATATATATATATATATATATATATATATATATATATATATATATATATATATATATATATATATATATATATATATATATATATATATATATATATATATATATATGCGATCCTCTCGCACTCCTCCTCTTGCAAAGAGAGGCGATCCTCTCGCACTCCTCTCGCAAAGAGAGGCGATCCTCTCGCACTCCTCCTCTCGCAAAGAGAGGCGATCCTCTCGCAAAGAGAGGCGATCCTCTCGCACTCCTCCTCTCGCAAAGAGAGGCGATCCTCTCGCACTCCTCCTCTCGCAAAGAGAGGCGATCCTCTCGCACTCCTCCTCTCGCAAAGAGAGGCGATCCTCTCGCACTCCTCCTCTCGCAAAGAGAGGCGAAAACGTTACGTCACCGAAATACGGAGAAGAACAAATAAATCTCCGACATGTCCAACATTCACCATTAGTACTTGGTGAATGTCGACATTCGCCGGTGTAAGTCAGAAATAAGGGCATTTAGCAAATATTTCGGACATACACCAAGTGAGATTGGTGAATGTCGACATTCACCGGTGAATGTCGACATTCACCAGATTTCGGACTTTCACCGTAATATATATATACAACATAAAATACAACATAAAATAAATAAATAAATAAATGTATCTATATAAATAAATAAATAAATAAATAAATAAATATATTTATTTATTTATTTATTTATTTATTTATTTATTTATTTATTTTATGTTGTATTTGTACTGATAAATAAATAAAGGGAGACTAGTATAGATCTATTTCGAGCTAATTAGCTCTCATCAGCTAGCCATACCCTTACTGGGATTTGAACCCAGGCTGTATATATCTTAGGCAGAAGTCTTAGCCACTAAGCCACAGGGTCACTTCCTTATCAGTTGAGCCAGGGAAATAGGTATATATTTGTGTTACAACCCCTGGTATGCCTAAATATGGGAGGAAGGTCACTACTCCCTCTTTCTGTCCTTCGGCTTATCACAGAAGACCATGCTGGCAGAAAACCACATTAAAAATAAAAATATGGTTTTCTGCCTGCATGGTCTTATGTGATAAGCCGAAGGACAGAAAGAGGGAGTAGTGACCTTCCTCCCATATTTAGGCATACCAGGGGTTTTAACACAAATATATATATATTCTAATTTATACTTTCTCACTTGATGCAATTTTAATTTGTTCAGTTACCTCTAATTTTTTAGCATCTATCAATTTAATTTTTGACAGTTCAAGCTTGCTCATACTTAATATACGGGAAAATGAATCACCGATTGTAATGGGTTTGTATATGCATAATTGAAAGTGTGGTGTTGGGGGGTTGGAATACAGTAAGGTAAAATCGATAGAATGCAAGCACTTAAATGTATCCCCTAAAATTAATCTTTCCTGAGATTATACACTATTTTTCTTTAATTTTAAAAAGCAAAATTAAACAAAAATATATATGAAAGATTGTGACCAAATAGATAGAGGGTCTACAGCTCCTTTCTCTAGCACAATTCCTCAGTCAAGTTGTTGGGTTAATTTTTGACTTAATCAATCTGTGTTAATTACATATATTGTTTAATTGTTAATGTGCACTTTTTTCAGTGCTGTGTTAATACATGTTTGATTAACATTTGCATACCATGCCTTTGGATTTGTTGATTCTGCTTCTCTTTCTTTTTATTATCTGTGAATCTAAATTAAAAAGTGATAAGATTCTTTTGTGCAATATTTTTTCAGTAGACAAAAGTGATTTGAATAGCATATCTTTGTGTTTACCAACATAATTGTAACATTTTTCTTTTGAATATATAGTTTATGGGTTTTTTCTCAAAAATTGGAGTATAAAGTGTTGGTGTTAGCACCAACAATAATAGTTCAAATACAAATTGATGTAAAATATCCTCTTTGGCATATATTAGACACATTATAACTGTCCAGTTTATTTAATAGGAACCAGGTTCAGTTGATTTTCCCTAGGTCTAACATAATGATTATAATGTTTATCCATTAATAAGTAAAACACAGTAACATTATACGAGAACAATAACATTAAATTATCATGTTTGCATCTTTAACATTATAAAAAATATTACTATGTTCTCCATAGTGATGGAGGTAGCACCCAGACTGGGTTGACATCATCCGCTCACTAATAAGACTGAGTCTGATGAAGCTGTTGCTAGGCAGACCCAGCTTTTGACTCAGTCCCTCAGTGAGGATGGATGTGTCATAGCATTGCTCCAGTAGCGTTGCTCATTATATGAATATATATCTGGACATTTGTCAGAATAACTGATCAAAACCTTGTGAGTATTTGCTAAGGGAAGAGGTGTAAGGGCTTAAGCCTCCCAGAGGTAACCATTGGCGCCTGTAGGGTGACGACAGAATTCTCCTCAGCAGCCTTTTGACAGCCGCAGGTTCAGCTTCCCAAAATCAAGACTGACATGAGCTCAGGAAGCCTAGTAGAGCTCCACACTTTACCTAGGGCTTTGGCAATTTGTGAATGGGAGCTGAAGGCTCAGTGCAACGCAGCGGAGACCCGGAGACTGCACACCTCTTCTTCAAAGACAAGCCGCGGGGACACAGTAAGAGTGCTCCACCACTCCTTTTATCAAATAGAAGTTGAGCGGCGAACTCAGCAAGGACAAGCGGGCGCGGAGCGCCCACAGAGTTATAAAGCGAGTACTGGAGGAGTTCTACAGGCAGGTAGGCTCCATCTTCTCATTTCGCGGTTGCTTGATAGCCTCCAACTTAAAGCAGCGCAGCTGGCAGTTAAATAAGAATTGCCATTTTGGAGGAGGAGGAAGAGGTAGTGTTGATCGCCCCCCACTGGCCTTGCCGGCCTGGTTCGCCAATTTTCAGACTATCAGTGGACAGATCCTGGAGGATCCCTCAGGATCTCCCTCAACCAGGGGTCACTGGAGCATCCGGACCCCAGTGGCTCCAGCTGACCGCCAGGCACTTGAGCGGAGCATCCTGAGGGAGGACAAATTTTCCACCAGGGTCATCCGGACGATTCAGGCTAATATACAACTCGACTTCTGTTCCTGGTGTGCTTTTAAGACTCTAGACTCGAATAGGGGGACTATCCCCCAGGTCCTGGATTTCCTCCAGGATGGACTGGATAGGGGTTATCTCCAAATACTGTTTGGAGGCAAGTAGCAGCTATCTCATTGGTGTTGACTTGTGGGGGACTCTAGTCCTTAACCCAGCACCCCACCGTGTGGCGTTTTCTGAAAGGGGCTACTAACTTCAAACCACCCAAGGTACACAGGTACCCCCTTGGGATTTACCTAAGGTCCTAGATGCCCTCACAGGTTCCTCATTTGAACCTTTATGCACTGTATCTTTGAGGTTCCTTACCCTGAAGGTAGCCTTCCTGGTGGCCATAAACTCACCAGGCGTATATTGGAGTTGCAGGCTCTTTCAACCAGAGTGGACCTCTGTATATTTCATCAAGACCATGTGTTATTGCGCCTGGACCCCTCCTTCATCCCCAAGGTGTGCCCAAGGTTTTCACCAGACTCAAGAATTTATTCTTCCCAATTTCTGCCCGGAACCATTGCATCACCTAGAAAGAAAGTGGCACACCTTGGACATGAGGATTCTAAAGATCTCCCTGAAGAGAACCTTGCCATTCAGGAAATCGGAGACGCTATTTGTGTCCTTGTGTCCCGGCCTCTTTAGACCAGAAAATAACTGCCCCCACAGTGAGGGCCTGCATTGCCATGGCATATCAATCACAGTCTATGACAGCACTGGGTAGGATAACTGCCCACTCTCCCAGGAGTGTGGTAACCTCTGCTGTCTGGGCAATATAGGCCTCTTTAGCGGAGATCTGCACGGCAGCCACGTGGGCATCCCCGTGTCCCTTTATAAAAAAAATATAAATTGGACTCCTTTGCCTCTGCAGATGCGGCCTTTGGCTGCAAGGTGCTCCAATCTGTACATAGGATGGGGTTTTCTTCGGACCCGGTATAAACCCTACCAGGGAGACAACTCCAGCTTTAGTACATCCCAGTCTGGATGCTACCTCCACCACTATGGAGAAAGGGCATTGGTCCTTACCTGAGATGCCTATTCTTATAGTGTGGAGGTAGCATCCAGCCTCTCCCAAGAAAGGCTGGTCCTTTGATTTATGACCGTAATTATTAACTGACTTTACCATTAGAAACTACTGTGGACTTCCCACCAGGAGCAATACATCAGCAATACATCAAGATGGACGCCGGGCACCCGCATGACTATCTCGGAGGATGGCACATCGAGTCTGACAGAATTCCTTTGCAAAAGCTGGGTCTGTCTAGTGACAGGGGCATGGCTTAACAGCTTCATCAGACTCAGTCCTATCAGTGAGTGGATGATGTCAATCCAGTCTGGTTGCCTCCACACTATGAGAATAGGCGTCTCAGATAAGGACCAATGTCCTTTTTCAGTTATCTACAGGCTGTATGTACAATTGTTTTTTTTTTTTTGTATAATTCACAATTTTGTTTTCCTTTTTTTTAAGCACCAGCTATAATTCAAATAATAAAACAATTTCATGAATATCAACAAAAATATGGATATACTTGTGAGAGTGAAATCCTTTTGGAATATTGGAACCTAATGAACAAACTTTAGTGAATTTTTGAAAAATTTCTCAAAACACAAAAGGCTGTGTGGCTAGCTTTTTCTTGTCTCTATTATACTTTTCCTAATTTAAAAGAACTAGTTGCAACCCCAAAAGCCATGCTCTTTTTTCCTGATTTGCAAGCGAATAAAGAGCTACACAGTAGATTCATATGAATGTTTATCCTTTTCAAAACATGCCCATCCTCTGCTAGATTAATCTAAAGAAAAAGCACAGTTGTGTTTGCAGTAAAATAGCTTAAAATAGAACCTTAGAAAATACTATCACATTTCCTAATAATATAGCATCTAATCCATGCCAAATCAGACTTTTGGTATCTAATTAGAGAGGTAATGGATTGAAAATGCTACTGTATAAATGCACTCCACCAATTACAGATAGTTTTTAGGTTCAGTGCAAGACATGACTGGAAGACTGAATTCAACCAGTTTCGCTTCATGCTGTGGTATCCATGCCAATCAAACATATCATGTTGAGAAGGTACTCCACCTTCCATAGCAGACATAGGGAAGTGGTTAATTACAATAGAAATGTGGCAAAATTTGCCATCCTTCTGTTGAAACAAATTCCTTGAACTAAAAGACAACATTCGTTGGAAATCTTAGTAATAATGAGTAATAAAATAATTATCACTCAGCAATAAGAAATGCTCAGGCTTAAAAACAGAATGTTAGTTATCTAAATGAGCTTTCTCACTATGTTTAACAAGGATACTTGGAGATGAAATTAACAATTGAAGCTCCACATGTGCTTGCCTTTTTATCTTCTGTTAAATATTATATGGAGATCTTAAATATATTTCAACTTCCTGTTTTCATAGAATTTTTAACAAAACTGCCTGAAAATCAGTCATTTTTTCAATTGCTTATAGTTAAGTCATTCAAATTACATGCAAATTTATTGAATCGAAATGTTCATTTTTTTCTGATATATTAAGTAGTAAAATGTGGTCTTGAATTCTGTTGGCTGAAGAATTTGGAAACAAAAAAGATGAATTATTAACATAAATCAGATGACATAACCTGGTGTACATCATATTAAGATTGTATGTATATAGAATTATTTTTTGCAAAAAGATTTTTTAAAAAAAGAATCTTAAAAAAGGGGACTTTTTTTGAATTGCAGGATGCCATTAATAAATAGTAGTAATCTAAGCAAAAAAAAATAAAGAAAGACTGATTTATGCCAGCTCAGTAATCTTGATGTGCATGACTAAATCATTATATATAACATGCCTGTGTGACTGTACTATCAAAATACATTTTTATTGTAATTTATACTGACAGAGATTTCAGTAGTTAGGAGAGAAAAGTTCCAGAACAGGCATGGAATTTAATAGTAAAAAATTGAAAAACAAATGCTAAAAATAATTTTTTGATGCAAAATAATAGAATTTTTAAAGAAACAGATCAATGTATAATTTAGTACCTCCCAAATTGAAGAAAAGCTAATTTAAAAGATAAGTAGTCAAACATTACAGCAGTTTAGAGTCATATTTGTCCCCCTACACCAGTGCTTCTCAAATAGTGGGGCGGGCCCCCCAGGGGGGGCGCGAGGCTCCGTAAAGGGGGGCTCAGCTCAAATTATTTTATATATTTTTGTTTTGCAGGTTAAAGTTTTTTTTTAATATTGTGTTCCTTTAAATCCTGTGCTCCTTTAAATCTTTTCTGCTACAGTTAATAAAGCTATTCTTTGTTGTAAATTGATCCACATTTCTTTCTTTTTTTATTCTCTTATCCGTTAATAAGGATACAGTGTTATGCAGAGGTGTACTTATAACAATTTTATAGACAAATGATACTATTTACAGTCGCGCGGGGGGGCACGAAATGTTTTCTTTTTCCTAGGGGGGGCATGACAGAAAATAATTGAGAAGCACTGCCCTACACACAAAGCAAACATATAGTCACCACAACATAACTCAATGACAAAAAATAAAATATATCTTCTATGGCATTACAATGCAAATTCCACCACCAAATTTGGATGCAAGTATATATATCATGGGCTTTACAATGTGATATTTGTATCATGCTCTCCACAGCACATTCATATAGTTGACTGGAGGCACAGTGGGTAAGCAATTCCAAGTTTCAGGAATTCCAAGGTAGTGTAATCCATGACAGAATAGTGATGATTGCATAACTACAATATATAATAATGTGAAATTATCTTTCAAGCTAGCCTATAAAAGCCAGATACACATAATCCTTGATTTTTGACCAGTCACTTGATCATTCAAAGTTATAAAGTTCAAAAATTTACTTACAACCCATCATTAAAGTTACAGTTGCTGCATCAGCCCCACAGTTAGTTGACCATATTTTGCAACATTTTTTGCCCTTTTCTGAAAAAAAATGCCCATTGGATAACCTTTACCCAGATTTACAACCATGTAATTCTCCTAGGCGCTGCTTGGAGTGTCCAAGCATGGGTTAACTTCAGCTTGCTGCCCAAGGACTGAGTTCAAATCTTTGTGTAGCCCGCCTCCTGCTCCCTCCAGGAGCTCAGTTTTAAAAACCCAGTCGCCCTAAAAGGATGCAATTGGAGAGTTTCCAGACCTTGAGCAGCAAATTGAACTCTCCATATAGTTAGTGTAGCCTCTTTTTTATTATTTTTGTATTAGCTTAGTTGTAGATCTGTTAATTTAGTCGATCACTATAAAGTGCTTGTGAGTGCGTGGGACAGGCGCTTGGAGCGCAATGGCCTTCCGCGACCACCGCGGTTGAGGCTCCACCGGGAGGCTCGTTGGCGGCTGCTGACGAACTCTGAGGGCAGGTAGGTAGTCAGGTCTCCCTCGAATTCGCTGCCAGGCCTTTAAATCGTTGATCGTAAGCTCTACTGAGCTCTCCGATCTGCAGGCAGCTCCCTGGTGCGCTCTGTAGCTTGCGGTGGCCATTTTGGAAAGGAAAAAAAAAGTGGCACGCTTTATTTACAAGCCGTTACTTTGCCGCAGCCTGCTCCCAAAGCAGATCGCCGCCAGGAGGGCCTTTATATTGGGATTTCCCCTGGGTCGCCAGGCAGGATCTCCCCCCCCTCCCCAGGAAGAATGTGTGGGCGGCTGCAAGGAGTTTGGCCCTCTCGGGCCGTTCCTCGCTTCTCTAATACGCTGATCTGCATTACCTGGAACCTTGAATTTGGCGCCAAAAGACTGCTAATTGCATTAAGTTCCAGCAAGGCCACATTCCCATCAGGACTTGGCCTGGGGAGAAGAGGCCTACCTGCAGGGCCTTTACTTACTGGAAGCAGCTCCTTCTAAAGCTCTTTTCAGGGCAAAGAGGTACCATGGCCAACAAGAACGTGGCTGAAGCCAGAGACCCAGCTGAGCCCCCCCCCCCAGCAAGCGCAGCAAAGCCAACCCTGCTGCAAAGGGAGATAGTGTAGGCTGCCCTGCAAAAGGGAAGCAGCCACAAGCCAAAAAGACTTCCAAAGCTGCAGAGAAATTGGCAGAAAGGAGACAGAACGCCCTGGAGAGACAGTTCCAGAAGGCATCTAGTGCACAGGCTGTGCAAAACAGAGCCTTGCCCGTTCCACCAGTTCCTACTGAGAGTGCCTTGGAACAGACTCTGCAGGAAGCCCTCCCTGACTTGGCTGAGGAAGGAGATTTTGGTTTTTCATCCAATCCTTTCAGGGCTTCCCCCAGGTCTTTCAATTCTTCACTAGAGGAGGTAGAGGAGGAGGAGGAGGCCTGCTCCCTGTTGGGGGAAGATCCCCCCCAGTTGACCATAGGGCTGGGGAAAATTCTGTCCTACCCCTGGCAATGCAGGAGGTGGTTGAAAGAGCAATCTCACAGGGTATTGCTAGTGGTATCCAGCAGCTAGGATTAACTTTGCCCCTGCTAACCAGAACCAAAGCTAAAGGGCCGAACCCTGGTACTCTCCCTCTGGCTTCTAGGGCTTCCCCTCTGGCCTCCTCAGCGGTCAGTGAGGCATCTGATGAGGAGGAGGCTGGGCAGGAGGCCCCTGATCTCTCAGAAGATGAGAATCCGACCCCCGATGACCCCGCCTTCCCTGGCCTATTCAAGCCTTCTATGTTTAAGGCTATCTTGACTAAAGCAAGGGCTTCAGCCATCCAGATGGGACTTCCCGCCCAATCGGATAAGACTACAACCGATTCTAGTGACAAAGGCACTATTGGGCCGGGGGATCCAGGCGAGGGACTCTTCAAGGAAATCATCCCTCCCCAGGAGTTAGTCCCGGCACCCCAGTTGTTCCTGGACATCATCCAGCGCCAATGGCTCCAGCCTGGGATTATGGCTAATCCCAGCAGGGTGGACAAGAAGCTCTACTCGGTAGAGACTGCCATGGAGGAGCTCCTCAAGCTCCCACAGGTGGATGACCCTATAGTGGCGCTGACCTCCACCTTGGCCCTCCCAACTGACCTGCTGGAAGGGTTGAAGGCGGAAGACAAGAAGGTGGAGCAAGCCTGTCATAAGACCAACATGGTCACCGCTTGGGCCATGAAGGCTTCTTCCGCCTCTTCCTACTTCGGCAGGGCAGCTCTATTTTGGCCTCGCAAACTGCTGGCCACCCTCCCTGCTGGAGATACCAGATCACGCCAGGACGTGAACAAAATCATCGCAGCGGTTGAATACTCAGCCGATGCCTCACTTAACACCACCAAATTTTCATCTCAAGCTATGGCCTCTAACGTTGCCACCTGTTGCCTGTTATGGTTAAGACACTGGCAGGCCGACATGAAGGCCAAGTGGAAGTTGGCCTCGGCTCCGTTTAAGGGTGGCAAGCTATTTGGGGAGGCCATGGACTTGTTTCTTTTTTTTTATTGTTATATATTTTTTTTATTGAAAAAGTTTTATACAAACAAATTTTCCCCCTTTTAACCCCCCCCACCATACAATGTAAATCACATTCAAATACTATGCCCCCTCTTCTCCCCCCAACCCAAAAAGAATTTCTCATTCAAATATTATACCAAATATTTTACCCCCTCCCCTCCCCCCGTCTTAAAGTAGATTACTCATTCACATATTGTACCCCCTCCCCTCACCTCCCAACAATCATAATATAAGTTTCTCTTAAAGTAACAATAGCCCATTAATCCCATCTTCTAAGTTAATTTAACATATATAAATCATAATATAAATTTCTCTTAAAATAACAATATTTCATTAATCCCATCTTCTAGTTTAATTATGCGTATATATTACCCCACCCTCCACCCTAACCCACCCCCACCTCCCACTCAACCCCCCCCGACTTCCGCTATACACCACTCTAACAATTCCAAGCATCCCATGTATTATTTACTCTGATCATCTATCAGTCTAAACATTCTTACCTAAAGGTTACATAATACCTACTAGTCTGGTATTTATTCTGTATATAATCAATCCATTTTACCCATTCCTGTGTATAATTCTCCTGCTTCTGAGCTCTTAAAAAAGCTGAAATTTTTGCCATTTCGGTGAACCCCGCCACCTTCTGAATCCATTGATCAATTGTTGGTAAAAAATATTTTTTCCAATGTTGCGCAATCAACAGCCTAGCTGCTGTGAACATATACAAAACCAATTTTGTTTCCCCTTTAGTAAAGTCCTTAGTTATACCCAATGAAAACATTTGCCGAGTAAATTGTATTCTTTTCTTAAATACATTTTGCATAACCCACCATATTTTTATCCAGAAAGCTTTAACCTTGTTGCAAGTCCACCATACATGAAAAAAGGTAGCATCTAGGCACCCGCATCTCCAACATTTTGGTTGAACATTTGGGTACATGCATGATAATTTTTTAGGATCTAAATACCATCTGTAAAACATTTTATAAAAGTTGTCCCTTAAATTCTGTGACTGTGTAAATTTAACATTCTGAACCCATATTTTTTCCCACGTTTCCAACATGACCACTTCACCAAAATTCTGAGCCCATTTAATCATACAATCCTTAACCAGTTCACTTTCTGAATCTCTTTCTAACAGTACATTATATATTCTTTTAACTTGTTTTGGGCCAGTCTCTTTTATCTGCTTGATCAGTTCCACTTCTTTATCCATAAAACCGACCCTACGATCTTCTTCCCATCTCTTCTGTAGCTGTATGTAATGTAACCAATTTGAAATAATTCCTTCTTCCAACAGTTGTTCCATAGTTTTTAACTTCCATTCGTCCCCATCAGCGATAAGCACATCTTTATATAAACAACCCCCGAGTGACTTAATCTTCATAATCCCCATGGTGTCTGCAAGATCCAACCAAAGCGGTATTTTATAATCCCAATTGGGCCGGTGCTTCTTCCATATTCTCATCAGGGCACTTCGGAGAACATGATTGTTAAACACTTTATCCACCCTATCTTCATAAAAAAGATATGCATGCCATCCCAGAACAAGATCATGGCCTTCTATATTCAGCAAATCCATTTTTGTTTTCCCAAACCAATCTGCTACCGCAGCTTCATAAGTACAATAGAAGGTTTGGGAGTCTAAGGCCGCCTCTTTCACGAGTATCTTGCATAATCTTCATCTTTACTCTCGGTTTTTTCTCCTTCCAAACAAATTTATTTAATGTTGTTTGCCAATTTAACAAAGTTTTATCTGATTTAAGATGATACATCTGGAATAAAAAGATGAATCTAGGTAGAATGTTCATTTTAATTGCTGAGATCCTTCCAAGCAAAGACAATTGTAACTTTTTCCACACTTCAAGATCTTTCTGTATCTTTTGCCACAACACTTCATAGTTATTTAAGAAAAGTTTTGTATTTGATTCTGTGATTTGTATTCCTAAATATTTGACCTTGGAGACTATTTCAAAACTTGCTAAACTTACAAGTCTCTTTCTTTGAGTCTCTGTCATGTTTTTAACCATCATTTTCGTTTTGTTTTGATTTAGTCTAAACCCAGACACCATGCCAAATTCTACTATGATATTTTTCATCTGGATTATTGACTTCAAAGGATGTGAAAGGGTAACAACCAGATCGTCGGCAAATGCTCTAGTTCTGTATTCCTTTTGCCTGATAGCTATGCCATCTAAGGATTTTGAGTCCCGAATTGCGTTCCACAAGACTTCCAAAGTTAAAATAAATAACAATGGAGATAATGGGCAACCTTGTCTTGTGCCTTTTCGTATCTCGAAAGTTGTTGACAAATTTCCATTAATAATAAGTTGTGCATTTTGTTGCTGTTAAATTGCTCCAATCGCCTGCCGAAATCGTGGTCCCATATCCATCTTTTCCAAAGTCTTGGTTAGAAAATTCCAATTCACTCGATCGAAGGCCTTCTCTGCATCCAAGAAGACCAGCACTGCAGAGATCTGCTTATTCTTATCAAGATAGTCAATTAAATATATGAGTTGCCTTACATTCTCCTTCATGTGTCTGCCTTCAATAAATCCTGCTTGATCATGATGAATAATCTCTTGGATAACCGGCATCAATCTGTTGGCTAGTACCTTAGCAAATATTTTATAATCTGTGTTCAGAAGAGATATCGGCCTGTAATCCTCTGGTTTCTTAGGGCCCTCTTTGTCTTTAGGTATCAATGAGATAATAGCCGCTTTCCATGAGGAGGGTATTTTACCTCCTTGCTGTATATTACGAAATAGTTGTGTAAGATGTTCAATCATTTCCAGTTGTAAAGTTTTATAGTACATTGCAGTCAAACCATCAGTCCCTGGAGCCTTAGCTAGTTTAAGTTGATTTATAGCTAAAGTAATCTCATCAGCAGTTATCAGACGTTCCAAATTCACCTTTTGAAGCACAGATATTTTAGTAACCCTTTTTCCTTCCAAAAAATCATCTGACTTGTTCTGTATATTATCCTGTACATATAGCTTAGCATAATAGTCCACAAATGATTTTTAAATCAAATCTTGTTGATATACCGTCTTCCCTCCATACTCAATTCTATCAATAATTCTGTCATTCGTATTCTTTCTCAAAGTGTAAGCCAACCACCTACCAGGTTTATTAGCATTAGCAAAAGTGTTATGTTTAGCAAATTGTAAGATAGTTGCTGTTTGTTCTGCTATAAGCATTTGAAATTGATCTTTCAACAACTTTAACGCCATCTGGAGCGCCTCGTTTTTCGGGTTTACTATAAGTAACTGTTCCTTACTTTTTATTTCATCTTCCAATTCCATTCTCCTTTTCTATCTAATTTGTTTATGTTTGAAATTTATATGTATCAGGACCCCACGCATGTAAGCTTTACTTGCATCCCAAACTGTTTCAATAGGAGTACCCTTATTCATATTAAAACTGAAAAATTCCTTCATGTGTTTTTTAAGTTCATCAACATTTTTTTCATATCTAAATAAATTTTCATTTACTCTCCAAGACCTTCTTGGCCTCTTCCCTAACTCAATTTCTAACCACACCGGGCTATGATCAGTTAGTGTCCTGGAGAATATCTTCGTTTTCTTAGCTTTAGGAAGTAAATCCGGTGTTAGTAAAAAAAAAATCAATCCTTGAAAAGGATTTATGTCTATCTGAGTAGAAAGAAAAGTCCATCTCATTTGGATGTTGTGTCCTCCAAACATCTTTTAATTTCAAGTCGTCTTGTAAGTCAAAAAAAGCCTTTGGTAATTTGGCAGTAAATTTAGTCTTTGTTCTCTTATCTATCCTTGGAGAAATCACTCCATTCCAATCTCCCATTATTAGAATACTCTTAAAATTCCAATCTAAAAATTTTAAATGAAGCATCTTATAAAAGCTTTCTTGTTGTTGATTAGGTGCATATATTCCTACCACCAAAATTGTTGGTTTGTTGGTTAGGTGCATATATTCCTACCAACAAAATGTTCCGGGTTGTGTTACGGATGTCGAGGGCAGGCTTTCTCTGAGCCTGTTGACCCACTAGACTGTAGAGGCGTTTTTTAAAGATCATAAACGCCTTGGAAACTCAGAAATTCTTAGGAATCTAGGAGAGAGATTAGCGCTGCCGGGTTGACCTCTTGTAGCTTCCCA